>NC_079503.1:51319734-51944734 GCF_030052815.1 Hevea brasiliensis | reverse complement strand
CAATCATGCATTTAGCACAAAGGGCTGTTCATCAACACTTTGATATCAAGCAAAATCACCAACCCTAACTAACCCTAGCTGCCTAAACTTGTAGGGTGCACACACCCACTTGTTTATTTCATTTTCTTACATTTTCTACGCATATCATGCCATTAAACAAGAATTAAACTAAAAATAGCAAGAGTTTGGTCACTTACAACTTGGAGCAGAATTTTCTCCCTTCACAAACTTCAGTTTCTTGGCTTTTCTTGACAACCAATCACCTTGCCAAGTTGTATAGACAAATTTTGTTGAAGTGGACTTAGGGTTTCAAGTGGGATTTGGTGAGTTAGAAAGCTTATATAAGCTTTAATGGTGGTTTTGGGCAAGGAGAGGAAACGACTGGAAATGGGGAAGGAGAAGAACTGATTTCTTTTTTCTTTCTTGTTTTCTGCCCATTTAGTCATTTTAAATAAGTTAATACCATGTGTCAAAGTTTGATTGGGTGGGAGGATGTTTAATGACATCATAATGATGTCATAATTCCAATTTCATTCATTTTCTTTCCTTTTCTTGTCTACTTAATTTTAATTTAATTTTTAGCAATATTTATTCACATTTTATATCATAATAATTATTTACTTAACTGGACAAGTTGGCCAAAAATCACCTCTGAAGGCGAAATGACCAAAATGCCCTCCGTTTGGCTTAACAGACCAAAATTATTTGTACTGATTGAAAAAATTTTCTAAGGATTTTCTTGGCATTCTAATGCCATAGGAACCTCAATGACCCTTCTTTGAAGTCCCAAAAATTATTTTATGAATTTTCCTCTTGGTGTAGGGCTCCTAGTTGTGAGAACCGCAACTTTCTGCTAGGTTACCCATCACCAGGGCACCGGCTCATTTAACTTGGTTGTATTTTATTTCTAATTTTTTTTTAATTTTTTCTTGTTAATATTTGAGTTAATTATAGTTCCTCACTTTAGTTTAAATATATATTTTTTTTTTCCGGACGTTCTAGCTATCCGGACTGACACTGCTCACCAGAACAGTAGAATGCACAGAGCTGCTACAGGGAGGGTATTACAAATTTACACTACGCAGGTAACCCATGACAGGCTGACTAAACTGAATAACGAGTCGTTGGCACTGGACACAGCGGTGCCTCCGGCCATCATATCATGGGACGCGGAATGTCACCCACGTATGCAGTGAATATGGCTAAAAAGCCATGATAACACATAATCGGTCATAAAAGCCATGAGTACGGGCATAAAGCTATGAGTGTGGGCATAAAGCTATGAATACAGGCATAAATTCTTATGCAGTAATGCTAAAATAATACTCTATTGGCATACCAATCTATTCAATCTGACACACGTGTCTAGGCAATACATGGGCACATAATATCATTAAGAGTTCGTAAGTATCATTATTTCATTATACGTTTCAATTATAATTTATAACGTTTTAATTTTTATTACTAGTAGAAATATAAATTTCCTAAAATACAATTTTACATAAATTATGCATTCATCATAATTTATATATTCATTATATTATCCATATTGATCACAATTCATAACAATTATTCTCATTTACAATTGTACTCAAAGCATTTTGTCTTCTCCAATAATGAGAACTAATGTCTCATTCATACACTCATTTATTCATTATACTATTTATATAATTATCATTATCATTCATATTTTAAGTAATCCATGACCATTTCATGTATTTTAAATTTAGCTTAAATTTTCTTTATATCCTAGAGCAAATCAAATTCAAAAATTAAAATTCATTAATGACATTATATATTAATGATCATATTAGCTTCTCTAATTTATTTTACTATTTTATAAATCATTGGGGTCACTATTCACATTATTATTTACTCAAAATGTTGACTTTTTTCTATATAATAAGTGTGTTAATTCCAATTGCACTAAGATCCCACATTTTGGGTTCTAAATTTGTTGGCATTGATTGCCAATTGCAATTCAAAGCCTCCTAAAAATATTTTAAAAAATTTAGTTTTTATGTCCTAGGTTTACTGTTCCATTGGTCTATGCTAAAGTGAGAATTTGGCTAAACTTTCTTCATGAAAGTTGTTCCTTTATATATCTAATTTAATTCCCTTTTTGAGTCACTCCATTTGGAGTTTTGTAGCCCACGTTACGTTCAAATAACCATAACTGGTTCCTAGATGTGTGACATACCCATAGTAAAAGACTTCTCAGATGTGTTCCCTGAAGAATTGCCTGGCTTGCCATCAGAAAGGGAAGTCGAATTTGCTATTGAGATACTGCCAGGTACAGCACCAATCTTTATTACTCCTTATAGGATGGCGCCCACAGAATTGAAGGAACTGAAAATCCAGTTACTGGAGTTACTGGATAAGGGGTTCATACGCCCCAGTGTGTCACCATGGGGAGCTCCACTGCTGTTTATGAAAAAGAAGGTTGGGACTTTGAGGTTGTGCATCGATTACTGGCAGTTGAGTAAAGTGACAGCTAAGAACAAATATCCGTTGCCTAGAATTCATGATTTGTTTGATCAGTTGAAGGGAGCAGGAGTATTTTCAAAAATTGATATCAGATCAGAGTACCATCAGTTGAGGGTGAAGGATGCAGATGTGCCGAAGACTGCATTCAGGACTTGGTATGGGCATTATGAGTTTTTGATGATACCCTTTGGCCTAACAAATGCACCAGTAGCATTGATGGACCTTATGAACCGTATCTTTCATCCATAGCTAGATCGGTTCGTAGTGGTCTTTATTGATAATATTTTGGTGTATTCCAAAACTAGGGAAGAACATGATGAGCATTTGAGGATTGTTCTGCAAACCCTGAAAGAAAAGAAGCTGTATGCTAAGTTGTCCAAGTGTGACTTCTGGTTGAATGAAATTGCATTCCTTGGACACATAGTGTCAGCTGATGGGATTAGAGTGGATCCCAAGAAGATAGAAGCAGTGATGGAATGAAAGCCTCCCAGAAATAAAACTAAGGTCAGAAGTTTCTTGGGGCTAGCTGGGTATTACAGAAGATTTGTGAAGGGATTTTCTTTAATAGCCACTCCAATGTCCAAGTTGTTACATAAGAATGTCAGATTTGACTGGAATGACAAGTGTCAGACCAATTTTGAGAAGTTGAAGGCTATATTGACAGAGGCACCAGTGTTAACACAGCCAGTGTCGGGAAAAGACTTTGTGGTCTATAGTGATGCCTCTCGTAATGGGTTAAGGTGTGTATTGATGCAAGAGGGGAAGGTGATCACCTATGCATCTGGGCAGCTAAGGCCACATGAACAGAATTACCCTACCCATGATCTAGAACTTACAGTAATTATCTTCGAACTGAAGATATGGAGGCACTACTTGTATGGTGAAAAGTGCCACATTTACACAGACCATAAAAGTCTGAAATACTTGCCAACGCAGAAGGAGCTCAACCTTAGACAGAGGCGATGGATTGAGTTTCTAAAGGACTATAATTGTGTGATTGGTTACCATCCTGGGAAGGCAAATGTGGTTGCTGATGCTTTGAGTAGAAAATCTATCACAGCTTTGAGATCATTGAATGCCTGTCTATCCTTGGCTCGAGATGGAGCTATTTTGGCTAAGTTGCAAGTGAGGCCAAAACTACTACAGCAGATTTTAGATGGCTAGAAGGTAGATGAGAAATTAATGACTACTGTGAGTAGAATCTCAGAAGGGAAAACAACTGACTATGAAATGAATGCAGATGGGTGTCTGCACTACAAAGGAAGAGTATGTGTACCAGATGATGGGGAATTGAAAGCCAATATTCTAAAAGAGGCACATACCAGTATTTATACTATGCACCCAAGAAGTACAAAAATGTATCATGATCTGAAGCTTCATTATTGGTGGCCTGGTATGAAGAAGGACATAGCTGATTATGTGACTAAATGCTTGACAAGTGATACACTTGAATTGTATAGATGTTTTAAGCACATTTGTATTCTAAATCATAGCATTTAGATAAGTATTTTCATGCATAATAGTTGATTTCATTAGTTTTCATAAATTCTATTGCCAAGCCCTTAATTCCATATTTTCTGCATTATTTTAGATGTTTTGGTGAAGCCCCAAAGGATGGATGTGTAAAGGAAAGCTTAGGGAGGTAAAAAGACAAAGAATTGCTACTGATACAAAGTACACGGGTTGTGTAAACTAAGCACTAGACCCGTGTAACTCCCTGCCAGAAGAAAGCTAAGAGAATTGATGAGAAACACAAGTACACGGGTCATGTAAGTAGACCAGTGTAATCTGCAGGGACCTGTGTAAGTCTCTGCTGGGCGCCAGCTTGAAGAACCTTATGGGAACAAAAGTACACGGCCTGTGTGATCAGGCTCGTGTAGTTGGCATAGACCTATGTAACTTTCTGTGCCAAAACAAGACCACGCGATTTTCCTCCAGCATGTTACACGACCCCACTCTACGGGACCCGTGTAGTAACACACAGGTCGTGTACTATGCTGCAGCCTATTTTCTGACTCGAATTTCCCTCCTATTTTCTGGTTCGAACAAGACTCCTAAAGCCTTTTGGACTCAAAATGACCTAACCCTAGGGCAACCAATATAAATAGAAAAGAAAACACCAGGAAAGAGGGGGGCCACTGTCGTTGGGAATACTGCTGAAGGTTGCTGTTGTCGTGCTCTACATCAGTACCAAAAGAAGTCTTTCAGCAAAAGCTCCACAAGATCGAAGCTAAAACTCTCTTTGGTTCCTTCGTTTCATCTCCTTAGATAGAATTTTATTATTTTATTTCTTTTGCATAAATCTCTTTTTATTGTCTTCTACTTTTTATCATGACATTTGCTGAACTCACAATGAGTGAGTAGCTTTCTTATTCTGGATTTGGGAGAGTAGCTCTTGTAATTATTATTATGGATGAACACTGAGCTTTATTTATTGGAATTGAGATTTGTTTCTTCATTTAATTTCTTGTGATCTTAATGCATGCTATGTGTTGGTACCCACTTAGTTATGATTTTAGATGTTAATTGAAGGACTGAAAGGTGAATATTAACATTAGAAAATCGAGATCTTAAACCTAGGAATTCTGACCTAGACATAGGCTGATACCTTTGTGGAACCTAAAAAGTGGTCAAAGGTCTTAAAGGATTTTAATTGATTTGATGACCACGAAAGCAGGGTTCGAGTTAATTAGAATACACCCTAAATGCCTTGAGAAAGGATCTAGGATAGCGTAGGACTGATTTCCATCAAGGAAAACAATCCTTAATTTAGTAAATAAATGAGATAACATCCCTAGTATGATTCAAGTGTGAAATCTTAATTCCCAAATTGCTTCAAATAAATCATTTCATTTTAAGTTAACAAACTTCATTTCCTAAGTATTCAATAGCCTAAACAGTCAAGATTTATGTGTAGATTGGTACTTGCTAAACAAAATTCCTCGTGGGAACGATACTCCACTTATCACTTTATTACTTGTTAGCGATCCGTGCACTTGCGGTAATTGCAAAGTAGCGAAACAAGTTTTTGGCACCGTTGCCAAGGAATTTTATTTTTAGTAATATCAAGCGATAGGCGATTTAGCGGATTTAGGCAATTATATTTATTATTTAATTTTGCTTTACTGGTTGTATTTCTTTTCTTTTCTCTCAGGTACCCGATCTGGTATATGATCAGAATAAAGCCAGATGAAATTTTGCACTGTGATCCATAAATAGATAGAACTCTGAAAGCCATCAGAAAGGAAAGGAAACATCAAGAGCACGGTCAAGGAGATCCCAAAATCCCAACCATGGCTAATAATAATGACAGACCAAGACTCTTGAGAGATTATGGAGCTCCATCTGTCCAAGGATTTTAGCCCAGTGTCACTAGACCCACAGTGGAAGCCAACAACTTTGAATTAAAACCAGCATGGTTCCAAATAATTCAACAAACCCAGTTTGCAGGTTCACCAACAGAGGACCCACACTACCACCTCTAGTGTTTTCTTGCCTTATGTGATACATTCAAGATGAATGGAGTGTCTGATCAAGCAATAAGACTCAGAGCATTCCCATTCTCCCTTCGAGACAGGGCAAGAAAGTGGTTACTTTCTCAACCAGCTGAAACATTCACTACCTGGGAAAACCTCTCTCAAGCTTTTCTAACAAGGCATTTCCCACCTACAAAGACTACAAAGCTGAGACTAGAGCTTAACACCTTCAGACAAAAGGAGGGAGAATCCCTCCATGACACATGAGAAAGATATAAAGACCTACAGAGGGAATGTCCACACCATGGCATAGAAGATTGGCTATTGGTGCAGAATTTCTATAATGGATTACTACCCTCTACAAGAAGCACATTTGATTCAGCTGCAGAGGGTGATCTAATGGAGAAAACAGTGCCATAAGCACTTGAACTCTTAGAAAGGGTTGTATACCATAACTATGAGTGGTCAAACGAAAGAGAAAATGCAAGAAGAACTGCAGGAGTCCTGGAAGTAGATGCCCTGAGCATGGTAAATGCCCAGTTTGATCAGCTCACAAAGAAACTCAAAAGAATGCAAGCCAACACAGTTGGTACAAATAGTCAACAAAAAAGCAGCTACGAAGGAGGGTACATGAATTTAGAATACAACAATTTCAACGAACCTACAGAACAGATGAACTATGTGAATAATGGAGGAAACTTCAACCAGAGGCAGCCAACCAATCCGTATTCAAATACTTATAACCCTGGATGGAGAAATCACCCAAATTTCTCATGGTCCAATGAGCAGAACCAGCCAATAAACAAGCAACAAGTGTACAAACCTCTAGCACCACTTGGATTCCAGAACAGAGGTCAGAACCTTGCACAGCCATCGCTACCTCTCCAACCTCAACAACCTGATCTGAAAATGACCATGGAAATCATGATGGAAGGATTCCTAGCAGCTCAACAACAACAAATTGAATTGATTAAATAGCTGACTTCCAAAATGGACCAACTTGCTACCCATAATGAGATGCTAGAGAATCAAATTGCTCAGCAGGCAAGTTCTTCAAGTAAGGCTGCTAGCAAACTTCCCAGTTAACCAGAAATGAACCCAAAGGAGCATTGTAAGGCAGTTGCACTGAGGAGTGGGAAAACTCTAGGACAACCAGAGGTAAAATTGATAGAGGAAACCATTGAAAAATCTAAAGACCAAGCAGAGAAAAAGGAGGAAGAAGCTAAGAAAGATCAAGAAGAGGAAGCAAGGAAGACAAAGAAATTACCAGAACCATACTAGCCTCCCTTACCTTTTCCTCAGAGATTTCACAAAGCCAAATTGGACAAGCAGTTTGGGAAGTTTTTGGAAGTTTTACATAAACTTTACATTAACATCCCCTTCACTGAAGCACTTTCTCAGATGCCATCTTATGCCAAATTTCTTAAGGAAATTCTATCAAAGAAAAGGAAGTTAGAGGACTATGGAACTGTAACACCCTAGGCAAATCCCACATCGGCAAAACACAGAAGAGATGCTGGGTTTATAAGTTGGCGATTTGTAACACCTAGTGACGTGTTTTAAAACCGTGAGAGCTTCCGCCCAGAGTAGACAATATCACTAGTGGGTCGGGCCATTACATTTGTGGTATTAGAGTCACTCCGTGTGCAACCTTGGGCGATGGTGGGGCAAACCTCAGCGAGGACGCTGAGTCCTATAAGGGGGGTGGATTGTAACACCCTAGTCAAATCCCACATCAGCAAAACATGGGAGAGATGCTGGGTTTATAAGTTGGCGGTTCGTAACCCCTAGTGACGCATTTTAAAACCGTGAGAGCTTCCGCCCAGAGCAGACAATATCACTAGTGGGTCGGGCCATTACATTTGTGGTATTAGAGTCGCTCCGCGTGCAACCTTGGGCAATGGTGGGGCAAACCTCAGCGAGGACGCTGAGTCCTATAAGGGGGGTGGATTGTAACACCCTAGGCAAATCCCACATCAGCAAAACACGGGAGAGATGCTGGGTTTATAAGTTAGCGATTCGTAATCCCTAGTGACGCGTTTTAAAACCGTGAGGGCTTCGGCGCAGAGCAGACAATATCACTAGTGGGTCGGGCCGTTACAGGAACAGTAGCTCTAACAGAGGAATTTAGTGCCATTTTGCAAAACAAACTACCTCCAAAGTTAAAGGATCCAGGAAGCTTCTCCATACCCTGTATCATTGGCAACAAGAAAATAGACAAGGCCCTCTGTGATCTTGGAGCAAGCGTCAGCCTAATGCCTCTATCAATATGCAAAAAGCTGGAGATCGAGGAACTTAAACCCACAACAATCTCATTACAATTGGCTAATCGATCCATTAAATATCCTGTAGGGATACTTGAAAACATCCCTATTAAAGTGGGCAAATTCTTCATTCTAGTGGATTTTGTTGTCCTTAAGATGGAAGAAAATGTCCAAATTCCCATCATCTTGGGAAAACCATTCTTGGCAACCGCCGGAGCCATCATAGACGTCAAAATGGATGATTAACCCTCAATGTAGGAGAAGAAGAAGTGGAGTTCAACTTGTTCGACACAATGAAACACATATTTAAACTTGATGAATGCTTCAAGGTTGACATAATTGACGAACAAATTAAAGAGGAATTTCATAAGACACATCCTAAAGATCCTCTTGAAGCATGTATTGTACGCAGCCACATAGTGGATGATGAAAATACTAAAATAGCAACATGTGCAAAACAGTTGGCAGCTCCTCCACCCTTACCTTCAGTTAAGGCTTCCGAGATGGACGATTTGAAGGAAGAACAAACTAAAGGTAAGCTCCAGGAAAATGCCGAATAGGTAGAGCTTAAACCTCTCCCGTCTTCATTAAGAATCAAAGAAGCCCTGATATCAGCACCAATAATGCAGCCACTGAATTGGGAGCTACCATTCGAGGTTATGTGTGATGCGAGCGATTTTGCAGTTGGAGTAGTGCTCGAGCAAAGAAAAGATAAAAAGCTCCATGCTATTTTTTATGCTAGCAAGACACTTGATGATGCACAAATCAATTATGCTACCATAGAAAAGGAATTCCTAGCAGTGGTATGTACAATGGACAAATTTAGATCTTATCTCATTGGGTCAAAGGTCATTGTATTCACAGACCATGCTGTAATTCGGTACCTTATGAACAAAAAGAAAGCAAAACTAAGACTGATTCAATGGATTCTACTCCTATAAGAATTTGAACTTGAAATAAAGGACAAAAAGGGATCTGAAAATGTAATAGTCGACCATCTTTCTAGACTAAAACCGAAGTACATGAAAGATTTTGAAGATTTGCCAATTGACGATTCATTTCCTGATGAGCAATTACTTGCATTCTCCAAAGCTTCATGGTACGCTGACTTTGTTAATTTTCTTGTATGCAGGGTACTACCTCCAAACATGACTTATTAGTAAAGAAAAAAATTCTTACATGATGTAAGATATTACTTATGGGAAGAACCATTGCTGTACAAGAGATGTAATGATAGGCTGATAAGAAGGTGCACACCAGAGGAAGATATGAAAAGTATCATTTATCTCTACCATTCATCACTATATGGAGGACATTTAGGCACTTCAAAGACCACAGCTAAGATTTTACAAGTAGGGTTTTACTGGCCACATTTATTTAAGGATGTAAGATCCTTTATGCTAGCTTGTGATCAATGCCAAAGAATAGGTAACAGTTCAAGAAGGAATGAAATGCCATTGTATGGTATACTTGAGATAGAATTGTTTGATGTATGGGGAATAGACTTCATGGGACCATTTCCCTCTTCCCATGGAAACAAGTATATCCGAGTTAGAGTTGATTATGTGTTAAAATGGGTAGAAGCTATTGCAACCCCAAGCAACGATGCAAGAGTGGTCACCAAGTTCCTTAAGAAGAACATCTTCACAAGATTTAGCACACCACGAGTGATAATCAGTGATGGAGGAAGCCACTTCTGCAACCAATAATTCGAAACACTACTGAAAAGGTATGGAGTGGCTCACAAGGTGGCGACACCTTATCATCCTCAAACCAGTGGTCAAGTAGAAATATCAAACAGGGAACTAAAGCAGATTCTAGAGAAAACTGTAAACAGATCCAGGAAGGATTGGTGCATGAAGCTAGATGATGCACTATGGGCGTACCGCACTGCATATAAAACCCCAATTGGCACAACACCCTTCCAACTGGTTTATGGAAAATCATGCCATCTCCCTGTTGAAATTGAGCATAAAGCCTACTAGGCAATTCAGGTACTAAACTTTGACCTCAAGGCTACTGGTGAAAAAAGGCTCTTACAACTAAATGAGCTGGAAGAAATCTAACAAGATGCATACGAAAATGCCAAAATCTTTAAGGATAAAACCAAAAGATTGCATAACAGGTGTATAGCAAGCAAAGAGATAAAAGAAGGAGATCTTTTCCTCTTATTCAACTCTAGATTGAAACTCTTTCCAGGGAAGCTGAAATGAAGATGGTCCGGACCTTTCAAGGTCACCCAAGTCTTCCCGCATGGAGCAGTAAAGGTATGGAGCGAAACCTTTGGTACATTCAAGGTCAATGGGCAGAGGCTGAAGCCTTACTTTCAAGGAGAACCCATAGAAACGGGAGTAAATTGCACTCTCAATCCTCCTACTGACAGACCATAAACAAGCAAAGTCCAGCTAAAGACTATAAACAAGCGCTTTTTGGGAGGCAACCCAAAACTTTTCTGAACTTTTCTTCTTTTATTTTTATTCAATATTAAATTTTTGTTTCGTACTCATTAGCATTTCATTTTTTGTAGGATTCTTCAAAAGGGGAATAGAGATCAAAGAGGAAGGGAATCACCAAGTCAAAACCATAAAAGGGAAAATTGAACAAAACTGAGGAAGTAAATCTACTGCTAATCTTTGCATCCATTTCATGTGTTAGAATCATAAACTTTTCATTTGCCAAAGATTTGAGAAACTAGAAACTTACACGGGTCGTGTACTGATAGTACATGCCCCGTCTGACTTTTTGGAAGTCTATAAATTTCATCCAATCTCAACCCTTTAGGAAGCAGAAAATTACACGGGTCCATATACCAAATTACACAGACCGTGTAATGTCTCTAGCAGAAAAACTGAGAGACAGAAGGTTACACGGGGCTCCTTGAATTTTACATGGGCCGTGTAACATGTCCAGTAAAGAAATCCGAGAGACAGGAAGTTACACAGGTCCCATAGCTAATTTACACAGGTCGTGTGCTACGACAGGTTTCAAAAATTCCAGGCAGAAATTTACACGGCCCTACATGTTAGGACCCATGTAGTGATACACGACCCGTGTATCTAATCGCAGACGTGACTCTTGGGGTGCAAAATGTGCGAAACGAAGAGTCCTAACGGCTCTTCAAATACACCCTTAGCATTAAAATCCTTCGTAAACACAAAACCCTTCATCTACTCCCTTCCTAGCCTGTAAAAACCTCTCAAATCTCATCTCTTTTCACTAAAATCATACTCTTCTCCTCCCCAAAAACACACCCATGGCTCCTGCAAAGATATCTGCAAGAAGAATTGGCTCTTCTTCACGACAAAGAGGAGAATCCTCACCTTCTCTACCCCAGCCTCCAACCCAAAGCCTAAGAATGAGGGAAGCCACCCAACAACCATCTCAACAAGCCCCACCCCCACCACAACCACAGCCATAACCCGCTCCATAACCCAAAATCTCTACTCCTTGGGGATTTCAAGATGACGCCTACGAAGCAATTTGTACCTGACTTCATTCATGAAAAATATCCTCCACCAAATACATAGATTTTTCGCTTTTAGAGCAACTCGGGTTGCAAGAAGAAATCAGTGGGCTACTTGACAGCATAGGGTGGACAAGGTTCGCCCAACTCTAATTTCCAGCCTACAAAGACACAACACTAGAATTTTTGGGCAGCTTCAAGGCCAACTTATGGCCCACCGACAGGGAAGACAGGGGCAGAATCGAGTTTCACCTACTTGGTGTAGACCAGGTAATGAATATGGATGAGTTCAATACCATTTTTAGCTTTGACAGTATCAGCCACCAAGAAATCCTAAGGAACCGCATGCTATACAACAACATCAACTTTTGGGATTTCATTGCACCAAACACAGAGCCCTACAACTCCAACAAATCCAAATCAATGGGCATCACTAGTCCGGCATTGCAATACATGCATTGGTTTGCCACCGACACCATAATGGGCTTTGGCGATAGCCTCGGCTTTGTCAACGCTAGTGAATTATTTTTCCTATGGTGCATGGTCACTGGGCAGCAGTGCAGCACTGGCTTTTTCCTATGCAACCATCTTCAACGCCTTTGCCATCAGCCTACCGGGCATACAGTGCTTGGAGGCCTTGTCACCACCATTGCTCTCCTCTTCGACTTTGTTCCAGGACATCACAGACTACGCTTTGTTACTAGAACACCGAGAATTGATTAGACTATTTGCATATCCATGGGGATATGTAAGAAGATGGGCAACAAATGCTACTTGGTGGACACCGAATTTCACACCCTACCCCTCTGTAAGGCATAACATGATCCCGTAGTATACCTAATGAATTACCAACTTTGTCTACTGATAACCCATTAAATACGCTACAAGGGATTTTAAAACTTTTTTTACTTCTTTTTACAGTGGTGAGCACTATTTACAGGTGTTAAAATTTTTTTTTTTTAACTTAAGTGAAAGAGCTAACACATTTGAATTATTAGGAATTTCTGTAAAAATTTTGGCGGAGTGCCCTCTGTATTTTAAATAAAACAGTTCTTCAGAAACCTGTAAAAAGCACTTCAAATATATTTCTCAATCTTAACTCCAACAGTTAAACTACACAATATATTTCTCAACTCAAATCCATAATAATTTTTCAGTATTTTCAATGGATGAGATAAAAGAAATATAATACAAATTTTACAAGTCAAAATAACTCATAATTTATTTTACAACTTCAATGTACAATTTTAATTTACAACTGCTCAAAACCAAGAACACTAAATACATACAGTGAACATACATTACAATATAAAATGCAGAATATGGTATACTCAATATACCCGATGATCTCTCAGTGTACTACTAGCAGTCTAGTCTGCTGCCCTGTCAGTCTGTCTACCTGCGACAGCAATGAAAAGCTATCGCTGAGTAAAATTTACTCAGTGGTGCACAATAACAATTTGAAATGCGATATATAAATCTTTTATTGACAGTTCACAAATCAAATGATTCACAATTCCATTTCACAATTTACAAAATTCATATAATACAAATTTGATCAAATAACTGAGTAATACAATTTTGCCAATCAATAATACAATTTTGCCAATCAATAATACCATTTGATCAAATAACTGAATAATACAGTTTTGCCAATCAATAACACAATTTGATCAAATAACTAAATAATACAGTTTTGCCAATCAATAACACAATTTGATCAAATAACCGAAGAATATAGTGTTGCCAATCGATGACACAATTTAGGCCATGACACAATTTTTCCACACATGCCGTGTTGTACACCACAACAAGACACACTCACCCCAATAATCGAAATCAATGAGGGAGGAAGCTAGCTGAATAATGATTACTCATCCACACTCACCTCAGACTGGCAAGTCAAAGAGGGAGGAACATAATCATACTCACCCCAGACTGATAAGTCAAAGAGGGAGGAATATATCACACTCACCCCATAAATGGAAGAGGAACATAGTAACAGTGTCATGCCAAGAGTGAATCAAAACAATTTCAAATCACAATATTTCATACAAACCATAAATCACATTTTATCTCAAAATTTCCATTTGTAAAGTAGGCAACAAAATAATTTCCAAATAAGATTCTCAAAGCCAAAACAATAAAAAATTATTCACTCATTTCTCCAAATAAATTTGCTAGTAAAAGCAGTGAATATAAAAGTATTGTGCACGGACACAATTTAAAACTATAATGCTCAATTAAATTTTTAAGTAGAAAATGAGAAGTCAAAATTATTGTGCACCAACACAATTTAAAACAATAACATATAAATAATCATAATTTATTTCAATTGAAAAATTCAAAAGAAATACTTATTGTGCACAAACCTTTGATATATGCCTCTTGGCTCTGACTCACTGTTTCCTTCCCTTTCCCTGAGTCGTTGCTAACTGAGAAACACAATTTGAAGTGTTTCAGTACTCATTTAAACAGTCTCTAAGAATAAGGTTCAATAATTAATTTATCGAATTCTATTATTTCCTTAGTCAACCTAATATGTTGACCCTCAATGCAGTCTAGGTGGATTAGGTTTTAATGTTACCAATATGTCACATTCAATAGTCTTTTAGGGTTGGTACATGTTACCAAACTCATTTCCATGTATCTTGCATTTTCTTGCAATTTGCTAGATTTCGGTTTACTAATTTGACCTAGCTGGACGACCTAGTTCCCTTGGTTTTTGGGTTTCGGTCAAAACTAAAAACTTGTAGATCTATGTCTTATTGCATGCGGGGCAAAATTTCAGGTCATTATGAGTTATGTAGACCAAGTTATGGTCATTTTACTATTGCTGGTCAAAGTGCATCAAAATTGGTCACTTTAGGTCATTTTAGGTCAATTTTGGTTCGGCCAGTTTTTGGACCCGAAATTGTGCAAGCTGTTTGACTTACTTATGGTCATTTATGGGCTTTGGTGTCTGCACAAGACATGTAGATATGGGTCTTAACTATTCATGGTTAAAGTTTCAGGAAAATTGGACCTGTTTTGAGTGAGTTATGGCCTAAACACTAACTGCTGCCCAAATGGTCAATTTTCAGGCCTCAATTGCACTAATCTGAATTTGGTCTTTTTTCAAGCTACCTTGCAGGCAGAATTTTGGCAAGCTTCCTCCATGATAGTTGGCACATTTTGTGCCTAGTTTCACCTCCAATTGGTCTCATACCAATTGGAGCCACACACTTAAGGTTCTAGGCCAAAATGCATACTACCCTATTGCACTTCCTTTATTACTCATCAAAGATCACTTTTAGCATTTACCAATTCACACATTCTTACCAAATCTGGTTTGTACCATAACCTAAACATATTTTACCACATATTGTTGATCATTTTGGCAGCTTACAATCACATTCCACAAACACCATTAAGTGCAGAATTTGTCAAAATCAATTACAATAATTTAGTCACCTATTCATGCTCATTTACATGTCCAACTTCACACCATCACACATATACCCAAACTGCCATAACAACTAATACAATTCAACATTAATATTCCATAATCCAACCATGAAATAACATCTTTATGGTTCACCAAACCAGGCTGCCGATTCATGCATTACATTCCCTAAATTTTTAAGCATTCAAATTTCAATACACATTCACATATACTAAGTATACATCACCCAAATAATTTCCTACACACATAAACATTTAATCAATCCTTTAATCCACCATTTACAAGCAAAAATAAACTGTCTTCAAAGAGTTTCCATGGCTGCCAAAAATAAACATCTCCCCTAGAACATCAAACTCCAAAATTCTTTCCACAATTCAAGTACCCATAACCTCCTTACTAACTTTAATGAAGCACTAACCAAAAACACAAACTTACCACTTTGGAAACTCTTCAAAATCTCTCCAAAACTTGGTCTTCTTACTGCTAATCTACTGCCCAAGGTGTATGGACAACTTTTAGTGAATAAAGGTGCCAAGAACAAAGCTTAAATCAAGCTTGCATGAAGCTTTCAAGTGGACGACAATGGTGGATCTTCTTTTCACCATTTTCGGCTGAATTTGGGAGCTTGAAGATGAAGTTCAATCTGCTGTCCAAAGGGTGAGTTAGTGGTCCACTTAAATGAGTTACTGGAGCACTATGTCAAAATTAACTATTAGTTTAATCTTAACTTTCATTTTCCCACATTTAACTCTCCATTTTTACTATTTACATTAGGTACCACTAATTTAATTTTTCATTATATTTTCCAAGTGTAATATCATGTATTTTTAATGGATATTTAGGTCAAAAGAAAACTTGGGATGTCAAATGACCACAATGCTCCTATTCGGGTTGCATTCCCGATTTTTCAGTAACACCGGGTTTTGTCCGTTTTTCGATTTCTCACTTTTCTTTGTACTAATTAATTAATATTTCTTTGATATTTCTAATGGTATTTATACTTCAATAGGTTTTTATTTAAGTTCTAAAAATATTTTTCAGGGTTCCCTACAGTCCAGGGCTAGTCAACGGTCCACACCGTGACTTCCCGGTGCAGTCACCCATCGCTAGGGTTCTCGGCTCGTTTAACTTGGATACATTTCATTGCTATTAATTTTCCTTTGTTTTTCTTGTCTTTCCTTTTCTTGTATTTCATTATTCTATGTCTCCTCATCCATATCTAAGTATAGTTCTAGGCATCCTAGTTGTCCGGACAACACTGCTCACTGGAACAGTAGAACGCACTACCGAACATAGGGGTGTTACAATTCTCCCCCCCTTAAAATAAATTTCGTCTGCGAAATTTTACCCAATAGCCATCTTACAATAGTTATACATTTATTTTCTCCTTTCTATATGATCGTATAATCTTCTTTTCCTCAAATTTGTATAAGACTTTTAACAATCTAATACAACGTTTAATTTGTTTGTATAACACCAATCTCCTCTTACTATTGTGCTATCTAATATTTCAGTTTATGTTCCTTCTTGAATGACCCTTGAGGCCATGTTAGAATGATTTATCTAGTCATTGGTTCTCTGACCATTCTAGTAAATAGTCTTCCTCACATTCATTACATTTCTTTGTTATATCTGACCAACTATTCAAATTTTTACTTCCCTAATTCTTTTTATCTATTAATATTCTATAACTTACTTCCTTTTGTATTAAACTATAACATTTCGATATTCTAACTTTTGAGTTTTAACTCCCTAAGTAGGATTTTCAAACTTATTTCTAACAATTAAATTCTGTCCTGGCATAACTATACCAAAACAGATGCTGTTGGCAACTATTCTCATCTTGGTGTACTATCGAGTAGTACATAGCTGTACACAATAATCTCAAGTCAGTACTGTAATCTGTAGCTTACAGTATAAATATCAAGAACATTGCATAGTTACTACGATACATCCCAATAGATCAAGTTATCCTATCTTTTATCCTTTTCGAATTCACTAATATCCTGAACTTATTATGATTACAATATCCATTAACAATTACTAACATTAACATCCTTGCCCTCATCTAGAGCAATTCTATTACTGTAACTTACTTTTACGTCCTCTTGCCTTACATTAAGTAGGCTTGCCGTTTAGCTTTATAATTTATGGTGTGTTAGAACATACTTTTCGCCGATAAACTCTTTCAAAACTAATTTCACTTATTATCACAATCCTTATCTTAAAGGACTAATCACTAATGCATCAAAATATATTCCCCTATAAAGGAATAACAATAGAACATATAGTTCTAACACTAACATAAAAGTATGCAGACCCCAGGTCAAACAATACATACATATATATCTTAGTTACTATTTGAGAAAGTACCAGCAATAATATCAAAAGTCTAAGCCTCTTCTCTCTGCTATATAGCGTATACTCCAGCTGGAGCATCACCCTGTTCTGGCTGATTCACAGTACTCTGACTTCTAGGTGTACTACCCTTACCTCTACCTCTGCCTCTACTAACTGATGGTGAACTCTTTGGGGTAAAAACTTGGGTTGATCCCTTTGGTGTAGTAAATGATCCAGAACGACATGGATTTACACAATCCCTAGCAAAATGACCAGTCTCTCCACAATTAAAACATGCTCGTACGGCTCTATAACATACCCCACTATGTGGTTTACTACAAGTTTCACAAAGTCGATCTGACAGCGCATTCCTAGGTTTCTGTTGAGTTTGCTAATCGGATCGGGGTGGTTTGTCACACCCTACCCCTTTGTAAGGCATAACATGATCCCGTAGTATACCTAATGAATTACCAACTTCGTCTACTGATAACCCATTAAATACACTACAAGGGATTTTAAAACTTTTCTTACTTCATTTTATAGTGGTGAGCATTATTTACAGGTGTTAAAAACATTTTGTGGACTGACTTGAAACAGTTAACACATTTAGACTATTAGTAATTTCTGTAAAAATTTTGACAAAGTGCCATCTGTATTTTGGATAAAACAGTTCTTCAGAAAACCTGTAAAAAGCACTTCAATATATTTTCAAATCTCAACTCCAACATATTTCTCAACTCAAATCCACAGTAATTTTTTAAAAACTGAGATAAGGAAATACAATATATTTTTTACAAGCCAAAATATCTCATAATTTACTTTACAACTTTAAGGTACAATTTTAATTTACAACTGCTCAAAACTAAGAACAATAAGTACATACAGTGGTCATACATTACAGTACAAAATGCAAAATGAGGTATACTCGTTATACCCGATAATCTCTCGCTGGATGTACTAGCAGCCTAATCTGCTGCCCTTTCTGTCTGTCTACCTGCGACAGCAATGAAAAGCTATCGCTGAGACAATGTCTCAGTGGTGCACAACATTAACCAAATACAACTTTAAATCACAGTTCATAAATCATATAAATGATAGATATGTAAAACCATAGTTAAATTCAAGACAATGAATGTCATAAGGAATTTAACACAATATCACAATAAATCTCAGTAATCAAAACGTAGTTAAATTCAAAAGACAGTGAATGTCAATAAGAATTTAAACTCCATTTCACAAATTATCAAAGCTCATAATAATACAATTTAGTCAAATAATTTACAAATACAGTGTTGCCAATTCATACACAACTTAAGCCATGACACAAAATATCTGATCAATACCGCGTTGTACACCACGATAAAGCAATCACAGCCCCACTAATCGAAATCAATGAGGAAGGGAGCTAGCTATATAATTAGTACTCATCCAATCACCTCAACTGGTAAACCAGAGAAGAAGAAAAATAAACGATCACGACTCCATAAATGGAGAAGGAAAATAAACGATCACAACCCCATAAATGGAGAAGGAATGATATGATACTGTCATGCTAAGTGTGAACACAAAATCAATTCCAAACATTTTATTCAAATGATTCGTGAGAATCCAATAAATTTCTAAAGTCATAAATTCATTCACAAAATGGCAACACAATTCATAATTAACTTCAAATTTTCACAAATCACACTAAATCAATTGTTCCACAGTTTCAAACTTTTTACAATGCTTTTCAAGCAATAAGTATCCATTCAAACACATTTCCATAAATGAAAACAATAATATACAAATAGTCATAACTTATTTCAATTGAAAAATTCAAAAGAAATAACTGTTGTGCACAAACCTCTGATAACTGTCTCCTAGCCTTGACTCAGTGTTTCCTTCCCTTTCCCTGAGTCTTTGCTAACTGAGAAACACAATTTCAAGTGTTTCAGTTCTCATTTAAATTGTCTCTAACGATAATGCTTGATAATTAATTCATTGAATTCTATTATTTGCTTAGTCAACCTAATATGTCGACCCTCGATGCGTTCTAAGTAAATTAGGTTTTAATGTTACTAACATGTCACATTCGATAGCCTTTTAGGGTTGGTACATACTACCAAGTTCATTTCCATGTATCATGTATTTTCTTGCATTTTGCTAGATTCCGGGATAGTAGTTTGACCTAGCCGGATGACCTAGTTCCCTCGCTTTTCAGGTTTTTGTCAAAACTACAAACTTGTAGATCTATGTCTTATTGCACGCAGGGCAAAATTTCAGGTCATTCTGAGTTATGTAGACCAAGTTATGGTCATTTTACTATTGCTGGTCAAAGTGCATCAAAATTGGTCACTTTAGGTCATTTTAGGTCAATTTTGGTTCGGCCAGTTTTTGGACCCGAACTTGTGCAAGATGTTTGACTTGCGTATGGTCATTTCTGGGCTTTGGTGTCTTCATAAGACTTGTAGATATGGCTCTTAACTATTCATGGTCAAAATATCAGGTCAATTGGACCTGTTTTGAGTGAGTTATGGCCAAAACACTAACTGCTGCCCAAATGGTCAGTTTTCAGGCCTTATTTGCACTTAATCCGGATTTGGTCATTTTTCAAGCTACCTTACAAGCAGAATTTTGGCAAGCTTCCTTCATGAAAGTTGGCACATTTTGTGCCTAGTTTCACCTCCAATTGGTCTCATACCAATTGGAGCCACACACTTAAAGTTCTAGGCTAAAATGCATACTGCCCTATTGCACTTTCTTTATTACTCATCAAAGCTCACTTTTAGCATTTACCAATTCACACATTCTTACCCAATCTGGTTTGTACCATAACCTAAACATATTTTACCACATATTGTTGATCATTTTGGCAGCTTACAATCACATTCAACATACACCACAAAGTGCAGAATTTGTCAAATTCAATTACAACAATTTAACTACCTATTCATGCTCATTTACATGTCCAACTTCACACCATCATACATATACCCAAACTGCCATAACAACTAACACAATTCAACATTAATATTCCATAAACCAAACATGAAATAATATCCTTATGGTTCACCCAACCAGGCTGCCAATTCATGCATTACATTCCATTAATTCCCAAGCTTCAAATTTCAAATACACATCCACATATACTAAGTATACATCACCCAAATAATTTCCTACACACATATACATTTAATCAATCCTTTAATCTACCATTTAGAAGCAAGAATAAGTTGTCCTCAAAGTGTTTCCATGGCTGCCAAAAGTACACATCCCCTTTAAACATCAAACCTCAAAAATTTCTCCATAAATCAAGTACCCATAACATCCTTACAAACTTTAATAAAACAATAATCAAAAACTCAAATTTATCACTTTGGAAATTCTTCAAAACTCCACAAAAACTTTTATTTCTTGCTGCCTATCTACTGCCCATGCTGTGAGGATCATTTTTCATGAAGACACTTGCAAGACATCAAGGCTTGATCATGGAGAACTTGAGCTCCATGCATGGTGCGGCCATGGGAGAGGTTTGAGAGCTTTCATTCTTCCAAATGAATTTTTCAAGTGGAGAAGATGAATTGCAGAATGTTAGTAGACATTTCTGTCCACTTAGGGTATTATATGGTATATAGCAATTTACTTAGTGCTCCACTAACATAGGTTAATAATAAATAATGTTAAACTTTCCATATTCCCATATTAAGTCCCTAATTTTTGCTAATTGAATTAGGTAGAACTAATTTAATTTTTCATGACATTTTACAAATATAATATCATGTATTTTTAATGGAAATTTAGGTCAAAAGACAACTTGGGGTGTCAAATGACCACAATGCCCCTGTTCGGGTTGCATTCCCGATTTTTCGGTAATACCGGGTTTTGTCCGTTTTTCGATTTCTCACTTTTCTTTGTACTAATTAATTAATTTTTATTTAATATTTCTTATAGTATTTATACTTCAATTGATGTCTCTTTAAGTCCAAAAAATATTTTCCAGGGTTCCCCGCGGTCCAGGGCTAGTCAACGGTCCACGCCGTGATTTCCCGGTGCGGTCACCCATCGCTAGGGTTCTCGGCTCGCTTAACTTGGTTATATTTCTTTGCTATTATTTTTCCTTTGCTTTTCTTGTATTTTCTTTTCTTGTATTTCATTATTTTATGTCTCCTCAATCATAAAGAAGTGTAGTTCTAGGCATCCTAGCTGTCCGGACAATACTGGTAACCGGAACAGTAGAACGCACTACCGAACTTAGGGGTGTTACATGGTTTTTGTCTAGAAGATCTATCTCTAATGGACTTTTTACCACCTCTGTTGTGTCCCCCAAAGTTTTTCCTCTTTCCAGTAAGACCACTAGAACTCTGTTCTACTGACTTTCCCTCTTTTTCTGTCTTCTCTGATTTCTTTTTCTCAGGGGCCACTTCAGATTCAATTCTTTCTAACTCTAGTGCTTGATAAATAAGTTCAGAGAAGTTAGTATGTTTGAATCCAACCACTTGTAATCTGGTACTGGGCTTCAAGCCGGTTTCAAATCTCTTACATCTCTTCCTGTTGGTAGCAAGTAGACTTACTGAATAATGGCTTAGGCGGGAAAATTCTCTTTCATACTACCACCGACCGCTTCCCTGTTTGCACTTAGGAACTCTTGCAGTTTCTGATCTACATAAGCATCAGGGACATATTTTTGTCTGAATTCCCTGAGAAAGTCATTCCATGTTAGCACTGCAAGTTCTACCAAACTGTGGGGAATGGTTTTCCACCAGTCATAAGCATCCCCCTGTAGCAAAGATACTGAGTATTCAAATCTGAGCTCTTCTATGCAGTGCAGTTTCTTGAATACCCTATCCCTCCTTTCTAACCACTGTTCTGCCTCTAGAGAATCTACTGTCCCCTTGAACTCTGTAGCCCCATATTTCATCAATTTGTCATACTGCCTTGCAGAAGACTGTGGTTGTACCACTGGTGCCTGTATTGGGACTTGAGTAGGCACATTACCAGCCATTTGTTGGAACATTATAGCCATCTGCTGAGCGAACTGAGCAGGAATCGCAGATCGCAGGCCGGTGTCTTTGAACCACTGACATTGTGTAGGGTTGGGGCATTCCCTTGCACCTCAGCCTCTATAGATTGATCGACTGAACGATCAGCCTCTTCCATTGTCAATGCGAGGATCTTAGACCTCCTAAACAAATAACACAAGGAGATTTCCTCCCGTTAGTGCATATTTATAATGTAATGTACTGTAAGTATCAAACAATGATATTGAGTAGTTGTACTATGAAGAAAGAATATTCAAATAACATGTAAAAATAGAATTTAAAAAACTAGCTCTGATACCACTTAAACATGTCACACCCTACCCCTCTGTAAGGCATAACATGATCCCGTAGTATACCTAATGAATTACCAACTTCGTCTATTGATAACCCATTAAATACACTACAAGGGATTTTAAAACTTTTCTTACTTCTTTTTACAGTGCTGAGCATTATTTACAGGTGTTAAAATTTTTTTTTTTTTGAACTTAAGTGAAAGAGCTAACACATTTGAATTATTAGGAATTTCTGTAAAAATTTTGGCGGAGTGCCCTCTGTATTTTGAATAAAACAGTTCTTCAGAAACTTGTAAAAAGCACTTCAAATATATTTCTTAATCTTAACTCCAACAGTTAAACTACACAATATATTTCTCAACTCAAATCCACAATAATTTTTCAGTATTTTCAAAGGACGAGATAAAAGAAATATAATACAAATTTTACAAGTCAAAATAACTCATAATTTATTTTACAACTTCAATGTACAATTTTAATTTACAACTGCTCAAAACCAAGAACACTATATATATACAGTGAACATACATTACAATATCAAATGCAGAATATGGTATACTCAATATACCCGATGATCTCTCAGTGTAGTACTAGCAGCCTAGTCTGCTGCCCTGTTAGTCTGTCACCATGGCAAAGAATGAAAAGCTATCGCTGAGTAAAATTTACTCAGTGGTGCACAATAACAATTTGAAATGCGATATATAAATCTTTTATTGATAGTTCACAAATCAAATGATTCACAATTCCATTTCACAATTTACAAAATTCATATAACACAAATTTGATTAAATAACTGAGTAATACAATTTTGCCAATCAATAATACCATTTGATCAAATAACTGAATAATACAGTTTTGCCAATCAATAACATAATTTGATCAAATAACTAAATAATACAGTTTTGCCAATCAATAACACAATTTGATCAAATAACCGAAGAATACAGTGTTGCCAATCGATAACACAATTTAGGCCATGACACAATTTTTCCACACATGCCGTGTTGTACACCACGACAAGACACACTCACCCCAATAATCGAAATCAATGAGGGAGGAAGCTAGCTGAATAATGAGTACTCATCCACACTCACCTCAGACTGGCAAGTCAAAGAGGGAGGAACATAATCACACTCACCCCAGACTGATAAGTCAAAGAGGGAGGAATATATCATACTCACCCCATAAATGGAGGAGGAACATGGTAACAGTGTCATGCCAAGAGTGAATCAAAACAATTTCAAATCACAATATTTCATACAAATCATAAATCACATTTTATCTCAAAATTTCCATTTGCAAAGTAGGCAACAAAATAATTTCCAAATAAGATTCTCAAAGCCAAAACAATAAAAAATTATTCATAACTCATTTCTCCAAATAAATTTGCTAGTAAAAGCAGTGAATATAAAAGTATTGTGCACGGACACAATTTAAAACTATAATGCTCAATTAAATTTTTAAGTAGAAAATGAGAAGTCAAAATTATTGTGCACAAACACAATTTAAACAATAACATATAAATAATCATAATTTATTTCAATTGAAAAATTCAAAAGAAATACTTATTGTGCACAAACCTTTGATATATGCCTCTTGGCTCTGACTCACTATTTCCTTCCCTTTCCCTGAGTCGTTGCTAACTGAGAAACTCAATTTGAAGTGTTTTAGTACTCATTTAAACAGTCTCTAAGAATAAGGTTCAATAATTAATTTATCGAATTCTATTATTTCCTTAGTCAACCTAATATGTTGACCCTCGATGCAGTATACGTGGATTAGGTTTTAATGTTACCAATATGTCACATTCAATAGTCTTTTAGGGTTGGTACATGTTACCAAACTCATTTCCATGTATCTTGCATTTTCTTACAATTTGCTGGATTCCGGTTTACTAATTTGACCTAGCCGGACGACCTAGTTCACTCGGTTTTCGAGTTTCGGTCAAAATAAAAAACTTGTAGATCTATGTCTTATTGCACATGGGGTAAAATTTCAGGTCATTCTGAGTTATGTAGACCAATTTGTGGTCATTTTACTATTGCTGGTCAAAGTGCATCAAAATTGGTCACTTTAGGTCATTTTAGGTCAATTTTGGTTCGGCCAATTTTTAGACCCGAACTTGTGCAAGCTGTTTGACTTGCTTATGGTCATTTCTGGGCTTTGGTGTCTTCATAAGACTTGTAGATATGGGTCTTTACTATTCATGGTTAAAGTTTCAGGTCAATTGAACCTGTTTTGAGTGAGTTATGGCCTAAATACTAACTGCTGCCCAAATGGTCAATTTTCAGGCCTCAATTGCACTAATCCGAATTTGGTCATTTTTCAAGCTACCTTGAAAGCAGAATTTTGGCAAGCTTCCTTCATGATAGTTGGCACATTTTGTGCCTAGTTTCACCTCCAATTGGTCTCATACCAATTGGAGCCACACACTTAAGGTTCTAGGCCAAAATGCATACTGCCCTATTGCACTTCCTTTATTACTCATCAAAGATCACTTTTAGCATTTACCAATTCACACATTCTTACCCAATCTGGTTTGTACCATAACCTAAACATATTTTACCACATATTGTTGATCATTTTGGCAGCTTACAATCACATTTAATATACACCATTAAGTGCAGAATTTGTCAAAATCAATTACAACAATTTAGTCTCCTATTCATGCTCATTTACATGTCCAACTTCACACCATCACACATATACCCAAACTGCCATAACAACTAACACAATTCAACATTAATATTCCATAATCCAACCATGAAATAACATCCTTATGGTTCACCAAACCAGGCTGCCGATTCATGCATTACATTCCCTAAATTTCCAAGCATTCAAATTTCAATACACATTCACATATACTAAGTATACATCACCCAAATAATTTCCTACACACATAAACATTCAATCAATCCTTTAATCCACCATTTACAAGCAAAAATAAACTGTCTTCAAAGAGTTTCCATGGCTGCCAAAAATAAACATCTCCCCTAAAACATCAAACTCCAAAATTCTTTCCACAATTCAAGTACCCATAACCTCCTTACTAACTTTAATGAAGCACTAACCAAAAACACAAACTTACCACTTTGGAAACTCTTCAAAATCTCTCCAAAACTTGGTCTTCTTGCTGCCAATCTACTGCCCAAGGTGTATGGACAACTTTTAGTGAATAAAGGTGCCAAGAATGAAGCTTAAATCAAGCTTGCATGAAGCTTTCAAGTGGACGACAATGGTGGATCTTCTTTTCACCATTTTCGGCTGAATTTGGGAGCTTGAAGATGAAGTTCAATCTGCTATCCAAAGGGTGAGTTAGTGTTCCACTTAAATGAGTTAGTGGAGCACTATGTCAAAATTAACTATTAGTTTAATCTTAATTTTCATTTTCCCACATTTAACTCTCCATTTTTACTATTTACATTAGGTACCACTAATTTAATTTTTTATTATATTTTCCAAGTGTAATATCATGTATTTTTAATGGACATTTAGGTCAAAAGACAACTCAGGATGTCAAATGACAACAATGCCCCTGTTCGGGTTGCAATCCCGATTTTTCGGTAACACTAGGTTTTGTCCGTTTTTCGATTTCTCACTTTTCTTTGTACTAATTAATTAATTTTTCTTTGATATTTCTAATGGTATTTATACTTCAATAGGTGTTTATTTAAGTCCTAAAAATGTTTTTCAGTGTTCCCCGCAGTCCAAGGCTAGTCAACGGTCCACGCCGTGACTTCCTGATGCAGTCACCCATCGCTAGGGTTCTCGGCTCGTTTAACTTGGTTACATTTCATTGCTATTATTTTTCCTTTGTTTTTATTGTCTTTCCTTTTCTTGTGTTTCATTATTCTATGTCTCCTCATCCATATCTAAGTGTAGTTCTAGGCATCCTAGCTGTCCGGACAACACTAGTCACTGGAACAGTAGAACGCACTACCGAACATAGGGGTGTTACACCGAAGGAAACACCATCCCTCGGAGAGATGAGGCAAGGGAGGGACCCGGTGAGACTTCACAACCCCAAGAAGAACGGTAAGAGCAGATGTTCGAAGAGTCTCCTGTCCGAGTGCCTCCATACACACCATCACTGACAGACTCGGTCCTTGCATACCTACAGCGCATGGAAAACATAATATAGGGCAGGATGCGAGCTATCGAGGATAGCCTCCAGGAAGCACATAACAAGCTGGACATTCTAATGGAGAAACTAAATGAGGAGGATGAGGAGGAAGAGGAGCAAGGATCACCATCATCATCATCAAAGGCCTTTTAGAGATAGGACTATAGGATATGATCTTCATTGTAATATCTTACATGCCTTAGTCCTAACTTAAAGCCATAGGTCTCTTTTATTTGCTTTACGTTCAAAAATTTTACATGCTTAATAAATATTATGCTTCCTTAAAATTTTTGTATGCATCATCCAATCTTACACATTATATTGACATCGAGGACAATGTCTGATTTGAGTTTGGGGGGGGGGGGGGGGATACATTTGCACTTACATATCATTACATAAGAATCATTGCATTGTTTAAATCCAGCTACATTATTCTTGTGTATCAATTTTAGCTACATGAAAATTTTTGGATTGTAAATTGTGAAACTTAGTACTATAACCAACAATTTTTGTAAGCTAATAATTGGACTCCACGGGGTAGAGGAATGAACATATCTAGATGGGCAAAAAGGGATTCTAACATGTTGTTTGTGAAGAAGCTAATCTCTTTTACGGAACTAAACTAGCTAAACCTCTTCATAACTATTAATTTATCACATTAAATTTGTAAAATTAGGAGAACAAATTTTTAAACACAAACAAACTTAAAAATTGCCTCACTAGCTCTAAAACATGTGTTTTGGACCTATCGAGCCGAAATCCTAGCATATGCTCGATGAAGAGATGATTAAGGCATTCTTTGATATAATCTCACTAAGCCTTGGCCACCCCTAATTAAAATATATCCCTTGTAGCCAACTTGAAGCCTATATTTATCCCTTAGAATTTATTGCTTACCCATATTATTTACCTAGCTCCTAACCTAAACATCTACCATACCCTTTTAAGGAAGCAAAATGCATAAAAAAAATGAAGAGAGGATGTGAAACTCAAGAAAGAATGCGAGTGTGCAATTGAAAATATATATATATATATATATCCAGCAAAAGCAATGAGTTTGGGGGAGAGGACAAAACAAAAAGGAAAAAAAAAAAAAAAAAGAAGTCCCAAGATAAGTGTCATAGAAGCATGCTCGACAGTATAAAAAAGCCAAAAGCCCTTCCTTTCCCACACAAAATATGTAGAAATAAACTCAGTATACTTAGATTTTATGCATACATGCTATCCTCATATTTGCATTCCCTAAAATCCTTTCATTGACAGCCAAATCATTACCCCCTTAGCCCCATCACAACCCTTTTAAAGACCTTTTGATCTTTTGAAAAGCGCATGCTACATTAATTGAGATAGAAAATTGAGATATGCCTATGGAGTTAGAATTGAAAGGGGCGGAATTGGGGGAGTTAGTGTTTCTTAATTCTATCCCGATAAAACAGATTGTTTATGGTTTATTAATGGTCTTGTATAGAGGAATAGTTAGTCGAAACACCATAAAACGAGGTGAAGATCCAAACAGGCAGCTGTTAGAACCCTTATGCCTTGAAAGAGGGCAATCGGTATAAAGGTTGGAGGAGTTCAATTCTATGCTTATTAAATTGATGGTTGTATTCCTAAGTATCTCCTGAAATATGCTTTAAACCAGAGTTTTGTTTTGCTTAAGGACAAGCAATAGTTTGAGTTTGGGGGTATTTGATACACTTGAATTGTATAGATGTTTTTAAGCACATTTGTATTCTAAATCATAGCATTTAGATAAGTATTTTCATGCATAATAGTTGATTTCATTAGTTTTCATAGATTCTATTGCCAAGCCCTTAATTCCATGTTTTCTATATTATTTCAGGTGTTTTGGTGAAGCCCCAAAGGATGGATGTGCAAAGGAAAGCTTGGAGAGGTAAAAAGACAAAGAATTGCTGCTGATACGAAGTACATGGGTCGTGTTAACTAAGCACTAGACCCGTGTAACTCCCTGCCAGAAGAAAGCCAAGAGAATCGATGAGAAACACAAGTACACGGGCCGTGTAAGTAGACTCGTGTAATCTGCAGGGACTCGTGTATGTCTCTGCCGGGCGCAAGCTTGAAGAACCTTATGGGAACAAAAGTACACGGCCCGTGTGATCAGGCCTGTGTAGTTGGCACAGACTTGTGTAACTTTCTGTGCCAAAACAAAACCGTTCGATTCTCCTCCAGCAAATTACACGGCCCTACTCTATGGGACCCGTGTAGTGACACACAGGCCGTGTACTATGCTACAGCCTATTTTCTGACTCGAATTCCCCTCCTGTTTTCTGGTTCGAACAAGACTCCTAAAGCCTTTTGGACTCAAAATGACCTAACCCTAGGGCAACCAATATAAATAGAAAAGAAAACACCAGGAAAGAGGGAGGCCACTGTCGTCAAGAATGCTACTGAAGGTTGCTGTTGTCGTGCTCTACATCAATACCAAAAGAATTCTTTCAGCAAAAGCTCCATAAGATCGAAGCTGAAACTCTCTTTGGTTCCTTCATTTCATCTCCTTAGACAGAATTTCATTATTTTATTTCTTTTGCATAAATCTCTTTTTATTGTCTTCTACTTTTTATCATGACATTTGCGAAACTCACCATGAGTGAGTAGTTTTCTTATTCTGGATTTGGGAGAGTAGCTCTTGTAATTATTATTATGGATGAACACTGAGCTTTATTTATTGGAATTGAGATTCATTTCTTGATTTAATTTCTCGTGATCTTAATGCATGCTATGTGTTGGTACCCACTTAGTTATGATTATAGCTGTTAATTAAAGGACCGAAAGGTGAATATTAACATTAGAAAATCGAGATCTTAAACCTAGGAATTCTGACCTAGACATAGGCTGATACCTTTGTGGAACCTAAAAATTAGTCAAAGGTCTTAAAGGATTTTAATTGATTTGATCACCACGAAAGTAGGGTTTGAGTCAATTAGAATACACCCTAGATGCCTTGAGAGAGGATCTAGGATAGCTTAGGACTGATTTCCATCAAGGAAAACAATCCTCAATTCAGTAAATAAATGAGATAACATCCCTAGTATGATTCAAGTGTGAAATCTTAATTCCAGAATTGCTTCAAATAAATCATTTCATTTTAAGTTAACAAACTTCATACCCTAAGTATTCAATAGCCTAAACAGTCAAGATTTCTGTGTAGATTGGTACTTGCTAAACAAAATTCCTCATGGGAATGATACTCTACTTATCACTTTATTACTTATTAGCGATCCGTGCACTTGCAGTAATTGCAAAATAGCGAAACAACAAGTCAGCAAGTCAAGGCAGAAAATCAAGTTCCATCGAGTTTGCTACAGCCTATTCGCATACCTGAATGGAAATGAGATCGGGTCACCATGGATTTTGTAAGTGGTCTACCTCTCACCCAGAATAAGCATGATGCAGTATGGGTGATAGTAGATAGATTGACAAAGTCAGCTCACTTTCTGACAGTTAGAACTGACTACTCACTGGAGAAGTTAGCAGAATTGTATATCAGTGAGATAGTTTGGCTGCATGGAATTCCACTTTCCATCATATCTGATCGAGACCCAAGGTTTACATTGAGATTTTGGAAGAAATTGCATGAATCCTTGGGTACACAACTCCACTTCAGCACGGCTTTCTATCCTCAGATGGATGGGCAATTAGAAAGAGTAATCTAGGTAAACAATTGAAACCAATTGAATAAATACAAATATTGAACTGAAATGATAATAATAATGTGAACTATATGTCAAGTCCTTGAGGATATGCTGAGGAGTTGTGTCATTGAATTTGAGGAAAGTTGGAATAGATACCTCCCACTGGCAGAATTTGCATACAACGATAGCTACCAAGCTAGTATCCAAATAGCCCCGTTTGAAGCACTGTATGAGAGGAAATATAGAAATCTAGTGTGCTGGACTGAATTGGGTGAAGATAAACTGGTAGGGCCAGACCTGGTGAAACAGACTGAGGAGAAGGTAAAGCTAATCAAAGCCAATCTAAAAGTTGCCTCAGACAGACAAAAATCCTATGCTGACCTGAAGAGAAAAGAAATAGAATATGCAGTTGGCGACAAAGTGTTCCTCAAGGTGTCACTATGGAAGAAGGTACTGAGGTTTGGAAGAAAAGGTAAGTTAAGCCCTAGTTTCATTGGCCCATATGAAGTCATTGAACGTGTAGGTCTAGTGGCCTATAGGCTAGCTTTACCATCAGAGCTGGACAAGATTCACAATGTGTTCCACGTGTCTATGCTAAGAAGATACCACTTAGATCCTTCACATGTCATTTCCATGGAAGAAATTGAAGTACAATCGGATTTGACATATGAAAAAGAACCCATACGGATCCTGGCTCGGGAAGTGAAAGAGTTGAGGAATAAGCAGATTCCACTGGTGAAAGTGCTTTGGAGGCACCACAACACCGAGGAGGCCACTTAGGAAAGTGAAGAGATGATGAAGCAACAGTTCTCTCAACTGTTTGCATCAGGTAAATTTCGAGGACAAAATTTAAATTAAAGGGGAAGAGTTATAACACCTTCCCTGTAGCAACTCCGTACATTCTACTGTTCTGGTGACCATTGTCGGTCTGGACAGCTAGAACGTTCGGACAAATATTTAAACTAAAGTGAGGAACCATAATTAACTCAAATATTAATAAGAAAAATTTAGGAAAAATTTTAAAAATAAAATACAACCAAGTTAAATGAGCCGGTGCCCTAGCTATGGGTAACCTAGTGGGAAGTTGCGGTTCTTGCAACTAGGAGCCCTAGACCCGAGAGAAAATTTATAAAATAATTTTTGGGACCCCAAAGAAGGGTCATTGAGGTTCCTATGGCATTAGAATGCAAAGAAATGCTTAGTAAAAATTTTTCAATCGATACAGACAATTTTAGTCTGTTAAGCCAAACGGAGGGCATTTTGGTCATTTCGCCTTCAGAGGTGATTTTTGGCCGACTTGTCTAGTTAAGCAAATAATTATTATGACACAAAATGTGAATAAATATTGTTAAAAATTGAATTGAAAATGAGTAGAAAAGAAAAAGAAAAAGAAAAAAAATGGAATAAATGTGAATTTTGACATCATTATGATGTCATTAAAAGCCCAATGACCAATCACATTGTGACACCTATCTATAAACCTAATTAAAAAAGTGAAATGGGCAGAAAAATTAACCAAATTTTTTGTCTTCCCTTACCTCCAACCAGCGGAACCCATTCCCAAAACCCTTTCCACCATTAAAGCTTCCTTAAGTTTCATTTCCCACTTTAATTCACCTCAAAACCTTATCCTCCCTTCACTAAAAATTATACTCACACCAAGAAGAAGTGTTTGGTAGCCAAGAAAGAGTAAGAAAGTAAAGAAAAATTAAAGTCTTGGTTGGCTTGGATTTGAGCTACAAGTGGTTAGTGCTTATTTATGCATATTTCTCTCTTTATTCCATGTTAGGGACTTAAAATGAGTATGAAATTGTAAATCAAATGAAATAAAACTTATGTGTATGTACACCATGGAATTTGGCAGCCCTAAGGAAGGGATAATGTTGATAGTTAAAATTGAATTAAATTGGTTTAATGATAGTATTTGAGTAGTGTAAAGGGAGTGGAGATGATAATTCATATGATATGCATGAATTGGGGATAAATTGAAATTTTTGAGTTAGGGTTTATTGCAAAACCTAGGGTTTTGCTCATGTAATAATATTTTAACATTGTAATGGTCAATTAGTGACCATTTGAATGTGTGTGAGGAGGAATTGAAGTGAGTAAGGATAACGGAGTTGAGCTTAGGAGAGCTAGCTTGGCTGACCTGCAGGACTAACCATGAGTCCAGCAGGTTTGGGCATCCATAAATGGAGTTGTATAGGTTCCATTAGTGCAAGGCCAATTGAACATGAAACTAGACACATAATGGCACAACTTTGGTGAAGAAACCCTACCCAGAAAACTAAACTAAGTTGACCTAAAAATTGCCCAAATCCGGGTGACTTGCATTCTACCTGGGCAAAATAACCAAATGAATAGTGTTTATTTATTTAGTCATAACTCAGTGTAGAAGTTTCAATTGGCCTAAAATTTTACCAGCAGAAAGCTAAGATATAGACCTACAACTTTCATGAAGAAACCTAACCCAAATTTTGACCATAACATGTTCAAAAAGTGACCTGCAATCACTGCACAAAACACTGTAGATTTGGTCAGTCCTGAAAATCTGGAAAGTTTGCAATCCGGCCAGTTATGGTTTTTAGGCCATAACTTGAGATACAAAACTCCAAATGGAGTGCTTGAAAAAAAAAATATAATTAGATACAATAAGGAACAACTTTCATGAAGATAACTTTGCCAAATTCCTACTGTAAAAATGACCAATAGAACAGTAAACACAAGGCTTGAAAATTTGAAAATTTTGAATAAGTAACACTAAGCTTATAAATGGTATTGGCAATCAATACCAACAACTTTAGAATGCAAAATGTGGTATGGTGAGAGTATTAGAACCAATGTACCTATTGCCTATACAAAAGTCAACATTTTAGTTGACTAATGAAATGAATACCTAAACTTAAATTTCAAGAATTATACAATTTAAAAGTGTAACATGCCCAAGTACACCTAGCAAGATTGGTTTGGATAGGTTGGCATGCCAATAGGGTTCAGTTAGCAGTACTGCATATGGCATTATGCCATTCTGTGATTTCATGACTTTTAACCATTCTGACATTGTGTTGATACTTAGCCTTGTGCCTAATGTTATTATAGCTTATTAGCTGTTCTGTTGCACACCGGGAGATACATATGTGACTGATGGTGTGACGGCCAGAGGTACTTGATACCCAGTGCCAGTTTACCCGTTTATCCAGTCCAGTCATCCAGTATAGGTTACTTGGGCAACCAAAAATGAAAGTGGATAAGTTTAATGAAATAATGAATATAACAAGTACAAAATAAATAAGACTACAAATAATTATCGAAAAATTCTCTGCATAAGACATTAAAACATTCGCTGCATATTTATTTTCTATTATTTCTTTTATTCTATTATTGGCACCACTAAGCATTATTGCTTAGCGCGTTGCTTTTTGCTGCGCGTAGGTTCTGGAGAGACCGATAGAAAGCCCAATAGACCACAGACTGGGTGATATCATCTACAGCTCTGCATAGTATCCGTGTCACCTCACCGTCTTCAGTGCATTGGTAGGACGCTAGGTTTCATTTCGGTATATTGTAATTAAATTTTATTTTCTCATGTGTAATTGAGACTTATGTAATGTATTTTGGTATTAATGTAAATAGTGGAAATTATGTTTATGAATAAAAAAGTGAATATTTATTTATGACTTGTACATGAATATCATGAGGAATGAATGAATGAGAAATGGAATTGTTGTTGAAAAATATTAAGACTTTGTTGATGAAATGAAGTTTGGGAATGATTGAAAATATATTGGAAGTGTTTTTCACAGGTTTCGAAGAACTGTTTTCTCCGTTTTTAGTCGATACTCTGCCGGATTTTCTATAAAATTTGCGAAACCTCAAATAAATTGTTTTTTTTCCATAAATGACTTAAATAAATTATACTTCACCAATTGTACTTCATAACCATGAAAAAAATAAATAAGAGAGGATAAAAATAATTGAAATAAAATATGGTGTTCCGGTACAATGTGTGGTATATCTTGCTCGGCTATACTGTTGACGGATAAGGGGTGTCACAGATGTGCAGATTGTGTTTTCACTTTTAACTCCTTTTACCTCTTTTTAATTGGGTTATAAAGTGTGTGTTGCAACATGATTGGTGGAGGGCCTTTTATTGCATCATGGTGACTTAATTCTTATGTCATAATTCTAATTTTATTTCATTTTCTTTTCTTTTCTTTTCTACTCATTTTTAATTTTATTTTTAGCAATATTTATTCATATTTTACATCATATAAATTATTTATTTAATTGGACAAGCTGGCCAAAAATCATCTCTAAAGATGAAATGACCAAAATGCCCTCCGTTTGGCTTAACAGACTAAAATTGTCTGCACCAATTGAATAAATTCTCTAAGCATTTTCTTGGCATTCTAAGGCTATTGAAACCTCAATGACTCTATTTTATTTTTAGCAATATTTATTCATATTTTACATCATACAAATTATTTATTTAATTGGACAAGCTGGCCAAAAATCATCTCTGAAGATGAAATGACCAAAATGCCCTCCGTTTGGCTTAACAGACTAAAATTGTCTGCACTAATTGAATAAATTCTCTAAGCATTTTCTTGGCATTCTAAGGCTATTGAAACCTCAATGACTCTTCTCTGGAGTCCCAAAAATTATTTCATGAATTTTTCCCTGGGTTTAGGGCTTCTAGCTGTGAAAACAGCAAGTTCCCGTCAAGGTCACCCATTGCTAGGGCACCGGCTCATTTAACTTTATTGTATTTCATTGCTTAAATTTTTCTAAATTTTTCCTTACCATTATTTCAATTATCCTCACTCTAGTTTACATATAGTTCCAGTCATTCTGGCTGTACAGACAAACATTGGTCATCGAAACATTAGAATGTATAGACTAGCTAAAGTGAGGGTGTTACAATTCTTTCCCTCTAATAAAAATTTCATCCTCGAAATTTACCCGATGTAAATAGTCAAGGAGTTTCTACCTCCTTAATTCTTCACCTTACCAAAGAAAACAGATCTGCATTAGTATTACCTCGACTCATATGAATGCAATGCATTTTATGCACACAATCTTATTCTATCTATCGATGCCTAGGAACGGCTAAACCGTTCTCTGATACCAATAAATGTGACACCCCTTACTTGACTACAGCGTAGTCGAGCAAAATATGTCATACTCGGTGCCGGAGCACCCTATTTTATCTTACTTTATTCTTTTAATAATGTTGTTCTCGTTATATTTTAATATCAATTATTATTTTAAGGAGAAACCAGCGGAGTTTCCCCTATTTTATTGCCGTTTGGTGTATTTCACTATTTACCTGTTTTAAAATTCAACAATATTTTCAAAATAAAATCTCATATTCATTTCATATTTCAATATCATCCATGTATTTCAATTCTCATATTCATTTCCATCCACTTTCCTTCATACTCATTTCACATATTAAAATTATCATATTTCCATTAATTTACACAATTTGCAAACTAATTGAATAAATTTATAATTTACATGATATACAAATTAATTACATATGAAGTAATCAATTTATTAATTTACATCACATAAATATTATTTACAAATTCTTAGTTTACAATTCTTAGTTTATATTACAATATACAAAATATTTATAATATATAAAATACATAAAATGACTTATATGAGCCCTATCTACATGCATTATTGAGGAGGTGACAGCTTGAACACTTCAGCAGATCTAGACTCCAAAAATCCCAGTCAAATGTCCACTGGGTTTTAGCTTCAGTACCTGCGCGAAGGAAACAAATCCATCGCGCTTAGCATTTCTGCTTAGTGGTGTAATAATATAACAACAAAATAATATATGCAAATAAGAAAGACTGAAATATGATTATAATGTATAATTTAGATCCTTGGGTATCAATTATGTAACACCCCTATGTTCGGTAATGCGTTCTACTGTTCCGGTGACCAGTGTTGTCCGGACAGCTAGGATGCCTAGAACTACACTTCGATATGAGTGAGGAGACATTAAATAATGAAATACAAGAAAAGAAAATAAAAGAAAAAACAAAGGAAAAATAATAGTAAAGAAATGCAACCAAGTTAAGCGAGCCGGAAACCCTAGCGATGGGTGACCGCACGAGGAAGTCACGGCGTGGACCGTTGACTAGCCCTGGACCGCGGGGAACCCTAGAAATTAATTTTAAGACTTAAAGAGAAATCAATTGAAGTATAAATATCATTAGAAATATCAAAGAAAAATTAAATAATTAGTATAAAGAAAAGTGAGAAATCGAAAAAACGGACAAAACCTGGTGTTACCGAAAAATTGGGAATGCAACCCGAACAGGGGTATTGTGGTCATTTGACATCCCGAATTGTCTTTTGACCTAAATGTCCATTAAAAATACATGGTATTACACTTGGAAAATATAATGAAAGATTAAATTTGGGGTACCTAATATAAATAGCCAAAAGTGGAGTGTACATGGAGTAATTAACACATTTAAGATATAATATTAATTAAATAAAGTTAGTGGAGAGTTAGTGGGAATTATCTACACCTAAGTGGACCACTAACTCACCCTTCGGAAACTAGATTGAAGTTCATCTCCAAGCTCCCAATTTCAGCCGAAATGGTGAAAAGAAGATCCACCATTGTTGTCCACTTGAAAGCTTCATGCATGCTTGATTTAAGCTTCATTCTTGGCACCTTTCTTCATTAAAAGTAACCACCACACCTTGGGTAGAATTTAGGGAGTGAGAAAGGTAAGTTTTGATGAGTTTTTAAGAAGCTTCAAAAATAGGTAAGTTTGTGTTTTTGAATGTTACTTTGTTAAAGTTTGTAAGCATGTTATGGGTGTTTGATTTATGAAGAAATTTTTGAGTTTTGATGTTGAATGGGAATGTGTACTTTTGGCAGCCATGGAAGCACCTTGAAGGCAGTTTAATTGTGCTTGTAAATGGTGAATTAAATGATTGATTAAATGTATATTGTGTAGGAAATTGTTTGGGTAATATATACTTAGTGTATGTAAATGTAAAATGAGATTTAAAGCTTGGAAAGTAATGGAATGTAAGTGTACCATTGTGGCAGTTTGCTAACTCTTGAGGAATGCTGGAATTCATGCTTGGTTTATGGAATAATGATGTTAAAATGTGTTGGTTGTTATGGCAGTTTGAGTGCATGAATGATGGTGTGAAGTTGGACATGTAAATGTGCATGAATTGGTGATTGAATTGTTATAAATTGAGTTGGACAAATTTTGCACTTGTTGGTGCACATTGAATATAATTGTGAGCTGCCAAAATGACCTATAATATGTTGTAAATTATGTTTAGGTTGTGGTACAACCAGAATTAGTTTGAATGTTGAGTTTGGTGAGTGTTACAAATGATGCTTGATGTGTATGCAAGAATTTCAATAAGGCAGTTTGAGTTTAAGGCCTATAACCTTAAGTGTGTGGCTCCAATTGGTATGAAACCAATTGGAGGTGAAACTAGGCACAAAATGTGCCAACTTTCATGAAGGAAGCTTGCCAAAATTCTGCCTGCAAGGTAGCTTGAAAAATGACAAAATCCGGATTAAGTGCAACAAAGGCCTGAAAATTGACTATTTGGGCAGCAGTTAGTATTTAGGCCATAACTCACTCAAAACAGGTCCAATTGACCTGAAATTTTAACCATGAATAGTTAAGACCCATATCTACAAGTATTATGAAGACACCAAAGCCTAGAAATGACCATAAGCAAGTCAAAAAGCTTGCACAAGTTCGGGTCCAAAAACTGGCCGAACCTAAAATGACCTAAAATGACCTAAAGTGATCAATTTTGGTGCAATTTGACCAGCAATAGTAAAATGACCATAACTTGGTCTACATAACTCAGAATTACCTTAAATTTTGCCCCACGTTCCATAAGACATAGATCTACAAGTTTGTAGTTTTGACCAAAACCCGAAAACTGACGGAACTAGGTCGTGCGACTAGGTCAAACTAGTATCCCGGAATCCAGCAAATTGCAAGAAAATGCAAGATACATGGAAATGAATTTGGTAACATGTACCAACCCTAAAAGACTATTGAGTGTGACATATTAGTGACATTAAAACCGAATTTACCTAGAACGCATCGAGGGTCGACATATTAGGTTGACTAAGGAAATAATAGAATTCGACAAATTAATTATTGAACCTTATTCTTAGAGACGGTTTAAATGAGTACTGAAACACTTCAAATTGTGTTTCTCAGTTAGCAAAGACTCAGGGAAGGGGAAGGAAACACTAAGTCAGAGCCAAGAGACAGTCATCAGAGGTTTGTGCACAACTAGTTTTTAACTGATTTTGTTTGAATATTTCATATGATTAAATGACATACTTTTCTTATGTATTATGTTTAACAAGCATTGGATTTAATTCAATGATTATTGAAATTGTTATAGTATATATGAATTTAGCTTTGTGAAATGGTATTTTCACAAGTATTAAGCATTGTTATGGATTGAATAAATTATGTTTTGGAAAATTGTGATAGAACATGTTTTGAATTATGATGGTAATTTTCATGGAAAAATGCAAATTTATGATTTGAATTGTGATGAGCATAAAAATTATTGGATATTGGAATTGACTTTGAATTGAATTATATTGTGATTTATGCTCACTAAAAGGATTGTGATATTGTTTTATATCTCACTATAGATGCTTGACTAGGTTATTACCCGTCTCTCTCATTTGTTGAGAAGACAATGGAGTTAGTTGTGTTTTGATTACCATGGTACGTGCACAGGCTTAGATTTTCCTCTGATTTGAGGTTAGATCTAAGTTTATTTTATCGTTATGGCCCTTGCGGAAGATTCATTATTGTGATGGTACTGTGCATGATGATTCGACACCATAGGGAGTTAGAATCTGATTCGACCTCCCCGATCATAGGGAGTTAGAATCACATCGAATATGGCCCTTTCGGATTAGTCTTGCATAGTTAGTGAGATAAGAATAATTTTTGAGATACATAATGATATTTGAGATACAGAATGGCTTTTGAATGGTAAAGAATTGTGATTTCAATTATGGTTTATGTATAATTGATTTTGTTAGAATTACTTAAATGGTTAGTCATGATTTGATAAATTGAATTTTGTGATCAAAGTCATTTATACAAATGATTTACATTATTGGCAATGAATATTTTGAGTTTTGGAATTTGATGAGTATTCAGATTTCCAAATTATTTACTGTAAATTTTGTCAATGTATATTGTACTATGTTTTAAATTATAGTTGTGCACCACTGAGTTCACCACTCAGCGATAGCTTTGTATGCTGTCGCAGGTAAAAAGAGCATAGAGCAGTGAATAAGTTTCTTTGAAGACATATTCAGATCAGCTCCAGGTATATCATAGGTATACCCATGTACATAGGTTTTGATGTATGCATGTAATAATATGTATGTAAATTATTTGAGCAGTTGTATAAAAACTCTTGTAAAATATTTTGGTATGTAATTAAATGTAAATTATTGTAAATGTAAATTTGGAATTTCAATTATCTGAATAGTTTTGTAATATTAATTTTGAGTCTTGTAATCAATGAAATGTTTCTTTTATGAGGAGATTGATTTGATTATTGAGATTTGAATTGTGGGTTCAAATGAAGTTATTGAAGTTGTATTTGAGAAAACATATTGGAAGTGTGTTCTTTGCAGATTTTGAAGAACTGTTTTCTCAAAATACAACTGGCACTTTGCCGAAATGTTGAAAAAAATTTTATAACACCAGATTTTAATCGATGATTTAAATTTCATGAAAATTGTTTTAAAATCCCTTGTAGTATATTTAATGGATTATCGGTAGGTGAAGTACGGTAATTCATTAGGTGTACTACGGGATCATGTTACATCTTACAGGGGAGTAGGGTGTGACAAATTAAATCTGGTATGATATTTCTAATATCAACTATCTTATATTCTATTATGTCCCTCTTTGGAAGTGCTGAGTTTGTGCAGTAATAATATTCGATATACAGATTAATTCTAGGAGTATTGTATTTTCGATTCCTACAATTCTGAAAATTTCATTTGTTCTACTTGATTCAGTTATGTTTCCATTGCTAAATTTTTTTTCTCATTTCATTCAATACTTTCCAAGGTTTTTAATTACAAATGTTCTTAAATAATTTCAATAATTTACACTGCCCAGGTAACCCATGACAGACTGACTAAACTGGATAATGGGTTGTTGGCACTGGACACAGTGGTGCCTCGGGCCATCATACCTTGGGACGCGGAACTTCAACCACGTATGCAGCCACTATGGCTAAAAATCTATGATAACACATAATCAGGCATAAAAGCCATGAGTACGGGCATAAAGTCATAAGTGCGGGCATAAAGCCTTACGCAGTACTGCTGAAACAATACCGTATTGGCATACCAATCTATCCAGTCTGACACATATGTCTAGGCAATACATGGGCACATAGTACCATTAAGAGTTCATAAGTATCATTATTTTATTATATGTTCCAATTATAATTTATAATGTTTTAATTTTTATTACTAGCAGAAGTATAAATTTCTTAAAATACAATTTTACATAAATTATGCATTCATCATAATTTATATATTCATTATATTTTCCATATTGATCACAATTCATAACAATTATTCTCATTTACAATTGTACTCAAAGCATTTTCTCTTCTCCAATAATGAGAACTAATGTCTCATTCATACACTCATTTATTCATTATACTATTTATATAATTATCATTATTATTCATATTTCAAGTAATCTATGACCATTTCATGGATTTTAAATTTAGCTTACATTTTCTTTATATCCTAGAGCCACTCAAATTCAAAAATTAAAATTCATTAATCACATTATATATTAATGATCATATGAGCTTCTCTAATTTATTTTATTATTTTCTAAATCATTGGGGTCACTATTCACATTATTATTTACTCAAAATGTTGACTTTTTTTCTATATAATAGGTGTGTTAATTCCAATTGCACTAAGATCCCACATTTTGGGTTCTAAATTTGTTGGCATTGATTGCCAATTGCAATTCAAAGCCTCCTAAAAACATTTTCAAAAATTCAGTTTTTATGTCATAGGTTTACTGTTCCATTGGTCTATGCTAAAGTGAGAATTTGAATCACTCCATTTGCATTTGGAGTTTTTTAGTCCACGTTATGATCAAATAACCATAACTAGTTCTTTTCCTAATTTTGTCTCTTTAATTATGCAGATTTTGGCATTACCATTTACCAATTTAATTAGACATGTTATAGTTACTTTTAGGCTTAGCGTTCTTCATATAATTTGTTCCCCTATATCTTATGGTCATTTAGAAATTTTAATTACAATTTTCAAAGTTTTATAGAATTAATTATACCAATTTAATTGGCCTAGACTCTAGTACCCTGTGCCTTCAGGGTCCAAGTTCAGGTCAGTAGATTTGACCTCCATTTTAGAATTCTTATGTTCATAATTTGAGGACAATGTCTAAAACAAAGTTGGAACCCTGTTTCTTATGGTTCTAGATCAGTATGGATCAACCTAATTAGAGTTTTCTAGTGGAACATATGCTATAAAAACTGTTCTGGGGTCAATTGTGATTTGGTCAAACTCCAAGTTTTGATATGTTAACTTCTTCTAACCATTTGACTTAGTTCCATTGGGTTTTGGGTTTTGCATTTTGGTCGAAAGACTAATATTGTAGACCTATGTCTTATAAAACCTTTTCCATTGGTTTCATTGCATTTGAATTTTTATAGACCAAGTTATGACCATTTTTTCAAAACTGGTCGGGTAGGCTTATGTCTAGGAAATTATGGGTAGAATGGATTCTGGTCAGTTTAGTGATCTAACTTAGGTTAGTAATTTTATTTGGTTAGAGGCATTTCTGGGCTTAGTGTTGCCTCGACTCATATGAATGCAATGCATGTTATGCACACAATCTTATTCTATCTATCGATGCCTAGGAATGCCTAAACCGTTCTTTGATACCAATAAATGTGACACCCCTTACCCAACTACAGTATAGTCGAGCAAGATATGTCATACTCGGTACTGGAACACCCTATTTTATCTTATTTTATTCCTTTAATAATGTTGTTCTCATTATATTTTAATATCAATTATTATTTTAAGGAGAAACCAGCGGAATTTCCCCTATTTTATTACCGTTTGGTGTATTTCACTATTTACCTATTTTAAAATTCAACAATATTTTCAAAATAAAATCTTATAATCATCTCATATTTCAATATTATCCATGTATTTCAATTCTCACATTCATTTCCATCCACTTTCCTTTATACTCATTTCACATATCAAAATTCTCATATTTCCATTAATTTACATAATTTGTAAACTAATTGAATAAATTTACAATTTACATGATATACAAATTAATTACATATAAACTAATCAATTTACATCACGTAAATATTATTTGCAAATTCTTAGTTTACAATTCTTAGTTTACATTACAATATATAAAATATTTATAACATACAAAATACATAAAATGACTTATATGAGCCCTATCTACATGCATTATTGAGTAGGTGACAACTTGAACACTTCTGACACTTCTGCAGATCTGGACTCAAAAAATCCCTGTCAAATGTCCACTGGGTTTTAGCTTCAGTACCTGCACAAAGGAAACAAATCCATCGTGCTAAGCATTTCTGCTTAGTGATGCAATAATATAACAAGAAAATAATATATACAAATAAGAAAGACTGAAATATGATTCTAAAGTATAATTTAGATCCTCGAGTATCAATTAAATTTGGTATGATATTTCTAATATCAACTATCTTATATTATATTTTGTCCCTCTCTGGAAGTGCTGAGTTTATATAGTAACAATATTCGATATACAGATTAATTCTAGAATTATTGTATTTTTGGTTCCTACAATTTTGAAAATTTCATTTGTACTACTTGATTCAGTTATGTTTCCATTGCTAAATTTTTTTTTCTCATTTCATTCAATACTTTTCAAGGTTTTTAATTACAAATGTTCTTAAATAATTTCAATAATTTACACTGCCCAGGTAACCCATGACAAACTGACTAAACTGGATAACGAGTTATTGGCATTGGACACCATGGTGCCTCGGGCCGTCATACCATGGGACGCAGAATGTCAACCATGTATGCAGTCAATATGGCTAAAAATCCATGATAACACATAATCGAGCATAAAAGCTATGAGTACGGGCATAAAGCCATGAGTGCGGGCATAAAGCCATGAGTGCCGGCATAAAGCCTCATGCAGTACTGCTAAAACAATACTTTATTGGCATGCCAATCTATCCAATCTGACACACGTGTCTAGGCAATACATGGGCACAAAGTACCATTTAGAGTTCATAAGTATCATTATTTCTTTATATGTTCCAATTATAATTTATAACATTTTAATTTTTATTACTAGTAGAAATATAAATTTCTTAAAATACAATTTTACATAAATTATGCATTCATCATAATTATTGATCATAATTCATAACAATTATTCTCATGTACAATTGTACTCAAAGCATTTTCTCTTCTCCAATAATAAGAACTAATGTCTCATTCATACACTCACTTATTCATTATATTGTTTATATAATTATCATTATTATTCATATTTCAAGTAATCCATGACCATTTCATGGATTTTAAATTTAGCTTAAATTTTCTTTATATCCTAGAGCCACTTAAATTCAAAAATTAAAATTCATTAACCACATTTTATATTAATGATCATATCAACTTCTCTAATTTATTTTATTATTTTCTAAATCATTGTGGTCAGTATTTACATTATTATTTACTCAAAATGTTGACTTTTTTTCTATATAATAGGTGTGTTGATTCCAATTGCACTAAGATCCCACATTTTGGATTCTAAATTTGTTGGCATTGATTGCCAATTGAAATTCAAAGCCTCCTAAAAACATTTTTAAAAATTTATTTTTTATTTCCTAGGTTTACTGTTCCATTGGTCTATGCTAAAGTGAGAATTTGGCTAAACTTTCTCCATGAAAGTTGTTCTTTTATGTATCTAATTTAATTTCCTTTTTGAATCACTCCATTTGGAGTTTTGTAGTCCATGTTATGATCAAATAACCATAACTGGTTCTTTTTCTAATTCTGTCTCTTTAATTAGGCAAATTTTGGCATTACCATTTACCAATTTAATTGGACATGTTATAGTTATTTTTAGGCTTAGTGTTCTTCATATAATTTATTGCTCTATGTCTTATGGTCATTCAAAAATTTTAATTACAATTTTCTAAGTTTTATAGAATTAATTATACTAATTTAATTGGCCTAGACTCCAGTACCCTGTGCCTGCAGGGTCCAAGTCCTGGTCAGTAGCTTTGACCTCCATTTTAGGGTTCTTATGTTCATAATTTGAGGACAATGTCTGAAACAAAGTTGGAACCCGGTTTCTTAGGGTTCCAGATCAGTATGGCTCAACCTAATTAGAGTTTCCTAGTGGAAGATATGCTATAAAAACTATTCTGGGGTCAATTGAGATTTGGGCAAACTCCAATTTTTGATGTGTTAACTTCTTCTAACCATTTGACCTAGTTCCTTTGGCTTTCTGGGTTTTGGTTGAAAGACCAATATTGTAGACCTATGTCTTATAAAACTTTTTCCAATAGTTTCATTTCATTTGAATTTTTATAGACCAAGATATAAACATTTTTCCAAAACTGGTCGAGTAAGTTTATGTCCAGGAAATTCTGGACAGAATTGATTTTGGTCAGTTTGGTGATCTAACTTGGGTCAGTAATTTCATTTGGTTAGAGGCATTTCTGAGCTTAGTATTCTTAATGAAAGTTGTAGTCCTATGTCCAAGCATTCAAATGGTATAAAATTCAGGTCATTTGGACCTTTCTAGAGGGAGTTATGGCTAAATGAAGTACTGTTCATTTGGTCATTTTTTCAAGGTTCAGTATTTGGATATCCAGATTGGACCAACAAATTAGTCAACTTATGGATAGAATTTACGTAGGGTTTCTTCATGAAAAATGGGGTATTTTGGGTCTAGTTTCACCTCTAATTTGCCTCATACCAATTGGAGTCACACAACTTCAATTATGACTCAAATAGTACACTAGACTCATAGGTCCGAATTTCCTACAAGAAGCATACACTCCCAATTTCAATTTTCTCCAACTCCCATACTTCACATGGCATTCAAGGCACTTCTAAATGGCAAGAATCATTCTCAATTTAGTCAATTTCAAGCAATCTCAACAAATCCCTAATTCATGATCACTAACCCTAATTTCAAATTTCCCAATTGGTGCAAACTCAATTCATTCTACTTCCTAAGCATATCAACTTAACATGCATCATCATGGGACCAAGTTTCATCAAATAAAGACATTAAACCCTAAAGGATTTCATGGCTGCCAAATTTCATGGTATCCATACTCATGTGTTTTACTTCAATTTTATGCAATCCCTAATTCAATTTATGCTCTTAACAATAAATATAAAGAGAGAGAAATGATAACTAGCACTAACCTCTTGTTGCTCAAATTTAAGCTAATGAAGACTTCAATTTTTCTTCACTTTCTTACTCTTTCTTGGCTGCAAAAACTTCTCCAAGGTGTGGGCTCAAGTTTTTGTGAAGGTGATTAAGGCTTTTGATGTGAGAGAATGGAGAATTTCAAGCTAGAAAGCTTGAAAAATTTATGGGAGGGCCATCCATGGAGTTCGGCTGATTTGGGGAAGAGATGAGTATAATGTGTTTTCAATTTTAACTCCTTTTACCTCTTTTTAATTGGGTTATAAAGTGTGTGTTGCAACATGATTGGTGGAGGGCCTTTTATTGCATCATGGTGACTTAATTCTTAACTCATAATTCCAATTTTATTTCATTTTCTTTTCTTTTCTTTTCTACTCATTTTTAATTTTATTTTTAGTAATATTTATTCATATTTTATGTCATATAAATTATTTATTTAATTGGATAAGTTGACCAAAAATCATCTCTGAAGACGAAATGACCAAAAATGTCCTCCGTTTGGCTTAACAGACTAAAATTGTCTATACTAATTGAATAAATTCTCTGAGCATTTTCTTGGTATTCTAAGGCCATCGAAACCTCAATGACTTTTCTCTGGAGTCCGAAAAATTATTTCATGAATTTTCCCACAGGTTTAGGGCTTCTGGCTGTGAAGACAGCAAGTTCCCCTCAAGGTCACCCATCTCTAGGGCACTGGCTCATTTAACTTTGTTGTATTTCATTGCTTGAATTTTTCTAAATTTTTCCTTACCATTATTTCAATTATTTATGACTCCTCACTCTAGTTTACATATAGTTCCAGTCATTCTAGCTATCCAAACAGACATTGGTCATTGAAATAGTAGAATGTACAGACTAGCTAAAGTGAGGGTGTTACACCTAGGGCATACGACGGCATAGGAGATGCATACAGGTTTTTCGATTCCTGCAAATAGGTTAGGGCAGAATTACAATTGACAAAAAGAAGATTGGTTGAGTGTGTACAGTATGTTTTAGGGCCTATGCCAAGATATTGGATGACTGACTATATGCTCCCTTAGATTGAAGGGCTATCTTGGGCACAGTTTTTGGAGCTATTTATAAATAAATTTGTGCCAGAGAGCTTTAGGGATTAGAAATAATGAGCCTTTGAGGATTTGAAATAGAATGGGAGATTAGTAGATGAGTATGCATTTGAGTTTCTAGAGCTGAGTAGATATGCTCCAACTACCATGGCCACTGAAAGTATAAAAGTGAAGAAATTTCTTAAGGGACTTGATAGAAGGTATCCAAACTTGGCTATGCTATTGGACTAGCCTTTTGATGTAGTAGTCGACAGGGCTTGATAAATAAAAATCAGCTACATGGGTGATGATGGAGGTAGACCAAAGAAGAATAAGGCTGAAGGGTCATCTGGTACACCCCTTATGAGTGCGATGGGTGTAGGCAGCCAAAGCAACTATAGTTGCAGATCTAGAGGTAATAAGAAATGGGGTCTTAGACATAAATCTTAGGGGTTCAGATCAGAATATGGCTCTAGTAGTAGGCAAAGCTCAGGTTACAACTGTTTAAGGTCTAGTTCAGGATCCGCTTTTTCCATTGTGTTCTCAATTTGGAAGAGTACACACGGGGCCCTACTTGGAGAGTACAGGAGGATGTTTCAAGTGTGGTTAGCTGGGTCACTTTGCTAGGAAATGCCCTATTTTCAGTGAGTAGTAGATGGAGCCTTACGGTTTTATAGCTAATGTACCCCGCCAGCTACTCCCTAGTACTTGTAGCATGGCGAGTAGCCAATTTAATGGCTAGCAGGGCCGTGGACACGGGGGACATAGTTTTGGAGGCAGATCTGGTGGAAGAAGCCAATTTCAAGGTTCTACATTACAAGGCTGAGGACAGGCTCGAGTTTTCACTTTGATACATCAGGATGCTTAGGTTTCAAATGTAGTAGTACCAGGTATTCTCACAGTCTATTCTTTTGAGGCACATGTTTTAATAGACCTGGGTGTTACACGCTCGTTTGTTTTCCCTATGTTTTCCTTGATATTGGGTAGGAATCCTATGGCTAATCCTACGACTTTAGAGTGTCCTTTGTCTATAGCCACTCCTCTCAGTGATGTTATAGATGTGGCTATGGTTTTTCTTAATAGTCCAATGTTAGTAGAAGGAAAGATCCTCCCAACAAATTTGGTTCCCTTACCGATGATAAACTTTGATGTGATTCTAAGCATGGATTAGTTCCATTATGCCTCACTAGACTATAGAAACAAAAAGGTGTACTTCCATATTCTTGGGATGGAAGAGTTCAGCTTTAATGGTGATAGGAGTATAGCTCCATACAATCTGGTGTCAGCCATAAGTGCCAAAAAGATGTTAAGGCATGGTTGCCAAGTTTATTTGGCACTAGTATGGGACATATTTGTTAAGGTATTCATGTAGAAAATATTATTGTTGTTAGAGAATTTATGGATGTGTTTCCTAAGGAACTTCTTGGGTTGCCACTAGATAGGGAAATTGAATTCTGCATAGATATTATGCTGGGTATAAGCCTTATTTCTATGCCACCCTATAGGATGGCGCTAGCGGAGCTAAAAGAATTGAAAGAGCAGCTATAGGAGTTCTAGACAAAGGTTTTATCCAGCCAAGTACATCACGTTGGTGTGCTCCCATTTTGTTTGTGAAGAAGAAAGATGGGTCTTTAAGGTTATGTGTTGACTACAGACAGCTGAACAAGGTGACAATTAAAAATAAGTATCTACTCCCTTGGATTAATGACTAGTTTGATCAGCTATAAGGAGCAAGATACTTCTAAAAAATAAACCTATGGTATCATCAGATAAGGATAAGGAGTAAAGATGTGCTAAAAATAACATTTAGGTCATTATGAGTTCTTGGTGATGTCATTTGGACTCACTAATGCACGAGCAGCTTTTATGGATCTAATGAACAGGGTGTTTAGGCCATTCCTAGATCACTTTGTCATTCTTTTCATTGATGACATTTTGGTGTATTCTCTGACCGAAGAAGAACATGCTTGGCATTTAATGATGGTGTTATAGACCTTGAGTGAGCATTAGCTGTATGCTAAGTTTTTGAAGTGTGAGTTCTGGTTGGAGAATATTTCATTCTTGGGACATGTGGTCTCTAGTGAAGATATTCAAGTGGATCCTAAGAAGATTGAGGTAATAACTGATTGGCTTAAGACTACTATAGTTATTGAGAAGCAAAGTTTTCTATGCCTAGTAGGTTCTTACAAGCGCTTTATACAGAACTTCTCTAGGATATTAGCTCCTTTGACATAGTTAACTAGAAAGTTTTCTCAGCTTTTAGTGTGAGAAAAGCTTTCAGAAGCTTAAGGACTGTTTAACTAGAGCTCCTGTGTTGACTTTGCCTGTGAGTGGAGAAGGATATACGGTATACTACGATGCTTCTAGAGTTGGGTTGGGATGTATTTTAATGCAGCATGGCAGAGTGGTGGCGTATGCTTTGATTATAACACCCTCATACTAAGTAGTTCCGTACATTTTACTATTCTTATGACTAATGTCTGTTCGGACAATCAGGATTTCAGGATCCATACTTAAATCACATAGAAAGGTCATAAATTAAATTAATAAAGGTCAAATGAAATTGGAGGAAAATGACTATAAGTTCAACTGCTATCCTAAATTCATGTGGAACCCTATAGAGTCCTTAATTAAGGATTTATTTAGAAATTTTTGGGAATTTGAAAAGGAAAGAAATGAAAAGGGAAGAAGCACAAATTAGTGAATCAAAACTTAAGGACTATTCAGGTATTATGGAAAAAGATGGGCTATAACCCGATGAAGGGTATTTTGGTTAATTCACTCTAAAAGTTGACTTTTGGTCTAAGTGTCCATTAAAATGAGTAAGAGTAAAACATTGGCAAAGAATTAAATTAGCAATTGGTGTAGGAAAATTCAAATGGGATATGGGTGGAATTAATAAAATTGTGCAAAAATAATAATAATTAAAAATTAAATTATGGGATATTTGTATACAAGAGACAAAAGCATTAAAAATCAAAATAAAATCTCACCATCTTCTTCCTTCTTAGCCGATCCACCCTCTCTCTCTCTTCCTCATTCATTTCCTCCATTGTTAAATAAATTTGAGCTTTAAAACCCTAAATTCTTCCATAAATTTCCATACAAATTTAGTACAAAACCCCAAATTAACACTTGATTGGAAGATTGGAAGAAAGCAAATAAAAAAAGCTTGAAGAAATTGAGAGATTTGAAATTGCCTAAGTGAGGTAAGCTCTCTTCCAAGTTTAATTAGTTATATATTCTTTGAATTAAAGTTAATTTGTGTAGAAATGACATGAGAAATGATGAAATCATGGTTGTTAGGTGGGGAGTGAAATTCAGCCAGCATGAGGAAAGTAGGGCTTTGAGTGGTTTGATGAAATTTAACATGAACTCTAGCTTAGGTGAAGTGGTATATATGATTTGTATGTTGAGTTTGCATGAGCTTGTATGAATTGTGGGAGATGTGAAATAAGGGTTTGGAGAATTAGGGTTTCTTGGATATGAAGTGCAATTCATGTTTTTGATGTTAAATTATGGTCATTTGGTGTGAAATTAATGAGAATTGATGTTAGTTTGGTGAAGGAATTAATGGAATAGGAGTGGTGATCAATGTGCTGAAATTTGGACACTTGAGTCTAGTGCGTTTAGAAGTACATAAGTTGAGTTACACAACTCCAATTGGTGTGAAACTAATTGAAAATAAAACCTAAGACATAATGCTAAAACTTTCATGAAGAGTATTTGCTCAAAAAATGACCATAAGTTACCTTAATTAGAGCTTGAATATAGAATTGCAATTTTGGACCTGAGAAAAATGACCAAATGAACAATACATAATCAATTAAGCATAACTCACTCTAAGAAACTCCAATTTGGGTAATTCTGGAACCTATGGAATCTTGAGACATAGGAGAACAATGCTATGAAGATCATTAAGTCAAATTATGACCCTAACTTAATCAAATTGCTAGACAAAGTTAGTACAGTAAATCTGCCCTGATTCTGGACTGAACCTAGAAAATGTGAGTAATTAGCTATCCGACCAGTTTTGGTAAAATTGCCATAACTCAAGCTACCTAATTGAAAATTCAATGATTCCAAGGCCAAAATACTCATAAGATATAGAACTAAAAACTTTATGTTTGGACCTAAACCCAGTTCTTAAGGCAAATTAGGGAAAATGTTATAATAAATTAGAAGTCTCAAATCTGGAAATCTTGCACTTCAACAAAATTGCCTTGTGACCTTCGGATGGTTATTAGGCTATAAATTTCTCTACAAAACTCCAATTGAAGCGATTCAAAATGATTTGGAAACCTAAGACAAATACCTAAAACTTTGTCTTAGGGACCTAGTCCAAATTCTAAGTATAAGATTCTCGGATATAGAATGCAAATTTAAGGTAAAAATTTGGAAAACCTAAAATTTTAGGATATGACATTCGAAATAGTGTCTAGTTTTTTTACTATAACTGGAGATCCAAAACTCTAAATTAAGTGTTTCAAAAAGTAAATTAAAGCCAAGACATAGAGGAACAACTTTCATGAAGATTATTATATTGTTTTGAGAAATTTGAATTGTGAAATGGATTTATAATTGTGAAAAGGTGGATGTTGGCTATTTGAACTTATTGTAGCAAGTGGGTGAGCCAGTTTGAATGCGTTTTGAAGTATTTTAAGAATTTGATGTGTTGCCAACCATAAATGTGAATTTATAACAATTGAATGTGGTTATTTGATTTGTAATGTGATTATTTGAATGGAAATTATTTTGAACTTGTTTTGAAACTACAGTTGGCATGGCAATTTGATTTGTGTCTCTCATTATTTAAGGTGAGATTGATTATATTTGTGTCCCTCATTAATAACGATTAGTGAGGTGAGATCGGATGAGTACTCATATTTGCTAACTAGCCTTTGTGTCCTCCTTTATCCTCGGTTATTGGGGTGAGATTGCTTTGTCATGGTATACAATGCGGCATTAATCATGAAATTTTGTGTCATGGCCCTAACTGTGTAAATTGTTGGTAACACCATTAAATTATGCATACTTTGATAAAATGTGATTGAAACAAATGCTTGTTAATGGTTGAAAAATATTATATTGTTTTCATGGTTCAAGAAAAATGTGAATATTTTAAATACTTTATTATGATTTGGCAAATTGTGTTTTATATTGAGTTTTAAATCATTAGTTATGCACCACTGAGTTCAATGCTAAATGATAGCTTCTGTATGTTGTCGCAGGTAGATGAAAAGAGAAAGTTGTAGAGTGAGAGACATTGGAGCAGCGTTTTGATTTGGCTTCGGGTATATATTAGGTATACCCTTTGTAAATTCATTTTGATGTAATTTTGACTATATGTATGTATAAACATTTGAGCAGTTGTACATAAACCTTGTAATATTACTTTGAGACTTTCTTCAAGTGTAAAGATTTGTAATATTAAGTTCTTTATTTTCAATGAATGTAAAAGTTAAATTCCTTTTGAATTGTGATTGAGGAAATAATTTAACAATGATTGAATTGATGAGATTGAATTACACATTTTATTATTGATTGTTTTTAACAGGTGTAAATTTTAGTTTTTATGAAATTATAGCTGTAACCATACAAATTTTTTGCAAAATTTTAAAAATGTTTATTCTTAAATAAATTTTATGGCATACATTTGAATCGAAGACACTTTAATAATTCTTTTATAACCACACTAAACCTAAAAATGAATTCGATTTGTTTAAAATCCCTTGTAGTATATTTAATGGGTTATCGGTAGGAGGAATTCTGTAGACATCATATTTTGGTCGATCCTCAAATGCGTAACTTGTGTAATTAATATAAAATTTTTTCTTAAAGTTGTAATTTAATTTCAAATACTTTCCATCTTAATGTTTTATTCGATCTCAGCTAATTACCTGATCACAAGTCTTTTTTTTTTTTTCAGCTGGTAATAATCTAAGTTATCTCTCAGATAAATAACAAATCCCAAGTTTATTCGTTCTAGTGTATGCTCAAGTTAAATGGCTTTCCGATCTCTCCGTCTCTACTCAACCTGTTCAAATCAATGCCCGATCCTCGAACTATCCGATCTTACATTTGGTTGTCTTCTGATCTCGGTGTGCTCAAATAATTCAAAATTCCAAATTGCGGTCAATTTTGCAATCAGTTATCTTGCTCAAATTGTTCAAGCATTTCTTAACCAAGTTGATGTTTTATCCGATCTCTAAATAATTGTCCCAATCCTAATAAGTTATTTCCACTAGGACCCAATCTCAAGTCATTTTTTTCAAATCTTTACAATCTTACAATTCATTCTTCAAATGTTTCAAAGTTCCAATCGATATTCGATCACAAGGTCTTTCGATCTCATGTTCACGAGTAATGTTATTCTGATCTCTTTAAGTGGCCTTGCGATGATTAATAACTAATCTCAAGTTCTTTTTTCAACTTTATTTAATTGATTAGGAGTTAATTTAGTAGTCATGCAAACTTGATTTGATATTTTTCAATCTCATCAAGAATCAATCACAATAAGCTTAATTCATTTCAGAAGATAAAAGACAAAGTCATTCAGTAGGAGGCTCTTCCCTAGCCTGCTCTTTAGGTACATTTTCAACATTCTCTCCCTCCTCTCTCTCTTGTTCCTCTTCACTCTCAGCCTTAGCGCCAGGGGCGAGCTTCTCCAACCAAGTCAAGTTTTCTTTAGAGTAGCGCTTCACCAACTCAGTTAGGAGATTGTTGTGGGCGTTCACATAAGCACCGGCTTCCTTCACGAGAGCTTTGTCCTCCTTGGCCCTTATCTCTCTAGAGAATTGGGCTAGATTAGCAGCTCGGTAGGCCTAAGCGTCTTCAAGTTCCCTCTCCAGCTGAGTGGTTCTCTCCTTATAAGATCTCACCTAGCCCTCTAAGTTGATGATCGGATCATTAGCAGCTGAAAGTTGGGTCTTCACAACTGCTGCATCCTGGAACACCTTGAGGATCTCCCTCCTTAAGAGATGAGCCCTTTCCCTAATCATTTGTTGGTTCGCGACTGCCTTCAATCCCAAGCTTATTGTCTGGGTCAGAAGATCTTTGATGCTCTCCTGTGCCATCCGAGTTTAATCTTTGGGAAAATAGATTGAAGCACCGAAGACATTAATCAGATTGGGATTTCCCTGAACTGAGCGGTTCCTCTCCAATGATTGAAGCAGAACTTGAGCACCTCAAGAAAGCGGTTGAGCGACTGGAACGACTGGCCCAGATTGTAACACCCCTATATTCATTAGTTTCGTGCATCCCGCCGTTTCAGTGATTAGTGTCGGTCCGGATAGTCTAGGGGTTTAAAAATATGTTTAAGTCATCTAGAAAAGCCATGAACAAAAATTAATAGCAATTACATGAAGGTAAAATGGAAATGAAGAAAACAAAGCATAATGGGTTAAATGAGCTGAGGTCACAGCAATGGGTGACTAAATTGGGAAGTGATTGCAAGCTCAGTCACTACCCTAATTTCGTGTGAGACCGTGTGACATCCCAGGCCTAGGGATAATTGAGGAGTTAATAGTAATATGAAAACCACATAAAAGAATAGAGAACAAGTTCAAATAATTGAATCAGAGTTCAGGAAGTAACCTAGTGCTATTGGAAAAACGGATCAAACCGATAAGGGGCAAAATGGTCAATTCACCCTTAGAGGTGACTCTTGGCCTAAAGATCCATTAAACTTTAGGAATTTAAAATTATGAAAAATAATTAGAAACATGAAGAGGTGTATGGAAGGAAAGGAAAAATAAAAGATAGGAAATTTTAATTTAGTGAATTATGGCATCATCATTATATAAGCATGATGTAATAACAAAAAAAACTATTACCCAATTAAAATTTGACAAAAACACTTAAAGGATATATAAGAAACTAATTAAAATAAATTAGTGTCATCTTCTTCATTTCCTAAGCATGGCTGAACGACCTTCCATCACTCTCTTCCTCTATTTTCATTCACATAAGTTTTTGAAACCTTGTTTTCCTTTCATATTTCCCATAGTTCCTCAAGAGAAAATTTTAAATTACACCTTGGCAGGAAGATTAGAAGCAAGAGAAAGGAGAAAACTTGAAGAAATTGAAGCTTTGAAATTGGTCATTTGAGGTAATTCTCTCTCTCCTTATTTAAATTGGTTTATGCTTATGGAAATTGTGTTATGCTAGTGAAAATTTCTTGGAAAAGTGAAAAATCATGCATGAATAATGTTGTATGGAATTCGGCCAACTTGATGGAATTAGGGTTTGATGAGTTTTATTAAAATAAACTTGATTTGTGATGTTATATGAGATTTTGAGCATGAGTAGTGAAGTCAATTTGTATTAATTAGGGAATTGGGAGAAATTAGGTTTATGAAATTAGGGTTTTGGTTGGAAATTGGGGATTTTTAGAATTATTGACCAATTGATGTTTTAATGCTCAATTTTGGTCAATTGGTGTGCATATGATTATGAATTGATGATTGGAATTGAGATAGGTTATGAATGTGGAATGGTTGGATTCTGGACAGCTTGACCTCTGTCCATTTAAGAGGTTATAAGTTGAATTGCATGACTCCAATTGGTGTGAGGCTAATTGAAGATAAAATTAGAGGGTCATAATTCTACATTTTTTATGAAGGAACCTTGTCCAAAAAGTGACCACAAGTTGGTCTAAAATTAGGTTGAATCCGGATTTGGTGCCCTGATTCTGGGCAGAATTGACCAAATGAACAGGACATGTTCAAATAGTCATAACCTTATGTAGAGAGGTCCAAATGACCTTATTTTTAAACTATTGGAAAGCTTAGACATAGTAGAACAACTTTCATGAAGAACACAAACCCAAATTCTAACCATAAACAAATCAAATTGCTAACCAAAATTAGGTCACCAAATCTGCCAGAATCAAAAGTTGCCCAGAATTCTGGAATTTGACCAATCCGGACAGTTATGGTAAAAATGTCATAACTTGAGCTACAAAACTCCAAATGGAGTGATTCAAAAAGGGAATTAAACTAGACACATTAAGGAATAACTTAGATGGAGAAAGTTTAGCCAAATTTTCATTGTAGATTGGTCCAATGGAATATAAGACACCAAAACTGAAATTTTGAAATTACTCTTAATAGGCCTTGAATTGTAATTGGCAACCAATGCCAACAAAATTGAAATTCAAAATGTGGTAGACCCATGTATTTAGAAATTTTATGCCTATCATTTATAGAAAAGTCAACACTTTGAATAAATAGTAATGTGAATAGTAACCATAATGTTGTCAAATATAAAGAACTCCACTCTTAGGACAAATTATAAGTAAAAGTAAGTATGCAAATTTTAATTATTAGATTAATTACTAGAAGTCATTTGGATGGATATTGAAACATTTTAATTATGTGTTTCAGTTGGAAAAGGGACTTCCAAGGAAGGGAAAGTTTAGGACAAATAAAGAGATTCAAGTGAGGTTGTACACAACTATTCTAATTTTTATGTTTTAAATTTATAATGGGTTTTTGCATGAACTTGACAATTATATTTTCTCTTGTATAAGAACTTTAATTCATTAAGTGACGTTGTATGATTTAATTACTACTTCTTCTATGCATTTAAGAATTTATTTCATAGTTTTGGGGATTGTAAAATATGAATTTAATGTGTCGCCAACCATGTGCATGAATGTACAACAATTAAATATGTTTGTTGATCTTATAAATGTGCTTTTGTGAGTAGAAATTGTTTTAAATACGTTTTGAAACCACAGTTGACATGGTAATATGCTTTGTGGTCTCATTAGCTTGTCTAGTGAGATATCTCCTCCATTTGTTGGAGTTGAGTTCCTCCCTCTCTAGCTTGCCAGTTGAGGTAGAGATTAGATGAGTACTAATATATACTAGCTAGTATTTGGTGCCTCCCTTTAGCTTCGATTATTGGGGGGAGTTTACTTTGCATTGTCATGGTGTACAACACGACAATGATTGGAAATTTTGTGTCATGGGTCCAACTGTATGAATTGTAGGCAACACCCTTAAACGATGAATATTGATAAACATTTTGCTAATAATTGTAACTTATTATTATGATTTCATGGAAATAGGATGATTTAAATAAATTGTGATTAAAAAATAAATGATTTATTTTGACTGATAAATATTGGATTACTTTATGAATCATAAAAATATAATTTGATATGTTTTGATAATTTATGCTTCACACTGAATTTTAAATTATTAGTTATGTACCACTGAGTATCCATACTCAGCGATAGTTTTTTACGCTGTCGCAGATAGGGAAAAGAAGAGGACCACAACGTGAGCTACTTAGAGCAGAGATATAGAATTGTAGTTGATTTAACTGTGGGTATATCAAAGGTATACCCTTTGTAATTTCTTTTGATGTAATTTATAGCTGTATGTATGTTGTACAAATGTTGAGCAGTTGTATAAAAAGCTCTGTAATAGACATTTTGAGATTTTAATCAGTATAATATTATTTTGAGACTGTAAGTTATTATAAATTATTGTAATATTATTTTTTTTAAGTTGATCATTTGGAAAGTTTGTAATATTAATATTATTACTTCAATGGTTATAAATTTTTAAATTTCTTTTTGAGACTTCCAAATAATGAATTGTTTTCTGCATATTGAGATTTATTGAGAATGGAACAACTTAAATTGAGTTTATTAAGTTTAAATTGGACATGATATATTCTTATAAACTGCTTTTTGATAGGTATTGAAGAACTGTTTCATATAATTTCAACCATCACCATTCGGATTTTTCACAAAATTTTAGAAATGCTTAATTTTTCTGCGAAACTTTCTGACATGTACTGTAACACCCTCCCGGTAGCAACTCCGTACATTTTACTGTTCCAGTGACCAGTGTCGGTCCGGACATCTAGAACGTCCAGAAAAATATTTAAACTAAAGTCAAGAACCAAAATTAACTCAAATATTAATAAGAAAAATTTAGGAAAAATTTTAGAAATAAAATACAACCAAGTTAAACGAGCCGGTGCCCAAGCGATGAGTAACCAGAGGTAAATTGCGGTTCTCGCAACAAGGAGCCCTAGACCCGGAAAAAAGTTCATAAAATAATTTTTGGGACTCCAGAGAAGGGTTATTGAGGTTCCCATGGCATTAGAATGCCAAGAAAATATTTAGAAAAATTTTTCAATCGGTACAGGCAATTTTGACCCATTAAGCCAAACGGAGGGCATTTTGGTCATTTCGCCTTCAGAGGTGATTTTTGGCCGACTTGTGCAGTTAAGTAAATAATTAATATGACATAAAATATGAATAAATATTAATAAAAATTAAAGTGAAAATGAGTTAAAGAAAGAAGAAAGAAAAATCAAATAAAAAGGCATTTATGACATAAGCTTGATGTAATTAAAACCCCTTAGCCAATCAAAACTTAACAAATGCATTTATAAGACATTAAATAAGAGAAAAGAAGTCAAAATATGAAAAAGCAATCTGCTCACCTTCATCTTCTTCACCGAATTTCCATGGCCATTTTCTTCATCAAATTTTCAAGCTTTAAGCTTGCATTTTCTCTTTATCTATCCACCAAAATCCCTAAGCCCCTTTACTAAAATTTATCCCCACATCAAGAGGAATATTTTGATTATCAAAAAGTGAGGAAATTCCAAAGTTTCTACAAGTGCAAGAAGTGGTTAAAGTGAGGTTAGTGCTTACTTTTACAAATATTTCTTTATTTCTATGTTAAGGGACTTGAAATAAGTAAGGAATTGTAACTAAAATGAATAACAATTATGTGTATGAATGCCATGAATTTTGGCAGCCCTATTGAAGGAATAGAAATGAGTGTTTTGTTGGACTTAGAGTGGATTAGAAATGATGTTTAAGGTACATATACACAAGTATAATGAATTGGTATGCTAACTAAGGTAATTGGTGTAACCCTTGAATTTGAGCTAGGGTTTTAAGAATGAAAGTTTGACTTGGCTTATGAAATTGTTAAAGAACACTCTAATGGTCAATTAGTGACCATTTTAGGTAAGTTGACCACAATTTGGACTGAAATATAGCTTGGCAAAGTGAATGTGTAGGCTGCCTAAAGACAGCAGCAAGGTGACTGAGATTTCAGTCCACTTAGACAGCCATAACTTTGGCTGTGTAGGTCCAATTGGTGTTTGGCCAATTGAACATGAAACTAGGCTTATAATGGCACATTTTTGCTGAAGAAACCATGCCCAAAAGACCAAAGAAAGAGGATCAAAAGTTGGCTCCAATCCGGATACCCTGCAACAGCACCTGCAGAAATGACCAAATGAAACTGTTCATTTGGCCATAACTCACTGTAGATATGGTCAATTGACCTGAAATTTTTACAGAAACAAGTTAAGACATAGACAAACAACTTTCATGAAGAAACCTACCCCAAATTATAACCATAACCTAACCCAAATGGCAGTGGCAGTCACTGTTCATGTTACTGTAGATATGGTCAATTCTACAGTTTGGCAATCCGGCCAGCTGTGGTTTTTGAACCATATCTGGAGCTAAAAAACTCCAATTAGAGTGATTCAAAAAAGGAAATTTAACTAGACAAAATAAGGAACAACTTTCATGTTTACCATTTCCTCAAATTCCCACTGTAACAGGGCTTAATGGAACAGTAAAGTTGGGTCACAAAAACTGAAAATTCTGCCCTCTTGGTTTTAAGTTTGGAAATGGTATTTGTGACTTATTCCAACAAGTTTTAAATGCAAAATGTGGTATCTTTGAGAACTTAGGTTCAATAAATTTATTGTGTATGAAAAAGTCAACATTTTGGTTGACTAGTAAGGTGAATAGTAAACAAAATGACACATATTACATAAGTAATACAACTTGAAATATAAAATGTAATTAACACAAATGGATTGTTTAGAGTATAAATGAGATAAAGTTATCATTAGGATTTACGTCTTTGTTTCAAATAGGATTACAATACCTTGTACAAAAATTGGTACATGAGAGGTAATAATGCGAATACTAATTCATATAAATATTGTAACGATTAGATGAATCACATGGATGTGTAAATGGGTTAATTGCTCTCATCATGAGAGAAATGGAAATATTTCGATGTACAAATGGTACATGAAAATCAATTGATGTAAATTGCAATTAACGTGAATGGTATGATGAATGCATAAATTATATAAAAATGAGATTTGAAGATTTATGCTTCTACTATAAATAAAATTAAAATACTATGAACGATAATTGGAACATAAAATGAAATAATAAAACTTATGAACATTTAATGATATTATGTGCCCTTGTATTGCCTAGACATGTGTGTCGGATTGGATAGTTTGGCATGCCAATAGGGTATTGTTTTAGCAGTACTGTGAAAGGAAAGGCTTTATGCCTGTGTTCATGGCTTTATGCCCGTATTCATGGCTTTTATGCCCGTATTCATGGCTTTTATGCTCGATTATGTGATATCATGGCTTTTTAGCCATACTGACTGCATACATGGTTGACGTTCTGCGTCCCATGGTATGACGGCCCGAGGCACCGTGGTGTCTAGTGCCAACGACCCGTTATCCAGTCCAGTCGTCCAGTATAGGTTACTTAGGCATGGAAAAGTATAACTGTGATTGAACTGATTATTAAAGAAAATACGAAAATTAAGTATCAGGAACGATTACAAAAATACAAGGAAGCTCAAGATCATGAAAAAAAAAAATTAACGAAATGCATGAAGAAGTTAATATCATAAAACATGATTAGCCCTCGACTAAACAATAAGTTAGTAATTACTCATTTCTTATGAACACAATAGCAAGGAAATTATTATTTTTATTTGCATATTATATTTTCTTGTATTATTGGCACCACTAAGCTTTATGCTTAGCGCGTCGCTTTTGCAACGCGTAGGTACTGAAGATTTGGACTGAGGGCCCAGTAGACCACAGATTCGGTAAGGCAATTCACAGTTCTGCATAGTGTTCGTGTCACCTCACCGTTTATAGTGCATTGGTAGGACACTAGGCTTCATTTTGGTATTTTGTAATTGATTTTTATTTTCCTTTGTGTAAATGAAACTTATGTAATGTATTTTGATTTTCATGTAAATAATGCAAAATTGTGTTTGTAAATGGAAAAGTGAATATTGATGCATTTGTTACATTACTATCAAATGTGATGAATGATTGAGAAACGAATGGTTGAAAATTATTGAGATTTTGATATTGGAGTTTGTGAATAGATGAATATGATTATTAGAAGTGTTTTTCACAGGTTCCGAAGAACTGTTTTTCCCATTTTTAGCCGGTACTCCGCCGGATTTTCTTTAAAATTTTCGGAACCTCAAATAAATTACAATTTCAATAAATGAATTATATTTCACAAGTTATATTCAAAACTACGATAAAAATGAATTAAGATAAAATAGAGTGCTCCAGCACACTGAGTGGCAAAACTTGCTCGGCTACACTGTAGTCGGGTAAGGGGTGTCATATTTAGTGGTATCAGAGCACGGTTTAGGCATTTCTGGGCCTAGATTGAGTCCATACCATGCATTGCATTTGTAAGAGTCGAGGTGACACTAATGCAGATCTGTTTGTCTTTGTTATTTTGAATAGGATATGGACCCTACATCTCAGAGGGCAGTCGAGGAGGAAGTGGAGAGTCATGCTCCGCTGCGGTGAGGCGGGGGCATGGGAGAACTGCTCCGCCCACTCAAGCGAGCACCTTTCGGCCTCCACGAGCCATGTTCACAAATGGCCAATTTCTTTAGACAAATGGCGGAGTAATGCCAAGCACCACCACCACCACCGGCTCCACATGTAAATCACACCTGGAAAGGCTAAGAAAGTTTGGAGCTGTGGACTTCTATGGCAAGAGAGAAGATGACTCTGTTGCAGCCGAGAATTGGTTGAACAGAACGGGCAGAGTTCTAAAACAACTCCATTGCACTCCAAAGCAAAACTTGGAATCTGTTGTATCTCTGCTGCAAGACGATGCATATGAATGGCGGGACACTGTGTCCAGTGAAGTGCAGCCAGAAATAGTGACATGGGACTTCTTTCTCTCCAAATTTAAGAAGAAATATGTGGGTACTGTATACCTAGAAGAGAGAAGAAGAGAGTTTATTAACCTGAGGCAGAGACAGTTGTCAGTGGCCGAGTATGAGAAGGAATTCGTAAGATTGAGCCGCTATGGAAGGGAGATAGTCCCTAATGAAGCTGAAAGGTGTAAGAGATTTGAAGAGGGATTAAATGATAATATAAAGATCATGATCACTGCCTTGGGGATCACAGACTTCGCCAAGTTAGTGGAAGCTGCATTAAAAGTGGAGAAAGTGAGAATAAATGAACAAAATAGGAAAGATAGGCAGTGTAAGAGGGAATTTGGACCAGGACAGTCAAGTATACCAACTGATAGTAAGAAGTTTAAGGGTTCTAGTTCACAAGATCAGACACAGGGCCACAGAGGCCAGATTGGAATATCTATAGCTAGTTCCCCGGGCACAATAACAAGGGGATCAACCGGTGCTGAATGTATGCATTGTGGTAGAAGACACAGAGGGGAGTGTCAATTGTTAACTGGAGAGTGTTTCAAGTGTGGGGCTACGGATCATTTCATAAGAGATTGCCCTCAGAGGAGTGGTTCAATAGCTCCGGTACAAGTTGATAGACCTTTCCCTATAGTTCAAAGGGGTAAAAGATCGGGTAGAGCAGAAATGGCTGACATTTCACAGAAGATTGTTTCTGAGACAGTTGAAAAGCCCGAAGTCAGGGTGGCACCACAAGTATATGCTATGGAAGCTCAGGAAGAGCCAAACCTGCATAATCGATGAGGCGATACAAGGAAGAGAAGAAACAAGAAGGTAGCAACTCCCCGATTACTTAAGTCAGGTAAATATCGAGGACGAAAATAAAATTACAGGGGAAGAGATGAAACACCCTCCCGGTAGCAAATGCGAACATTTTATTCCAAAGGATCGGTGTCGATCCGACTAGAACGTCCGGAAAAATATTTAAACTAAAGTCAAGAACCAAAATTAATTCAAATATTAATAAGAAAAATTTAGGAAAAATTTTAGAAATAAAATACAACCAAGTTAAACGAGCCGGTGCCCAAGCGATGGGTAACCAGAGGTAAGTTGCGGTTCTCGCAACGAGGACCCCTAGACCCAGAAAAAAATTCATAAAATAATTTTTGGGACTCCAGAGAAGGGTTATTGAGGTTCCCATGGCATTAGAATGCCAAGAAAATGTTTAGAAAAATTTTTCAATCGGTACAGGCAATTTTGACCCGTTAAGCCAAACGGAGGGCATTTTGGTCATTTCGCCTTCAGAGGTGATTTTTGGCCGACTTGTGCAGTTAAGTAAATAATTAATATGACATAAAATATGAATAAATATTACTAAAAATTAAAGTGAAAATGAGTTAAAGAAAGAAGAAAGAAAAATCAAATAAAAAGGCATTTATGACATAAGCTTGATGTAATTAAAACCCCTTAGCCAATCAAAACTTAACAAATGCATTTATAAGACATTAAATAAGAGAAAAGAAGTCAAAATATGAAAAAGCAATCTGCTCACCTTCATCTTCTTCACCGAATTTCCATGGCCATTTTCTTCATCAAATTTTCAAGCTTTAAGCTTGCATTTTCTCTTTATCTATCCACCAAAATCCCTAAGCCCCTTTACTAAAATTTATCCCCACATCAAGAGGAATATTTTGATTATCAAAAAGTGAGGAAATTCCAAAGTTTCTACAAGTGCAAGAAGTGGTTAAAGTGAGGTTAGTGCTTACTTTTACAAATATTTCTTTATTTCTATGTTAAGGGACTTGAAATAAGTAAGGAATTGTAACTAAAATGAATAACAATTATGTGTATGAATGCCATGAATTTCGGCAGCCCTATTGAAGGAATAGAAATGAGTGTTTTGTTGGACTTAGAGTGGATTAGAAATGATGTTTAAGGTACATATACACAAGTATAATGAATTGGTATGCTAACTAAAGTAATTGGTGTAACCCTTGAATTTGAGCTAGGGTTTTAAGAATGAAAGTTTGACTTGGCTTATGAAATTGTTAAAGAACACTCTAATGGTCAATTAGTGACCATTTTAGGTAAGTTGACCACAATTTGGACTGAAATATAGCTTGGCAAAGTGAATGTGTAGGCTGCCTTAAGACAGCAGCAAGGTGACTGAGATTTCAGTCCACTTAGACAGCCATAACATTGGCTGTGTAGGTCCAATTGGTGTTTGGCCAATTGGACATGAAACTAGGCTTATAATGGCACATTTTTTCTGAAGAAACCATGCCCAAAAGACCAAAGCAAGAGGACCAAAAGTTGGCCCCAATCCGGATGCCCTGCAACAGCACCTACAGAAATGACCAAATGAACAGTAACTGTTCATTTGGCCATAACTCACTGTAGATATGGTCAATTGACCTGAAATTTTTACAAAAACAAGTTAAGACATAGACAAACAACTTTCATGAAGAAACTTACCCCAAATTATAACCATAACCTAACCCAAATGGTAGTGGCAGTCACTGTTCATGTTACTGTAGATATGGTCAATTCTGCAGTTTGGCAATCTGGCCAGCTGTGGTTTTTGAACCATATCTAGAGCTAAAAAACTCCAAATGGAGTGATTCAAAAAAGGAAATTCAACTAGACAAAATAAGGAACAACTTTCATGTTTACCATTTCCTCAAATTCCCACTATAACAGGGATTAATGGAACAGTAAAGTTGGGTCACAAAAACTGAAAATTCTGCCCTCTTGGTTTTAAGTTTGGAAATGGTATTTGTGACTTATTCCAACAAGTTTTAAATACAAAATGTGGTATCTTTGAGAACTGAGGTTCAATAAATTTATTGTGTATGAAAAAGTCAACATTTTGGTTGACTAGTAAGGTGAATAGTAAACAAAATGACACATATTACATAAGTAATACAACTTGAAATATAAAATGTAATTAACACAAATGGATTGTTTAGAGTATAAATGAGATAAAGTTATCATTAGGATTTACGTCTTTGTTTCAAATAGGATTATAATACCTTGTACAAAAATTGGTACATAAGAGGTAATAATGTGAATACTAATTCATATAAATATTGTAACGATTAGATGAATCACATGGATGTGTAAATGGGTTAATTGCTCTCATCATGAGAGAAATGGAAATATTTCGATGTACAAATGGTACATGAAAATCAATTGATGTAAATTGCAATTAACGTGAATAGTATGATGAATGCATAAATTATATAAAAATGAGATTTGAAGATTTATGCTTCTACTATAAATAAAATTAAAATACTATGAACGATAATTGGAACATAAAATGAAATAATAAAACTTATGAACATTTAATGATATTATGTGCCCTTGTATTGCCTAGACATGTGTGTCGGATTGGATAGTTTGGCATGCCAATAGGGTATTGTTTTAGCAGTACTGCGAAAGGAAAGGCTTTATGCCTGTGTTCATAGCTTTATGCCCGTATTCATGGCTTTTATGCCCGTATTCATGGCTTTTATGCCCGATTATGTGATATCATGGCTTTTTAGCCATACTGACTGCATACATGGTTGACGTTCTGCGTCCCATGGTATGACGGCCCGAGGCACCGTGGTGTCCAGGTTAACGACCCGTTATCGATCCGATCGCCCAAAGATAGGTTACTTGGGCATGGAAAAGTATAACTGTGATTGAACTGATTATTAAAGAAAATACGAAAATTAAGTATCAGGAACGATTACAAAAATACAAGGAAGCTCAAGATCATGAAAAAAAAAAAAATTAACGAAATGCATGAAGAAGTTAATATCATAAAACATGATTAGCCCTCGACTAAACAATAAGTTAGTAATTACTCATTTCTTATGAACACAATAGCAAGGAAATTATTATTTTTATTTGCATATTATATTTTCTTGTATTATTGGCACCACTAAGCTTTATGCTTAGCGCGTCGCTTTTGCAATGCGTAGGTAATCAAGATTTGGACCGAGGCCCAGAGACCACAGATTCGGTAAGGCAGTTCACAGTTCTGCATAGTGTCCGTGTCACCTCACCGTCTACAGTGCATTGGTAGGACACTAGGCTTCATTTTGGTATTTTGTAATTGATTTTTATTTTCCTTTGTGTAAATGAAACTTATGTAATGTATTTTGATTTTCATGTAAATAATGCAAAATTGTGTTTGTAAATGGAAAAGTGAATATTGATTCAGGATCATTACATTACTATCAAATGTGATGAATGATTGAGAAACGAATGGTTGAAAAATATTGAGATTTTGATATTGGAGTTTGTGAATAGATGAATATGATTATTAGAAGTGTTTTTCACAGGTTCCGAAGAACTGTTTTCCCCATTTTTAGCCGGTACTCCGCCGGATTTTCTTTAAAATTTTCGGAACGTCAAATAAATTACAATTTCAATAAATGAATTATATTTCACAAGTTATATTCAAAACTACGATAAAAATAAATTAAGATAAAATAGAGTGCTCCGGCACACTGAGTGGCATAACTTGCTCGGCTACACTGTAGTCGGGTAAGGGGTGTCACATGTACTTGAGTTGAAAACACTCCAAATTAAATTTTTATCACCATGCAAATCTTAAAAATGGATTTATTTTGCCAAAATCCCTTGTAATATATTTAATAGATTATCGGTAGGTAAAGTTTAGTAATTTATTAGGTATACTACGGGACCATGCCATATCTTACGGAGGGATAAAGTGTGACATAGATGAGCCACCCTCTGCACCCGAAAGAAATTAGAGGTGGAGGAGGAGGTTTGGCAAGTTGAATGGGAGGTTCCGAGGTGATGACTGCTACTTCTGTGGTCGGCTGTTCTTGAGGTTGGAATGGAGAGCTCAGCACTTCCATCAAAGCCCATCTCTCTGCTTGGGCAATGGCAACAGCTTCCTTCATTTCTAACACCTTTCGATCGAGCTCCCTCTTCTGCTTGTGACTTCCCTTTGTGGTTTCACCCCCTGCCATACCTTCGCATAAAACAAATTAGTGAGTTCGCTAATACTAGAAGACCTAAGGTTCATGTTTTATCGATCTTAGGGTAGAGGTCAGAGAGTTGCATAGTTTTCATGGGCAATCACTCTCATCATCCACCATTTCAGTTTAGCCATAATCACATCTGAACACGAATATCTATGAGTGATCGCTTGGTTTTTCAATTCCTTCACCATGGCATCCTTGACTGCATTCAGGAATCTTTTTCTCTGGTTTGGGGACCAAATAATTCCAACTATGTAGAACACCCACGAAACCATTAGGATCTTTACTCCTAAGTATAAAAAAACGATCTTTCTAATTCTTTAACCAGGAAGGGAGATCGTTGAAGAGCCCATAGTTTGGCTTTGCTTAGAAAAACCAATATTTATCATCTTTTCATCGAGAAAGTCAGTGTAGTTTGGTGAAAACTTGTACTGTGGGCTCAAGTCCCTTAGCTTGGCAAAGATCTCTGAAGGCCACCAGAGTTCGCTAAGAGTTTGGATGCACTTGAGCCATGCTGACTTAGTGATATTTTAGAACTTCTCTATAAAATTCATCCAAGGGGAGCTGTAGCCTGGCTTTTAATTGTTCTTCATACAACATGATTAGGTTAGTTTTATCAAAGAAGTGATAAGCTCAAAGATCTCCATGGCATATAATAAGCTCGAAAGAGTCAATTGGGAGATTGTATTCCTGGCTAATGGATTGAAGATCGGCATCCCCAAGGATCGATGGTAGTTCATCCACAAGTAGATTCTCTTTCCTTGTGGCCGGAGCTTGTACTTGCTTTGATCCAGCTTGTTGACTAGAGATCAGAATAATGGCCATAGTAGGTTCAGATCGCCCACTTGGCCCGGTTACATCGCCTTCTTCCGAGGTCCATGAAAAGTGAATGGAGGGAGGGCTTACAACACTCTGACCATCGATACCACTTGTGATGCCCCTTACCTATCTACAGTGTAGCTGAGCAAGATGTGCCACATTTGATGCTGGAGCACCCTATCTTATCTTGTTCATTTGGTCATTTTCCCACCACATTAGGTTAGGGTTACCCAGATTCAAGTAGTTTTTAGGTTAAGTTTGGGGCAGTTTTTGGGCATGGTCTCTTCATGAAAAATAGGGCATTTTGACCCTAGTTTCATCTCCAATTGGCTTCATACCAATTGGAGCAACATAACTCTAGTTATGGCTCAATATTCACACTGGACTCATTGGTCCCAAAACCTACATGAAAACACACTCCCAAATTTTCAATTCCTCCATTTTCCCAAATGTCAATTGACATTCATACTACTTCTAATTAGCAACAATTTAATCTCAACCATGCTAATTTCAAGCCATAACACAAAAGTCTCAAAGTTAGGCAAAAACCCTAACTTAACATTACTCAATTCATGTAACTCACATATAATAATCATGGCTATCAATTATACATATAAAACACCATCCATAGGTAAATTTAATATCAATTAAACTCATTATATCCTCATGTCTCAAGGCTGCCGAAAATTTGGTCACCTCACAAATTCATTATTTTCCTAATTTTCTATGCACTATCAACTCATCTTAACATCAATTAAAGGTTTAGTGAAGGGAGGAAAAAAGAATAAGCACTAACCTCTTTGATCAACTTCTTGGACTTGCTAAAACTTTAAATTTCTACTCCTCCTGGCTGCCAACTTATTCCCCAAGGTGTAAGGTAAACTTTTAATGTTAGGTCTTATGGAAAATTATGGAAAATTTATGGGAAATTTAAGCTAGAAAGAGAAGAAAATGGTGAGGGATATCTTGGCATGTGGTTCGGCCATGGAAGACTAAAGGAAGAAGAAGACCATTTTAATGTAAATTTTGTCTCTTTCAACTCTCTTCTTATCTCTTATATGTAGTTGTTAAATTTTAATTGATTATAAATTTTAGTGATGTCATTATGACATCATACTTAGGTTATAATTCTATTTTCATTTCATTTTCTTTCTTTTCTCATTTCCATTGCATATTTCATGATTTTAACTTATTTTATGTGTTTTAATCTCTCTCATTTTAATTGACATTTAGGTCAAAATTCATCTCTGAGGTGAAATGACCAAAATGCCCTTTTTTGTGCTTATCGGGTTATACTTGTCTGTATTGATTAACTTAATTTTTTTAAATTTTCTTTGACATTTTTAATGTCATTTAATCTTCATAAAACCTTCAATTTAATCCAAAATATTTATTTCACAGGGTTCCTCGAGGGTCTGGGACGACAACTGTCTTCATAATCGCTTCCCAGTACGGTCACCCATCACCGGAGTCCCAACTCCTTTAACTTATTAACATTTAATTTCTTTTATTTTTTCTTAAATTTTTTTATTCTTTATTCAGTCAATTTATGTCTCCTCACCCTAGTTTAAGTGTAGTTCCAGACATCCTAGCTGTCTAAACATACATTAGTTCATCAGAAAGTAGCATGTACGGACTACCTAAAGTAAGGGCATTACAATTCTTCTCCTCTAAATAAAAATTTCATCCTCGAAATTTACCTAATGTGAAGAGCTGAGGGAACTGCTGCCTCATCATCTTCTCGCTCTCCCATGTCGCCTCTTCTGTGTAACTTTCACTAGTGGAATCATGTTATTTCTGAGTTCTTTGATTTCTCGTGCCAAGATTCTGATTGGCTCTTCTTCATATGTCAAATCAGGTTGTACTATTATCTCTTTTGCTGAGATGACATGTGAGGGATCTGATCTGTATCTCCTAAGCATCGACACATGGAATACATTTTGGATCTTGTCTAGCTCAGGTGGTAAGGCTAGCCTGTAGGCTACTGGACCCATACGTTCAATGACCTCATATGGACCAATAAACCTAGGGCTTAACTTACCCTTCTTGCTAAATCTTAACACTTTCTTTCAAGGTGACACTTTGAGGAACACCTTATCACCAACCTCATACTCTATATCTTTCCTCTTCAAATCAGCATATGACTTCTATCTATCTGAGCAGGCTTTTAGGTTATCTCTGATGAGCTTCACCTTTTCCTCTGTCTGTCTCACCAAGTCTAGGCCCATTACCTTATCCACACTTAACTCTGTCTAGTATAAGGGAGTCCTACATCTCCTTCCATATAACGCTTCATACGGAGCCATTTTTCTGCTAGCTTGACAACTATTATTGTAGGCAAATTCTACCAGAGGAAGGTACTTCTCCCAACTTCCTTCAAAATCAATAATGCAACTTCGAAGCATATCTTCCAAAACCTATCATATAATTCATATAATGTCATTACTATTATTTCTTTAACATCTATAACAAGTTATTGAGTTCTAAGGGTTACATGAATCACCTGTTCTGACTGTTCATCCGTCTGAGGATGAAAAGTCATACTAAAGTGCAGTTGAGTGCCTAATGACTCCTGTAGCTTCTTCCAAAACCTCAAAGTAAATATCGAGTCTCGGTCAGATATGATCAAATTTGGCACTCCATGTAGTCAGACTATCTCAGCTATGTAGATCTCTGCTAACCTCTCCAATGAGTAGTTGGCTCTAATTGGTAGAAAGTGAGCTGACTTGGTCAATCTATGAATAATCACCCATATAGTATCATACTTCTTTTGTGTCAAAGGCAGCCCAGTGAAAAAATCCATGGTGATGTAATCCCATTTTCACTCAAGAATGGATATGGGTTGCAATAACCCTGATGGAACCTGATGCTCAGCCTTAACCTGCTGGCATGTCAAACATTTTGCCACAAAATCACCAATCTCTTTCTTCATTCTAGGCCACCAATAATGTGCCTTCAAATCATGATACATCTTGGTACTTCCTGGGTGCATAGCATGGAAGCTACTATGTGCTTCTTTCAGAATATTCTTCTTTAGTTGTTCATCTCCTGGTACACATACTCTACTTTTATAATGTAGGCATCCGTCTCCTTTTAGCTCATAATCAGTCTCCTTCCCCTCTTTAACTTTGCCCATAATAGTCATCAGCCTTTCATCCCTTATTTTTGCTTCCTATATTTGTTGTAGCAAACTTGGCATTACATGCAACTCAGCAAAAATAGTTCCATCTGGAGTTAAGAACAAGTGAACATTCAGTGCTCTCAAAGCCATTACGGACTCCCTGCTCAGTGCATCAGCCACTACATTTGCCTTCCCAGGATGATAGTCAATCATACAGTCATAATCCTTGAGGAATTCAATCCATCTCCTCTGTATCAGATTGAGTTCCTTCTGGGTTGGCAAGTACTTCAGACTCTTGAGATCCATGTAGATGTAGCCATTCTCGCCATATAAGTAATGCTTACATATCTTCAATGCAAATATTATTGCCGCCAATTCCAAGTTATGAGTTGGGTAGTTCTTTTCATGTGGCCTTAGCTGTCTAGAAGCATAAGCAACCACTTTCCCTTCTTGCATCAGGATACACCCAAGCCCATTATTAGAGGTATCATTATAGATCACATAGTCTTTCCTTGACTCTGGCTGTGTCAACACTAGAGCCTCTATAAGTATAGCCTTCAGCTTCTCAAAACTGGCTTCACATTTGTCATTCCAGTTAAATTTGGCATTCTTATACAGCAGTTCAGTCAATGGAGTAGATATAAGGGAGAATCCCTTCACAAATCTTCTATAGTAACTAGCTAACCCCAAGAAGCTTCTGACCTCTGTTATATTTCTGGGAGGCTTCCACTCAACTATTGCTTCAATCTTTTTTGGATCTACCCTGTCCCATCTGCTGATACAATGTGTCCAAGAAAAGATATCTCATCTAACCAGAAGTAACACTTGAACAGCTTGGCATATAACTACTTTTCCCATAGTGTCTGTGGTATCACTCTCAGGTGTTCATCATGCTCCTTCCGATTCTTAGAATACACCAAAATATCATTTATGAAAATCACAATGAACTTATCCAAGTAGGGATGAAAGATACGGTTTATTAGGTTCATGAAAGTTGCTGGTGCATTCGTCAGCCCAAATGGCATCACTAGGAACTCATAGTGTCCATACCGAGTCCTGAAAGCAATTTTAGGCACATCTACCTCCTTTACCCTCAGCTAGTGATAGCCTAATCTGAGATCTGTCTTAGAGAATACAACGGCTCCCTTTAGTTGATCAAACAAATCATCTATCTGTGGTAAAGGATATTTGTTTTTCACCTTATTCAGTTGCCGATAATCAATACAAAGCGGAGTGTCCCATCCTTCTTCTTAACAATAGCACTGGTGGTCCCCAGAGTGACACACTAGGGTGTATGAAGCCCTTATCTAATAGCTCCTGTAACTGAACTTTCAACTCTCTCAGTTCAATGGGTGCCATCTCATATGGAGCAATGGAAATTGATGCAGTACCCGGCATAACTTCAATTGCAAACTCCACCTCTCTCTCTGGTGGCAAACCCAGCAACTTTTTCGAAAATACATCTTGAAAATCACATACAGTGGAGATGTCTTGTAAACTTTGGCTAGTCTTCCTATTGTCAATCACATGTGCTAAGAAAGCTTCATAGCCCTTCCTTATTAATCTCCTGGCTGCTGTGGCTGATATAATAGTAGAAAGACATCTCGTTCCTTCACTCACAACTGTAATCTCATGCCCATCTACTGTCTGTAATGAAATCCTCTTCAACCGATAATCTACCATCATCTGATGATGTGATAACCAATCCATTCCCACTATCACATCAAACTCATGGAATGGTAGCTCAATCAAGCCAGCCAGAAACTTATAACCCTGTATCCTCAAAGGACAACCCTTATAGACCTTCTTTACCATGACACTATAGCCTAAAGGGTTAGTGACTAATATATCCTCCTCTAACTCCTTTATCTATACCCCTCTACTAACTGATGGTGTGATGCATATATAAAAGTGTGTGGAACTAGGATCTATCAAAGCATAAATAGACATGTCATCAAGAAAAAAAGTACCCCAAATGACATCTGCTGGATCTGGCTCCTCTCGAGCTCTCATAGCATAAGCACAGGGTGTTACCTTGGCCTCATGCCTCTCAACATTCTCTGCAATAGGCTTCTGTGAGGTACCAACTATATCAGGCCTCGCAAGTCTTCTACCCTTCTATGCTACTGGGTAGACCTCTCTGTCTGGGGTGGAGCAGTGGGAGCACTCCTTTGTGGCCAATCCTTCAAAAAGTGATCTGTGGATCCACATCTGAAACATCCCCCAGTCAATAATCTACACTCTCCTCGATGGCTCCTCCCACAGTGTCTACAAGCTAGTATTGGGGCTAATCCCTGTGTAGCTGCACTGAAGAACTACCAACTGATACACCTATGACATCCTCATTTTACGTAGTTCTGTATATTCTACTGTTTTAGTGACTAAGGTTTGTTTGGACAGCTAGAATGCATAGAACCACACTTAAACCAGAGTAAGGAATCATAATAATATCAAATAAAGATCAATTAAGGGTAAAGAAAAATAAAAGAAGTAGAGTGCAAATCGATTAAATGAGCACAAGTCCGTTGATGGGTGACCTCACTGGGAAGTGACAGTGAGTTTGGTGCAACCCTAAATTCAAGTAGAACCCTATGAGACCATTAATGAAGACTCAATTGAGGGAATTTTATGAGTTAATAAGCCAAGAAAACGAACAGAAATAAGCACAAAGCAAAGGAATATAAGAAGTTATCGGGTATTACGGGAAAGACAAACATAAACCCGGTAAGAGCCAAACTTGGTCAATTAAATTTAAAGGTCCAATACTGACAAAAAAATGAGAGTTATTAATTTAATGAAGCTAGATTAATTTAATTAATTGAGATTATGAAAATTAAATAAAATTATTGAAAAGTCAAAATTTTAATGATTATAAACTTCAAAATAATTATAAAATTGTCATTCTATTTATTTACAAATTTGCCATTTAAGATTTAATTAATACATAAATCAATAATTTAGATCAAAATTCAGAATTGTCTTCTTCATTTGGCTGGCACCTTGCTCTCTTTCTCTTCTCTCCCAATTTTCCTCCATTGACACACTTGCCCAAAGCTTGAAAACCCTAAGTTTAACCAACATTTCCTTAGAAAATCCCTAGCTAACCCTAAACTAAAGCCTAAATTGAAGAAAGCTCCTAAGAAACCACAAGAATTCTGAAGTTAGAGCAAGAGGAAATTTCAGCCAAGAGGGTTCCAAAAGGGGGAGTGAAGATTTGGTTGAATGGAAGGTTGATTTAGGCTAAGGAGAGCTAGAAGACAAGGTTAGTGATAGAAATTCTCTTAGAATTTAATGTTTATGCAAGTTGATTTAGGGTTTGCTGAAATTGGGGATTTTAATTGCTATGATCTAATGGATGTAATTATAACTAAATTTAGTCAATGTGGCACACAATTGTTGATATTTGTTAATGAGATAACCAAACAATTGAATAGGAGCAATATTGTGTATTGAGACAGAATCTGGACAGCTTGAGTCCAGTAGCTTGATTTGCTTATAACTTGAGCTAGGTAAATTCAATTGGGGTGAAACCAATTGCCAAATAAACCTAAGACATAATACTACAATTTTCATGTAGGGTACTTGACTAGAAATGGCTAGAAGTGGTTGGAATTGGGGCTGGAATCCAGAAGTGAAATTCTGGAATCCAGGAAAATGATCATATGAACAGTAAATATACAAATGGCCATAACTCACTCTAGGAAGGTCAGAATGACCTGATTTTTGAACCATTGAAAATCTTAGACATAGGAGAACATTTCCTATGAAGAACTCAGAGCCCAGTTCTGAACTAACCTAATCAAATTGTTAACTAGTCCAACAAAAGTGCCAGAAGCAAACTGACCAGAAAATTTTGGACAGTGACCAGCCTGACTAGTTTTGGCAAAAATGTCATAACTTGATTTAAAACACTGAACATGAAGTGAAACTAAAGCCAAAATTTTTATAAGACCTAGAACTACAAATTTGGTGTTTTGACCAAAATCCAGAACCTAATGGAACTAGGAGAAATTACTAGGACAAGTTAGCATTCTAAATCCTGAAATTTAACCAAATGGACGCTTAACCCCAAAATAGTATTTAGATCATATCTCCCACTAGGAAACTCTAATTGAGATAAGCCAAATTGCTCTGGAAACCTAAGAAATAGGACTCCAACAAATTTATAACTTGAGCTAAAAAAACTCCAAATGGAGTGATTCAATGAACCAGTTGTGGTAAATTGACCATAACTTGAGCTAAAAAACTTCAAATTTAGTGATTCAAAAAAGGGAATTAAAGTAGAGACATTAGGGAACAACTTTAATTGAAAAAAGATTTAGCTAAAATCCCATTGTATAATGTCCAATGGAATAGTAAACAAAGGTGACAAAATCTAAAATTTTGGAAATAATCCTAGGAAGCCTTGAATTGAAATTGGCAACTAGTGCCAATAAATTTATAACCCAAAATATAGTATAATTATTTGTTTAGAATTTGTATACCTAATATTTATGAAATAGTCAAACATTAGTGTGAATAGTAATGTAAATAGTAACCACAATGATATTAAAGGCAAAGGACCAAAACCTAAATTACTAATAGTTCCCCACTTAAATGATTTAATGTATACTTAAATTATGTGAATAGGTATTTAGGATTTGTATTACAAATGGAACTTAGGAGGCAATGCCAACATAACTTGAAATATGAGTTGTAATCACCATAAATGAATTGTTGAATGTGTAAATGATGTGAAAATGTCACTTGGGACTTATGTTCCAATTATGAGTAAAAATGAAAATGTTTAAACCTGAAGGACATGCCAAATAGTATGATAAATTAGATAAGAGATTGTAAATGTTAAATATATGAGGTGATTAGTAAATTATGATTCATGTGAATGAAATCCATGAAAATATGTATTATGTGAAAATGAAATTTGGCATTGTGTTTCCACTAGGAATAGAATTGTAATGCTATAAATTATAAATAGAATTCATAATAAAATAATGAAATATATGAACATCTAAAGTTACTAATGTGTCCATGTATTGCCTAGACACGTGTGTTAGATTGGATAGATTGGCATTCCAATAGGGGATTGTTTAAGCAGTACTGCATAAGGCTTTATGCTCGTATTTATGACTTTATGCCCACATTTATGGCTTGTATGCCTAAATATTTGTTACCATGACTTCTTAGCCATATTGATTGCATACATGGTTGATGTTATGCATCCTATGGTATGACGGCGTGAGGCACCATGGTGTCCAGTGTCAGCTATATTGATTGCATACACGGTTAACGTTCTACGTCCCATGGTATGACGGCCCGAGACACCATGGTGTCCAATGCCAAGGACTTTCATATCCAATTTATTCAGCCTGTCATAGGTTACTTGGGCAGTGAAATAAGTTAAAAAGTTTAGAAATTAAACAAATAAATGAGAAAGACCTAAAATGAACTAGAATAGTTGCTAAAAATTTAATTGTTATGAAATGATCCAAAACATATAGAAAATGTTAAGTAAGGTAATAAAAGACTAATAAAATAAGTACAGCTTAAATAATTATTACAAAAACATCTTTTCATAATAATATGAACGCAAATTCAATATTTATATTTATTCTGTATATTATATATGATTATTGTAACTTATGAAATAAGGGCTTCTAAAGAGCAACATAAATGACTAAAGATATTCAGTATTGAAAGTTTCATATGAAACTAGAAAAATTCTTGAGTATAGAAAATATGCTCCAATTTTATCTTTATTTTTATATATTATTTCCTTGTTATATTATTGCACCACTAAGCAGAAATGCTTAGCGTGATTGATTGTTTCCTTGCATAGGTACTGAAGACAAGCCCAGTGCACATCAGGCTGGGATTTTGGAGGTCAAATTTGCAGTGTCACATTTTATCACCTCCTCAGCAATGCATGTAGATAGGGCCCATATAGGACATATTAATGTGCTTTATACATTGTAAATGTTCATTATGTTGTAATGTAAATTGTGAACACGTTTAATTAAATTTGTATATAATGTAAATTATAACTTTTGTAATCGATTGTACTTTGATGTAAATTTATGGAATTTGAGAATTTTTTTTTATATTAATTGATTATGAATGGACTGTAAAAATTTGATATGGATGCATGATATGCGAATTCTATAGAAATGATTATGGAATGAAATTATGATATTAACATATTTGAGATAATCTTGAAATATGAGATTATATTTGGGATTTTATTTTTGAACAGGTAAATAGTGAAACACGCCAAACGGTAATAAAATAAGGGAAACTCCATCAGTTTCTCCTTAGAATATAATTGATTATAAAATATAATGAGTTCAAAATTTTTAAAGGGATAAAGTAAGATAAGATAGGGTGCTCCGGCACTGAGTGTGACACGCTTTACTCAGCTACACTGTAGATGGGTGAGGGGTGTTATAACACCTGACTGTCTATGATACCCCTTACTCGTCTACAGTGTAGCCAAGTAAGGCATCTCACACAGTAAGCCGGAGCACCATATCTTATCTTATTCCAATTTACAATTCTTAATTTGTTAATTAAAAGGCTTTTGAGTGAAATTAATAATATTTATGTCATTTATTGAATTTTCAATTAATTCGAGTTTCCGTAAATTTTACAGAAAATCCAGCAGAGTGTCATCTATAAATTGGAAAAACTGTAACACCCCTATATGCATAGCCTGGTATATTTCACTGTTCAGTTGATCGGTGTTAGTACGGACAATTAAGGGGATTAGAACTATATTTAAGTCACCTAAAAAAGCCCTGAATGAAAATTATTAGTGATTACCTGAAGGTCAAGTATAAATAAGAAAAACAAAGCATGAAAGGTTAAATGAGCTAGGGGTCACAGCGATGGGTGACCTTACCTGGAAGTGACTGCGAGGTCAACTGTAATCCTAATTTTGAATGGGAAATTGTAACACCACAGTCCTAAGAAGTATTGCGAACCTAGTGGAAAAGAGAAATCACAGAAAAGAGTTGATAAGTAGGTCAAATAATTAGGTCAAGGTTCCGGAAGAAACACTGAATTATTTACAAACCGGATCAGACTAGCAAGGGACAAATTGGTCAATTCACCCCTAGAGGTGACTCATGACCTAAATGTCCAATAAAATTGGAGAAACGAAAAGTTTGAAATGTAGATTTAAATTAAAGAACCATGGAAAAACAAATAAAAGAAAATGACTTATGACATCATCAAGGTGACCTAACAAATGACATCATAAATTGATTTTTAATTTGTTTAAAATTTTAACTAAGTCAAATTCAAGATAATTACACATAAAAAGAAAAGAAAATGAAAAAGAAAACTCATCTTTCTCCTCTCTTCTTGGCTGGCCAAACCACCCTCTTTCCCTCACCTCCATGAAAATTCCTCCATTAAAGAGTTAATCAAGCTTGAATAACTTGATTTTCTCCCATAAATTCTAACCCTAAACCCTAGTAAGCTTTTAAATTAACCTAGACAAGAAGATTGAAAAAGAAAAGGAAGGGAGAAAGTGAAGGATTTGAAGAATTGGAATTCAAAAAAAAGGTTAGTGTTTAAACTTGTAAATTTTTAGTTAAATTCATGTTTTTGTAGTTGAAATAACTTAGAAATTATGAAAAATTCAAACAAATCAAATATATGAGACCATTTAGGGAATTTGGCTAGCATATTGAGAGTGAGGATTTGTATGATTTTGATGAAATTAAAATGCTATGGAAGTGCAATTAAGTGTGTTGAAGATAGTTAGACACTTTAATGGCACCAAATTGCACATTTGTAAAATTAGGGTTCTTGGTGCTATTGAAATTGGGGGAAACTTTGAAGGAAATAGTCAATTGATGTAGTTGAACCTAACTGAGGTTAGAAATGATCAATTGGGACCAATTGAAATGTGTTAGAGTGATGAGAATTGCAAAGCAATTCGGATTAGTGAGGGTTCACTTTTGGGCAGTTTGACCTAGGTCCCTTTCAGGGATCAAAACTGTAATTCTGCCATCCCAATTGGTATAAGGCCAATTGAATATGAAATTAGACACATAATGCCACAATTTTCATGCAGAAACCATGCCCAAAAAATGATATTAAGATAGTGAACAATTAGGTCAAATTCAGATAATGCACACTGCCACTGTACAAAAATGATCAAATGAACAGTGTTTGTTCATTTGGCCATAAATTGGTGTAGAAGGTCCAAATGACCTGAATTTTATACTGATGGAAAGCTGAGACATAGCAATACAACTTATATGAAGAATATAAACCCAAATTCTAACCATAACCCATCCAAAAAGTGAGCTGTAATTAGCACACCAAAACTGCCTGAATCAAAAAAGTGCCCAGAATTCTGGGTTTGAACTAATCCGGCCAGCCTTATAAAAATAGGCATATCTTGGGCTACAGAACTCCAAATGGAGTGATTCAAAAAGAGAATTAAAGCTAAGATAATAAGGAACAATTTTTGATACATAACACTTAGCCAAATTTCTGCAGTAACCAGACAAATGGAACAGTGCAACACAAGGGACCAAAACTGAAAAATTGCAACTTCTCTTAAGAGACTTAAAAATTGAAATGGAAACTAAGGCCAATAAATTAGATGCCTAAAATGTAGTATGTGGCTGTAATTGAAATTCACATACCTATTAAGTATGAGAAATTCAATATTTTGACTTGAATAGTGCCATAATTAGTAACCCCGAAATGCAAAATTCAAATAATACCATTTTAAGCACATTTAAGGGTACCATTAAATAAGTATGAAATAAATTGTTGGATTTATTATGAGATGTGATACTAAAACACTGTAAACTGTGTGTTTCAGTTGAAAAATACACTAAGAAGGATAAGGACAAGTGAGTCAAGGCCTAGAGGTGACTCAGTCCAGGTTTGTGCACAATAACTTTTAACTATTGTTTGTTTCAACATTGAAACCTTGATTTGTTACACATTGTAAGTGTATTGTGTTAATTTTGAATTTCAAGAACTATTGTGTTGCCACTTTGTGAATGTAAATTGGACTTTGGAAATTGATTTGATTTTGCATGCAATATTTGAATAAATAATTTTAAATTGATTTCGGATTCACTCTTAGCATGATAGTACCATAGTATTCCTCCTCTATTTATGGGGTTGAGATCGATTATTTTTTCTCCCTCTCTGGCTTACCAGTTGAGGTCGAGATCGAATGAGTACTCATATAGCTAGCTAGCCACCTCCCTCATTGATTTCAATTAGTGAGGTTGTAGATTGCTTTGTCGTGGTGTACAACACGGCATTGATAGAAAATTTTATGTCATGACCTAAGTTGTGTATGGATTGGCAACACTGTGTTTATTAAATTATTCGACAAAATTGTATTATAAATGTGAATTGAAAATTATGAAATGTGATTGTAAAATGTTTGAATTAAGATTTAGCAATAAATGTTTTATGTTCAGCATTTCAAATTTTTATTATGCACCACTGAGTAAATTTTACTCAGCAATAGCTTATTTTGCTATCGCAAATAAATGAAAGGAGAAAGCAGCAGAGTGAACTGCTGAGTTGACGAGGACTTCACTGAGTTTTTGATATGGGTATTATTTTATACCCAATGTATTGATTTTGATGTGAATGTAAGAGTGTTCATATGTATTAATGTAATTTGAGTAGTTATACAGTAAAAATTATATTAATACTATTTTTGGATTTTTTGTATGCAAATTAAGTCTTGTGTATGTAAATCAAACTTAATGAAATGTTATGAGTTCATGAAATTATTTTGAAATACTTTGAGTTGTGAGTTTTGGATGAATTGAATTTTTGGTTGAATTGAGTTATGTTGATATATTGGAGGTTGGGGTGTGATTGAAAATCATTTTGAAGTACTTTTTATAGGTCTTTAAAAATTTGGCTTTTCCCAATTACAGACGGCACTCTACCAAAATTTTTACAACATTTATGGAAAAATAAAATTTATCAAAATTTTTACCTAGTCTTTAAAATGAAATTAAAAGTTTTTAATACCTATTAAAAGTGCTCACCACCTTCAAAAGAAGATAATTTTTTTTTAAAATCCCTTATAGTGTATTCAATGGATTATCAGTAGGCGAAGTTCTATAATTCATTAAGTATACTATGGGATCATGTTATACCTTACGGAGGGGTAAGGTGTGACATGTTTTAGTGGTATCAAAGCATGGTTTTGAAATGAGTTTTAATTATGCATGTGAATATTTCTTTTGATAAGTATAACTTCTCAAGTGTCCTAAATTGATACATATGACATATTTACATCATGAATGTGAACTAAGGGAGGTCAACCTCCTTGTGTTTGTTATCAGGGAGTAGAAAATTATTGGAATTGGAATGAAAGAAGGAGATCATTCCATGGAACAATCTGTAGAGGCTGAAGCACAAGGGGAAGCCCCAGCACTCTAGAATGTGATTGGGTCAGACACTCCAGCTCCTCAAGTACCATAGTTTCCTTCTCAATTTGCACAACAGATGGCTGCCTTATTTCAATAAATGGCTGGCAATGTGCCTACTCAAGCACCTACAGCACAACCACAGCCCCCAGCCTGGCAATACGCGAAATTGATGAAGTTTGGGGCTATAGAATTCAAAGGAACAGTGGATCCACTGGAAGTAGAACAGTGGTTAGAAAGGATGGAACGGGTGTTTAGGAAACTACAGTGTACAAAAGAATTGAAATTTGAATACTCTGTTTCTCTACTACAAGGGGATGCCTATGAATGGTGGAAGACCATCACCCATAGTCTGGTTGAGCCTCCAGTCCTTATCTGGTTAGACTTCTTGAGGGAATTCAGGCAGAAATGGGTCCCTCATACTTATGTGGATATGAAGTTATAAGAATTTCTGAGTTTGAAACAAGGGGACAGAATAATAACAGAATATGAGAAAGACTTCTCTCGGCTGAGCCATTATGCTGGAAGCCTAACTGCCACCCCCAGAGATCGATGTAAGTGGTTTGAGGCCGAGTTAAAGCCTAATCTAAGAATGCAAGTTGTGGGGTTCCGACATCAAAATTTCTCCAAGCTGATCTCATAATCTTTGGACTTAGAAAGAATTGAAAAGGAAGGATCAGTTAAGAAGGGTACACAAGAGAAAGAGAAGACTGAAAAGGCTACTGATCAAGCACCTGAAAGTGGTTCAGGGAAGAGGAAGAATTTTAAGGGATCCAGCTCCCATAAATCTGGCAGAGGCAGATTTTCTGGCCAGAGACCACCCCGATCTGGTCAGCAGACCCAGCAGACACCCTGAGGTGCACATTCAGTCTGTTAATGTGAGACCTATGGCAGAACACATGGTCAGGTATGCTTTAAGGCCACAGGGGCATATATTTAACTGTGGAGGGACTGGACATTTTGCTAAAGATTGTACCAGTCCACACTGTTCTAGACCATCTGCCACATCAGAGGGATCAGCCCAAGCCTCTACACCGAGGGGTTCACAGCCAACTAGCAGAGGCAGAGGCAGAGGTAGGGGTAGTACCCCAGGGAGCCAGAGCATAATGAATCAACTAGAATAAAGCAGTGCTCTAGCTAGAGTTTATACAAGGAGGGAGCGAGAAGAGGCTAAGACTTCCGACATAGTTGCTTGTATTTTCTCAACTTTTAATCAAGATGTTTTTATGCTCTTTGATCTAGGTTCCACCCATTCCTATGTTAGTGCTAGCATCATTGATTGTCTTGCTGTTCCATGTGTAAAAATGGATTTTGAGGTGCTGGTAATGAGTCAGCTAGGATAAGAGGTCAGGGTCAACAGAATGTATAGAGATTGTCCTTTAGTAATCCAAGGACATACTTTTTTGTCTGATTTGATTGAAATGCCCTTCAGAAATTATGATTTCATCTTGGGCATGGATTGGTTAACCAGGCATTACACTATGATTAACTGTAGACTGAAGATAGTTACTTTTGGTCTCCCTCAGTACGGTGATGTGGTAATATATGGGGAGAGGCAGTTATTGCCATCAAACATCATTTCGGTAGTACTGGCCATAAAAATGATCAGAAAGGGATGTGAAGCATACTTGGCAAAGTGATAGACACCCAAGTGAGGAGTCCAGCATTGAGGGACATCTCCACAGTATGTGACTTTCTGGATGTGTTTCCTGAAGATTTGTCAAGATTAACTCCGGAAAGAGAAGTGCAATTTGAGATTGATGTTATGCCTGGTGTGGATCCAATCTCCATAACACCATACAGAATGAAACCTATTGAATTGAAGGGGTTGAAGGTACAGTTGCAAGAGTTACTTAACAAGGGCTTCATTCGCCCTAGTGTATCACCTTGGGGAGCACCAATGTTGTTTGTTAAGAAGAAAGATGGCACTCTCCGCTTGTGTATTGATTATCAACAGTTGAATAAGGTGACAATAAAGAACAGATATTTGTTGCCCCTCATTGATGACCTGTTTGATCAATTAAAGGGTGCAGCTGTGTTTTCTAAAATTAATTTAAGATCGGGTTATTATCAGCTGAAGGTGTAAGAGCAGAGTATCCCAAAAACTGCTTTTAGAACTCGATATGGCCACTATGAGTTCCTGGTCATGCCATTCAGGTTAACTAAGGCTCCAGCTGCATTTATGGACCTGATGAACACTATCTTCAGGCCATACCTAGATCAGCTTGTGGTGGTATTCATTGATGACATATTGGTCTATTCTAAGAGTGCAGAGGAGCATGATAGACATCTGCGGATTGTGCTATAAATTTTGAGAGCAAAATAGTTGTACGTTAAATTATCAAAATATGAATTTTGGCTGAAAAAAATTTCTTTCTTAGGACACATAGTATCGGCAGAGAGTATTAAGGTAGATCCTAGCAAAATAGAAGCTATCCTTAATTGGAAGCCACCCAGGAATATCACAGAAATTCACAGTTTTCTGGGTTTAGCTGGATACTGCCGTCGGTTTGTGAAAGGATTTTCTATGGTAGCTTTTCCATTGACCAAGCTACTTCGGAAAGATGTGAAATTTCAGTGGACGGATAAATGCCAGCAGAGTTTTGGTGAGTTAAAGAGATGTTTAACTGAAGCTCCAGTCTTGACTTTACCTACACTAAGTAAAGAATATACAGTTTATAGTGATGCTTCTCACAATGGGTTAGGCTGTGTACTGATGCAAGATCGGAATGTCATTGCATATGCATCATGCCAGCTAAAACCACATGAGAGAAACTACCCAACACATGACTTGGAGCTTTCTACCATTGTATTTGCTTTTAAGATCTAGAGACACTATTTGTATGAGGAGAAGTATTATATCTACACAGATCACAAGAGCTTGAAGTACTTGAGCACCCAGAAAGAATTAAATTTAAGACAGAGAAGATGGTTAGAATTGATCAAAGACTATGATTGCTTAATAAACTACTAGCCAGGAAAAGCCAATGTGGTGGTTGATGCCCTAAGTCGTAAGACTATGGCATGTCTAAGAGTTTCTCCTTTGTCTGTGGTATATGAGTTGAAAGCACTACAGGCTAGTTTGGAGGTTGATGATGGGGGACAGATGGTAATTGCATGCAATGTACAGCCTTTGTTGATTGATCAGATTAAAATGGCTGCACAGAATGATGAGAAATATCAAAAGCTAATGGAAGAAGTTCGGCAGGACAAGAAACCTAAATTCTTTGTGAGAGATGATGGCTTACTGCTACATCAGGGCAGGATGTGCATTCCTAATGATGTTAACTTGAGACAAATCATTATGAAGGAAGCACATGAGTCTCCTTTTACTATGTATCCTGGTGGCACTAAGATGTACAGAGGGCTAAAAGAGCATTACTGGTGGATGAGTATGAAAAGGGATGTAGTTGATTTTGTCTCCAAATGCTTAAGTTGTCAGCAAGTGAAGGCAGAACATCAAGTCCCAACTGGTTTACTACATCCATTGCCAGTACCAGAATGGAAATGGGAAAGTATAACTATGGATCTTATGATGGGACTTCCAAGGACACATAAGAGTCATGATGCAGTATGGGTCATAGTTGATAGACTGACCAAGTCTACTCACTTAATACCAATTCGGATGGACTATAGCCTGGAGAGATTAGCTAAACTATATATAGATGAGATTGTAAGGCTGCATGGAGTGCCAGTATCGATTATGTCAGACAAAGACCCTAGGTTCACTCATGGAGTATAAGTCTCAACAATCCATCTAGGTTAATTTTATTTCATATTCAAGTGGTATCACTCATATTTTATTAGACCTATTAGTAATGGGAATACAAATCTTAATTATATATTCACATGACTTAAATGTTCATTAAGTCATTTAGGTAAATGACTATTTCTATTCCAAGTAATCCATGAACATTTCATGGATTCCAAATTTCATACCTTAATTTCCTCTACCAATTTAGTTCTTACACTTTATGTCTTTGTACTACTATTCACATTACTTTTCACTCAAATTGTTGACTTTTAATATATAATAAATTTATTGAACCTAAGTTCTCCAAGATACCACATTTTGCATTTTATTTTTTGTTGGTATTGATTTCCAATACCATTTCAAAGCTTATCTTATGTTATTCAAAATTTTCAGATTTCATACTCTAGGTTCACTGTTCCATTGGTCATTTGTACAGTAGAAATTTGACAAAATTGTCTTCATGAAAGTTGTTCCTTATTGTGTCTAGTTACATTTCCTTTTTTGAATCATTCTATTTGGAGTTTTGCAGCTCAAGTTATGGCCATTTTACCATAACTGGTCGGATTGACCTATACCCAGAATTTCTGGGCAATTTAGTTCTGCCAGATTTGGTGACCTAAGTTTGGTTGGTAATTTGACTAGGTTATGGTTAGAATTTGAATTTGTGTTCCTCATGAAAGTTGTAGGACTATGTCTCAGCTTTTTGATGGTAAAATTTCAGATCAATTAAACTTTTCTACACTAAGTTATGACCATTTGAACAAACACTATTTATTTGGTCATTTTCCAGGGATAGCATGTTGGCCACTCGGATTAGGGTAATTTTTAGGTCAACTTGGTTTGGTTTTATGGGTAGGGTTTCTTCACCAAAGTTGTGCCATTATGTGTCTAGTTTCATTTCCAATTATCCTTGCACCAGTTGAACCTATACAATTCCATTGATGGCTGCCTAAACCTACTGGACTCACAACCAGTCCTGTAGGTTACCAAGGGCAGCATGCCTAAGTTCAACTCCAACACCCTTACTCACTTCAATTCCTCCTCACACACATTCAAATGGTCACTAATTGACCAGTACAAGGTTAACATACCATTACATAAGCAAAAATCTAATTTTTCACAAACCATAATTTCCAAAGTGTCCATTTCATACTATCCATGCCATCTAACACATCCAATCACAAATTCCTGCTAAGCAACTCCAATAAACACATTTTGTTTCATTTAAATTCATCAATTCCCATAGGTAAACATGCTGACCAAAATTCTTCTTCCATCAAACATGAATATTTTCTAAATTTTTTTCTTGTAATTCTTTCTATTTTCATGCTCAAATTTAAGTTTACTAAAAGAATATGGAAGAAAGTAGCACTAACCTCTTTTAACCACTTTCTTGGCTTATTAAAACTTCAATCTCTCCTCAATTTTCTGCTACTTAAAGCTTCCTCAAGGTGTAAGATGAAATTTTAGTGAAGACAACTAGGAGTTTTGGGGTGAGATAAGAGAGAAAATGAAGCTTACAAGCTTTATCAATGGTGGAACCCCTTCTCTCTCTCTCTTTCTCTCTATGGTGCAGCTATTTGAAAATTGGAAGTGCAGATTGGTTTTTTATTTTATCTCTTTTTAATTAGTTTGTCAAGTTGTGATTGGGTGGGGAGTGTTTAATGACATCATATGATGTCATAATTCCTAATTTCTTTCATTTTTCTTTCCTTTTCTTTTCTACTCATTTCCAATTCAATTTTTAATAATATTTATTCACATTTTATATCATAATAATTATTTACTTAACTGGACAAGTAGGCCAAAAATCATCTCTGAAGATGAAATGACCAAAATGCCTTCCGTTTGGCTTAATAGAGTAAAATTATCTGTACCGATTGAAAAATGTTTCAAAGCCTTTTCTTGGCATTCTAATGCCATAGAAAACTCAATGAATCTTCTTTGGAGTCTCAAAAATTATTTCATACATTTTTCCCTGGGTTTAGGACTGCTGGTTGCGAAGACTGCAACTTCCCACTGAGTTACCCATCGCTAGGGCACCGGCTCATTTAACTTGGTTGTATTTTATTTCTAAAATTTTTCCTAAATTTTCCTAGCGGACTTGTTACTAGCACCTCAAAGTCCCTTTTCACACACGGAACAACAATGTAATCAATGATGCTAGTACTCACATAGGAATGGGTAGAACCCGAATCAAATAACCCAAACACATCTTAATTAAAAGTTGAGAAGGTACCAGCCACAATGTCAGATGTCTCAGCCTCTTCTCTCTGTCTCATTGCGTAGACTCTGACTGGAGCACTACCTTGCTCTAATTGATTCACAGTGCCTTGGCTGCCTGCTGACTACCTCTATCCCTGCCTCTACATCTGCTAGGTGGTTGTGAACCTCTGGTGGCAGGATTCTGAACTGACCCTTCAGTAGTAGTAGGAGGTGACCCAACTCTACGGGCACTGGTGTAGTCCTTGGCAAAGTGTCCTGTGCCTCCACAGTTATAACAGGCTCCTATGGCCTTGTAGCATACCCCACCATGATTTCTTCCACAAGTTTCACATTAGCGAGGAGGGTAGGAACTTCTGGTAGTCTGCTGACCAAATGGAAGAGGTCTCTGTCCTGAAAATCTTTCCCTACCAGACTTTTTACCACCTCTGTTGTATCCCCCAAAGTTCTTCCTCTTCCCAGTAGGACCACTGGAACTCTGATCTACTGACTTCCCCTCTTTCTCTTTTTCTGTCTTTTCTGATTTCTTTTTCTTTGGGCCTGCTTCTAACTCAATTCTTTCTAATTTCAGTGCTTGAGAAATAAGCTCAGAGAACTTAGTATGCTTGAATCCGACCACTTGTAGTCTGAGACTCAAACCTCTTACATCTTTCCCTACTGGTAGCAAGGAGACTCCCTGCATAGTGGCTCAGGTGGGAAAATTCCCTTTCATATTTTGCCACTGGCCTACTTCCCTGTTTTAGACTTAAGAACTCCTGTAGCTTCTGGTCCACATAGGCATTTGGGATATATTTTTGTCTGAACTCCCACAGAAAGTCATCCCAGGTTAGTACTGGGGGTTCCACCAAACTTTGAGGAATGGTTTTCCAACAGTTATATGCGTCTCCCTGTAGTAGTGACACTGAATACTCAAATCTGAGCTCCTCTGTACAATATAGTTTCTTGAACACCCCATCCATTCTCTCTAACCATTGTTCTGCCTCTAGAGGATCTTCTGTCCCCTTGAACTCAGTAGCCCCATATTTAATCAGCTTGTCATACTGCCTAGCTGAAGACTATGGTTGTACCACTAGTGTCTGTAGTAGGACTTGAGTAGGCATGTTACCAGCCATCTGTTGGAACATTGCAGCCATCTGCTGTGCAAACTAAGCAGAGAACTGCGGTACTGAGGGGGCTAGTGCAGCTGATCCACTCACATTGTGTACGGCTGGGGCATCCCTTTGTACCTCAGCCTCTATTGATTGATCGACTGAACAATCCCCCTCTTTCATAGTCAATTTGAGGATTTTAGACCTCCTGAACAAATAACACAAGGAGATTTCCTCCTATTAGTGCATATTTATAATGTAATGTACTGTATGTATTAAACAATGACATTGAGCAGTTGTACTATGAAGAAAGAATATTCAAATCATAGGTGAAAACAGAATTTAAAAACTAGCTCTGATACCACTAAAACATGTCACACCCTACCCCTCCGTAAGGCATAACATGATCCCGTAGTATATCTAATAAATTACCAAACTTCGCCTACTGATAGCTCATTAAATACACTATAAGAGATTTTAAAACCTTTTCTTATTTCTTTTTACAGTGGTGAGCACTTTTGATAGGTATTAAAAATTTTTAACTGAAGTGAAACAAAATAACAAATCTGAGTATCAATAATTTTTGTAAAAATTTTGGCAGAGTGCCATCTGTATTTTGAATAAAACAGTCTTCAAAAACCTATAAAAAGCACTTCCAATATATTTCTACAATTCCAAACTCCAGTAAATTTTTTCAACACAATAAATTTCTCAACATTATCAACTCAGTTCAACAATCAATTTTCCAGTGTTTCCAAAAGCTTAGACAAGATAATTATATCACAATATTTTTACTAGCCAAAATAATTTACAATTTTAGTTTACAACTGCTCAAGACCAAGTACAATATATATATATACAGTGCACATACATTACAACAAAAACTACATAATATGGTATACTTGATATACCCTGTGAAATCTCAAAATGTGGCACAAGCAGCCTACTCTGCTGCTTTGTCCATCTGTCTACCTACGACAGCAATGAAAAAGCTATCGCTGAGCCAATGTCTCAGTGGTGCACAACAATAAGAAAATACAATTTAAAACCATAAACCATAAATCATATGAACTGCGGATACTTAAAATCATAATTGAATTCAAAAGATAGTGAATGTCATAAAGAATTAAATTCCATTTCACAATATTACAATAAATGTCAATAAATCATACACACAGCTTAATTATGATCCCATAGTCCAATTCATCCCAAAAGCCGATGGCTAGTGAGGAATAACATATCTAGCTAGCAATAATATGAGTACTCATCCTATTCGTCCTCAACAGGCACACACCTCAACACTTCAGCCAGAGAGGGAATTCAACGTCAATTCGTCCCACTAGACAAGCTAGTGAGGAATTCAAACCATTCACAATGTTTTTCAAGTAACAAGTATCTATCAAATATCATTCAAATAAATTTTCACTATTTAAACAATAACAGACAAATTGTCATAATTCATTTCAATTGAAAATTCAAAAGAAATAACTGTTGTGCACAAATCTCTGAAGTGTAACCTCTTAGCCCTGACTCAGTGTTTCCTTCCCCTTCCCTGAGTCTTTGAAACACATAATTTGAAGTGTTTCAGTAGTCATTTAAACTGTCTCTAACAATAAGGTTCAATAATTAATTTATTTAATTCTATTATTTTTCTTAGTCAACCTATAATGTTGAACTTGGATGCACTCTATGTGAATTGGGTTTAATGTTACCAATATGTAACATTTTGCATTTCAATATGCTACCAATATAGTGCAACTTACCATTTTTACAAGTTGGCATTCATTGCCAAATTATTTCAAACATCATTTTATGTAAATGTCAAATTCTCAATTTTTGTGTGCTAAATTGGTCTAGCCTAAAGTCCTATTTCTCTTGGTTTTTAGCTTCTGGTCAAAGAAGAAAAATTGTAGCTCTATGTCTTATTGCACTTGAGGCAAAATTTCAGAACATTCTGAGTTGTATAGACCAAGATATGGTCAATTTACTAAAGTTGGACAAATTGCACTAAAATGGCAACTTTAGGTCATTTTTAGGTCATTTCTGGTTCTGGCAGTTTTTATACCCGAATTGCGCAAGCTATTTGACTTGCTTATGGTCATTTATGGATTTTAGTGTCTTCATAAGAGTTGTAGCTCTATGTCTAATCTATTCATGGTAAAAATTTCAGGTCATTTGGACCTGTTTTGAGTGAGTTATGGCGAAAACACTAACTGCTGCCCAAATGGTCAATTTTCAGGTTTTTAAGTCACTAATCTAGATTTGGTCATTTTTCAAGTTACTTTCTGGATAGAATTTAGGCAGGCTTTCTTCATAAAAGTTGCCACATTTTGTGTCTAGTTTCACCTCCAATTGGCCTCATACCAATTGGAGTCACACACTTAAGGTTATAGGCCCATTTGCATACTGCCCTCTACATGCCTTTTAAACACCAAACCAACACACATTCACCAACTATCTCCTTACTTCTCCATACCATTCTGCATTTGGCACTAACTAAAACCATTCAATTCTCTACATTATAGGTCAACTTGGACAGAATATAACCACTTCAAAATACACTAAATCCAGTTACAATTCATAAAGTTCAAACCCAACAATATATACACATAAATACTTCTAATTATCACACATATTTCCGTTATCAATTTACATACCTTATCACTACTATTCCACAGACATATATGCTGCCATTTTTTGTACAATATTTCAACAACATTTCATGAACTTAAACACTTCAATCTTCATCATGAGGCTACCAAAAATTTACACATACACATCAACTTCCATTTTCACTTTTCAAGCTTACCATTCAAACTTTACACATGGAATTCAACTTCAATACAATTAAACATTTAAATCAATATCCCAAATTACCATTTACATGCAAAAATAAGCTGTACATGGTGAAGTTCCATGGCTGCCAAAATGCTCCATCACCAATAATTCATCAAACCTCAAAACTTCTTCTATAAATCAACTCCCCACAATCTTAGTTACACTTTTAATGAAACAAGAATTGAAAATAACCACTTACCTCCTTTGGACTTCTTCAAAACTCCACCAAAATTTATCTTTCTTGCTCCCTTATTGCTGCCCAAGGTGTGTAGGCAAAAATTAATGAAGGAAGTTCACGAATTTAGCTTGAAATGAAGGTGATCTCAAGCTTGCATGGGCAGTTTCCATAGAGGGAAGTTGGGACACCATTTTCGGCCATGGGAGAGCTTGGTGAGGATGATGAAGTGAGTGGAGGATTCTATCCTCATTTTAAGTATTAATGTATCCACTTAATGCTCCATTAAACATAGATTAATTATATTATAATCTAAGGTTTCAAAAATTGCAATTTTAACCTTAATTTCTCTTAATTTACATTTTATCTTTAATTCTATTTTTCATTTGATTTTTCCCAAATGTAATACCATTTATTTTTCATTGAAATTTAGGTCAAAAGCCAACTCTAGGTGTCAAATGACCACAATGCCCCTATTCGGGTTATATTCTCGATTTTTCGATAATACTGATTTTTGTCGGTTTATCTATTTCTCATTTTTCTTTGTACTAATTAATTAATTTTTTTTGATATTTCTAATGACATTTATATTTCAATAAGTCTTTAATTATGTCTCAAAACTAAATTCCATGGGTTCTCTGCAATCCTGGGGTTGGCTATTGCCTGCGCCGTAACTTCCTGTGCGGTCAGCCATCGCTGCGGTGCTGGCTCGTTTAACTTAGTTTCATTTCATTGCTATTATTTTTCCTTTATTTTTCTTGTATTTTTCATTCTTGTATTTCATTATTTTATGTCTCCTCACTAACATTTAAATGTAGTTCTAGGCATTCTAACTGTCCAGACAGACACTAGTCACCGGAACAGTAGAACGCACTACCAAACATAGGGGTGTTATAATTCTCCCCCACTTAAAATAAATTTCGTCTTGAAATTTTACCTAGCATCAGTTTCTGAACAGCTATGGGTGCTGTCTCCTCATGTCCTCTTCACATTTCCAAGTAGCTTCCTGGCCTGAATGAAGGTTCCACAGCACTTTAACCAGGTGTATCTGTTTATTCCTCAGCTGCTTCACCTCATGTGCCAGAATTCCTATGGGTTCTTCCTCATATGAGAGGTCTAGATTTACCTCAATCTCTTCAACTGATAGAATATGAGATGGGTTAGATCTGTACCTCCTTAACATGGACACATGGAAGACACTATGTATCCTTTCTAGCTCTGGAGGTAATGCCAATCGATATGCTAAAGGACCCACTCTTTCCGGAACCTCATATGGTCCGATAAAGCGAGGACTCAGTTTCCCCTTTATGCCAAATCTCATAATCCTCTTCCAAGGAGAAACTTTGAGGAATACCTTATCACCCAATGCATACTCAATATCTCTCCTCTTCAAATCAATATAGGACTTCTGACGATCTGATGCAGCCTTGAGTCGATCTCTGATCAATTTGATCTTTTCCTCTGTCTGCTGAATAATTTCTGGCCCAATCATCTTTTTTTCACCTACTTCATCGCAACACAGGGGAGTTCTACACTTCCTACCATACAAAGCTTCATATGGAGGCATCCCAATGCTTGATTGGTAGCTGTTGTTATAAGCAAACTCAATCAAGGGCAAGTGTATATCCCAACTACCTTCAAACTCAATCACACAAGCCCGTAGCATATCCTCCAATATCTGAATTACCCTCTCAGACTGGTGATCTGTCTGTGGGTGGAATGTCGTGCTAAAGTTCAATCTAGTTCCTAGGGCTCTCTGAAGACTACCCCAGAATCTAGAAGTGAACCTAGGATCTCTATCTGATACAATCGATACTGGCACTCCATGCAGTTTTACAATCTCATTTATGTATAATCTAGCCAATCTCTCCAAACTATAGTCCATCCGGAATGGCAAAAAATGAGCAGACTTGGTTAGTCTATCAACTATAACCCATACTGCATCATGACTATTCTGTGTCCTCAGAAGTCCCATCATAAAATCCATAGTTATCCGTTCCCATTTCCACTCTGGTATTGGCAATGGATGTAACAAACCTGCTGGTACTTGATGTTCTGCCTTCACATGCTGACAAGATAGGCATTTAGAGACAGTCAGCTACATCCCTTTTCATACCCATCCACCAGTAATGCTCTTTCATCCCTCTGTACATTTTAGTTCCACTAGGATGCATAGCAAAAGGAGACTCATGTGCTTCCTTCATAATGATATGTCTCAATTCCACATCATTAGGAATGCACATTCTGCCCTGATGTAGTAATAAACCATCATCTCTCACAGAAAATTCAGGCTTCTTGCCTTGCTGGACTTCTTTTAGTAGCTTCTGATATTTTTCATCATTCTAAGCAGCCATTCTGATCTGATCAATCAACACTGGCTGTACATGCCATGCAACTACTGTCTGTCCCTCATCATCAATCTCCAAACTAGCTTGCTGTGCTTTCAATTCAAGTACCATGGACAAAGGAGAAACTCTGAAACTTGCCATAATCTTATGACTTAAGGCGTCAGCCACAACATTTGCTTTCCCTGGCTGATAGTCTATTAAGCAATCATAGTCTTGAATCAGTTCTAACCATCTCCTTTGCCTCAAGTTCAATTCCTTCTGGGTGCCCAAGTACTTCAAGCTCTTGTGATATGTGTAAATGTAGCATTTCTCTCCATATAAATAGTGTCTCCAGATCTTTAGAGAAAAAACAATAGCTGCAAGCTCCAAATCATGTGTTGGGTAGTTCCTCTCATGTGGTTTCAGCTGGCGTGATGCATAAGCAATGACATTCTGATCTTGCATCAGTACATAGCCTAACCCATTGTGAGAAGCATCACTATAAACTGTATATTCTTTACCCAATGTAGGTAAAGTAAGGACTGGAGCTTCAATCAAACACCTCTTTAACTCATCAAAACTCTATGGTCACCCATCGCTCCAGTGCTGGCTCGTTTAACTTAGTTTCATTTCATTGCTATTATTTTTCCTTTTTTTTTCTTGTGTTTTCCTTTTTTTGTATTTCATTATTTTATGTCTCCTCACTAATATTTAAATGTAGTTCTAGGCATTCTAACTATCTGGACAGACACTATTCACTGAAACAGTAGAACGCACTACTGAACAAAGGGGTGTTACACTTTTCGAATCTATCATTATACACTTAGGCATATCATAAAGGAAGAATAATTTACCTCAAATTCACATTTGGGGCTTCTTGCTCCTCTCCGGCTTGGGTGACATTTGGAAGTGGTGTTACTATTATACTTGGTCCTTCCATGACCTCCGTCTGGGTCCGTGGTAAATTCCTCTTAGGATAATCTTTTAGACGATGGTCTATGGCCCCACATCTATAACAAGCTCCAGTCAATCCCCTACATTCACCTTTATGCCACTTGTTACAATGGCCACATTTTCTTGCTAGTCCTAGCGCACTCACTACTAGTGTTTCTGGTTGATCTCTTCTGGGTATAGGCCTAAGTCTAGATCTCCTACTTTGATCAGATGTTTGACTTAACTATTCTCTCGGCCTCTTATTACTAGACTGTCCAAATTTCCTCTTTTGTTGATTACCACTCCTCTTCTGTTCTTCTTCATGAACACAACTAATATATTTCTTTCTGAACTCTATCAGAAAGAATTCCCAAGTTACGTCGGCTGGTGGCACTACCTTGGTTACAACATCCCACCATCGATATGTAGCTTCTTGTAATAATGAAACTACACACTCCAAACTCTGTTCTGGTGTGCAATGGAGCTACTGCAGGACTCTTTCGGTCCTTTCTAACCAATACTCAGCTGCTGAAGAATCGTCTTCCTTTCTACCATTGAAATCTATAGCTCCATACTTCCTAATTTTTCCTAAAGGTGATGTCCGCTGAGGCGGTGATGGAATAACCCCAGTCATCTGTTGAAAAAATTCAGTCATCTACTCAAATAAGGCCTGTTGGGGTTGTATAGGCACCTCTTGCATTGGTGGAGCAGGATCTCCTCGATTTCCAATATCACTCCCAGTCAGGATACGACTTACTACTTCTTCTTCTATTACCCTCTGCGATTCTGAGTCCATACTTTAACCTAAAATAACCAAGAAAACATATCTGCATTAGTGTAACCTCAACTCATATGAATGCAATACATGTTATGAACACTATCTCATTCTATCTATCTATGCCTAGGAACGTCTAAACCGTGCTCTGATACCAATAAATGTAACACCTCTCACCCGACTACAGTGTAGCCAAGCAACGCATGCTACATTCAGTGCCGAAGCACCCTAACTTATCTTACTTTATTTCTTTAAAAATTTTGTTCTCGTTATATTTAATATCGATTATTTTTTGACAGAGAAACTAACTGAGTTTCTGCTATTTTAGTATCGTTTAACGTGTTTTACACCTATTTGAAAATTTCAATAATATTTTACAATAAAAATCTCATCAATTATTCTCATTATTCACATCTCATTCATATATCTCAATTTCATATTCATTTCCATGCATTTCCATTCATGCACAATTTATATATATAAGTTCTCAAGTTTCATTAATTTACAAGATTTACAGACTGATTACATAAATTCATAATTTACATGATCTACAAATTAATTATAATTCCATAATCTATATTTCAACATACAATTCATAGTTTACATTACAAATAATAATTAATTATAATGTACAAAATCCATAATATGATCTATATGGGCCCTATCTACATGCATTGCTGAGGAGGTGACAACCTTAAACACTCTGCAGATCAGGACTCCAAAATCTCTATTTGGTATTCGCTGGGCTTTAACTTCAGTACCTGCGCGAGGAAACAAATCCATCGCGCTAAGCATTGCTGCTTAGTGGTGCAATAATATAACAAGAAAATAATATATATAAATAAAAATAATTGGAGCATATTTTCTATACTCAAGAATTTTACTGGGTTCATATGAAATTTGCCATACAATATATTTATCGTCATTTATGTTGCTCTCTAGAATCTCTTATATCATAAGTTTACAATAATCATTTATATAATGTATAAATAAATTTAAATATTTAGTTTATATTTATATTATTATGGAGGATGCATTTCTAATAATTACTTATATTATGCTTATTTTGCTAGTCTTTCATTTACTCTCTTAATATTTTCTATGTGTTGTGGATCATTTCATAATAATTAAATTCTTAATACTGGTTTAATACCTTTCGGATTTTTCTCACTGATTTATTTAGTTTCTAATATTTTTAACTTATTTCAATAATTTTTTTTTTACCCAGGTAACCTATGACAGGCTAACTAAACTGGATAATGGGTCGTTGGCACTGGACACCACGGTGCCTCGGGCTGTCATACCATGGGACACAGAACATCAACCACGTATGCAGTTAGTATGGCTAAAAAGCCATGATAACACATAATCGGGCATAAAAGCCATGAATGTTGGCATAAAGCCATGAATGAGGGCATAAAGCCATGTATATGGGCATAAAGTCATTAATACAGGCACAAAGCCTTTCACAGTACTGCTAAAACAATACCTTATTGGCATGCCAATCTATCCAAACTGACATACGTGTCTAGGCAATACATGGGCACATAGTACCATTAAGAGTTTATATGTTTCATCATTTCATTATATTTTTTATTTTTATTTTTATAGCATTCTAATTTTGTTAATAATGGAAACGTAATTTCCAAATTCACATTTATAGGTAATTTATGCATTCATTGTAATATTCATACTAATTACAATTCACATTCATTTAATCTCATGTACTATTCACATTCAAAACATCTTTCCTTTCTCTCTTGATGGGAACCTAAATCCCAAATGACACTTTTATCACATTTATTTATTCAACAATCTATTCATGTAAAGTACATTTCATACTTCAAGTTGTATTGCTAATATATTATGAACTCCATTGGTGTTGGGAGTATAAGTCTCCACAATCCATCTAGGTTAATTTCATTTCATATTCAAGTGGTATTACTCATGTTTTATTAGACTTACTAGTAATGGGAATACAAATCTTAATTATATATTCACATGACTTAAATGTTCATTAAGTCATTTAGGTATATTACAATTTCTATTTTAAGTAATCCATGAACATTTCATAGATTCCAAATTTCATACCTTAATTTCCTCTACCAATTTAGTTTTTACATTTTGTGTCTTTGTACTATTCACTCAAATTGTTGACTTTTAATACATAATAAATTTATTGAACCTAAGTTCTCCATGATACCATATTTTTCATTTTATTTTTGTTGGTATTGATTTCCAATACCATTTCAAAGCTTATTTTATGTTATTCAAAATTTTCAGATTTCATACCTTAGGTTTACTGTTCCATTGGTCATTCGTACAATAGGAATTTGACAAAATTGTCTTCATGAAAGTTGTTCCTTATTGTGTCTAGTTACATTTCTTTTTTTGAATCACTCCATTTGGAGTTTTGTAGCTCAAGTTATGGTCATTTTACTATAACTGGCCGGATTGACCTGTACCCAGAATTTTTGGGCAATTTGGTTCTGCCAGATTTGGTGACCTAAGTTTGGTTGGCAATTTGACTAGGTTATGATCAGAATTTGGATTTGTGTTCTTCATGAAAGTTGTAGGACTATGTCTCAGATTTATGATGGTAAAATTTCATATCAATTGAACTTTTCTACACTGAGTTATGACCATTTGAATAAACACTATTCATTTAGTTATTTTCCAGGGATAGCATGTTAGTCACCCAGATTAGGGTAATTTTTTGGTCAACTTGGTTTGGTTTTATGGGCAGGGTTTCTTCACCAAAGTTGTGCCATTATGTGTCTAGTTTCATGTCCAATCAGCCTTGCACCAATTGAACCTATACAACTCCATTGATGGCTACCCAAACCTACTGGACTCACAACCAGTCCTGTAGGTTACCAAGGGCGGCATGCCTAAGTTCAACTCCAACACCCTTACTCACTTCAATTTCTCCTCACACACATTCAAATGGTCACTAATTGACCATTACAAGGTTAACATACCATTACATAAGCAAAAATCTAATTTTTCACAAACCTTAATTTCCAAAGTGTCCATTTCATACTATCCATGCCATCTAACACATCCAATCACAAATTCCTACTAAGCAACTCCAATAAACACATTTTATTTCATTTAAATTCATCAATTCCCATAGGTACACATGCTAACCAAAATTATTCTTCCATCAAACATGAATATTTTCTCAATTGTTTTTCTTGTAATTCTTTCCATTTTCATGCTCAAATTTAAGTTTACTAAAAGAATATGGAAGAAAGTAGCACTAACCTCTTTTAACCACTTTTTTGGCTTGTTAAAACTTTAATCTCTCCTCAATTTTCTGCTACTTAAAGCTTCCTTAAGGTGTATGATGAAATTTTAGTGAAGACAACTAGGAGTTTTGGGGTGAGATAAGAGAGAAAATGAAGCTTACAAGCTTCATCAATGGTGGAACCCCTTCTCTCTCTCTCTTTCTTTCTATGGTGAGGCTGTTTGAAAATTGGGAGTGCAGATTAGTTTTTCATTTTATCTCCTTTTAATTAGTTTTTATCCCTTTTAATTAGTTTGTCAAGCTGTGATTGGGTGGAGAGTGTTTAATGACATCATATGATGTCATAATTCCTAATTTCTTTCATTTTTCTTTCCTTTTCTTTTCTACTCATTTCCAATTCAATTTTTAGTAATATTTATTCACATTTTATGTCATAATAATTATTTACTTAACTGTACAAGTCGGCCAAAAATCATATCTGAAGATGAAATGACCAAAATGCCCTCCGTTTGGCTTCACAGAGTAAAATTGTCTGTACCAATTGAAATTTTTTTCTAAGCCTTTTCTTGGCATTCTAATGCCATAGAAACCTCAATGACTCTTCTTTGGAGTCTTAAAAATTATTTCATAAATTTTCCACTAGGTTTAGGGCTTCTAGTTGCGAAGACCGCAATTTTCCACTGGGTTACCCATCGCTAGGTCACCGGCTCATTTAACTTGGTTGTATTTATTTCTAAAATTTTTCCTAAATTTTTCTTATTAATATTTGAGTTAATTATGTTTCCTCACTTTAGTTTAAATATTTTTCCAAACGTTCTAACTGTCCGGACCTACACCGGTCACCGGAACAGTAGAATGTACGAAATTGCTACAATAAGAGTGTTACAATCAGACTGATCAGAGATTGACTCAAGGCTGCATCAGACCGTATGAAGTCCTACATTAATCTGAAGAGGAGGGACATCAAATATGCAGTGGGTGATAAGGTATTCCTCAAGGTTTCCCCTTAGAAGAAAATCATGAGATTTGGCAGAAAGGGGAAACTGAGTCCTCGTTTCATTGGACCGTATGAGGTTTTGGAAAGAGTGGGTTGTAACACCCTCCCGGTAACCACTCCGTACATTCTACTGTTTCGGAGACCGGTGTCAGTCCGGACAGCTAGAACGTCCGGAAAAATATTTAAACTAAAGTCAGGAACCCTAATTAACTTAAATATTAATAAGAAAAATTTAGTAAAAATTTTAGAAATAAAATACAACTGAGTCAAATGAGCCGGTGCCCAAGCGATGGGTCACCGGAGGGAAGTTGCGGTTCTCGCAACGAGGAGCCCTAGACCCGGGGGAAAAATTATAAAATAATTTTTGGGACTCCAGAGAAGGGTAATTGAGGTTCCCTTGGCATTAGAATGCCAAGAAAATACCTAGAAAAATTTTTCAATCGGTACAGACGATTTTGACCCGTTAAGCCAAACGGAGGGCATTTTGGTCATTTCGCCTTCCGAGGTGATTTTTGGCCGACTTGTCCAGTTGAGTAAATAATTAATATAACATAAAATATGAATAAACATTACTAGAAATCAAATTGAAAATGAGTAGTAGAGAAAAGGAAAGAAAATGAGGAAAAAAGCTTAATTATGGCATCATGGTGATGTCATTAAGGTTATTTGGACCAATCACAATTTAACCACCCTTTGACTAACTAAATAAAAGACTAAATGAATACTAAATTTACCAAAATTTGCAGCAGCCCCTCTTCATTCCCTACCCAGCCGAAACACACCTAGAAACCTCCATTGAAGTTCAAATAAGCAAGCTCAAATTCCTACCTTGTTTCACCCTAAAATCATAACCTAGCTTCACTAAAGTTTGTTCTAGTACCTTGCATGGTCTCTTGGCAGCCTAGAAGAAGGAAGAAATTGGAGTTTAGGGCTTTGGAAATTCTGCCCAAACAAGGTTAGTGCATATATGTAGTTAAAATTCCTTAATCCCATGATTTAGGCTTGAAATGGATGAGAAATTGTAATTTAAATGAGCAAAAACTCATGTGTATGAAACATGAGTTTCGGCTGCCCTAGCTATGGGATAGGAGGGAATGTTTTGATGAGCTTGAAGTGAGCTAGAATCATGTTAGAAGTTTATAAACACAAGCATAATGAATTAAAAGCTAACTAAAGTAAATTGTATAAAACATGGGATTGAATTAGGGTTTAGGAAAGGTGAAAATTGATTTGGCTTATGAAATTGTTAGAGGACATATTAATGGTCAATTAGTGACCATTTTAGATGTGTTGACCATAAATGGGACAGAAAAATGAGATTGCAAAGTGAGGATTGCAGGCTGCCTAGGACAGCAGCATAGGGACTAAAAATTCAGTCCCTTTGCACTGCCATAACTTGGGCAGTGGTAGTCCAATTGGTGTTTGGCCAATTGGACATGAAACTAGGCTTATAATGACACATTTTTTCTGAAGAAACCATGCCCAAAAGACCAAAGCAAAAGGGTCAAAACTCAGCCACAATCCGGATGCCCTGCACTGAATTCTGCAGAATTTGCCAAATGAACAGTAACTGTTCATTTGGCCATAACTCACTGTAGATTTGGTCAATTGGCCTGAAATTTTTACAGCAACAAGTTAAGACATAGACAAACAACTTTCATGAAGGAACCTACCCCAAATTATGGCCAGAACCCATTCAACCAAGTGACTCAAGTTACTATTCATGCACTGTAGATATGGTAAATTTCTGCAGAATGCATATCCGGACAGCTTGGGTTTTTGAGCCATATCTGGAGCTACAAAAGTCCAAATGGAGTGATTCAAAAAAGGAAATTCAACTAGACAAAATAAGGAACAACTTTCATGTTTTACATTTCCTCAAATTCCAACAGTAACAGTGTCCAATGGAACAGTGAAATTGACTCACCAAAATTGAAAAATCTGTTTGTGTTGAGTTACACTTTGGAATGGCAAAAACACTTAATGTCAACAAGTTTTAAACACCAAATGTGGTATGTTGGGAGTGCCAAAGTTGATGTACACATTTTTATTCTAAAAGTCAACATTTTTGTTGACCAATGATGAATAGTAACACCAAAAAAATTGAAATTCACAAATTGACAAATTTAAGAGTTTCAAATGCCCTAGTATACCTAACAAGATTGGTTTGGATAGTTTGGCATGCCAATAGGGTTCAGTTAGCAGTACTGCACATGGCAAAAATGCCATTCTGTGATTTCATGGCTTTTAGCCATTCTGACTTTGCATTGAGACTTGGCCTTGTGCACGATATTATTCTGACTTGTTAGCCGTTACATTTACCTGCCGGGAGATGCATATGTGACCGATGGTGTGACGGCCCGAGTACTAGGTACCCAGTGCGGTTACCCGTTATCGATCCGATGCGTCTAGTGTAGGTTACTTGGGGCAACCAAATGAATAAAAGTGAACAAAGTTAATGAATTAATGAATATACCAAAATCAAACAAAGAAAGCATACACTTTGCATACACATTTATTTTCTTGCCAATTTCTTCTATTATATTATTGCACCACTAAGCATTATTGCTTAGCGCGTTGCTTTTGCCACGCAGCGTAGTACTGGAGATTCCGACCGTGAGCCCAGTAGACCACAGGTCGGGTGAGTCCATCGACGCAGTTTTGCTCGGTGTCCGTGTCACCTCACTACTGCGATTGCATCGGTAGGGCACTAGGTGTCATTTTGTCATTTTGATATTTTGTAGCAGATTTGTATTTTCTCATATGTACTTGAACTCATGTAATATATTTTGATGTTTATGTAAATAATGAAAGTTATGACTATGAATGCAAGATTTGAGCATGTATTTATTGCTTGTATATGAGAAATGGATGTTGAGAAATGAAAAGGTTGTTGAAACCTGAAACTGAAAAATTGTTCAAATCTTGATATTGAGTTTTGTGATGATATTGAAGTTGAGAATGAATGAATTTGTTTATTGGAAGTGTTTTTAACATGGGTCCTCTAGCTTACCGATTGACACTACCTCTAGAGTTAGAGAAGATACAAAATGTCTTCCATGTGTCCATGTTGAGGAGCTATAGATCAGACCCATCTTATGTACTACCAATAGAAGAGATTAAGGTGAATCCAGACCTCACATATGAGGAAGAATGTAACGATCGGCTCCAACCACTAGAGGAATTGTCCGCTTTGGCCATAAGCCTCACGCTTTTGTCCCATAGGTGGAATGGAGAACTTCCCAGGAGGTCACCCATCCTAGGATTTCTCTCAAGTGAGCACGTTTAACCTTGGAGTTCTTCCAACTCTCCAGGCCATTCCACCAAAAGGCGCCTCTAGTGATTAGTTCCCCCATTTTATATATCATTACTTTTTGAGCCCAAGACCAACTCTGTGCTTTGCCGATGTGGTATTTGCTTAAGGGACCTTTCCTTTCTCCTCCCCCCCCCCCCCCCTTTTCCCCTTTTTTCCAGCATGGCTCTTTATATCTTTTCCATGCGTCATAGAGTGATTCTCCCTCCTTTTGTCTGAAGGTGTTGAGCTCAAGCCTTAGTTTTGCAATCTTTACAGGTGGAAAATACCTTGCTAGAAAAGCTTGCGAGAGATTCTGCCAAGTAGTGAACATTCTAGCTAGTTGAGAAAGCAACCACTTCCTTGCTCTGTCCCGAAGGGAGAATGGGAATGCTCTGAGTCTTATTGCTTGATCAGACACTCCATTCATCTTGAATGTATCACATAGGGCGAGAAAGCACTGGAGGTGATAGTGTGGGTCTTCTGTAGGTGAACCTGCAAACTGGGTTTGTTGAATCATTTGGAGCCATGCTGGTTTAATTCAAAGTTGTTGGCTTCCACTGTGGGTCTAGTGACACTTGGCTGAAATCCGTAGACAGATGGAGCTCTGTAATCTCTCAAGAGTCTTGGTCTATCATTATTATCGCCCATGGTTGGAAATTCAGGATCTCCTTGACTACGCTCTTGATGTTTTCTTTCTCTCCTAATGGCTTTCAGAGTTCTGTCTATCTCAGGATCATAGTCCAAAATTTCTTCTTCTATCCTTGTTTTGGTCATATACCAGATTGAGCACCTGAGAGAAAAGAGGAAAAATATAACCAGTAAAATAAAACTAAATAATAAATATAATTGCCTAAATCAGCTAAATTCCCCATCGCTTGATATTACTAAAGCCAAAGTAATCCCTAGTAACGGCGCTAAAAACTTGTTTGCTGGTTTTACAACCCCACAAGTACACGGATCGCTAACAAGTAATAAAGCGATAAGTAGAGTATCATTCCCATGAGGATTTTTTTGTTTAGCAAGTATCAATCTACACAGCAATTTTAACTGTCTAGGCTTTTGAATGTTTAGGGAGTAAAGTTGTTAACTTTAAACACTAGAATGGTAAACTTAAAATGAAGTAATCTATTTTTGAAACAATTCTGGAGTTAAGATTTCACACTTGGATCTTATTAGGGATGTTATCTCGTTTATTTACTGAATTAAGGATCTTTTTCCTTGATGGAAATTAGCCCTAAGTTATCCTAAATCCTCTCTCAAGGCATCTAGGGTGTATTTTAATTAATTCAAACCCTACTTTTGTGGCGATCAAATTAATTAAAATCCTTTAAGACCTTTAATCAATTTTTAGGTTCCATAAAGGTATTAGCCTATGTCTAGGTCAGAATTCCTAGGTTCAAGATCTTAATTTTCTAATGTTAATCTTCACCTTCAGTCCTTCAATTAACATCTATAATCATGTCTAAGTGGGTACCATCACATAGCATGCATTAGGATCACAAGAAATTAAATCAAGAAACGAATCTCAAATCCAGTAAATAAAACCTAATGTTCATCCATAATAATAATTAAAAGCATTACTCTCCTAAATCCAGAATAAGGAAACTACTCACTCATTGTGAGTTCAGCAAACATCATGATAAAAAGTAAAAACAGTAAAAAGAAAACCATGTAAAGAAATAAAGCAATAGAAATCTGTCTAAGGAGATGAAACGAAGGAACCAAAGATAGTTTGCAGCTTTGATCTTGTGGAGCTTCAGCCAGAAAACTTCTTTTGGTACTGATGCATAGCATGACAGCAGCAGCCTTCAACAACACTCCTGACGACCATCCCTCTTTTTTTTTCTTCCTCCTCCTTTTGATGTTTTCTTTTCTATTTATATTGGTTGCTTCTAGGGTTAGGTTGCTTTGAGTCCAAAGGGCCTTAGGAGTATCATTTTTATCCGAAAATAGGAGGAAAATTCGAGTTATAAAACTAGCTGCAGCATAGTACATGGCCCGTGTGTCACTACACGGGTCCCGCAAAGTAGGGCCGTGTAACTTGCTGGAGGAGAATCGCGTGGTCTTGTTTTTGCATAGAAAGTTACACGGGTCTGTGCCAACTACACGAGCCGTGTACTATTGTTCCCATAAGTTTCTTCAAACTTGCGCTCGGCAGAGACTTACATGGGTCCCTACATATTACACGGGTCTGATTACACGACCCGTGTACTTATGTTTCTCATCGATTCTCTTGGCTTTCTTCTGGCTGAGATTTACACGGGTCTGGGGCTTGGTTTACATGACCCGTGTACTTTGTATCAGCAGTAATTCTCTGTCTCTTGACTCCTCTAAGCTTTTCTTGCACTCCTATACTTCTGTAGCTTCACCCAAACACCTGAAATGATGCAGAAAATATGGAATTAAGGGCTTTATAATAGAAATTACTAAAATTATTGAAATCAACTATTATGCATGAAAATGCTTGCCTAAATGCTATGAAATAGTATGCAAATGTGCTTAAAAACATCTATATAATTCAAGTGTTTCAGCAATATTTGAATAAATAATTTTAAATTGATTTCGGATTCACACTTAGCATAACAGTACCATATTATTCCACCTCCATTTATGGGGTTGAGATCGATTATTTTTTTTCTCTCTCTCTAGCTTGCCAGTTGAGGTAGAGATCGGATGAGTACTCATATAGCTAGCTAGCCACCTCCCTCATTGATTTTGATTAGTGAGGTTGTAGATTGCTTTGTCATAGTGTACAACACAGCATTGATCAAAAATTTTGTGTCACAACCTAAGTTGTGTATGAATTGGTAACACTGTGTTTATCAAATTATTTGATAAAATTGTATTATAAATGTGAATTGAAAATTGTGAAATGTGATTGTAAAATGTTTGAATTATGATTTAGCAATAAATGTTCTATGTTCAGCATTTTAAATTTTTATTGTGTACCACTTAGTAAATTATACTAACGATAGCTTATTTTGCTGTAGTAGATAAGGGAAAGGAGAAAGCAGCAGAGTGAACTGCTGAGTTAATGAGGACTTCACTGAGTTTTTTATACCGGTATTATTTTATACCCAATGTATTGATTTTGATGTAAATATAGGAGTGTTCATATGTATTAATGTAATTTGAGCAGTTGTATAGTAAAAATTGTATTAATAATATTTTTGGATTTTTTATATGTAAATTAAGTTTTGTGTATGTAAATTAAAATTAATGAAATGTTATGAGTTCATGAAATTATTTTGAAATACTTTGAGTTGTGAGTTTTGGATGAATTGAATTTTTGGTTGAATTGAGTTGTGTTGATATATTGGAGGTTGGGGTGTGAATGAAAATCATTTGGAAGTACTTTTTACAGGTCTTTAAAAATTTGGTTTTTCTCAATTATAGACGGCACTCTGCCGAAATTTTTCAAAATTTACAAAAAAATAAAATTTATCAAAATTTTTACCTAGTCTTTAAAATGAAATTAAAAGTTTTTAATACCTATTTAAAGTGCTTACCACCTTCAAAAGAAGATAAAATTGTTTTAAAATCCCTTGTAGTGTATTTAATGGGTTATCGGTAGGCGAAGTTCGGTAATTCATTAAGTATACTACGGGATCATGTTATGCCTTACGGAGGAGTAAGGTGTGACATGTTTTAGTGGTATCAGAGCATGGTTTTGAAATGAGTTTTGACTATGCATGTGAATATTTCTTTTGATAAGTACAACTACTCAAGTGTCCTAAATTGATACATATGACATATTTATATCATGAATGTGAACTAAGGGAGGTCAACCTCCTTGTGTTTGTTATTAGGGAGTAGAAAATTATTGGAATCAAAATGGAAGAAGGAGATCATTCCGTGAAATAGTCTGTAGAGGCTGAGGCACAAGGGGAAGCCCCAACACTCTAGAATGTGAGTGGGTCAGCCACTCTAGCTCCTCAAGTACCGCAATTTCCTACTCAATTTGAACAACAGATGGCTGCCTTATTATGACACCCCTTACCTGTCTACAGTATAGCCGAGCAAGATATGCCACACAGTGTACTGGAACACCATATTTTTTCTCAATTATTTTTATCCTTCCTTAATTTATTTATTTATGGTTATGAAGTGCAATTTGTGAAATATGGCTCATTTAAGTTATTTATTGAAATTATAAATTCATTTGAGGTTCCAAAAATTTTATAGAAAATCCGACAGAGTATCGGCTAAAAATGTATAAAACAGTTCTTCGGAACCTGTGAAAAACACTTCTAATACATTTCCCATCATTCTCAAACTCCATTATATCAACATAATCTTAATATTTCTCAACCATTTTTCAAAAATTCTTCTATTTGTCATTCATTTATTTCACATGATAATCATGTGCAAATCATAAATAACTACTAAATTTACATTTATAAACATAAATTACAAATATTTGCATTAATACCAAGATATATTACATGAGTTTCAACTATACATGAGAAAATAAAAGTTTAATTACAAAATACAAGTAGTACAAAATACCAAAATAGGACCTAGTGTCTTACCAATGCACTGTAGTCTGTGAGGTAACACGGACACTGTGTAGATCTGTATACAAGTCTCACCCAGTCTGTGGTCTACTAGGCTCTCTGTCAGTCTCTCCAGAACCTAGGCATGGCAAAAAGCAACGCGCTAAGCAATGCAGCTTAGTGGTGCCAATAATAAAATAAAAAGAACTAAAAAGAAAATAAATATGCAGTGTATATGCTGATTTCTCATACAGACAATTTATTTGTAATATTATTCATATAGCGTTGTTTATATTAGATTTTTTTAGTTAAATTTATCTATTTCCATTCTGGTTGCCCAAGTAACCTATCTTTGGATGATCGGATCGATAAACGGGTAACCGCATCGATACCAACTACTCAGCGATCACACCATCGGTCACAATGTGTCTCCCGGTGTGCAACAGAATAGATAATAAGCTGTAATAAACATTGGGCACAGGGCCAAGTATTACACTGATATCAGAATGGCTAAAAGCCATAAAATCACATAATGACATAATGCCATGTGCAGTACTGCTAACTAAACCCTAATGGTATGCCAACTTATCCAAACCAATCTTATTAGGTGTGCTAGGGCACATTACAAAGTTATTTCTTGAATATTTGTACTTAACATGTAAAATTACTATTCATTTGGTCATTTAAGTCAAAATATTAACTTTCTCGTATATAATGGTTACATGAGTTTTAATCACATAGTGTCACACCCTACCCCTCCGTAAGGAATAATATGATCCCGTGGTATACCTAATGAATTACTAACTTCGTCTATTGATAACCCATTAAATACACTACAAGGGATTTTAAACATTTTCTTACTTCTTTTTTTTATAGTGATGAGCACTATTTACAGGTGTTAAAAAAAATTTTAACCGAAGTGAAACTAGATAACACATTTGAAAAATTAATAATTTTTGTAAAATTTTGGCAGAGTGTCATCTGTATTTTGAATAAACCAGTTCTTCAAAAACCTGTAAAAAGCACTTCAAATATTTTGTTCAGTCCTCAAACTCCAATATCCAATCAACACAATAAGTTTCTCAATATTTGCCAACTCAAATTCACAATAATTTTCTAGTGTTTTCAAAAGTTGAGATAAAAGAAATATATTTCAATTTTTACAAGCCAAAATAATTTACAAATTTTGTTTACAACTTTAATGTACAATTTTAATTTACAACTGCTCAAAACCAAGAACAATATATACATACAGTGAACATACATTACAATACAAAATGAAAGATATGGTATACTTAATATACCCGATGAACTCTCAATGTAGCACTAATAGCCTAGTCTGCTACCCTGTCAGTCTGTCTACCTGCGACAGCAATGAAAAGCTATCGCTGAGCCAATGTCTCAGTGGTGCACAACATTAACAAAATACAACTTTAAATCATAAATCATAAGTCGTATAAATAGTGGATACTTAAAATAGTAGTTAAATTCAAAGACAGTGAATGTCATAAAGAATTTAAACTCTATTTCACAATATCACAATAAATATCAATAAATCACACACACAACTTAATCATGTTCCAAAGTTCAATTCTTCCCAAAAGCCAATGGCTAGTGAGGAATAACATAGCTAGCTAACAATGATATGAGTACTCATTCTATTCGTCCTCAATAGGCACACACCTAAACACTTCAGCCAGAGAGGAAATTCAAAGTTAATTCGTCCCACTAAACAAGCGAGCGAGGAATATATCAATATACATGATAGCTGTGGTTTCAAACCATTTACAATGTTTTTCAAGCAATAAGTATCCATCAAATATCATTCAAACCAATTTTCACAATTTAAACAATAACAGACAAATTGTCATAATTCATTTCACTTGAAAATTCAAAAGAAATAACTGTTGTGCACAAACCTCTGATAAATGTCTCTTGGTCTTGACTCAGTGTTTCCTTCCCCTTCCCTGAGTCTTTGCTAACTGAAACACACAATTTGATGTGATTCAATACTCATTTAAACTGTCTCTAACAATAAGGCTTAATAATTAATTTATTGAATTCTATTATTTTCCTTAGTCAACCTAAAATATTGACCCTCGGTGCACTCTAGGTGAATTAGGTTTAATGTTACCAATATGTCACATTTTATAGCCTTTTAGTGTTGGTACATGTTACCAAATTCATTTCCAAGTGTATTGCATTTTATTGCAATTTACCGGATTTCGGTGTACTATTTTGACCTAGCTGGATGACCTAGTTTCCTTGGTTTTCGAGTTTTGGTCCAAACTAAAAATATGTAGGTCTACGTCTTATTGCACACGGGGCAAAATTTCAGATCATTCTGAGTTATGTAGACCAAGTTATGGTCAATTTACCAATGCTGGACAGAATGCATCAAAATGGTAACTTTAGGTCATTTTTAGGTCACTTTTGGTTCGGCCAGTTTTTATACCCGAATTTGTGCAAGCTATTTGGTTTGGTTTTGGCCATTCTGGGCTTTGGTGTCTTCATAAGAATTGTAGATATATGTCTCAAATATTCATGGTAAAATTTTCAGGTCAATTGGACCTGTTTTGAGTAAGTTATGGTGAAAACACTTATTATTGCCCAAATGGTCAATTTTCAAGCTTTCAAGTCACTAATCTGGATTTGGTCATTTTTCAAGTCACCTTCTAGGTAGAATTTAGGTAAGCTTCCTTCATGAAAGTTAGCACATTTTGTGCCTAGTTTCATCTCCAATTGGTCTCATACCAATTGGAGTCACACACTTAAGGTTCTAAGCTAAAACACACACTACCCTATTACACACTTCTTCATCACATACCAATTACATATTTTATACTTACTAAACTACTTCCTTCATGCTAATTCTGTTTTGTAAATTAACATTAACACACTTTACGTCACATTTTTTGTCATTTTGGCAGCTTGTAACCACTCTCAATATACACACTATAACACAGAATTTTCCAAAGTCCATTTAAAATAATTTAACCATATGACATACCTCATTTACATGTCCAAATTCAAACAATTATTTATATACACATGCTGCCATCAATGACAACATAATTCAACAATATTTCATAAACTCAAACACTTTAATCTTCTTCATGAGGCTGCCACAAGTTTACACATACTCATTAATTTCCATTTTCACTTTTCAAGCTTCCAAATCAAACCTTACACATGGAATTCAACTACAATACAATCAAACATTTAAATCATCATTCAAACTACTATTTACATGCAAGAACAAGCTGTTCATAGTGAGGTTTCATGGCTGCCAAAATGGTGCACCACCATTAACTCATTAAACATCAAAACTTCTTCCACAAATCAACTCACCACAACATCCACTCAAAGTTTAATGAAACAAGAATCAAAAATACACACTTACCACTTTTGAAGCTTGACCAAAACCTCACTAAACCTCCTTAAAATTGGTATCAAAATCTTCCTTGCAAGGTGAGGATTAACTTTAAATAAGAGACTTAGTGAAAATGATGGCTCAAAGTGGATTGCATGGAGCTTGGAAAGGATTCGGCCATGGAGGTTTCTCTCACTTGTTTCGGCTGGTTTTTCCCAAGGTTGAAGATGATAGAATTTTTTTTGTCCAAAGGTTGATTAAAGGTCCACGTAAGGGGTGTTAGAGGAGCACTAATTGAATAAAAATATATTTTAATATTAAACTTTCCAATTTTCCAGATTTTCCTCCTATCTTTTGCTATTTAGATTATGTACCACTATTATAATTTTTCATGACATTTTTCAAGTGTAATATCATTTATTTTTAATGGACATTTAGGTCAAAAGACAACTCGGGGTGTCAAATGACCACAATGCCCCTGTTCGGGTTGCATTCTCGATTTTTTGGTAACACCGAGTTTTGTCATTTTCTCGATTTCTCGTCTTTCTTTGTACTAATTATTTAATTTTTCTTTGATATTTCTAATAATATTTATACTTCAATAGATGTTTATTTAAGTCTTAAAAATATTTTCCAGGGTTCCCCACAGTCTAGGGCTAGTCAACGGTCCACGCCGCAACTTCCCGGTGCGGTCACCCATCTCTATGGTTCTCGGCCCGTTTAACTTGGTTACATTTCATTGCTATTATTTTTCCTTTGTTTTTCTTATATTTTCTTTTCTTGTATTTCATTATTTTATGTCTCCTCACCCATATCTAAGTGTAGTTCTAGGCATCCTAGCTATCCGGACAACATTGGTTACCAGAACAGTAGAACGCACTACCGAACATAGGGGTGTTACACATAGACTTACCACATTTTGATTCCCAAAAGTATTGGCATTAGTTGCCAATCATTGCTTCTAAACAATGGAGAATAAATCAGAAAATTTTAGTTTTGGGTGCTAGAGTTCACTGTTCCATTAAGCCATTCTATAGAGAGAATTCGATTAAATGTATCAAAATTGTTCCTTATTATGTCTAGTTACATTTCACTTTTTGAACCACCCCATTTAGAGTTTTATAGCTCAAGTTATGGTTATTTTACCATAACTGGTCAAATTACCTTTACCCAGAATTTCTGGGCAATTTTGGTTCTGCTAGATTTGGTAGTTCAACTTTAGCTAGCAATTTTATTTGGTTAAGTCTAGAATTTGAGTTTGTATTCTACATGAAAGTTGTTCTAATTTGTCTAAGCTTTCCATTGATATACATTCCAGGTCAATTGGACCTTTCTAAGCTGAGTTATGACCAAATGAATGAACACTGCTTATTTGGTCATTTTGCACCAGCAGAATTGGTGCTACCCAGATTTGGTCAATTTTTAGGGCATCTTAAGTTTATTTTCTGAACAGAGTTCCTTCATCAAAGTTGCGCCATTATGTGTCTAACTACATGTATAATTGGCCTTGCATCAATTGAACCTACAAACTCAAGTTATAACTGCCCAAACTTGTTGGACTCACATCTAGACCTGTAGGGCACATTAGACAACATACCTAACCTCAATTCCCTTGGCACAATTCACTCAATTTCCTACTCAAACATGACCAAATGGTCACTAATCGACCATTACAACCTCTTTTCATCAATACATAAACAAAATTCTACTTTTGGTGCTCAAACCTTAACTCCAACAATTTTAATTCTCTATATACATACAATCCATGAATTAAAACACCACAATCATGTTCAATAATAGCCATACACAACTATTATGTAATAAAATTGATGAAACCCTAAGAGACCATAAGGCTGCTGAAATTGGAAGAAATTCATCATGCAAATTTTGTTTAATTCCACTTAATTTTCTCACTCAATTCCTACTCCACATAAGATATACACAAAATTTCTAGAAGGAATTGGCATTAACCTTGACTTAGTCACTTTCCAAGACTTCAAAACTTTATTTTCTTCCTTTCTTTTTGCTGTCCAAAGCTTGCTCTAGGTGTGAAGATGAGTTTTTATGAAGGAAAGCTAGGGTTTTGACATGGTTTGGTGGGTTAACCAAGGCTTAGTGGAGTGTCACACCTTACCCCTCTGTAAGGCATAACATGATCCCGTAGAATACCTAATGAACTACCGCACTTCACCTACCGATAACTCATTAAGTACCCTACAAGGGATTTTAAAACAATTTTCTTACTTTTGTTAAGTGATGAGCATTTTCTAATAGGTATTTAAAACATTTAATTGAAATTAAAACTAGTTAATATTTTTGGTCCATTTTAGTTTTCCGCAATTTTATAAAAATTTTGACAGAGTTCTGTTTGTATTTTGAGAAATCAGTTCTTCAAATACCTGTAAAAAGCACTTCTAAAAATGTTTTCTCAACAACTACTTCAATTTCACAATCAAACTCAATCCTTTTCAACAACTCCACAATCATTTCAATCAATTTCTCAAGTTCAAAATTCAATAATCCTCAAAATACTAACAATACATTTCATTCAAATTAAATAAAATAGTTCCACTCATATTTCATTAGAGACAAAACAATTTATATATATACATCATTACAAAATTTACATCAAAGGAAATTCAAACTAAATTTTTTTATTACAAACTTCATACAAACTTTGTACAAGCTGCTCAAGACCCATTTTACATGTCCATACATTTATGTGCAATACATACATCAAAAGAAATATTTACAGTTATGGTATAAATTATACCTAATGACTTCAAGCTGATAAATCCTCCATCCTCAGCAGCTCAGTCTGCTACTCCTCTAGTCTCTATATCTGCGACAGCAATAAAAGCTATCGCTGAGTACTAGGACTCAGTGGTGCACAACATACTAAAATAATCTTTATGCAGAAATAAAATCACATTTATTCAAAATTTGAACTGAGCATGCGAGTTAAACACAAAACATAATTTATGAGATTTTAATCCCAAACAATTTCATTTTGAAGTATCAAATCACATTTCATAAAACCCACAGTTAGTTCATGCCATTCGAAACAAATAGAATCTCAATAGCCAGAGGCTAAAGAGAAATCACATCACAAGGCTAGCTAGCTCAAATATATGGATATCCATTCACATCCTCTTCTACTGGCACACCTCAACACTTCTCCAGAGAAGAAATCAAAATTCGAAACTAATTACCCCCACTAGTCTTGCTAGTGAGGTGTTCAAATATATGGTCATGACACTGTGGTTTCAAAACTTATCTTAACAATTTGCTAAACATTGTCATTTCAAATATACAGAATAACTTTCAAAATTTAAATCAAAACATCATAAATAAGGTCGCAATAAACTTTCAACAATTCAAAGCAAAAGTAAAATGCATATTTCATTCACTTTATCAATGAATTTTAAAGCATAGTGATGTTGTGCAAAAACCTCAAGCGAGTCGCCTCTTGGCCTTGACTCGATTCCTCGGGTTCCTTTCCGGTATTCTTTTCAACTAAAACACACAATTTTAGAATGTTTCAGTACCATAATTTAACATAAATCCAAAAATAAGTTTAGCCTTATTTTTACCTAGCTCTAACGTGCTAAACTCGACGTTCTCGAAATTTTGTGTTTCGGGTTACTATTCACTACACTATTCAAGTCAAAGTGTTGACTTTCTAAGGCTTAATAGGTATGGGAACTCCAACTTCACCCACATACCACATTTTGGTCACTAAACTTGTTGGTTTTGATCATTTTCTCAAAACTTAGGTCTTTTAGGCAAAATGGCCAAATTTTCAGTTTTGATGTCTCTAATTGTACTATTTTATTGGTCAGTTTACTGTTGGAATTTGGCAAAACTTTCTTCATAGAAAATGTTCCCTATTGTCTTAAGTTTATTTTCGTTTTTGAATAACTCCAATTGGAGTTTTCTAGCTCAAGTTATAAGCAAATTACGTTTACTGTTCATGCTGCAGAATTTTGTTATGGCAGATTATTAATTCCATCTTTGTTCAGCAATTTGATTAAGTTAGGTCCATAATTTGGTCTAACTTTCTTCATATGAAATGTTCTACTATGCCTTATATTTCTATTAGTTCAAGAATCACCTAAATCGGAGTTTTCTAGAGAGAGTTATAGCCATTGAAACTTTACTGTTCAAATGGCAAATCTGCAGTCTGCAGATTCAGTGACCCAACTTTGCTCAGTAATTTGATTTGGTTAATGGCATAATCTGGGTTTGTATTCTTCAGGAAAGTTTTAGATCTATATCTCATATAACCACTGGTAAAATTTCAGGTCATTTTGACCTGCCTAGCTCGAGTTATGACTAAATGAACAAACACTGTTCATTTGGTCAGGTTGTGCAGAGGCAGACTGTGATTTCTCAACTTTGGTCAATTTGTTCACTAGGTTTTAGTCACTTTTTGGGCATACTTCCTAAATAAAAATTGTGTCATTTAGTGCCTATTTGCATCCCCAATTGGTCCCATATCCATTGGACTTGTAAAATTTCATTTTTGGTCCCTCAAAGGATATTTTAGTTATGCTGCCAGCACATGACCTTATCCAATCCGAATTGACTTTTAATTCCAACACTTCTAACACACTTCATTTGGTCATAAATGACCATTTTTCACTTCATATTAGGTCAAAGACACCATTTACAAATTTTTCCAAATTTTTTCCTCAAAACCCTAGGTCTCAAACCCTAACCACTCTAATCTATTGCAATTAACTAATTCAAAGCATATAAACACAATCTTTCAACTCATTCAAGCATCTTAACATGTTTAACTCAATCAAACTCATGAAAATCACTCTCCCCTCCCTGATGGATGAATTTTAGTTTAGTCCCTCGCACATATTTTTTTTATTTTAAGTTTATTTACAAGTAATTCAAGCTAAAAACACAACAAATAATCTCAAACTTTCAAATTAATGTATTTACCTCAACTTTGATATCCAATCTTCAATTTTCCTCCCCTTTTCTTCTTTCTTTCTTGTTAAATTTCTTTCTCAAGGGAAGGGAATAAGGTTTTATGGAGTGATTATAGAAGAAGTTGGGATTTGGTAAGGGTTTCAAAGCTTGAAGCAAGCTTAAAATGAGATTTGCAATGGTGAGGGAGGGAGAAGGATGGAGACGTCCACCTTGAGGAAGATGAGGCTTTTAATTTTTTTTTTCTTTTCTTTTCTTTTGTCTTTTATCTCTTTAGAAAGACCAAAAATCAAAATAAATAAATTAATTAATTATATTCTTTATGACATCATGCATGAGGTCATGCATGATGTCATCACATTTTAACTTTTCCATTCTCTTCTTTTTTTTTTCTATTAGTTCTTTAATTTAATTCTCGATTCCGAAATTTTATTTTCTCCAATTTTATTTGACAGTTAGGTCAGGAGTCAGCTCTCGCTCGCCTGTTCATCCCGGTTTGCAAATAATCCAATATTTCTTTCGGCTCCTAACCTAATTATTTGACTGGCTTAACAGTTCTTTTTTGTGATTTTCTCTTTTCCACTGTGTTCATAAGGGTCCTAAGGACTGTGGCGTCACATTTTACGGTTTAAAATTTGAGTTTAAAATGACTTCGCAATCATTCCCGAGAAGGTCACCCATCGCTATGACTCTCGGCTCGTTTAACTTCTTATGTTCTATTTTTCTTATTTATACTTAACTAATTGGACATTACTAATTATTTGTGTTTATGGCTTCTCTAGTTGTCTTAAGTGTGGTTCTAATCCCCTTAATTGTCCAAACCGACACCAGTCACCGGAACAGTGAAATATACTAGGCTATGCAAATAGGGGTGTTACATGGAGCTTTAATGGTGGAAAGGGGAGGGAGCTGGTTTGGATGGAAGAAGAAGGAAGAAGAAGCAATCTGATTTTTTTTCCTTCATTTCTACCCATTTAATTCATTTTAAGTGAGTTATAGCCATGTATCACAATGTGATTGGATAAAAATATTTTAATGACATCATAATGATGTCAAATTTCCTATTTAATTCATTTTCTTTTCTTTTTCTTTTCTACTCATTTTCAATTAAATTTTTAGCAATATTTATTCACATTTTATATCATAATAATTATTTACTTAACTGGAGAAGTCGGTTAAAAATCATCTTCGAAGATGAAATGACCAAAATGCCCTCCGTTTGGCTATTGATCGAAAAAAATTTCTAAGCCTTTTCTTGGCATTCTAATGCCATAGAAACCTCAATGACTGTTCTCTAGAGTCCCAAAAATTATTTCATGAATTTTCCCCTGAGTTTAGGGCTTCTAGTTGTGAAAACAGCAACTTCCCACTGGGTTACCCATTGCTAGGGCACCGGCTCATTTAACTTGGTTGTATTTTATTTCTAAAATTTTTTCTAAATTTTTCTTATTAATATTTGAGTTATTTATGATTCTTCACTCTAGTCTAAATATTTTTCCAGATGTTCTAGTTGTCTGGACTAACACCGGTCACCAAAACAATAGAATGTACGAAATTACTACAGTGAGGGTGTTACAACTCTTCCCCTCTAATTTTAAATTTCGTCCTCAAAATTTACCTGACTTAAGTAATCGTGGAGTTGCTACCTCCTTGCTTCTTCACTTCCTTGTATCGCCTTATCAATGTCTGGGTTCGGCTCCTCCTGAGCTTCCATAACATATACCCGCGGTGCTACCTTGACTTCGGGCTTTTCGACTGTCTCAGAAATAATCTTCTATGAAATGTCAGCCGTCTCTGCTCTACTCGAACTTTTACCCCTTTGAACTGTAGGGGCAGGTCTATCAACTTGTACTGGAGCATTTGAACCACTCCTCTAAGGGCAATCTCTTATGAAATGATCCGTAGCCCCACACTTGAAATACTCTCTAATTAACAGTTGACACTCCCCTCTATGTCTCTTACCACAGTGCACACATTTAGGCACTGGGGCTGATCCCCTTGTTACTGTGCTCGGGGAGCTAGCTATAGATATCCCAGTCTGGCCTTTCTGGCCCTGTGTCTAATCTTGTGAACCAGAACTCTTAAGCTTCTTACTATCAGTCGTTATACTTGACTGCCCTGGTCCAAATTCCCTCTTATGCTGCCTATCTTTCCTATTCTGTTCACTTACTCTGACCCTTTCCACTTTCAGTGTGGCTTCAACTAATTTCATAAAGTTCGTAATCCCCAAGGTAGTGATCATTATTTTGATGTTGTCATTTAGCCCCTCTTCAAACCTTTTGCACCTTTTTGCTTCTGTGGGGACTATCTCCCTTCCGTAGCAGCTTAGTCTGACAAACTCCCTCTCATACTCCACTACTGATAGTTGCCTCTACCTCAGACTAATAAACTCTCTTCTTCTGTCTTCCAGGTACACATTTCCCACATACTTCTTCTTAAATTCAACGAGGAAGAAATCCCAAGTTACCAACTCTGGCCGGACATCCCCAGATACAGTGGCCCACCACTAATAAGCATCATCTTGTAGCAGAGATATATCACCCTCCAGGTTTTGCTTTGGGGTGCAATGGAGTTGTTTCAACACCTGGATGGTGCGGTCTAACCAGTTTTCAGCAGCCATCGGGTCATCTTCTCTCTTACCCATGAAGTCCACAGCTCTAAATTTTCTCAATTTTTCTAGATGGGATTTCTGTTGTGGAGGTGGTAGTGGTGGCATAACCCCAGCCATCTCTCTGAAGAATTCAGTTATTTGCTGAAACATAGCCGGCGGAGGCTATGCAGGCACTGCTGGTGCTGGTGGAGCAGGTTCTTCCTGGCCCCTAGTCGCAGCTGCAGGTGGAGCATGACTCTCCACTTCCTTATCTACTGCTCTCTATGACGTGGGGTCCATATCCTAATCAAAATAAGAAAGACAAACAGATCTGTATTAGTGTCAACTCGACTCTTACAAATACAATACATGGTATGGACTCTATCTAAACCTAGAATCGCACTAAACCGTGCTCTGATACCACTAAATGTGACACCCCTTACCCGTCTACAGTATAGCCGAGCAAGATATGCCACACAGTGTACCGGAACACCATATTTTTTCTCAATTATTTTTATCCTTCCTTAATTTATTTCTTTATGGTTATGAAGTGCAATTTATGAAATTTGACTCATTTAAGTCATTTATTGAAATTATAAATTCAATTGAGGTTCCGAAAATTTTATAGAAAATCCGACAGAATATTGGCTAAAAATGGATAAAACAGTTCTTCTAAACCTGTGAAAAACACTTCTAATACATTTCCCATCATTCTCAAACTCCATTATATCAACATAATCTCAATATTTCTCAACCATTTTTCAAAAATTCTTCCATTTGTCATTCATTCATTTCACATGATAATCATGTACAAATCAAAAATAAATACTAAATTTTCATTTATAAACACAAATTACAAATATTTGCATTAATACCAAAATATATTACATGAGTTTCGACTATACATGAGAAAATAAAAGTTTAATTACAAAATACAAGCAGTATAAAATATCAAAATGAGACCTAGTGTCCTACCAATGCACTGTAGTCTGTGAGGTGACACGGACACTATGTAGATCTGTATACAAGTCTCACTCAGTCTATGGTCTACTAGGCTCTCTGTCAGTCTCTCCAGAACCTACGCGTGGCAAAAGCAACGCGCTAAGCAATACAACTTAGTTGTGCCAATAATAAAATAAAAAGAACTAAAAAGAAAATAAATATGTAGTGTATATGCTAATTTCTCATACAGACAATTTATTTGTAATATTATTCATATGGCATTGTTTATATTAGATTTTTTTACTTAAATTTATCCATTTCCATTCTGGTTGCCCAAGTAACCTATACTGGATGACTTGACTGGATAAACGGGTAAACTGGCACTGGGTACCAAGTACCTAGGGCCGTCACACCATCTGTCACAATGTGTCTCACGGTGTGCAACAGAACAACTAATAAGTTGTAATAAACATTGGGCATAAGGCCAAGTATCACACTGATATCAGAATGGCTAAAAGCCATAAAATCACATAATGGCATAATGCCATGTGCAATACTACTAACTGAACCCTATTGGCATGCCAACCTATCCAAACCAATCTTACTAGGTGTACTAGAGCACATTACAAAGTTATTTCTTGAATATTTGTACTTAACAAGTAAGGTTACATTCATTTGGTCATTTAAGTCAAATATTGACTTTCTCATATATAATGGTTACATGAGTTTTAATCACATAGTTTTACCACATTTTGATTCCCAAAAGTGTTGGCATTAGTTGCCAATCATTGCTTCTAACCAATGGAGAATAAATCAGAAATTTCAGTTTTGGGTGCTAGAGTTCACTGTTCCATTAGGCCATTCTACAGAGAGAATTTGGCCAAATGTTCTTTATAAAAGTTGTTTCTTATTGTGTTTAGTTATATTTCACTTTTTGAATCACCCCATTTGGAGTTTTCTAGCTCAAGTTATGGTTATTTCACCATAACTGGTTGGATTGCCTTTTCCCAGAATTTCTGGGCAATTTTGTTTCTGTCAGATTTGGTAGTTCAACTTTAGCTAGCAATTTCATTTGGTTAAGTCCAGAATTTGAGTTTGTGTTCTGCATGAAAGTTGTTCTAATTTGTCTAAGCTTTTCATTGATATACTTCAGGCCAATTGGACCTTTCTAAACTGAGTTATGACTAAATGAATGAACATTGTTCATTTGGTCATTTTGCACCGGCAGAATTGGTGCTACCCAGATTTGGTCAATTTTTAGGGCATCGAAAATTTATTTTCTGGATAGAGTTCCTTCATTAAAGTTGTGCCATTATGTGTCTAACTGCATGTCCAATTGGCCTTGCACTAATTGAACCTACACTACTCAAGTTATAGCTGCCCAAACTTGCTAGACTCACATCTAGACCTGCAGGGCACATTGGACAGCATACCTAACCTAAATTCTCTTGGCACAAATCACTCAATTTCCTACTCAAACATGACCAAATGGTCACTAATTGACCATTACAACCTCTTTTCATCAATACATAAACAAAATCCTAATTTTGGTGCCAAAATCCTAACTCCAACAATTTCAACTCTCTTTATACATACAATCAATGAATTGAAACACCAAAATCATGTTTAATGGCAGCCATACACAACTATTATGCAATTGAATTGATGAAACCCTAAGAGACCATAAGGCTACTGAAATTGGCAGAAATTCATCATACAAATTTTGTTTAATTCCACTTAATTTTCTCACTCAATTCCTACTCCATATAAGGTATACACAAAATTTCTAGAAGGAATTGGCACTAACCTTGACTTAGTTACTTTCCAAGACTTCAAAACTTCACTTTCTTCCTTTCTTTTTGCTGTCCAAAGCTTGCTCTAGATGTGAGGATGAGTTTTTGTGAAGGGAAGCTAGGGTTTTGAGATGTTTTGGTGGGTTAACCAAAGCTTGGTGGAGCTTTAATGGTGGAAAGGGGAGGGAGCTGGTTCGGCTGGAAGAAAAAGGAAGAAGCAATCTGATTTTTTTTCCTTCATTTCTGCCCATTTAATTCATTTTAAGTGAGTTATAGCCATGTGTCACAATGTGATTGGTTAAAAAATTTTTAATGACATCATAATGATGTCAAAATTCCTATTTAATTCATTTTCTTTCCTTTTTCTTTTCTACTCATTTTCAATTAAATTTTTAGCAATATTTATTCACATTTTATATCATAATAATTATTTACTTAACTAGACAAGTCGGTCAAAAATCATCTCCGAAGACAAAATGACCAAAATGCTCTCTGTTTGGCTTATTGAGCCAAAATCGTCTGTATCGATCGAAAAAATTTTCTAAGCCTTTTCTTGGTATTCTAATGCCATTGAAACCTCAATAACTCTTCTTTGGTGTCCCAAAAATTATTTCATGAATTTTCTCCTAGGTTTAGGGCTTCTAGCTGTGAAAACAGTAACTTCCCACTGGGTTACCCATTACTAGGGCACCGGCTCATTTAACTTGGTTGTATTTTATTTCTAAAATTTTTCCTAAATTTTTCTTATTAATATTTAAGTTATTTATGATTCCTCACTCTAGTCTAAATATTTTTCCAGACGTTCTAGCTATTCGGACTGACACCGATCACCGAAACAGTAGAATGTACGGAATTGCTACGGTTAGGGTGTTACACTTATTTTATGAAATGGCTGGCAATGTAACTACTCAAGCACCTGCAGAACAACCACAGCCCCTAGCCCGGCAATATGAGAAATTGATGAAGTTTGGGGCTACAGAATTAAAGGTAACAGTAGATCCACTGGAAGCAGAACAATGGTTAGAAAGGATGGAACGGGTGTTCAGGAAACTACAGTGTACAGAAGAGTTGAAATTCCAATACTCTGTTTCTCTACTACAAGGGGATGCCTATGAATGGTGGAAGACCATCCCCTATAGTCTGGTTGAGCCTCCAGTCCTTATCTGGTCAGACTTCTTGAGGGAATTCATGCGGAAATGGGTCCCTGATGCTTATGTGGATATGAAGTTACAAGAATTTCTGAGTTTAAAACAAGGGGACAGAACAATAGTAGAATATGAGAGAGACTTCTCTCAGCTGAGCCATTATGCTGGAAGCCTGACTGCTAGCTCTAGAGATCGATGTAAGCAGTTTGAGGTTGGGTTAAGGCCTAATCTGAGAATGCAAGTTGTGGGGTTCTGACATCAGAATTTCTCCGAGCTAATCTCATAGGCTTTGGACTTAGAAAGAATTGAAAAGGAAGTGTCAGTTAAGAAGGGTGCACAAAAGAAAGAGAAAACTAAAAAGGCCACTGATCAAGCACCTGAAAGTAGTTCAGGGAAAAGAAAGAATTTTGGGGGATCCAGCACCCGTAAATCTAGTAGAGGTAGATTTTCTAGCCAGAGACCACCCCGAGGTGCACTTTCGGTCTGTCAATGCGAGACCTGTGGCAGAACACATGGTGCGGTATGCTTCAGGGCCACAAGGGCATGTTTTAACTATGAGGGGATCGAACATTTTGCTAAAGATTATACTAGTCCACACCGTTCTAGACCTTCTGCCACATTAGAGGGATCAGCCCAAGCCTCTACACCAAGGGGTTCACAGCCAGCTAGCAGAGCCAGAGGCAAAGGTAGGGGTAGTACCCCAGGGTGCCAGAGCACAGTGAATTAGCCAGAACAAGGCAGTGCTCCAGCCAAAGCTTATACAATGAGACAGCAAGAAGAGGCTGAGACTTCTGACATAGTTGTTGGTATCTTCTCAACTTTTAATCAAGATGTATTTGTGCTTTTTGATCCAGGTTCCACCCTTTCCTATGTTAGTGCTAGCATCATTGATTGTCTTGCTGTTCCATGTGTAAAAATGGATTTTGAGGTACTGGTAACGAGTCCGCTAGGACAAGAGGTCAGGGTCAAAAGAATGTATAGAGATTATTCTTTGGTGATCCAAGGACATACTTTTCTGTCCAATATGATTGAAATGCCCTTTAGAGATTATGATATCATCTTGGGCATGGATTGGCTAGCCAAGCATCACGCTATGATTGACTGTAGACTGAAGGCAATCACTTTTGGTCTCCCTCAGTATGGTGATGTGGTAATATATGGGGAGAGGCAGTTATTGCCATCAAACATCATTTCGGCGACACTAGCTAGAAAAATGATCAGAAAGGGATGTGAAGCGTACTTGGCACATGTGATAGACACCAATTGAGGAGTCCAGCATTGAGGAATATCCCCACAGTATGTAACTTTCCAGATGTGTTTCCTGAACACCCGCTAAGCAATACAGCTTAGTGGTGCTAATATAAAATAAAAATAAACTAAAATAAATAGATATGCAAAATTTATGGTATTGTTTTATGCAGACTGAGTTTTTGGCAATTATTCATAATATTATTAACTTTAGCACTTTTTATATTTATTATTTGGTTATAAATTATTAAGATTTATTTCTGGTTGCCCAAGTAACCTATACTAGTGACTGGACTGGATAAACGGGTAAACTAGCACTGAGTACCTAGTACCTCAAGTCGTCACACCATTAGTCACAGAGTGTCTCCAGGTGTGCAATAGAATGGCTAACAAGCCATAACAAGCATCAGGCACAAGGCCAAGTGTATCAAGCATAGCAAAATGGCCATAGGCCATAATATCATAAAAGATAAGCCATAATATCATAAAAGGACATAAAATGCCATAAATCACGGAATGGCATGAAGCCATATGCAATACTACTATCGGAACCCTATTGGCATGCCAACCTATCCACACCAATCATTCTAGGCATGCTAGGGCATGTTAACAAATAAATTATTTATTTCTTTACATGTGATGTTTAATGGTTACTATTCACCTTACTATTCATGCATAAATGCCAACCTATTTACATAATAGTTATGTTAGTTCTAATTACACCAAAAATCCCACATTTTGGATTTTAGACTTGTTGGCATTAATGGCCAATCTCAATTCAAAACTCATTTAGAGTTATTTCAAATTTTCAGATTTCATTGCCTAAGTTCACTGTTCTATTGGACCAAGCTACAGTGGGAATTTGGCTAAATATTCTTCATGAAAGTTGTTCCTTAATGTGTCTTCTTTAATTCTCTTTTTGAATCACTCTATTTAGAGTTTTTTAGCTCAAGTTATGACACTTTTACCATAACTGGCCGGATTAGTTCATTGTCCAGATTTTCTGGGTAGGATCTGGTTCTGGCAGTTTTGGTATCCTAAATTTGGCTAGCAATTTGAATTAGTTATGGTCAGAATTTGAGTTTGTGCTCCTCACTAAAGTTGTTCTAAATTTTCTAAGCTTTCCATTGGTTAAAAAATCAGGTTCTTTGGACCTCTCTACACAAAGTTATGGCCAAATGAACAACACTGTTCATTTGATCATTTTTCAAGGCCAACATATTGGTTACCCGGATTGAGGCAGAATTTAGGTCATCCTAAGTTGGTTTTCTGGGCAGGGTTTCTCCATAAAAAATGTGTCACTATGTATCTAGTCTCACCTCTAATTGTCTTTACACCAATTAAAGTTACATAAATCACGTGATTGTAGCTTAACCACACTGGACTCAAGTCTAGAAATTCTGGCACAATAGGGGCAGCATACCAAATCAATTCTTAATGCCAAAATTCATTCTAAATTAGGGTCAATTCACCTCAGATGGTCACTAATTGACCATTAGAACACCAATTTACTATCAATTGAATAAAACCCCAATTTTTGCTCAAATCCTAATTCCCAATTCTTCCATTTATCACCATACATGAACAATTAAGGTTTTCATCCTTACATTCTCATCAAGGGCAACCAATACAAAATTTTAATTCAATTAAAATCATCAAAACCCTAACAAATTCATGGCTGCCAAAAATTTAAAGTTTCTCTATCATGCATAATTTGTTTAATTTCTAACATATTCTCACTTAATCTTTAGTTCTAACAAGGAATATAAAGAGAAGGAAGGGGAAATTGACACTAACCTTTGTTTAACAATTTCTCTTCCTTGCCAACTTCAAGATTTATGCTTCCTCTTACTTCCAAACACTCTAGCCAGGTTAAATATGACACCCCTTACTCGTCTACAGCGTAGCAGAGCAAGTTATGGCACTCAGTGTGCCGGAGCACCAATTCATATTTTAATTACAATTTATCCCTTTTAATTCATTTATTTACAATTTTTGGTAAATCTGAATTTTTTGGAAATTTTTATAGAAAATTTGGCAGAGTGCCGGCTGTAAATTGGAAAAACAGTTCTTCTGAACCTGCTTAAAAACACTTCCAATATAATTTTCAAATCCAAACTCCATTATACACATTTCAAATCAATCTCAAAATCTCAATCTCAAATCACAACATTATTTCCAGAATTTGTTTTTTTTCCACTTCATTATTGGAAGCACATTCATAAATATTTCTAAACATAATATACAGAAAATTTCAATAATATGAAATTTCATATATTTACATCATCAAATAATTTCAAGAGTTTATAGTTACAATCCCAAAACTAATACAAAATACAAAACGCTATCCAAAATCCTAATGTCCTACCATATGCACTGCAGAGGTGAGGTGACTCTGGGCTCCGGATGCAGCTCTGAAGGCTCACCCTGTCTGATGTCTGCTGGGCTTCCCGGCTAGGTCTCCAGTACCTGTGCGTGGCAAAAGCGACGCGCTAAGCAATTCTGCTTAGTGGTGACAATATAAAATAAAATAAAATAAAATAAAAATAAACAGGCAGAATGTATGTTTACATTTTTGGGCAAACTTAATTTTTGATATTTTTTGCAGTATTATTCAATTTAAATTTGGTAAGATTTATTAACATTGCCCGAGTAACCAATACTAGTCGACTGGACTGGATAAATGGGCAAACTGGCACTGTGTACTAAGTACCTCGGACCATCACACCATCGGTCACATTGTGTCTCCCGGTGTGCAACAGAACAGCTAATAAGCTGTAATAATTATCAAGGTTAAAACCTGAGTGTAACAACTCAAATAATATAGCCAAATGCTATTATGTCACAGAATGGCATGGAAAGCCATGAAACACAGAATGGCATGAAGCCATATGCAGTACTGCTAACAGAACCCTATTGGCATGCTAACCTATCCAAATCAATCTCGCTAGGTATACTAGTGCATTTTACACTTTTAAGTTTCACATTTTTTGAAATTTAAGTTTTAGTGTTACTATTCCATTCATTAGTTAACAAAAATGTTAACTTTTGCATAGGCAATAGGTATATTGGTTCTAATACTCCCAATATACCACATTTTGCATTTTAAATTTGTTGGTATTGATTGCCACTACCATTTCTAAACTTAATGTTAATTGGACAGAATTTTCAGTTTTCATGCTTTGTATTTACTATTCCATTAGTCATTTTTGCAGTGAGAATTTGGCAAAATGATCAACATGAAAGTTGTTCCTTATTTTGTCTAGTTGCATTTCCTTTTTTGAATCACTCTATTTGGAGTTTTGTAGCTCAAGTTATGGCCCAAAACCACAACTGGCCAGACTGAAATTTTTTCGGAATTTCTGGACTGACCAAATCTACAGTGTTAGGAACAATGATTGCAACTCACTTTTTGAATATGTTCTGGTCATAATTTGGGTTAGGTTTCTTCATGAAAGTTGTTGATCTATATCTCATCTTGTTTCTGGTAAAATTTCAGGTCAATTGGACCTTTGTCCACTGAGTTATGTCCAAATGATCAAACACTATTCATTTGGTCATTTTACCCAGGCAAAATGTAGGTCACCCGAATTAGGGCAATCTTTTGGTCCACTTGGTTTGGTTTTCTGAGCATGGTTTTTTCACCAAAGTTGTGCCATTATGTATGTAGTTTCATTTCTAATTGGCCTAGCACCAATTGAACCTCTACAATTCAAGTTATTGCTGCCTAAACCTGCTGGACTCATACTCAGTCCTGCAGGTCACCAAGGGCAGCCACACCAAACTCCAATCCCACTACACAATTCACTTCATTTTTTATTTAAACAGAACCAAATGGTCACTAATTGACCATTAAAACCTACTTTCATCATCACATGGTCAAAGTCTCATTTTTCCACCCCAAACCCTAACTCAACATTACAAACCATGCATTATCATTGCATTTCATCAATTCACTTAAGAGATACATATTGTGGGCAGCCATACAAGCATGTTAACTCCATAAAACTCATCACAATCATACCCCAACCAAGGCTTCCAAAATTTAGGGTTAGCATACCAATGGTATTTCATCAATTCTCTTTGTCATTTGCACTCATTCATAGTCCTTAAATATGAATTTAAAGTGAAATTCAAAGTTAGGTCACAAACCTCTATGGAGTGAAGTTTTCCCACTTGCTAGGATTCTTGTTTTCCTTTTCTTTTTGCTCCCAAAAGAATCACCAAGATGCAAGAACACTTTTTTGTGTTGGGAGTATAGGATTTAGTGGGGTAGAAACTAGGGAGATCAAGCTTTGAAAAGCTTGTTTATGGTTAGCTATGGAGGAGGGTCACAACAAGGAGAAAATAAGGAAGAAGAAGTTCTGATTTTTTTCATTTTTCTAGCCCATTTAATCTCTTTTAAGTAAAGTTATGCCATGTGTCAACATTGGATTGGTTGGGGAAATTTTAATGACATCCTTATGATGTCATAATGCTATTTTCTTTCATTTTCTCTCCTTTTCTTGTCTATTTAATTGCAATTAAATTTTTAGCAACTTTTATTCATATTTTATGTTATATAAATTATTTATTTAACTGGACAAGTTGGCCAAAAATCATCTCTGGAGACGAAATGACCAAAATGCCCTCCATTTGGCTTAATGAGCCAAAATTGTCTGTACCGATTGAAAAATTTTTCTAAGCATTTTCTTGGCATTCTAATGCCATAAAAACCTCAATGACCCTTCTCTGGAGTCCGAAAAATTATTTCCCCTTGGTCTAAGGCTCCTAGTTGTGAGAACCGCAACTTCTCACTAGGTTACCCATCGCTAAGGCACCGGCTCATTTAACTTGGTTGTATTTTATTTCTAAAATTTTTCCTAAATTTTTCTTATTAATATTTGAGTTAATTATGGTTCCTCACTTTATTTTAAATATTTTTTCGAACGTTCTAGCTGTCCAGACTGACACTGATCACCGGAACAGTAGAATGTACGTAGTTGCTGCAAGGAGAGTGTTACATTAAATATCAAGTTTTAATGAAGAGAGTTAGGAAAAATATGGTGCAGTTTTGAGGGAAATTAAGCTTAAAATTATTGGCAAAGGTGTAGAGCTTTGGGAGAGGAGGTTTGGCTATCATGCATGAAGAAGAAAATGAATGGATTTTTCTTTTAATTTGATCTCCTTTATGTCTTATAAATGTGTTTGTCAAATTGTAATTGGATAGAGGACTTTTTAATTGCATCATGCTTACACATGCATGATGTCATATTTCTAAATTAAATTTCATTTTCTTTTATTTCTTTCTTTTATCATTTTTAAATTAGATTTTTAGCAATATTTATTTGTCACACCCCGGCTTAGTGGGCCCCAGCTCAAGCCCCTCTATGGGTGGCCATCTTGCCGGCGTACCCCTCTAGAGGCCGGTGATGCAACTCAAATCGGTACTGTCCGCTTTGGTGGAGTTCAATCCCTTCGCCCTGCAGAGCTAGGATTCGAACCCATATCACCTCACGGGTTTGCTTCGCCTCTTACCAATTGAGCTGAGCTGAGCTGCTCAATTGGTAAGAGGCGAAGCAAACCCGTGAGGTGATATGGGTTCGAATCCTAGCTCTGCAGGGCGAAGGGATTGAACTCCACCAAAGCGAACGACTGATTTGCATCGCCAGCTCTGATACGCACTAAGATGGCCACCCATAGGGGCTTGAAGCTGGTGTGACAATAAAAAAAGCGCCTTTTTTATTGTCACACCCCGGCTTAGTGGGCCCCAGCTCAAGCCCCTCTATGGGTGGCCATCTTGCAGCTCAATTGGTAAGAGGCGAAGCAAATCCGTGAGGTGATATGGGTTCGAATCCTGGCTCTACAGGGCGAAGGGATTGAACTCCACCAAAGCGGACAGTACCGATTTGAGTTGCATCGCCGGCCTCTAGAGGGGTACGCTGGCAAGATGGCCACCCATAGAGGGGCTTGAGCTGGGGCCCACTAAGCCGGGGTGTGACATTATTCATATTTTAGGGCATGGATCTCACTTACTTAAATGGACAAGTTAGTCAAAAATCATCTCTGAAGGTGAAATGACCAAAATACCCTTCGTTTAGCTTATTGAGTTAAAATTGTCTATACCGATTGTTTTAATTTTCCTTGTGTTTTCTTAGCAATCTATTATTATGGAAACCTCAATAATTCTTCACTGGAGTCCCAAAAATTATTTCATAGTGTTTCTCCATGGGTATAGAGTCGACAACTGCCTTCACAGTCGCTTCCCGTTAGGTCACCCATCGCCGAAAAACCAACTCATTTAACCTTATTGTATTTTATTTCTAAATTTTTTTCTTAATTTTTCTTACCATTATTTGGGTTATTTATGACTCTTCACTCTAGTCTAAATATAGTTCCATACATTCTGGCTGTCCAGACCGATATTAGTCACCAGAACAGTAGAATGTACGGATTAGCTAAAATGAGGGTGTTACACTGTCCTCCTCTCCTCGGAGCAAAACTAGATCTCTGCTTCTTACCTCGGCCCTGAGTCTGACCCTAAGACCCCTTGGACTTCTTACTATTAGTGGCTGCTGAACTAGATTGGCCAAATCCAGAACCCCTCTTATGCTGCCTGTCCCTCTTGGACTGCTTCTCATCTCTAACTCTCTCCATATCCAGAGCTGATGCTACTAACAAGGAGAAGTCTATGAAGTGGTGAGATCTAACTATCAGTCTGATGTTGTCATTTAGTCCGTCCTCAAACCTCCTGCATCTATCATCCTCTGTGGGCATTATCTCCCATGCATATCTACTAAGTCTCACGAATTCTCGCTCATATTCGAAGACTGTAAGTTGCCTCTGTCTTAATGCTAGGAATTCTCTCCTTCTAGCCTCTAGGCACACGTGGCTTATATGTTTCTTTCTGAACTCGGCCAGAAAGAATTCCCAGGTGATCTGTGCAGGCTGTACCACTCTTGACACTGTCACCCACCACTGATACGCATCCTCCTGAAGTAGTGACAATGTACACTCCAACTGCTATTCTGGGGTGCAGTGTAGCTGCTGCAATACCCTTTCTGTCCTCTCCAGCTAGTACTTTGTAGCAGCTGGGTCATCCTCCTTCTTACCCTTAAAATCAACGGCCCCATATTTCCATAGTTTCTCCAATGGGGATCTCTGTACTGGCTGTGGCTGTGGAGGTGGTGGTGGTGGTGGCTATACAGGAGGTGGTGGTGGTGGTGGTGGCTGTGGCTGAGGTATAGGTCTGGTAATCTAACAGAGCATCTGGGTCATCTGCTTTAGGAAGGCCTACTGTGCTCTCCCCACAGCACCACGTGATGACTCTGCTCTACTACTTTGCTCCCGACTAGGAGCAGATGCTGGTGCATGAGACTCTAACTCCTCCTTTACCGGTCTAGGAGACCTGTGCTCTGAGGGATTAGATGCCATCGATCCTATAAAACAGACAAAGAACAGATCTGTATTAGTGTCACATCGACTCTAATTAAAGGCCCATGCATTTTGTGCATACTATCTCTTTCTATCTATCTAGGTCTAGGACCGCCTAAACCTTTGTTCTGATACCACTAAATGTGATGCCCCTTACTTGTCTACAGTGTAGCCGAGCAAGATGTGCCACATTCGGTACCGGAGCACCCTATCTTATCTTATCATATATATTATTAATTTAAACTCTATTTATTCACGTTATCCATGGTGTGGAAATTTTTTTTTTCATAATTTATTTTTATGGAGACCTGGACAGATTCTCTTTTGTTCTAATTGCGTTTGGCGAGTTTAACTATTCACCTGTTAAAATAATTCATATTTATTCCATCTTCTTATGTGTCATGTCATTCGATAATAATCATATAAATGTCAAGAAATATAGAAATTTCATTCATATAAAATCATGTACAATATTTACAATTTATTTACAATTCAAAATAATTTACATCCCGTACTTATATACAATAAACAAAAAGATACAAAACTAAATATACATGGGCCCTACCCAAACTGACTACAGAGGTGACTAACAGATCTACATAAATCTCTGTCAGAGCATTAATGCTGCGGCTACTGCTGATGTTGCTGCTGATCTCCAATACCTACGCGATAGCAAAACCACGCGCTAAGCGAATTGCTTAGTGGTGCATAAATTCAAATAAAAATAGAAGAATAATTAAAATAACTATTCTAAGCATAATTTTTATAGATTTTGAGTTATTGATTTATTAATTGAACTTTGGTACATTTAAAGTTATCGGGATCTTTTCTGTTTACTTATTCTCTATTCAATCTTGTTTTGTAACACTCTCCCTGTAGCAACTCTGTGCATTCTATTGTTTCGGTGACCAGTGTCGGTCCGAACAGCTAGAACGTCTGTAAAAATATTTAAACTAAAGTAAGGAACTATAATTAACTCAAATATTAACAAGAAAATTTTAGGAAAAATTTTAGAAATAAAATACAACCAAGTTAAATGAGCCGGTGCCCTAGTGATGGGTAACCTAGTGGTAAGTTGCGATTCTCATAACTAGGAGCCCTAGACCCTGGGTAAAATTCATAAAATAATTTTTGGGACTCCAGAGAAGGGTCATTGAGGTTTCTATGGCATTAGAATGACAAGAAAAAGCTTAGAAAAATTTTTTAATTGGTACAGACAATTTTGGTCTGTTAAGCCAAACGGAGGGCATTTTGGTCATTTCGCCTTTAGAGGTGATTTTTTGCCAACTTGTCTAGTTAAGTAAATAATTATCATGACACAAAATATGAATAAATATTGCTAAAAATTAAATTGAAAATGAGTAGAGAAGAAAATAAGAGGAAATGAGATAAAAAGCTAATTATGACATCACCATGATGTCATTAAACACTTACCACCAATTACAATTAAGCAAGCCCATTTAAAAAAAATAAAAAGAGATAAGAAGAAACCAAAAAGTCATTAGCCACCCCACTCTCCAAACCAGTCGAAACACCTCCATAGCCAATTCCACCATTGAAGCTTACAAAAGCTTCATCACTCACCTCATTCCACCTTGAAACCCTTACCTAGCTTCACAAAAAATTAACCTAGCAACTTGAACATCTTCTAGGCAGCCAAAAGAGGAAGAAAAAAGAGAGTTTAGTTGGCTTGAAATTCTACTCCAACAAGGTTAGTGTCCAATTCTTGTTCCTTTTGCTTTAATTCATGTTTAAGGGCATGAATTATGTAGGAAATGTAAGAAAATAAAACAAACAAGAGTGTGTGTGCACCCTACAAATTTCGGCAGCTAGGGTTAGTTAGGGTTGGTGATTTTTCTTGATAGCAAAGTGGTGATGAGCAGCCCTTGGTATTAAATAAATGATTAAACTTAGTTGTGTAGGTGAAATGCAAAGATTAGATATGTATGAACATGAAAAATGTGGACACTTGAACAATTCTAGGGTTTGCTCAAGTGATGATTCATTAACCTTGTAATGGTCAATTAGTGACCATTTGAATGTGTATAATGAGGAAATGAAGTGAGTTGTGGCTTGGTATTTGAGTTTGGGTAAGCTGCCTTGGCTGACCTGCAAGACTGAGTATGACTCCAGCAGGTTTGGGCAGTTATAAATGGAGTTGTAGAGGTTCAATTGGTGCAAGGGCAATTGGACATGAAACTAGACACATAATGGAACAACTTTGGTATAGAAACCCTGCCCAGAAAACCAAACCAAGTTGACCTAAAAATTGCCCTAATCCGGGTGACTTGCATTCTACCTGGGCAAAATGACCAAATGAACAGTGTTTATTCATTTAGTCATAACTCAGTTTAGAAAGGTCAAATTGACCTGAAATTTTACCAGCAGAAATCTGAGACATAGACCTACAACTTTCATGAAGAACACAAATCCAAATTCTGACCATAACCTAGTCAAATTGCCAACCAAACTTAGGTTACCAAATCTGGCAAAACCAGTTTTGCCCAGAATTTTGTATTCTGTCCAACCCAGCCAGTTATGGTGTTTAGGCCATAACTTGAGCTACAAAACTCCAAATGGAGTGATTTAGAAAAGGAAATGTAACTAGACACAATAAGGAACAACTTCATAAAGATAATTTTGCTAAATTTATACTTTATAAATGACCAATGGAACAGTAAACATGAGGCTTGAAATCTGAAAATTTTGAATAACTAACACTAAGCTTAGAAATGGTATTGGCAACCAATACCAATAATTTTAGAATGCAAAATTTGGTATGTTTGGAGTATTAAAACCAATGTACCTATTGTCTATGCAAAAGTCAACATTTTAGTTGACTAAGGAAATGAATAGTAACACCTAAACCTAAATTTCAAGAATTGTAAAGTTTAAAAGTGTAACATGCCCTAGTACACCTAGCAGGATAGGTTTGGATAGGTTGGCATGCCAATAGGGTTCAGTTAGCAGTACTGCACATGGCACTATGCCATTCTGTTATTTTATGGCTTTTAGCCATTCTGACATTGTGTTGAGACTTGGCCTTGTGCCTAATGTTATTACAGCTTATTAGCTATTTTGTTGCACACCGGGAGATACATATGTGACCGATGGTGTGGGTACTTGATACCCAGTGCCAGTTTACCCGTTTATCCAGTCCAGTCATCCAATATAGGTTACTTGGGCAATCAAAAATGAAAGTGGATAAATTTAATGAAATTATAAATATAACAAATATATAATAAATAAGATTACCAATAATGATCGAAAAATGGTCTGCATAGGACATCAGAACATACACTGCATATTTATTTTCTGTTATTTTCTTTTATTCTATTATTGGCACCACTAAGCATTATTGCTTAGCGTGTTGCTTTTTGCCATGCATAGGTTCTGGAGAGACCGATAGAGAGCCCAGTAGACCACAGACTGGGTGAGATCATCTGCAGCTCTACATAGTGTCTGTGTCACCTCACCGATGTCAGTACATTGGTAGGACACTAGGTTTCATTTTGGGTATTTTGTAATTAACTTTTATTTTCTCATATGTAATTGAAACTTATGTAATGTATTTTGGTATTAATGTAAATAGTGAAAATTGTGTTCAGGAATGAAAAAGTGAATATTTATTTATAACTTTTACATGAATATCATATGAGATGAATGATTGAGAAATGGAAATGTTGTTGAAAAATATTGAGATTTTATTGATGAAATGGAGTTTGGGATTGATTGAAAATTTCGGAAGTGTTTTTCACGGGTTCCGAAGAGCTGTTTTTTCTATTTTTAGCTAGTACTCCGCTGGATTTTCTATTAAACTTACAGAACCTCAAATAAATTTATGATTTCAATAAATGACTGAAATGAATTATATTTCATAAATTGTACCTCATAACTATGAAAAAAAATAAATTAGGAAGAATAAAAATGATTGAATTAAAATAGGGTGTTCTGGTACATTGTGTGGCATATCTTACTCAGCTACACTAAAGACGGGTAAGGGGTGTCACATGTTTAATTCATATCAATGCCCAAGTAACCTATAACAGACTATAAAGGCTGGATACATGAGAGTATACTAGTTAGACAGCCATATGTCTAACATGTATACATCTGTCATGTCTGGCACTAGGCCAACGGGCAGGCATTAAAGCCAAAAAGTTTTATCAGCCACCATGGCCAATGGGCAAGTATAAAGCTCATAGAATAACCATATTAGACAAATATTGTCTACTAATGATTATTCATATGGGCAGTACTGCTATCTATAGTCCCTAATTAGTATACTAATTGATCCAATCTATATACATAAATCTAGCTTTACTTTGGGCAAATTAGTATTATTAATTACTTTATAAAAATTTTATGTCAATTTGTAGTGGAAAGTAGGTCCCACATACATTTTCATATAATTTATGCATTTGGAAATTCAAGTAGGCAATTTACATATCATGTATTAAACAATTTCTTGAACCTTTCTTTAGGTCCAAATTTGGTGTCTTATTTTCTCCTAGCAAATTGGCCAAGATGTGGCCACTGTTTGGCTACACTTCCTTCATGGAAGTTGTGCCTCTATGTCTTATCTTTCTTTTCCTTTTTGAATCATGTTATTTGGAGTTTTATAAGTCAAGTTATGGTCAAATAACCAAAACTGGTTCATTGCCTCATTCTAGTTCCAGAACCAGGCAGATTCTGGAGTCCAAATTTTTTTAATTATTTGGGCATGTTACAGACACTTTTAGGCCTAGTGTTCTTCATAGAATTTGTTACTCTATGTCTTAGGATCACTCAAGTTTAAGACTTACAATTTTTCAAGTTTTATAGAATTAATTATAGCAAATTAACTGGCCTAGACTTAGATACCCTGTGTCTACAAAATTCCTGGTTTAGGTTAGTGGCTTTGACTCCCATTTTAGGGTTCTTACACTCAAAATTTGAGAAAAATCTCTAAACCAAAGATGGATCCCTATTTCTTAGGCTTCCATAACAGTTTTTCTCATCCCAATTGGAGTTTTCTAGTGGGAGATATGATCTAAACACTGTTCTGAGGTCAAGTGATAGTTTGGTCCAATTCCAGGTTTTGGTATGCTGAATTTTTCTAACAATTTGACCAAGTTCCCTTTGGTTTTGGGTTTTGGTCAAAGCACCAATATTGTAGATTTATGACTTATAGAAATTTTGGCACTGGTTTCATTGTATTTTAAATTTTGTGGACCAATTTATGGCATTTTTTCCAAAACTAGTTAGGTAAGCCTAAGCCCAGAATTTCTGGGCAGTTTGGTTATGGACAGTTTTGTTAACCTAGCTTGTACTAGAAATTTGGTTTAGTTAGAGGCAGAATTAGGCTCTATATTCCTTATGAAAAATGTGCTCCTATGTCTAACCTTTCCAATGGTTCAAAACTCAGGTCATTCTAATATTTCTAGAGTGAGTTATTGCCATTTGAACATGTACTGTCCATTTAGTCATTTTCCTGAGTTTAGGTTAGGGTTACCTGGATTCAAGCAGTTTTAAGGTCAAGTTGGGGACAGTTTTTGAGCATGGTCTTTTCATGAAAAATGGGGAATTTTGACCTTAGTTTCATTTCTTATTGGCCTCATACCAATTGTAGCAACATAACTCTAGTTATGGCTCAACATTCACACTGGACTCATTGGTCCCAAAACATACATGAAAACACACTCCCAAATTTTCAATTCCTCCATTCTCCCTGTAACACCCTCCTTGTAGCAACTCCGTACATTCTACTCTTCCAGTGACCAGTGTCGGTCCAGACAGTTAGAACGTCCGGAAAAATATTTAAACTAAAGTGAGGAACCATAATTAACTCAAATATTAATAAGAAAAATTTAGGAAAAATTTTAGGAATAAAATACAATCAAGTTAAATGAGCCGGTGCCCTAGCGATGGGTAACCTAGTGAGAAGTTGCGGTTCTCGCAATTAGGAGCCCTAGACTAGGGGGTAAAATTATAAAATAATTTTTGGGACTTTAGAGAAGGGTCATAGAGGTTCTTATGGCATTAGAATGCCAAGAAAATACTTAGAAAAATTTTTCAATTGGTACAGACAATTTTGGCCCGTTAAGCCAAATGGAGGGCATTTTGGTCATTTCATCTTCAGAGATGATTTTTGGCCAACTTGTCCAGTTAAATAAATAATTTATATAACATAAAATATGAATAAATATTGTTAAAAATTTAATTGAAATTAAATAGACAAGAAATGGAGAAAAAATGAAAGAAAATGGCATTATAACATCATAATGATGTCATTAACATTCTCCCAACCAATCAAAACTTGACACATGGCATAATCTTATTTAAAAGAGACTAAATGGGCAGAAAGTGAAGAAAAAAAATCAGAATACTCTACTTCTTCTTCTTGGCATCACCTCTCCCACCATAGCCCTCCATAACCAAGCTTTACCAAGCTTGATTTCTTGAGTTTCCATCCATTAAAACATAAGTTTCCCAACACAAAAACTTGTTCTATCATCTTAGTAAGTCTTTTGGGAGCAAAAAGAATTAAAGAGAAAGAGTTCTTACAAGCTTTGGATTAGCTCCCTAAGAGGTTAGTGACTTAAACTCATGTTTCTCTTCAAATTTATGTTAAATAAGTATAATTGAGTGCAAAATTGCAAAGAAATTTGCTAAATATCTTGTGTATGCCTATCCCAAAGTTTTAGGCAGCCTTGAACCTAGTAGAGTTTTGAAGATTTCTTAGAGTTAAATTGCAAGTTGGCTGCCTTTAACATCATTACAATGCTTAGGACAATGGAAGGTATGTAAATGCATGACTTGAGATATTAGGGTTAGGGTTTGGGCATAAATTGGAGACCTTAATCATTTACTGGTGAAAGTATGTTTTAATGGTCAATTACTGGCCATTTGGCTATGTGTAACTTAGAAATGAAGTGGTTTATGCAGTGGGAATTGAGATTGGAGTGGCTGCCCTTGGTGACCTGCAGAATTAGACATGAGTCCAGCAGGTTTAGGTAGCCATAACTTGAATTGTAGAGGTTCAATTGGTGCAAGGCCAATTGGAAATGAAACTAGACACATAATAGCACAATTTTGGTGAAGAAATCATGCCCATAAAACCAAACCAAGTGGACCAAAAGGTTGCCCTAATCCGGGTGACCTGCAATCTGCCTGGGCAAAATGACCAAATGAATAGTGTTTGGTCATTTAGCCATAAATCAGTGTAGAAAGGTCCAATTGACTTGAAATTTTACCAGCAACAAGCTGAGATATAGACCAACAATTTTCATGAAGAAACTAACCCAAATTATAACCAGAATATATTCAAAAGGTAAGTTGCAGTCACTGTTCATTACACTGTAGATATGGTCAGTCCAGAAATTCTGGACAGAATTTCAATCCGGCCAGCTGTGGTTTTTGGACCATAACTTGACTTACAAAACTCCAAATGGAGTGATTCAAAAAAGGAAATGCAACTAGACAAAATAAGGAACAACTTTCATGTTGATCAGTTTGCCAAATTCCCACTACAAAATTGACCAATGGAACAGTAAACACAAAGCATAAAAATTGAAAATTCTACCCAACTAACATTAAGCTTAGAAATGGTATTGGCAACCAATACCAACAAATTTTGAATGCAAAATGTGGTATGTTGATGATATTGGAACCAATGTACCTATTGCCTATGCAAAAGTCAACATTTTTGTTGACCAATGAATGGAATAATAACACTAAAACTTAAATTCTAAAAATTTTAAAACTTAAAAGTGTAAAATGCCCTAGTATACCTAACAAGATTGGTTTGGATAGCTTGGCATGCCAATATGGTTCTGTTAGCAGTACTGCATATGGCTTCATGCCATTCTGTGTTTCATGGCTTCCCATGCCATTCTGTGACATAATAGCCTTTGGCTATGTTATTTGAATTATTACACTTGGGTTTTAACCCCGATAATTATTACAGCTTATTAGTTATTCTGTTGCACACCGAGAGACACAATGTGACCGATGGTGTGATGGTCCGAGGTACTTAGTACCCAATGCTAGTTTACCCATTTATCTAGTCCAATCAATTAGTATGGGTTACTCAGGCAATGATAATAAATGTTACTAAATTTTAATCAAATAATAATGCAAATAATATCAGAAGTTAAGTTTACCAAAAATGTAATCACACATTCTGCATATTCGTTTTATTTTATTTTATTTTATTTTATTTTATTTTATTTTATATTGTCACCACTAAGCAGAATTGTTTAGCGCGTCGCTTTTGCCATGCGCAGGTACTGGAGACCTAACTGGTGAGCCCAGCAGACATCAGACCGGGTGAGCCTTCAGATTTGCATCCGGAGTCCCGAGTCACCTCACACCTGCAGTACATATGGTAGGACATAGGATTTTAGGAGCATTTTTATTTTGGCATTTTGTATTAGTTTGGATTGTAACTATAAACTCCTGTAATTTTGTATTAATGTAAATATATGAAATTTCATATTATTGAAATTTTCTGCATAATGTCTGTTGATAACTGAAATGTTGAGAATTATTTATGAATATGCTTCAAGTGATGAAGTGAATAGAAAAGTTTTGAAAATAGTATTGTGATTTTAAGATTGATTTGAAAGTGTATAATGGAGTTTGGATCTAGAAATTATATTGGAAGTGTTTTTAAACAGGTTCAGAAGAACTGTTTTTCCAATTTACAGCCGGCACTCTGCCGAATTTTCTATAAAATTTGCAAAAAAATTTAGATTTATCAAAATTGAAAATAAATGAATAAAAAGGGATAAATTTTAATAGAAACATAAATTGGTGTTTCGGCAAACTGAGTGGCATAACTTGCTCGACTACACTGTAGACGGGTAAGGGGTGTCACACTCCCAAACTTTAATTGACATTTATAACACTTCTAATAGGCAACAATTTAATCTCAACCATGCCAATTTCAAGCCATAACACAAAAGACCCAAAGTTAGGCCAAAACCCTAACTCAACATTACTCAATTCATATAACTCACATCTAATAATCATGGCTATCAATTATACATATCAAACACCATTCATAAGCAAATTTAATATCAATTAAACTCATTATAACCTCATGTCTCTAGGCTGTCGAAAATTTGGTCACCTCACAAATTCATTATTTTCCTAATTTTCTATGCACTATCAACTCATCTTAACATCAATTCAAGGTTTAGTGAAGGGAGGAAGAAAGAATAAGCACTAACCTCTTTGATCAACTTCTTGGACTTGCTAAAACTTTAAAATTTCTACTCCTTGTGGCTGCCAACTTCTTGGACTTGCTAAAACTTTAAAATTTCTACTCCTTATGGCTGCCAATTTCTTCCTCAAGGTGTTAGGTAAACATTTAATGTTAGGTCTTATGGAAAATTATGGAAAATTCATGGGAAATTTAAGCTAAAAAAAGAAGAAAATGGTGAGGGATATCTTGGCATATGGTTCGGCCATGGAAAACTAAAGGAAGAAGAAGACCATTTTAATGTAAATTTTGTCTCTTTCAACTCTCTTCTTATCTCTTATATGTAGTTGTTAAATTTTAATTGGTTACAAATTTTAGTGATGTCATTATGACATCATACTTAGGTCATAATTCTATTTTCATTTCATTTTCTTTCTTTTCTCATTTTCATTGCATATTTCATGATTTTAATTTATTTTATGTGTTTTAATATCTCTCATTTTAATTGACATTTAGGTCAAAATTCATCTCTAAGGGTGAAATGACCAAAATGCCCTTTTTTGTGCTTATCGGGTTATACTTGTCTATACCAATTGACTTAATTTTCTTAAATTTTCTTTGATATTTTTAATGTCATGTAATCTTCATAAAACCTTCAATTTAATCCAAAATATTTATTTCACACGGTTTCTCATGGGTCTGGAGTCGATAACTGTCTTCACAGTCGCTTACCGGTGCGGTCACCCATCGCCGGAGTCCCAGCTCCTTTTACTTATTAACATTTAATTTCTTTTATTTTCACTTAATTTTTTTTGGTCTTTATTCAGTCAATTTATGTCTGTTCACCCTAGTTTAAGTGTAGTTCCAGACATCCTAGCTGTCCGAATATACATTATTTCATCAAAACAGTAGCATGTACGGACTACCTAAAGTGAGGGTGTTACACTGCTTATTTTTTAAAATAAAATTAAATTTGACTAGAAAAAGATTAAAAACTTACCAGAGTGCAAATTAGCGCTGGAAGATTTAGAAATCGAGAGAGAGTGTCGGGTTACTTAGAGAAATTGAGAGTAGCATAAGTGTGCGAATGACTCCCCTCGCCACCCCCGCCCCCCCTCCTATTTATACTCGTCCAAGCATTAAATGCTCGTGAGGTTCTAGTTGACACATCGATTAGCAGGAAATCTAATCATTCCAATTATGCGTCAAGAGAAAATTCCAGAAGTGTGGAGAGGAGATCGGATAAGTGAGATCGATTGCAGAGATTGACCATAGAGCGGATAGTAATGGGGTTCGAATGGAAGAAATCTGTTGAATAAGGGTTTGATTAGGGATCAAATAAGACAAAGTTATCAGTTAAAAGGGATCGGAAAGACAATCAATGCAATGCGAACAACAAAAGTAAATTAAAATAAAAACAGAATAAGTAAATAAAGTCAACCTTAAATAAAAGTCCATTTCATTTTCAAAATATCAGATTACATCATTTGGATGATCTCTCCAGATTAGTAATTACAAATATCCCTTACTCTACCCTACATTCTACCCATCTTACTCCCACAGTTTGAACTCCTCCTGATCTCAAGATGCTGTTTAAGAGATATGCAGACATCAGGAAGGTAGCTCTCGTCAACATTGGTAAAGACTACGGAAAGCTTGGTGTCAATGTCATCGACCAAAACCAAGCTACAATCGGGACCCCTAACATGGTTAGGAGCCAAATGAACTTCAAGAGATGGTCACCGACATCAAGATTAAAATTAGCAGTCCTTTGCCCGAGATCAGTCTGAGGCTTAGACTGGAAACCCGATTAAAGATCAGCACGATGGCCATTTTGGACCTTGATCGGTCATTTAGTCTGGTTCCCTCACCATCATTAAGTGATGTTCTCATAATTTTTTGATCGCCAGTGTCATCCATTTTCAGGTGATAGGCAAAGAAGGCTACTGGAAAAGGATCAAGACAGTTGTTATGATGAGAATCTACACCAGGAGAAAAAGGTTTATAGGGAAAAACATCAGAAATTTATCAGAGAAGGATAGGTGGGAATGTGAGAATGACAGGGTTCCCTCCCATATATCTATAGGCCTTGAAATTTAATGCTTGCAGAACTCAAAACAGCTCATCGGTAATTGAAGAATTTAATGCTTCATTGTTATTCAAGATTCACTGATATAGGCCAGACATGGAGAATAGATAGGAAAGAGATCAGGAAGCGAGAAGAGATCGGACACAGAAAGGGTCGAATTAAGAGATCGAAATAAGAGGTCTTAGATCTGCCAACCATAATGAGAGATCAAGTAGACCGAGAAATTACCAATAGAGATCGGAAGGCTTGGGGAATCGAGTCACTTTCAATCATGACCCGTAATCCATAAGATTAATTCCCCCATCATTAGATTTGAGTTAGTTAAAGGATTTGGGGTACAATCTAATCCCCACCATCCATAAGATTAATTCCCCCATCATTAGATTTGAGTTGGTTAAAGGATTTGGGGTACAATCTAATCCCCACCATCCATCCCATTTATAAGGACGAACTTGAACCATCAGATCTCAAGCGGTTAAAGCATCCTAGTACGCCTTAATTCACACCGTTGATCTCACTTGTAAGGATGGGTTTGGGACCTTTGAATTAAAAGTGAATAACTAATTCAGCATTTTTCATTCCCAACCTTCATATCTGTTCTGTAAGGCAAAATTCCTACCCATTGGATTGAAGAAGAAAAGACAAAAATTATGAATTAAATCTCGACCCTCGATTTTGATTCTCTTTAATTCCAAAACATCGGATTATGTCCTTTTAGATCCAAACTCTTCATTTTTTTTTCCTACTTAAATCCTAACCCTCCATTTTAAGAACCTGATTCCTATAAATATCTAGATGCTACACTATAGAAAAGGAGGAAGAAATCACTAATCTCTAGGAGAAGTCTTTGAATTTGAATATTGTTATAGCTCCATTGCCCTTATTCTGAGGTTCTTAAAGTTTCTAAGGGACTTTAGAAACAAGTTTTCTAAAGGCTCTTTTTACCAGAGCTCCTAATACAGTGATTCATATCTTTAGAAGATTCGGATACTAGCTCAGTGGTCCAATCCTAATCCGTCATCAAGGTCTTGTTCTAGTTGTCTTTGGTATCTCAAACGTCACTTTTGGTCATCGTAGCTTTAGTGGTCCTTGGCTTGTGAGACATCGGTACTGGCTTTCCCATCACTTCAGCTTTCCACAGGTAAACATTTTAACCAATCACTCTCTAATGGAATATGATTAATCTGTATTCATGATGTAAAAACTTTTAGGTCACCGTATTATACCTAGCTTTCAGGATAGATACTTATCTCATTGATATTACTTTTGGCATGCTATCATAACGCGTACGTCATCTCAATAGATTTTTACTTTCATTAGTGTAAGAATAAGAGCTTGGATGATATAAATATTACTGGAATTTTGGAAAATAAAAAAGGTTGGAAGAAAGTTATGTATAAACGAACCACGACATGGAGAGTTCGGATTCTGTCAATGAGGAGAAATAATAGAGGAGAATTCCTATAGTTCGGGTAGATGTAGACGGTTTGGATAACTAATAAGAGGTTGGAAGTCAAGAGTAGAAGAGAAGAGCTCGGACAGTAAGGTACAAAATCGGAAGCCAAGAGCTCAGATAATAAGTTACAAGATCAAAAACTAAGAAAAGCTCGGACAATAATGAAGAGATCGGGAGATAACACGCAATTTATGATCACATTCTTTATGTTATCTGGTCTTCTAGAAGGAGATTGAGAAAGAGTTTGACTCAACATCCGCGATTTTTATACCTTTATTAAAACTCACTTTTTAAAATAAGGGAGATTGGAAGAGAGTCTTTTTCCTTGAATTCCCCTAATTTTACATTTTATAAAACATTCGGTACTAAATTAGGGAGATCGGGAGAAAGTCCTTTCCTCGAATCTCATAGTTTCATAAAGTTATCTAGTATAAATTAGGGAGATCGGGAGAGAGTCTTTTCCTTGAATTCCCATAGTCTTACATTTTATAAAATCATTCGATATGAAATTAGGGAGATCAGGAGAGAGTCCTTTCCTTGAAAACCCCAGCACTCTTCTTTACAAAATTCTAAAAATAAAATTTAGCACACAATTTAGTAATCGACTCACGAGAGGGTTCTTCTAAGAACCCCAAACTTTATATTTTGGACCCAATGGAGAGTCCTTAGGAGCCACACGCTTATATCACCTGGGAAGTTTTTTTTTTTTTTTCCTTCAGTTCGGCTTAGTTAAATAAAATACCATTGTTAGAAAGTATTAAATAGCTTAACATGAAATGATATGGGTAATGATTTTATGAATGATTATGCCGATGATGAGACCTTCCTTCTTTAATTAAGAGTCCTCATTAATAAAGGAATCTCTCTAGGTTTTAATTAACATGTCCCTTTTGAATTAGAGTCCTAATTGAAAGGAATGAAAATTCATACCCATATCGGTTCTAGTATATTCATTACACACATCGCCTCCTCAATTACTTGGATGCCAATAATGAGGAACATAATGTGTGAGCCGAGAGTCCTTCTCACTCGTTATGAATCTTTAGGGACCAAATAACACCTCTTCGGGATTAGAGTCCTAATTCGAGGAGGGTGGAATTTGACAAACACATAACAAATTAAATAAACTTGACACCAATTCACTGTAGGGTCATCCCATATACTCGTGTTCTTGGAAAACCCAAGATGGTGAAATATCAAATAGGGACTAACATCATAATTCTAACCCCAAAATTATTGATCTTAAATTATAAAGAGCACATTGTTAAATATGTTTACCCTCATTGAGGGATGAAGTGGGATACCTCACACCTTCCCCACCCGTGCACAGACCCTAAACCTAGAATATCTGTTTTAGCAGTGGTTTTTATAAATTTTATTTTTTACAAATGGTTTTTTTAAATTTCCCTCAAAATTAAAGTGGCGACTCCTCACTCTTCCACTTCGGTGAGAATCATCTGGCGATCGTAAAACCCTTGTGATAAGTTCGATAATTCATTAGGTATACTACACGATCATGTCATATCTTACAGAGAGGTAAGGTGTGACATTTATGCAGTTAAAAAAGCATGAATAGAATTACCCTACTCATGATCTAGAAATGGCGACTGTAGTCTTTGCATTAAAAATTTAGAGGCACTACCTATATGGAGAAATGTGTGAGATATACACTGACCATAAAAGCTTAAAATATATCTTTCAACAGAGGGATTTAAATTTGAGGCAGAGGAGATGGATGGAGCTTCTGAAGGACTATGACTATACTATCCAGTAGCACCCTAGCAAAGCAAATATGGTGGCAAATGCCTTAAATAAGAAGTCTTATGGTAGCTTAGCTCACATTACAACTAAGAGGAGACCATTGATATAGGAGTTGCATGAGCTGATGGATCAAGGTGTGATTTTGGATATAACTGCTTCGGGTGCACTTTTGCCACATTTTAGAGTACGTCCAGATCTACAGGACAGGATTAGAATTTCCTAGCATAGGGATCCATAATTAATGCAGATTATGGAAAGGGTGCAGCAGAGAGAAGATTGTGAATTTGGGTTTGATGGAGATGGTACCCTTATGCAAGGCTCCAGGGTATGTGTGCCTGATGTGGACAACCTAAGAAATGAGATTATGCAGGAGGCACACTACACACCTTACAATGTTCACCCAAGATCTACAAAGATGTACCATAATGTGAAGGATAGTTACTAATAGAATGGTATGAAGAGAGATATAGCAGACTTTGTGTCCAAGTGCCTAACTTGTCAGAAAGTTAAGTTTGAGCATCAGAGGCCGTCAAGGAAGTTACAAGAGATTCCTATTCCAAAGTGAAAGTGGGAAATGATCACTATAGACTTTGTAACTAGGTTGCCTCGTACTACCCAAGGGTATGATTCCATATAGGTGATTATGGACTGTTTGACCAAGTCAGCTCACTTTTTATCTATACGAACCACTTATTTTGTTGCTCAGTATGCAAGGTTATACATCCATGACATAGTCATATTACATGGGGTTCCTATTTCCATAATATGTGACAGAGGGCCCTAGTTTCACTTCTCTGTTCTGGAGGAAACTTCAAGAAGCACTTGGCACACAATTGAATTTTAGTATAGCTTTCCACCCTCATACATATGGGCAATCTAAAAGAATAATATAGACCTTGGAGGACATACTTCGAATGTGTGTCATGGATTTTGGAGGTCAGTGGGATGATCAGCTACCCTTGGTGAAATTTGCTTATAATAATAACTATCATTTCAGTATTAGAATGGCATCCTATGAGGCACTATATGGCAGAAAGTGTAGATCCCCTCTGTGTTAGACAGAAGTAGGAGAGGCGAGAGTATATGATTTAGATCTGGTGTAGTACACTTTAGAGATGGTTCCTCTGATTAGGAAATGTTTAAAGATAGGCATTTAACAGGTAGAAGAGTTATGCAGATTTGAGGCAGAAAGACAAAAAATTTGCAGTGGATGATTATGTGTTCTTAAAGGTTTCTCCTATGAAAGGGGTTATGAGATTTAGAAAGAAAGGCAAGTTAGCACCCTATTACATAGGACCTTTTAAAATCATGGACAAAGTGGGAGTAGTTACCTATCAATTGGATTTGCCATCAAACCTTTCTCATGTCCACCTAGTGTTTCATATTTCCATGCTTAGAAAATATATTCTTGATCCTTCTCATATACTACAACTAGACATAGTGGAATTAAATGAAAACTTAACCTTTGAGGAGCAGCCAGTAGCCATGGTAGGCTATCAGATGAGACAACTTCGATTAAAACAAATCCTTATGGTTAAAGTTCTGTGGAGGAGTTAATCTATGAAAGAATGCACTTGGGAGTCAGAGCGAGATATGCACAACAAGTACCCATACTTGTTTAGTATGTAACTCAGTGTTATTATTCTACCTTGTGTAAAATTCGAGGATAAATTTTCTGTAAGGAGGGAAGAATGTAATATCTCGAATTTTAAATAATTATTTTATCTATAAATTTTGATATTTTAATGTATTAAATATTATGGTATTTAATTTGAATTTTTCTAAGTTTTTAAAATTGGGTTTTTATTTTTTAAGATAATTAATTTTAATGATTTTTAAAAATTAATTTAAAGAACATGTGACAAGTTTAAAAATTTATTTGAACTCCATAAATTTTTTTGAGTTTTTTACAATTTTTTTCAAAATTTTTGAACCTCATTTTGGGTCCCAAGGTAGAGCAAAAATCGAATTTCGTGTGTCTCGAATCAAACCAATTGAATCAAATTGGACCGGATCAGATTGGTTGAATCAGACAGGCCTTTTCTTTTTCTCCCTCCCTTTTCCCTTTGTGTGTTACACCTCTCTTCCCACTCTTTTTTTTTTCTCTCTCCTCCCTCACCCCCACCACCAACCACCCCTCCTTCCTCCCTCGTCGGTGCCGCTCTGGCAAGCCTCTCCTACCAATGCCGTTGCTCTGTCTGGACAAAAAAACTCTACAAAAGTTCTTCATCCCTTTAGCACGCCGTTTTGACTTCCCTTATTGATTCGGGTGAATTCGGCCACCAATTGGACCGGGTCCGATCCCCATTGTGTTCTAGTCCTCGAGAGCTTTCCATAGACACTAATTTTACCATTTTTCATTAAGCGGTTTATGCAAATTGAACCCCAAAAGTTTTAGCCCTTTTCGACTTTTGGGCTAGATTTCTCCCAAGTCATAAACCCACTTAAATTCTGAGACCACCAGCGAGCTCTACTTGTCGAGAGCTTTGCAACGACACCAATTCGGAATTTTTCTGACATCGAAAATCTAGTGGACCCAATAACTTACTAGTGATTTTTCGAGTCTTTAATAGGTCTTTTTAATTAAATAAAAATTATATTTTAACTCCTAGTATTGTGGGCTTCTCATAGGCATTTTCATTTTGAGGAAATTTCATTGGCGATTAAGACTGTATTTTTGGGCTGGACCCACTGGCTGTCAGACCCACTTCAGAAGTGGATCAATATTATAGTGCTTCCTACCATTTTCAGACACCCCGTATGCTTTTTAGGTGTTAAAATTGACATAGATAAACCCTAACTTCAAATGCACCACTTTACCCAAGGTTGAATTTAGAATAAAATTCATAAAATATTTGTGGGTGGCTAGAAAATTAGGATAAATTTCTAAAATAGTCCTTCAACTTTAAAATCTAACATAAAACCTTCTAAACTTTCAAATTTTGCTCAGTAAAGTCCCTCTGACTTTCAATTACTGATTTTTCAGTTAGAAACTGACGTGAATAGCTCTTACACGGTACTTAGTCAACATTTCTCTCTCCTCTCTTTATGCAAAGTGTAAAATTATTCTCTCTACATATGAAAAATTATTTTGTCTACAAAGAGGAGAAGGATTCAATATACACATGGCTTGAGAGAGAAAAGAGAAATACTAACTAAGCTCTATGCTAGAACTGTCCAGGTCAGTGTCTAACTGAAAAACTAAAAATTTGAGGTTAAAGGGATTTTACTATGTAAAATTTAAAAGTTGATAGGGTTTTATGTTATATTTTTAAGTTGAGGGACTGTAATGTTACAGCTAGATAAGTTCAGGGACGAACAGTTGTCAAAATTTATCCTAGAAAATTATGATTTCAATTGTATTAATATAATAGCATCGCTAAGGATTACGAGGCATGATTACAGAATTTTTGGAGTTAGTTTAGATAATTTTTGCAAAATGTTAATTTTAAACTTAATAACTGAATTGTGTAGTTATATGAGTTTTGATTGGTTTGGCAAGCCCAAGAGGGGTAGTGTATTGTTGTTATTGTGTTGTGGACCTGAGGCCACTGGATTAGAAAGTGTGTTTGAGTTGTTTTGTAGGTTAGGTAAGTCCTATATACAAGAGAAACTATAACAGATTGGCATAAATTTAGGGTGTCTTTAAATCTTTAAGTCCTTATTTTATTTTAATATTGATAAATTCATAAATATAAATATATACGTGATCCGAGTCAACCCTCCTCCTCTTCCCATCCGCCTTAGTGATCTTCTGTTAATCTGTGAGTAGATATTGATTTTATAATTTTAATATTAATAATTTATATTCAAGGCTTGCTCATGTATTCACATATATGTAGGATAAATTTTGACAACTGTCCTTGAATTTATCTAGTTGTAACATTACAGTCCCTCAACTTAAAAATGTAACATAAAATCCTATCAACTTTCAAATTTTGTACAGTAAAATCCATCTAATCTCCAATTACTAGTTTTTCAGTTAGATATTGACCTGGATAGTTCCAGCATAGAGTTTAATCAGTATTTCTTTTTTCTCTCTCAAATTATGTGTAAATTAAATCTTTTTTCTCTTTATAGACAGGATAATTTTTCATGTGTAAAGGGAATAATTTTACACTTTGCATAAGAGAGGAGAGAAATATCGACTAAGTGTCATGCGGGAGCTATTCATATCAGTTTCTAACTGAAAAATCAGTAATTAAAAGTCAAAGGAATTTTACTGTGCAAAATTTAAAAGTTTAGGAGGTTTTAAATTATATTTTAAAATTAAAGGACTGTAGTGTTATAACTATATAAGTTCAAAGATAGTTATTGAAATTTATCCCATATATGTACGTATATATTTAGTTAAATGCTAGGCACGGCGTTTTGTTGCATACTTTATTAAACTTATTTGTGAATGTCGCCTTAAGGTAATTTGGAGTAGTGTGCATGCGTTGGTGTGTGCATGGTATGGATGTGGAGTTGGGTAAGACGGGCAGTCGCGGCTGGAGCTTGACTTGTTAGGACCCAATCCTTATATATGAATAAGTAAGGGTGAGTATGGCTTTGAGTTGATCTCGTTAACCCCTGCACTTGAATTATTAAACGAAATCTGGCTTGAGTTGATCTCATTGACAGATATTGCATTAAGAGAGCTGTATAGGGGATCAGCTCCCATATATGTATTGATGTGACACACGAGTGTGTGGGTAGTCTAAATTATCTTTTGTGTGCTTGAATTATTTGATACTATGTGATTATGATGCATTTCATACATAAGAAATGTATTAGATCTAGATAGTTATAAAAATTATGTTTAAAATTAATATCTTACTTTATAAGTTGAACACTCACCCTTGTTCAACTATTTTTCCTCAGATGGCAGGTAGACTTATTGAAAATAACCTGCTTTCTTTTCTTGCAGGTTTAACAAAAAAAGTTTAGTTTTACTTTTATTATTACTTTTATTATCTTTTATTCAATTCTAGAACTTCACATGTACCAGTAGTGTGTTATTTTTATATGGGGTTGTAATAACTTAATTTTTAGAGTTATAAACTTATTTATATGAGAATGCTTAGGTGCATGGGATATTTATTACTATTAATGGAGGAAGCTGAGCTCCCAATTGTTGATTTTTTCATATTGAGAATTGTGAGGGTTAACTGAGCTGCCCATATTATTGTTTTCATTTGCATACAGGTCAGATGAGTTGGATAGTCCCATTCATGTCTGGACTCTGTCCATTTATTTTTTGAAAATTGAACTACTTTTATGGGGCAAGACCTTTTAAACTTAAAAGGAAAATTCTATACTAATTTAGATAAAAATAAAAAATAGATTAAATTGAATATGCCAGAGAAATTGAGCGTTAAACTAAACGTACACTTTTCTGCCAGCTTTCATTCGAATGAAGTGTGCCAAAAAGTGGTGTAAATAGTGTTTCAATTCTCTCTCCCGATGTGTGTCTATATATATATATATATATATATATATATATATATATATAATAGAATTATATTTTTTAAAAAATATTATATTGTACTTTCTTTCAAAATTTTACTACATGTCACCTTTTATTAATAACTCTTCTATAATAATTATTATTTAATTCTTTTTTATTTATCTTTTAATTATAAATATTATTTATAATTCTACCTTAATATTTATGCTTTAAATTATTATTTTTTAAAAAATTTAATATTTAAAAATTAAAACTTTTTGTGATTAAATATAATATTTAAAAATTATTTATATTATTTTTTTTATAAATTTATATATGTAAAAATATTATTTACTATATGTCACCCTCCATAATAATAATAATAATAATAATAATAATAATAATAATAATAATAATAAAATGTTAGTGATGACCATTAATTTGTGATCTCATAATCAATTGCCATATAATTTAATCAACTTTAAATTATTTTATATTTTTAATAAATATTTTTATTATATTATTATATTTTCTATTATTTTTATTATAAAATCTTTGTTAAAATATTTGAGACACAAAAAGTGTAGTATATATAAAAAGTTATAAAAATAAAATATAAATATTTGACTTATTTATAATTAGTATATATTAATTTTTATGTTAATAATTTAATATTTCTTTTTATTTCACTTTTTTATGATTAATTAATGCTTATTATTATTATTATTATTATTATTATTATTATTATTATTATTATTATTATTATTATAGCTAACTTATGACCATTGAATTAAAACGGTGAAATAAATAAAAAAATATTTTATTGTTATAAAAATTAAATTTAAATGCTTTTGTTACCATTTTTCAATTAAATAATATTTAACTATAAAATTAAACTTTTATTTAAATGATTTTCATTTATTTGTCTGTATATAGTACGCTATATAAGATATTTAATAAACATCAATCATTCTCCTCTCAATAAGTATTTTATTTCACCTAAATGCTTTCAAATCTTTTTTTAATTTATTCTTTTTTATTATTTCTTTAAAAAATTATTAGTTATCATTTTCAAAATTTATTTATTTAAATATATGTTAATTAATATTTATTTAATTACTAGTTTTTTTAATAAATTTTTTATCTAATATTTCTTAAGCTTTTTAATATTTTATTTTATTATAATTATATATCGAATACAGTTATAACTAATATTTTGATTATCCATATTTCATTATCATTAATTTTCAACATAAAATATTTTTAAATTTTAATTAAATATCTAAATTTTTATACATAAATTATCTATCAAATATATTTTTATATAAAAATAGAATGTAAATATGATTATATCAAAAATTTAACAACAAATAAATATAATTAAAAAAAGTTGTAATATTAAAATTATGGAATCAATCTTTTAAAAAATAGTATGTATTTTTAACAATAATTATATTAATAAAAAATAATGATATTTTAAAATTTTAATTTTTGTGAACTATATTTATTTTATATCATAAATTTATGTGAAATAATAATCATTTTTTAAAAAATTATTTTATAAAAAATATATCAAATTAATAAAAAAATTGTGCACTTTATAAAAATTTAAATGTATGATTTTTTAAAAAATAATATAATAAAATTATTAAAATTAAATAATTTAATTCATTATTAGTAATTTAATATTTTTTTATTATACTAATAATAAAAAATATATATTTATATATTTTTTTAAATAAAATTATTTTCTCATTAATTTAATATGTTTTTTGTAATAAAAAAATAAATTTACATAAATTATGAGATAAAATATAAAAATTTCATGAAATTTGGATTTTTTTTAATAAAGTAATTTTATTACATTTTAATGAAGTAATCATAAAAACTACTATTAATATATGTAAAAAATTTAATTAAATAAGTATTTTAATTATTTACACCATAAATTAATTAAAATTTTTATCACATCTTATCCCTCTGTAAGGCATAACATGATTCCGTAGAATACCTAATGAACTATCGAACTTCACCTACCGATAATTCATTAAGTATACTACAAGGGATTTTAAAACTATTTTCTTGCATTTTGGAAGTGGTGACCATTTTGATAGGAATTAAAATCATTTATTCAAAGCTTATAAACCAGTAAGAATTTTTGTCCATTTTAATTTTACCGCAAATTTTGTAAAAATTTTGACAGAGTTTCGTTTGTATTTGGAGAAAACCGTTCTTCAAAATCCTGTAAAAAGCACTTCCAATAAATTTTTCCTAACTCCCAACTCCCAACCTCCAAATATTGTCAAAACAAACTATTTCATATCATTCCATCAATATTGTATGCACAAATTAACTTTACAGATATAAAATCCAAAATAATATTATTATAATTTATTATACAACTGCTCACTTTACATTGATATTTATGACATTACAGTATTTACATCAAAATAATTACAAGGGTATAAAACAATACCCGTACAAAATGATCAAGAGTTCTTGTCAATCCCGCAGCTCACTCTGCTGCTTTCTCTTTGCTCTTATCTGCGACAGTAAAATAAGCTATCGCTGAGTATAAAAATACTCAGTGGTGCACAATAAAAATTTAAAATATAATACATAAATCATTCATTATCAAATCACAATTTAAATATTTCTCAATCACGTTTCACAGGTTACTAAAATTCATAATAACACAATTTGGTCAAATAGTTCAATAAACACAGTGTTGCCAAATCATACACAACTTAAGCCATGACACAAAATTTTCGATCAATGCCGTGTTGTACACCACGACAAAGCAATCTACAACCCCACTAATCGAAATCAATGAGGGAGGTGGCTAGCTAGCTAATGAGTACTCATCCAATCTCGAACTCAACTGGTAAGCCAGAGAGGGAGGAAAATGAACGATCTCAACCCCATAAGTGGAGGAGGAATAATGTGATACTGTCATGCTAAGTGTGAACACAAAATCAGTTCAAAACAATTTATTTAAATAATTTATGAGAAATCTGATCAATTTTCAAAGTCATATTCACAATCATAAATGGCAACACAATTCATAATTAACTCAAAAAAATCAAATTTTCAGGAATCATATATTTAAATAAAAATTATTATGCACTGTCACACCCTACCCCTCAGTAAGGCATGACATGATCCCGTAGTATACCTAATGAATTATCAACTCCGTCTACTGATAACCCATTAATTACACTACAAGGGATTTTAAAAAAATTTTCTTACTTCTTTCACAGTGGTGAGCACTATTTACAGGTGTTAAAAACTTTTGTGAACTGAAGTGATAAAACTAACACATTTAACTTATTTGGAATTTCTGTAAAAATTTTGGCAGAGTGCCATCTGTATTTTGGATAAAACAGTTCTTCAGAAAACCTGTAAAAAGCACTTCAATATTTTTTCAAATATCAATTCCAACAAAATTCAACACAATATTTTTCTCAACTCAATCCACAACAATTTTTCAGTATTTTCAAAGGATGAGATAAAAGAAATATAATACAAATTTTACAAGTCAAAATAACTCATAATTCACTTTACAACTTCAATGTACAATTTTAATTTACAACTGCTCAAATAATTTACATACATATTATTACATGCATACATCAGACCTATGTACATGGGTATACCTATAATATACCTGGAGCTGGTCTGAAAGTGTCTTCAAAGAAACTTACTGCTCTATGCTCTTCTTACCTGCGACAGCATACAAAGCTATCGCTGAGTGGTGAACTCAGTGGTGCACAACTATAATTTAAAACATAGTACAATATACATTGACAAAATTTACAGTAAATAATTTGGAAATCTGAATACTCATCAAATTCCAAAACTCAAAATATTCATTGCTAATAATGTAAATCATTTGTATAAATGACTTTGATCACAAAATTCAATTTATCAAATGATGACTAACCATTTAAGTAATTTCAACAAAATCAATTATACATAAACCATAATTGAAATCACAATTCTTTACCATTCAAAAGCCATTCTGTATCTCAAAAATCATTATGTATCTCAAAAATCAATCTTTATCTCAAAACCATGTTGTATCTCAAAAACCACGTTGTAGCTCAAAAACCATGCTGTATCTCACAAATCATTCTTTATCTCACTAACTATGCAAGACTAATCCGATAGGGCCATCTTCGATGTGATTCTAACTCCCTATGGTCGGGGAGGTCGAATCATCGTGCACAGTACCATCACAATAATGAATCTTCTGCAAGGGCCATAATGATAAAATAAACTTAGATCTAACCTCAAATCAGAGGAAAATCTAAGCCTGTGCACGTACCATGGTAATCAAAACACAACTAACTCCATTGTCTTCTCAACAAATGAGAGAGACGGGTAATAACCTAGTCAAGCATCTATAATGAGATATAAAACAATATCACAATCCTTTTAGTGAGCATAAATCACAATATAATTCGATTCAAATTCAATTCCAATATCCAATAATTTTTATGCTCATCACAATTCAAATCATAAATTTGCATTTTCCATGAAAATTACCATCACAATTCAAAACATGTTCTATCACAATTTTCCAAAACATAATTTATTCAATCCATAACAATGCTTAATACTTGTGGAAATACCATTTCACAAAGCTAAATTCATACATACTATAACAATTTCAATAATCATTGAATTAAATCCAATGCTTATTAAACATAATACATAAGAAAAATATGTCATTTAATCATATGAAATATTCAAAACAAAATCAGTTAAAAACTAGTTGTGCACAAACACAATTTAAAACAATATCATATCAATAATCATATGAAATATTTAAAACAAAATCAGTTAAAACTAGTTGTGCACAAACCTCTGATGACTGTCTCCTGGTATGGACTCAGTGTTTCCTTCCCTTTTCCTGAGTCTTTGGTAATTGAGAAACACAATTTGAAGTGTTTCAGTACTAAATTAAACTGTCTCTAACGATAATGCTTGATAAGTAGTTCACTGAAATCTATTATTTGCTTAATCACCTAATATATCGACCCTCGATGTGTTCTAGGTAAATTAGGTTTTAGTGTCACTAATATGTCACATTCGATAGTGTTTTAGGGTTGGTACGTTTTACCAAACTCATTTCCTTGTTTAGTGCATTTTAATGCAACTTGCTGGATTCCGGGATACTAGTTTGACCTAGCCGGACGACCTAGTTCCCTCGGTTTTCGGGTTTCGGTTAAAACTACAAACTTGTAGATCTATGTCTTATGGAACGCGGGGCAAAATTTTAGGTCATTCTGAGTTAAGTAGACCAAGTTATGGTCATTATACTATTGCTGGTCAAATGGCATCAAATTAGGTCATTTTAGGTCAATTTTGGTCAACTTTGGTTCGGCCAGTTTTTGGACCCGAACTTGTGCAAGCTGTTTGACTTGCTTATGGTCATTTCTGGGCTTTGGTGTCTTCATAAGACTTGTAGGTATGGGTCTTAACTATTCATGGTTAAAATTTCAGGTCAATTGGACCTGTTTTGAGTGAGTTATGGCCTAAACACTAACTGCTGCCCAATTGGTCAGTTTTCAGGTTTCACTTGCACTTAATCCGAATTGGTCATTTTTCATGCCACCTTGCAAGCAGAATTTTGGTATGCTTTCTTAATGAAAGTTGGCTCATTTTGTGCCTAGTTTCACCTCCAATTGGTCTCATACCAATTGAAGTTACACATTTAAAGTTATAGGCTAAAATGCATACTGCCCTTAATTACCTTGCTTAAACATACATCAATGACACATTTACCTTACTATATGTCCACTTCCCTTACCAATTCTGTTTTGGTACATTACCAAAACCATATACCACTTCACTTTAAAGTCACTTTGGGCAGATTACAAACATCCTCAATACACCAAATAAAACTCTAATTCACAAAGTCCAAATACAATCACATATACACATAAACATTTCTAGTTTTTACATACACTTTACACAACTAATTCATATACATATCCATCAATCCTCAATGTCATAATTCTGCCAATATCTTCATGAACTCATACATTTATCAAAGAGTCCCAAGGCTGCCGAATTGTTCCACAATGCCAAAGTGTCCTACAATTCATCAATTTCCATTCCAAGTGCACAATCACCATATACATGTGGAATAATTTACTAGGACATTAAATCACCCTAATCAAATAATTTCTCATCAAATATATGTATGAATATTTCATTAAACATACAATTCCATGGCTGTCCAAAATTGACATATCAATAACTCCTCAAACTTAAAAATTTCCTTCACAATTCAAACACCCATAACAAGTATACAAAGTTTAACAAAGCAATGTTCAAAAATACAAACTTACCTTTGGTTGGGACTTGTTAAACCTTCACTAAACTTCTTGATTTTGGTATCAAACTCTTCCTTGTGATGTGGGGACAATTTTTAATGAAGCTACCTAGGTGATTAGAGGTGAAATGAAGGAGTGGATCAAGCTTGAAGAAAAACGGCCATGGAGGTTTTGGGAGCTTTTCATTCACGGCAATGGAGGTTTCTAATGTTGAAGATGATATTTTAGTGGAGCAATCTGCCCACTTAATACATTTTAAAATCCCTTAGTGGTCCACTCACATTAGTTAATTCATTTAATATGTTTAATGTGCTAATTACACACTTTCACTCCACTTTTGGTTATTTGCATTAGATACCACTAAACTAATTTTTCATTTTATTTTTTAAGTGTAATATTATTTATTTTTAATGGACATTTAGGTCAAAAGACAATTCGGGATTTCAAATGACCATAATGCCCCTGTTCGAGTTGCATTCCTGATTTTTCGGTAACACCGGGTTTTGTCTATTTTTCGATTTCTCACTTTTCCTTGTACTAATAATCTAATTTTTCTTTGATATTTCTAATGATATTCCTACTTCAATTGATGTCTCTTTAAGTCCTAAAAATATTTTCCAGGGTTCCCCGCAGTCCAGGGCTAGTCAACGGTCCACGCTGTGACTTCCCAGTGCGGTCACCCATCGCTAGGGTTCTCGGCTCGCTTAACTTGGTTACATTTCTTTGCTATTATTTTTCCTTTGCTTTTCTTGTATTTTATTTTCTTGTATTTCATTATTTTATGTCTTCTCACTCATATCGAAGTGTAATTCTAGGCATCCTAGCTGTCCGGACAACACTGGTCACCGGAGCAGTAGAACGCACTACCGAACTTAGGGGTGTTACATGCACAGACCTGACGTGAGTCGCCTCTAGGCCTTGACTCAGTCTCTCAGAGCTTCCAAGTCTTTTTCAGCTGAAACACACAGTTTCACAGTATTTCAGTACCATAACTTAGCATAAATTCAAAAATAAATTTAACTTCACTGTCACACCCTACTCCTCTGTAAGGCATAACATGATCCCGTAGTATATCTAATGAATTACCAACTCCATCTACTGATAACCCATTAAATACACTACAAGGGATTTTAAAAACTTTTCTTACTTCTTTTACAGTGGTGAGCACTATTTACAGGTGTTAAAAACCTTTTTGAATTGAAGTGATATAACTAACACATTTGAATTATTTGGAATTTCTGTAAAAATTTTGACAGAGTGCCATCTGTATTTTGGATAAAACAGTTCTTCAGAAAACTTGTAAAAAGCACTTCAATATTTTTTCAAATCTCAACTCCAACATATTTCTAAACTCAAATCCACAGTGATTTTTCAAAGTCTGAGATACAAGAAATATAATACAATTTTTACAAGCTAAAATAACTCATAATTATTTTACAACTTCAAGGTACAATTTGAATTTACAACTGCTCAAAATCAACAACAATATATACATACAGTGGTCATACATTACAGTACAAATACAAAAAGCTATCGCTGAGATTGTAATTCACTGAAAGCTATTATTTGCTTAATCAACCTAATATATCGATCCTCAATGCGTTCTAGGTAATTTAGGTTTTAGTGTCACTAATATGTCACATTCGATAGTCTTTTAGGGTTGGTACATGTTACCAATTTCATTTCCTTGTTTAGTGCATTTTATTGCAACTTGCTGGATTCCGGGATACTAGTTTGACCTAGCCGAACGGCCTAGTTCCCTCGATTTTCAGGTTTTAGTCAAAACTACAAACTTGTAGATCTATGTCTTACGGAACGCGAGGCAAAATTTTAGGTCATTCTGAGTTATGTAGACCAAGTTATGGTCATTTTACTGTTACTGGTCAAATAGCATCAAATTTGGTCATTTTAGGTCAATTTTGGTCAACTTTGGTTCGGCCAGTTTTTGGACCCGAACTGGTGCAAGCTGTTTGACTTGCTTATGGTCATTTCTGGGCTTTGGTGTCTTCATAAGACTTGTAGATATGGATCTTAACTATTCATGGTTAAAATTTCAGGTCAATTAGACCTGTTTTGAGTGAGTTATGGCCTAAACACTAACTGCTGCCCAATTGATCAATTTTCAGGTCTCAATTGTACTTAATCCGGATTTGGTCATTTTTCAAGTTACCTTGCAAGCAGAATTTTGGTATGTTTCCTTCATGAAAGTTGGCACATTTTGTGCCTAGTTTCACCTCCAATTGGTCTCATACCAATTGGAGTTACACATTTAAAGTTATGGCTAAAATGCATGCTATCCTTAATTACATTGCTTATACATGTATCAATTACACATTTACCTTACTCTAAGTCCACTTCCCTTACCAATTCTGATTTGGTACATTACCAAAACCATTTACTACTTCACCTTAAAGTTACTTTGGGCAGAATACAAACATCCTTAATACACCAAATGAAGTCCTAACTCACAAAGTCCAAATACAACAATAGATACACATAAAACTCCTAATTATTACATACAATTTCCACAACCAATTTACATACATGTTCATCAACCCTCAATATCACAATTCATCCAACATCTTCATGAATTCAAACATTCATTAAGGAGTCCCAAGGCTGCCGAATTGCTCCACCTTGCCGAAGTTTCACATAACTTCCTCCACTTCAATTTCAAATGCACAATCACCACATATACATGGGAATAACTTACTAGGACATTAAATCACCCTACTCAACATAAATTCTCATCAAATATATGTATGAATATTTCATTAACATACAACCCCATGGCTGTCCAAACTGGATATATCAATAACTCCTCAAACTTGAAAATTTTCTTCACAAATCAAACACCCATAACATGTATACAAAGTTTAACAAAGTAATATTAAAAAATACAAACTTACCTATGGTTGGGACTTGCTAAACCTTCACTAAACTTCTTGATTTTGGTATCAAACTCTTCCTTATGATGTGGAGATAAAACTTAATGAAGCCACTTAGGTGATTGGAGGTGAAATGAGGAGGTTAATGGAGCTTCATGCAAAACGGCAATGGAGGATTTCCCATTTCTTCATTTCGGCATGGATGGACCAAGTGAGGAAGATGAAGATGCAGATTGTATAATGGACTTACACCTGCCCTATTTGTGTTTAGTTTATTTCTTAGTGGTCCACTTACACAATTTAAAGCATATTATAAGTTTAACTTTTATTTATTCCACATTAACCCATAATTTTTGCTATTTACTTTAGGTACCATCAATTTAATTTTTCATTATATTTTCCAAGTGTAATATTATTTATTTTTAATGGACATTTAGGTCAAAAGACAATTCGGGATGTCAAATGACCATAATGCCCCTGTTCGGGTTACATTCCCAATTTTTCGGTAACACCGAGTTTTGTCCGTTTTTCGATTTCTCACTTTTCTTTGTACTAATTAATTAATTTTTCTTTGATATTTCTAATGATATTTATACTTCAATAGGGGTCTCTTTAAGTCCTAAAAATATTTTCCAGGGTTCCCCGCAGTCCAGGGTTAGTCAACGGTCCACGCCGTAACTTCCCGGTGCGGTCACCCATCACTAGGGTTCTCGGCTCGCTTAACTTGGTTACATTTCTTTGCTATTATTTTTCCTTTGTTTTTCTTGTATTTTCTTTTCTTGTATTTCATTATTTTATGTCTCCTCACTCATAACGAAGTGTAGTTCTAGGCATCCTAGCTGTCCGGATAACACTGGTCACCGGAACAGTAGAACGCACTACCGAACATAGGGGTGTTACATTCACTTTTACCTAGCTCTAATGCGCTAAACTCCACGTTCTTGAAATTTTTGTGTTTTGGGTTACTATTCACTACACTATTCAAGTCAAATTTTTAACTTTCTAAGGCTTAATAGGTATGGGAATTCCAACTTCACCCACATACCACATTTTGGTCACTAAACTTATTAGTTTTGGTCATTTTCTCAACACTTAAGTCTTTTAGGCAAAATTGTCAATTTTCAATTTTTGGTGTCTAGGTTGCACTGTTCCATTGGTCATTTTACTGTTGGAATTTGGAAAAACTTCCTTCATAAAAAATGTTCCTTATTGTCTTAAGTTTATTCTCCTTTTTGAATCACTCCAATTGGAGTTTTGTAGCTCAAGTTATATGCAAATTACATTTACTGTTCATGCTGCAGAATTTTGTTTTGGTAGATTATTGATTCCAATTTCGTTCAGCAATTTGATCAAGTTAAGTCCATAATTTGGTCTAATTTTCTTCATATGAAATGTTCTACTATGCCTTAGTTTCCATCAATTCAAGAATCACCTAAATCGCAGTTTTCTAGAGAGAGTTATAACCATTGAAACTTTACTATTCATATGATAAATCTGCAGTCTGCAGATTCAGTGATCCAACTTTGCTTAGTAATTTGATTGGGTTAATGGCATAATTTGGGTTGGTGCTCTTCATAAAAGTTTTAGGTCTATATCTTATCTAACTCCTGGTAAAATTTCAGGTCATTTTGACCTTCCTAGCTCGAGTTATGACCAAATGAACAAATACTGTTTATTTGGTCAGTTTGTGCAGGGCAGCCTGCAATTTTTCAACTTTAATCAATTTGTTCACTAGGTTTTAGTCACTTTTTGGGCATGCTTCCTAAATGAAAATTGTGTCATTTAGTGCCTATTTTCATCTCCAATTGGTCCCATATCCATTGGACGTGTAAAATTCCATTTTTGGTCCCTCAAAGTTGACTTTTGGTCATGGTGCATACCCAATCCGAATTTGGCTTTGATTCAAACACTTCTAACACACTTAATTAGGTCACAAATGGCCATTTCTTTCTTTAAACTATGTCAAAGACATCATTTAGCACTTCTTCACATTTTTGGTCCCTAAACCCTAATTTTCAAAACCCTAATTCATGTCATTTGTTGCATTTAGCTAATTAAACACTTATAAACATGCTCCCTTAACTCAATTAAGCTTCCTAACATGATTAGCTCAAACAAATTTATACTTTGTCCAACCAAACCCTAGCTGTCCAAAATTCTATATAATCCCTCAACAAATTTTCTTTCCATTTTAAGTTTATTTACAAGCTCAATAAGTTATAAATGTAAGAATCAAATTCAAATTATCAAATTTGATTACTAACCTTTTATGTAGAATTTCTTTTTCTTCAAAACTTCTTCCTTTCTTTTTCTTTTTGTTGTCAAGCTCCTTCTCAAGTGACTAGAACAAGTTTTTGTGAAGCAAGTATGAAAGGATTTGAGGTTTAATGGTGGTTTCAAAGCTTGAAGCAAGCTTTAATGGAGGTTTGCAATGGTGAGGGAGAGAGAGAGATGGGAGACATCCACAAGAAGAAGAAGAAGGACTTTTTACTTTTTTTTTTCTTTCCTTTTGTTTTGTTTTTATCCTTATAGAAGACCTAAAAATCTAAATAAGTAATTAAATTAATTTTATTCTTTATGGCATCATGCATGAGGTCATGCATGATGTCATCACCTTTTGACTTTTCCATTTTCTCTTTTCTTTTTTTTAATTAGTTCTTTAATTTAATTCTCGATCCCGAAATTTTCTTTTCTCTGATTTTATTTGACAATTAGGTTAGGAGTCAGGTCTCGGGGTCAATTGACCAAATTGCCCCTCGCTGGTTCATCCCGGTTTGCAATTAATTCCATATTTCTTTTGCTCCCTGACCTAATTATTTGACTAGCTTAACAGTTCTTTTTCATGATTTTCTCTTTTCCACTGTGTTTATAAGAGTCCTAAGGAACGCGACGTCACATTTTACGGTTCGAAATTTGAGTTTAAAACGACTTCGCAGTCGTTCCCGAGAAGGTCACCCATCGCTGTGACTCTCGGCTCGTTTAACTTCTTATGTTCTGTTTTTCTTGTTTATACTTAACTAATTGGACATTACTAATTATTTGTGTTTATGGTTTATCTAGTTGTCTAAAGTATGGTTCTAATCCCCTTAATTGTCCAAACCGACTCCGGTCACCGGAACAGTGAAATATACCAGGCTATGCAAATAGGGGTGTTACAATTCTCACCCCCTTAAAATAAATTTCGTCTCGAAATTTTACCTGGTAATCTCTGAACAGCTGTGGGTGCTGTCTCCTCATGTCCTCCTCTCGTTCCCAAGTAGCCTCCTGGCCCGAATGATGGTTCCACAGCACTTTTACCAATGGTATCTGTTTGTTCCGTAGCTGCTTCACCTCATAAGCTAAAATCTCTATGGGTTCTTCCTCATATGTGAGGTCTGGATTCACTTCAATTTCCTCTACTGGTAGTACATGAGATGGGTCTGATCGATACCTTCTCAACATAGACACATGGAAAACATTATGTATCTTCTCTAACTCTGGAGGTAGTGCCAAACGATATGCCAAAGGACCCACTTTTTCCAGAACCTCATAAGGCCCAATGAAACGAGGACTCAGTTTCCCCTTTCTGCCGAATCTCATAATTCTTTTCCAAGGAGAAACCTTGAGGAAAACTTTCTCACCCACTGCATACTCAATGTCCCTTCTCTTCAAATCAATGTAGGACTTCTGACGGTTTGATGCAGTCTTAAGTCGATATCTAATCACCCTAATTTTCTCTTCAGTTTGCTGAACAATTTTGGGTCCAATCATCTTTCTTTCACCCACGTCATCCCAACACAACGGGGTTCTACATTTTCTGCCATACAAAGCTTCATATGGAGGCATTCCAATGCTTGATTGGTAGCTGTTGTTGTAAGCAAATTCAATCAAAAGCAAGTGTGTATCCCAACTGCCCTCAAACTCAATCACACAAGCCCGTAGCATGTCCTCCAAGATCTGAATTACCCTCTCAGATTGGCCATCTGTCTGTGGGTGGAATGCAGTACTGAAGTTCAATCTAGTTCCTAGGACTCTCTGAAGACTACCCCAGAATCTAGAAGTGAACCTAGGATCTCTGTCTGATACGATGGATACTGGCACTCCATGTAGTCTCACAATCTCATCAATGTACAACTTGGCCAATCTTTCTAAACTATAGTCCATCCGAACTGGCAGAAAATGAGCAGACTTGGTTAGTCTGTCAACAATGACCCATACTGCATCATGACTCTTCTGTGTCCTCAAAAGTTCCATCACAAAATCCATCGTTATTCTCTCCCATTTTCATTCTGGTACTGGTAGTGGATGTAACAACCCAGTGGGTACTTGATGCTCTGCCTTTACTTACTAACAAGTTAGGCATTTGGAAACAAACTCTGCCACATCCCTTTTTAAACCCATCCACCAGTAATGCTCCTTTAGCCCTCTATACATTTTTGTACCACCAGGGTGCATGGCAAAAGGAGACTCATGTGCTTCCTTCAAAATAATCTGTCTCAAATCAACATCATTAGGAACACATATTCCACCCTGGTGTAGCAGTAGACCATCATCTCTAATTGAAAACTCTGGTTTCTTGCCCTGTCTGACTTCTTCCAATAACTTTGGATACTTTTCATCATTCTGAGCAGCCATTCTGATATGATCAATCAACACTGGCTGTACATGCCATGCAACTGTTGTCTGTCCATCATCATTAATCTCTAAGCTGGAATGTAATGATCTTAACTCATGTACCAAAGATAAAGGAGTAACCCGTAGACTTGCCATAGTCATGCGACTTAGGGCGTCAGCCACAACATTAGCTTTCCCTGGCTGATAGTCTATCAGACAATCGTAGTCTTTTATCAACTCTAACCATCTCCTCTGTCTCAAATTCAACTCTTTCTGGTGGCCCAAATACTTTAAACTCTTATGATCTGTGTAGATGTAGCACTTCTCCCCATACAAATAATGTCTCCAGATCTTAAGAGCAAACACAATGGCTGCAAGCTCTAAGTCATGTGTCGGATAATTCCTCTCATGCGGTTTTAGCTTGCGTGATGTATATGCAATGACATTTTGATCTTGCATCAACACACAACCTAACCCATTGTGAGAAGCATCGCTGTAAACTGTATATTCTTTACCCGGTGTAGGTAAAGTCAGGACTGGAGCTTCAGTCAAACATCTCTTCAATTCATCAAAGCTTTGCTGGCATTTATCAGTCCACTAAAATTTCACATCTTTCCTAAGTAGTTTGATCAATGGAGATGCCAACATGGAGAATCCCTTCACAAAGCTACGGTAGTATCCAGCTAAACCCAGAAAACTACGAATCTCTGTGATATTTCTGGATGGCTTCCAATTAAGGACAGCTTCTATCTTGCTAGGATCTACCTTAATACCCTCTGCTGATACTATGTGCCCCAAAAAGGATATCTCCTTCAGCCAAAATTCACATTTCGACATTTTGGCATATAACTATTTCTCCCTCAAAGTCTGTAGTATAATCCGCAGATGTCTATCATGCTCTTCTGCATTCCTCGCATAGACCAATATATCATCAATAAATACCACAACAAACTGGTCGAGGTGTGGTCTAAAGATAGTGTTCCTCAGATCCATAAAAGCAGCCGGAGCATTAGTTAACTCGAATGGCATTACCAAGAACTCATAATAGCCATAGCGGGTTCTGAAGGCAGTTTTAGAAATACTCTGCTCTTGTACTTTCAGCTGATAATAATCTGATCTCAGGTCAATTTTGGAGAACACAACTGCACCCCTCAACTGATCAAACAAGTCATCAATACGGGGCAATGGATATCTGTTCTTTATTGTTACCTTATTCAACTGCCGATAGTCAATGCATAACCGGAAAGTGCCATCCTTCTTCTTTACAAACAACACCGGCGCTCCCCAAGGTGACACACTAGGGCGGATGAGGCCCTTGTCAAGCAACTCTTGCAACTGTACTTTCAATTCTTTTAGTTCTGCTGGTGCCATTCTGTATGGCGTTATGAAGATTAGGTCCACACTAGGCATAACATCAATTTCAAACTGCACTTCTCTTTCTGGAGGTAATCCTGGCAATTCATCAGGAAACACATCCGGAAAGTCACATACAGTGGGGATGTCTTTCAGAGCTGGACTATCCACTTGGGTGTCTATCACATGTGCTAAGTACGCCTCACACCCTTTCCTAATCATTTTTTTGGCTAGTTCAGCTGAAATGATGTTTGAAGGCAATAGCTGCCTCTCCCCATGTATTACTACATCACCATACTGAGGAAGACCAAAAGTGACTATCTTTAGTCTACAGTCAATCATCGCATGATGCTTGGCTAGCCAATCCATGCCCAAGATAATGTCATAATCTCAGAAGGGCATTTCAGTTAAATCAGACAGAAAAGTGTGTCCTTGGATCACCAAAGGACAATCCCTATATAATTTATTTACCCTGACCTCCTAGCCTAATGGACTAGTTACTAGCACATCGTAATCCATTGGTACACACTAAATAGCAGTAGAACACATCACACTAGCATTAACATACGAATGTGTGGAGCCAGGATCAAATAACACATTTACATCTTGGTCAAGGATGGAGAAAATACCAGCTACTACGTCTGATATTTCAGCTTCCTCCCTCTGACGCATGGTATACACTCGATCGTGCGCCATCGGATACCGGGCCGTTAACAGTGCTTTGACTTCCAGGAGTGTTACCAGGACCCCTACCTCTGCCTCTACCTCTACCAACTGGCTGTGATCCTCTAGGTGTAGAGACTTGGGCTGATCCCTCAGATGTAGCAGAAGGTCCAGACCGGCGCGGACTAGTACAATCCTTAGCGAAATGTTCGCTGCCTCCACAGTTAAAACATGCACCAGTAGCCTTGAAACAAACCCCACCATGAGTTTTACCACAAGTTTCACACTGTCGTACTGATAGAGCTCCTCGGGGTGCTTGCTGGGTCTGCTGACCAGACCGGGGTGGTTTTGGGCCAGAGAATCTGCCTCAGCTAGATCTGCGAGAGCTGGATCCCCCAAACTGTTTCCTCTTCCTAGAACCACTCTCAGGTGCTTGTCCAGTAGTCTTTTCAGTCTTCTCTTTCTCTTGTGTACCCTTCTTCACTGCCCCTTCTGATTCTATCTTTTCCAATTCCAGGGCCTGTGAGATCAACTTAGAGAAATTCTGATGGTGGAAACCCACAACTTGCATCCTCAAATTCGGCCTTAATCCAGACTCAAACCTCTTACATCTGTCTCTAGGGGTGGAGACTAAGCTTCCAGCCTAGTGGCTTAGCCTTGAGAAGTCTCTCTCATACTCTGCTATGGTTCTGTCCCCTTGTTTCAAACTCAAGAATTCATGCAATTTCATATCTACATATGCATCAGGAACCCATTTCTGCATGAATTCCCTTAGGAAGTCTGTCCATGTCAGCACAGGTGGCTCAACCAGGCTGTGGGGGATGGTCTTCCACCATTCATACGCATCCCCTTGCAGAAGAGATACTGAATATTCAAATTTTAATTCTTCGGTACACTGCAGCTTTCTGAAAACTCGTTCCATTCTTTCCAACCACTGTTCTGCCTCCAGTGGATCCACAGTGCCCTTGAACTCGGTGGCCCCAAATTTCATCAATTTTTCATATTGTCGAGCTGAGGGCTGTGGTCGTGCTACAGGTACTTGCATCTGAACTTGGGGTGGCACATTTCCCACCATTTGTTGGAAAAACGCAGCCATCTGCTATACAAACTGAGCAGGAAACTGCGGTGCTGGAGTAGGAGCTGGAGTGGCTGACCCACTCACATTCTGGAGTGCTGGGGCTTTCTCGTGAACCTCAGCCTCAACAGATTGTTCCATAGAATGATCTCCTTCTTCCATTCCATTTTCCCAAATTTTCTACTTCCTGAGATCAAACACAAGGAGGTTGACCTCCGTTAGTGCATATTCATGATGTAAATATGTCATATGTATCAATTAAAGACACTTGAGCGATTGTACTTATCAAAGAAATGGTCACATAAAAAGTCAAAATTCATTGCAAAACCATGCTCTGATACCACTAAAACATGTCATACCTTATCCCTCTGTAAGGCATAACATGATCCCATAGAATACCTAATGAACTACCGAACTTCACCTACCGATAATTCATTAAGTACACTACAAGGGATTTTAAAACTATTTTCTTGCATTTTGGAAGTGGTGAGCATTTTGATAGGAATTAAAATCATTTATTCAAAGCTTATAAACTAGTAAGAATTTTTATCCATTTTAATTTTATCGCAAATTTTATAAAAATTTTGACAGAGTTTCGTTTGTATTTGGAGAAAACCGTTCTTCAAAATCCTGTAAAAAGCACTTCCAATAAATTTTTCCTAACTCTCAACCTCCAAATATTGTCAAAACAAACTATTTCATATCATTCTATCAATATTGTATGCATAAATTAACTTTATAGATATAAAATCCAAAATAATATTATTACAATTTATTATTCAACTGCTCACTTTACATTGATACTTATGACATTACAGTATTTACATCAAAATAATTACAAGGGTATAAAATAATATCCATACAAAATGATCAAGAGTTCTTGTCAATCCCGTAGCTCACTCTGCTGCTTTCTCTTTGCTCTTATCTGCGACAGCAAAATAAGCTATCGCTGAGTATAAAAATACTCAGTGGTGCACAGTAAAAATTTAAAATATAATACATAAATCATTCATTATCAAATCACAATTTAAATTTTTCTCAATCATATTTCACAGGTTACTAAAATGCATAATAACACAATTTGATCAAATAGTTCAATAAACACAGTGTTGCCAAATCATACACAACTTAAGCCATGACACAAAATTTCTGATCAATGCCGTGTTGTACACCACGACAAAGCAATCTACAACCCCACTAATCGAAATCAATGAGGGAGGTGGCTAGCTAGCTAGTGAGTACTCATCTGATCCCGACCTCAACTGGTAAGCCAGAGAGGGAGGAAAATGAACGATCTCAACCCCATAAATGGAGGAGGAATAATGTGATACAGTCATGCTAAGTGTGAATACAAAATCAGTTCAAAACAATTTATTCAAATAATTTATGAGAAATCTGATCAATTTTCAAAGTCATATTCACAATCATAAATGGCAACACAATTCATAATTAACTCAAAAAAATCAAATTTTCAGTAATCATATATTTAAATAAAAATTATTGTGCACAGACCTGAAGTGAGTCACCTCTGGGCCTTGACTCAGTCTTTCAGAGCTCCCAAGTCTTTTTTAGCTGAAACACACAGTTTCAAAGTGTTTCAGTACCATAACTTAGCATAAATCCAAAAATAAATTTAACTTCACTTTTACCTAGCTCTAATGCGCTAAACTCGACGTTCTTGAAATTTTTGTATTTTGGGTTATTATTCACTATACTATTCAAGTTAAAATTTTGACTTTCTAAGGCTTAATAGGTATGGAAATTCCAACTTCACCCACATACCACATTTTGGTCACTAAACTTGTTAGTTTTGGTCATTTTCTCAACACTTAAGTCTTTTAGGCAAAATTGTCAATTTTCAACTTTTGGTGTCTAGGTTGCACTGTTCCATTGGTCATTTTACTGTTGGAATTTGGCAAAACTTCATCCATAGAAAATGTTCCTTATTGTCTTAAGTTTATTCTCCTTTTTGAATCACTCCAATTGGAGTTTTGTACCTCAAGTTATATGCAAATTACATTTACTGTTCATGCTGTAAAATTTTGTTCTGGCAGATTATTGATTCCAAATTTGTTCAGCAATTTGATCAAGTTAGGTCCATAATTTGGTTTAATTTTCTTCATATGAAATGTTCTACTATGCCTTAGGTTTCCATCAGCTCAAGAATTACCTAAATCGGAGTTTTCTAGAGAGAGTTATAGCCATTGAAACTTTACTATTTATATGGTAAATCTGTAGTTTACAGATTTAGTGATCCAACTTTACTCAGTAATTTGATTGGGTTAATGGCATAATTTAGGTTGGTACTCTTCATGAAAGTTTTAGGTCTACATCTCATCTAGCCCCTGGTAAAATTTCAGGTCATTTTGACCTGCCTAGCTTGAGTTATGACTAAATGAACAAACACTGTTCATTTGGTCATTTTTTGTGCAGGACAGCCTACAATTTTTCAACTTTAATCAATTTGTTCACTTGGTTTTAGTCACTTTTTGGGCATGCTTCCTAAATGAAAATTGTGTCATTTAGTGCCTATTTTCATCCCCAATTGGTCCCATATCCATTGGACTTGTAAAATTCCAGTTTTGGTCCCTCAAAGTTGACTTTTGGTCATGGTGCATACCCAATCTGAATTTGGCTTTGATTCAAACACTTCTAACACACTTAATTCGGTCACAAATGGCCATTTCTTTCCTTAAAATATGTCAAAGACATCATTTAGCACTTCTTCACTTTTTTGGTCCTTAAATCTTAATGTTCAAAACCCTAATTCATGTCATTTGTTGCATTTAGCTAATTAAACACTTATAAACATGCTCCCTTAACTCAATTAAGCTTCCTAACATGATTAGCTCAAACAAATTTATACTTTGTCCAACCAAACCCTAGCTGTCCAAAATTCTATATAATCCCTCAACAAATTTTCTTTCCATTTTAAGTTTATTTACAAGCTCAATAAGTTAGAAATGTAAGAATCAAACTCAAATTATCAAATTTGATTACTAACCTTTTATGTAGAATTTCTTTTTCTTCAAAACTTCTTCTTTTCTTTTTCTTTTTGTTGTCAAGCTCCTTCCCAAGTGACTAGAACAAGTTTTTGTGAAGCAAGTATGGAAGGATTTGAGGTTTAATGGTGGTTTCAAAGCTTGAAGCAAGCTTTAATAGAGGTTTGCAATGGTGAGGGAGAGAGAGAGATGGGAGACGTCCACAAGAAGAAGAAGAAGGACTTTTTACTTTTTTTTTTTCTTTCCTTTTGTTTTGTTTTTATCCTTATGGAAGACCTAAAAATCTAAATAAGTAATTAAATTAATTTTATTCTTTATGGCATCATGCATAAGATCATTAATGATGTCATCACCTTTTGACTTTTCCATTTTCTCTTTTCTTTTTTTTTTATTAGTTCTTTAATTTAATTCTCGATCTCGAAGTTTTCTTTTCTCCGATTTTATTTGACAGTTAGGTCAGGAGTCAGGTTTCGGGGTCAATTGACCAAATTGTCCATCGCTGGTTTATCCCGGTTTGCAATTAATTTCATATTTCTTCTGGCTCCCTGACTTAATTATTTGACTGGCTTAACAGTTCTTTTTCATGATTTTCTCTTTTCCACTGTGTTTATAAGGGTCTTAAGGACCGCAGCGTTACATTTTACGGTTCGAAATTTGAGTTTAAAACGACTTCGCAGTCTTTCCCGATAAGGTCACCCATCACTGTGACTCTCGGCTCGTTTAACTTCTTATGTTCTGTTTTTCTTGTTTATACTTAACTAATTGGACATTACTAATTATTTGTGTTTATGGTTTATCTAGTTGTCTTAAGTATGGTTCTAATCACCTTAATTGTCCGGACTGACTCCGGTCACCGGAATAGTGAAATATACCAGGCTATGCAAATAGGGGTGTTACAATTTTATTATTATAATAGATAAAAATTTATTCAAATTAAATTAAATATGAGAGAAATTTTAGTTAAAATTAATTTAATAATAATAATTTATCTTATTTATAATACAATTAAAAATTAAATTAGAAAATAAAAATTATAAATTATCTTATAAATTCATTTATGCAAAAACATTATTTACGACATGTCACTCTTTATAATAATAATAATAATAATAATAATAATAATAATAATAATAATAATAATAATAATAATAATAATAATAATAATAATAATAGTTTAAACTAAAAAATAAATTTAAAACAATAACAAAAACAAAAACAATAATAATAATAATAATAATAATAATAATAATAATAATAATAATAATAATAATAAGAAAGGTCAATGATGACTATTAATTTGTAATCTCATAATCAACTATCATATAATTTAATCAACCTTAAATTATTTCATATTTTTAATAAATATTTTTATTATATTGTTATATTTTCTATTATTTTTATTATGAAATCTTTGTTAAAAAATTTGAGAAATAAAAAGTGTATTCTTCATAAAAAGTTATAATATATATATATATATTTGACTTATTTTATAATTATTATGTATTAATTTTTATGTTAATAATTTAATATTCTTTTTATTTCACTTTCCTAAGATTAATTATTATTATTATTATTATTATTATTATTATTATTATTATTATTATTATTATTATTAAGGCTAACTTGTGGCCTATGAATTAAAATGACCAAATAAATAAGAAATATTTTACTATCATGAAAATTATATTTAAATATTTTTGTTACCGTTTTTCAATTAAATAATATTTAATTATAAAATTAAACTTTTATTTAAATAGTTTCTATTTGTTTGTACACATATAGTATGTTGTATGAGATATTTAGTACATATCAACTATTCTACTTTCACTAAGTATTTTCATTTTATCTACGTGCTCTTAAATTTTTTTTATTTACTATGTTTTTTAATTATTTCCTTCAAAAATTTTTAGTTATCATTCTCAAAATTTATTTATTTAAATATATTTAATTAATATTTATTTAATTACTAATTTTTTTTTATAAATTTCTTATTTAATATTTCTTAAACTTTTGAATATTTTGTTTTATTATAATTATATATCGAATACAATGATAACTACTATTTTGATTATCTATATTTTATTATCATTAATTTTTAATAGAATTATTTTTAAATTGTAATTAAATATCTAAATTTTTATGCATAAATTATCTCTCAATTATATTTTTATATGGAAGTAGAATTTCAAAAATAGAACGTAAACATGATTATATCAAAAATTTAATTACAAGTAAATATGATTAAAAAAATTAAAATTAAAATATTAAAATTATGGAATCTATCTTTTAAAAAATATTATGTATTTCTAACATTTATTATCTTAATAAAAAATGGTGACATTTCAAAATTTTAATTTTTATGAAATATATTTATTTTATATCATAAATTTATGTAAAAAAAAGAATTATTTTATAAAAAATATATTAAATTAATAAAAAAATTTACACTTTATAAAAATTTAAAGATATGATATTTTTAAAAAATAATATAATAAAATGTTATTTTTAATTAATAATAATGTTATATATTTTCATTTTTATTAAAATTAAATAATTCTATTCATTATTTGTAATTTAATATATTTTTTATTATATTAATATAAAAAATTATATTTATATATTTTTTAAATAATATTATTTTTTTCATTAATCTAATATATTTTCTGTAATCTAAAAAAATCAATTCACATAAATTATAAGATAAAATAAAAAAATTTTATGAAATTTAAATTATTTTTTGAATAAAATAATTTTATTACATTTGAATGAAGTAATTATAGAAACTTAATATATGTACAAAAAGAATTAAATAAGTATTTTAATTATTTAATTAAAAATTAATTAAAAATTTATTATTATAACCTATAAAAATTTATTAAATTAAATTAAATAAAAAAAATTTAGTTGAAAATTAATTTAATAAAAATAATTAATCTTATTTAAAATATAATTAAAAATTAAATTAAAAAAATAAAATTATAAATTATTTATGCATAGCATTGACATTATGCTAGTTACAAAATAAATTAAGAGCTAATAAGAAAAAGAGAAAATAATTTTATTTTATCATAAAAAAATTAAAAATTTAATTCTTTTATTTTATAAAAAAATAATAAATAAAAAAATTGTGAGCATTTGTGTGAATTTGAATCATTTCATTTTCTATTCAAATTGAGTGTAGAAAATAATAACATTTTTTTTCTGTGAAATCTTTTTCCTTTAATTAATATAATTATAATAATAAAAAAATAATAATTTTTAAATTTTTCTTTCTATAAAAAAATAAAAATAAATAAATCACTTCATTTTTAAGATTTCATTCACTGTTCATTCCCCTGGTTAAGTTTGGAATTGGGAGAAAAAATCACTCTTTGACTTGAGCGAGTACATGTTTGGAGTCTCCGTCTTGGGTCACGAAGCAGTCATTACAATTTAAAAGCCTTGGGGCTTCTTTCTTTTCCTCCGCCCTCCCTCTTTCTGTTTCACCAAATCCGAAGCTGAGTAGCAGATAAAAATGGCGTTCGAGAAGATTAAGGTCACCAATCCCATTGTTGAGATGGATGGTCTGTTCCTTTACAATTCTCAATTCTTCTATATATTTTTTTTATCTTTTGCTCTTTCATATTTGGGTATGATCTCTCATATTATATAGGATATCCTTTCATCAATTCCTTGATCACTTTGTGATTGTGATTCTATGTATATTTTCAGGTATCAATAATAGCTCATGATACTGAACTGGGCATTTAGCAAATTAGTATTTGAAGCTTTGCTTTTGATTTGTAGAAATAAATGTTCTTCATTATTCTTTGTGATGCAGGAGATGAAATGACTAGAATTATTTGGAAATCCATTAAAGATAAGGTCTTCTTATCTTCTTATTCTTCTTCTTATTGTTTGAACAATTTTTATTATGTGATATTCTGTATTTTTTTTTCCTTATGGTTTTGGCGATTCACAGCTTATTTTCCCATTTTTGGATTTGGATATCAAGTATTTTGACCTTGGACTCCCTAATCGGGATGCCACGGATGATAAAGTCACCATAGAAAGTGCTGAAGCCACTCTTAAGTAATGTGCTATTGTCCCAGTTTCTTTGTTTTTATGACTCTTAGGATCCTCATCACTATTTATAGCATGACTTTTCCCCCTTTTCCCCTGCCATTTTAGGTATAATGTGGCAATTAAGTGTGCAACTATCACTCCGGGTATAAAATTTCCTCTATGCGAATTATGCATATGTTCTTCCTTGTGTTTATTTTTATTATTATTATTGAATGCTGTTTAATTTATGTAAGCTTGGTTTGCTTTCTGATAGATGAAGATCGTGTCAAAGAGTTTCACTTGAAAAGAATGTGGAAGAGTCCAAATGGGACTATTCGTAACATTTTAAATGGTGAGTATACTTTTTTTGTTCCTTTATCATGTTCCATCTTTTTTTTTTGGTCTGCAATTCGCTTTTGTCTGTTTATTTCTTTATCCATTATTTCTTTAATTTTTTCTCTTGGTTATTCTATCAGGTACTGTTTTTCGAGAACCAATTATCTGCAAAAACATTCTGCGTCTTGTCTCAGGTTTAGAATGATTTATTGACTTTCTGTTTGATTCTTTATCATTGGGAAGAATGTGACAACTTGAACATTTTCTTTTTCTTTTTAAGGTTGGACGAAGCCAATCTGCATTGGAAGGCATGCATTTGGTGACCAATACCGAGCAACTGATACAATTGTACAAGGATCAGGCAAACTTAAGCTGGTATTTGGTAAATATCCCATTTCAACAGTGGCCTTCTGAAGTCACATATTAGTTTCACCTCGCCAAAAGGCTTCCAAATATCAAATTCTGCTCTTTCACCCTCCTTCTCTGTCTTGTAATATTTTCTTATCTCATCATCTGAAGGCATTAAAAACTTCTGCAGTACCAGATGGATGTGGTGAGAAGACAGAATTTGAGGTTTTCAAGTTCACTGGGGCTGGAGGTGTCGCATTGTCCATGTATAACACTGATGAGGTTCATATTCCCCCTTTTCCTTTTATTTTTTTTCCTCCGCTTCTCTTCTTTAAAATAATGATTTTCTAAAAATTAGTAATAACTGTTTTTTTTTCCTTAATTTCATTTGGAGAACAGTCCATTCGTGCATTTGCTGAGGCTTCAATGAATACCGCTTACCAGAAGAAGTGGCCACTTTATCTTAGCACAAAAAATACTATTCTTAAAAAATATGATGGAAGGTATTTTCTTACCTTGCTTGTCTTTCTTTTCCCTTTGTTTCCCCTTAGTTGGGACATGCTTATCTAATTAAACAATTTTTTTTTTTTGGGTCATTATGAGAGAGAGAGGTTAGCTCGGAATATCTGTCACTGTGAACAGAAAGACGATTTTGGCCATGACATTATATTTTTCTTTTCTTCCTGTTCATCGATGTCACATTTTTGTTACTCGTATCCTTGAACCTTGATGCCTACCTCCTTTTGACTTTCCTGAAGATTCAAGGACATATTTCAGGAAGTTTACGAAACTCAATGGAAATCCAAGTTTGAGGCTGCCGGAATATGGTGAGTAATTTACTTAGAATGCTGGTTGTTTGGCCAGTTTTAGCAATTTGTCATTGTCTTACATTGCTGAATTTCTAGGTATGAGCATCGTCTAATTGATGATATGGTTGCTTATGCCCTCAAAAGTGAAGGAGGTTATGTATGGGCGTGCAAAAATTATGATGGAGATGTTCAGAGTGATTTCTTAGCCCAAGGTCTATTTCAGTGGTTATAAACTGAGAAATCACTCAAACCTTGCATTTTGTGCATTTTTCCTTTTTTTGGTTTTCTTATGGAAGCTAAACGGAAAAGATGTTTGTTCTGTGGGTGGTGTTGTCTGAAATTTAATACCTTTGATTATATTTCTTTAACATATATTTTCATTGGCTCAGGATTTGGGTCTCTTGGGTTGATGACATCTGTACTGGTATATTTGCTGTGTTCAGTTTTCTCTTCTCATAAAATTTCTTCCTTGTTTTCATTCTCCATTTCATATTTTCATTTTCTCATGTGGGAATATGGAGATGCATTCTAGGTGTGTCCTGATGGAAGAACCATTGAAGCTGAAGCAGCCCATGGCACCGTTACCCGTCATTACAGGGTTCATCAGAAAGGAGGTGAAACCAGCACGAACAGCATAGCATCAATTTTTGCATGGTCACGAGGTCTTGCACACAGGTATAAGATTCATGATGCATTTGCTAAACTATATGTTTATGCTGTGTATATTAAGAGCTTGAATCTTTAAGGATGCAATTTTTAGTGTACTTTGAAGCCTCAAATGAACATGAGCATATTTATCAGGGCAAAGTTGGATGGAAATACCAGACTTTTGGACTTCACTGAGAAACTGGAAAAAGGCTGTGTTGGAGCAGTTGAATCAGGGAAGATGACCAAGGATCTTGCGCTACTTATTCATGGGCCTAAGTAAGGATTGGCAAAACATTGATTCCATTATATGCTTTGGCTGTTACTCTCGAGTTTGCATAGAGCTAAAAATTGTGTTTGTATAGGGTTACGAGGGATCAGTACCTAAATACAGAGGAGTTCATCGATGCTGTGGCTGAGGAGCTGAAAGCAAGATTGTCTGCCAAAGCAAAGTTATAAATTCTAGGTCTCAAACCTGGCTAGGTGCTTTGTGATAATAATTAGTTTCAATTCATACATGGTATATACTTACATAATTTTCAGTTTCGGCTATCTTTTGTCGATTTTTATCCATATTTTAGTTCTCTGTTTCATTCTTGATCAGAGAGAGGAAGTTAAATGGGCCATGGTTTTCACCGCACTTCGCTCAACTTTGACAAATGATAGTGTCTGAAGGATGGATAAATTGTCTCAATAATGTCAAATTGTATATATATCAGGAACTAATTTTCTTTCACTTACTACATTAGTGCTACTATGGGACCATCTAATCCTCTGGGTCTTACAATTGGTTTGTGACTTTAGTTTGATGTGACCATTAGAATTGTGATAGACTATAGGTTGAAAGCATGGCTTTTGATGGGCTTTCCTTGACTTCTGGAGAAAGACTCTTCAATGGTGTGGTTTAATGGGGAAAAAATTTGATTATTATATATTCTTTGCATTGATGGTTTCTGAATGGCTTTAGGGACTCATCAAGGAAATTATTTATATAGAAGAATAAAAAAGAAAAAGAGCTCAGATGTTTGTAAATGGGAGACAGGTGGCAAAAACATTCTTTGAAGTCACTGTTGAATCTTATGTAATCTTTTTTATCCTCACATTTTATCTGACATGCTTAAGATTAAAGATTGCCCTTTGGTGTCTATTAATAGTGCCTTTTGAGGTTAGGCTGAAGCTACGAAGACAGAATTTTCCCTTGCTCTCATTGCAGATGCTTGGTTATTTATAATGAATTGAATTTGTTGACTTTGTTTCAGTAGACCAGCCAATGAAAAATACTCTAGGGTGTGTAGTTTGCATTAGTATGAACCCAAGGGATAAATTGGCTGGCAAGTGTTTGTGCTTCTCACATTGTTGACTAGAGCTCTCTATTCCTAGGACCAAACTACTGCCTCTCTCTCTCTCTCTCTCTCTCTCTCTCTCTCTCTCTCTCTCTCTCTATTCCTAACGCATAATATTAATTTTCTTTTATTCCTTTATATATATATAAGTTAAATTAATGAATAATTATTTATTAGTAAAAATATTTTATTTTTAATAAATTTTTTTGTTAAATTTATTAATAAAATTCTTTGTAAATTAATAATTTTTCATTTGTTATAAATTTAATTTTTATTAAATTTTAGCAAGACTTTTCTTTTGTGCTAAAAGCACCTGTACTGCTTAATTCTATGATATTGTGAACTTTACACTCACTTTGTGCCACGAACAAGGTCCTTGTACCAACTCTTACCACTTACTTTGTTTCATCCAAAAGCTAAACGTTTCTTACACCATCTATTGACATCGAAAAGTGAACTGATCTCTCTCATGACATAATAAAAGTTTATGTATTCTCAAATCACCCAGTCAACATGACTTATTATATCCTACTCCTTTTCTGAAAAGGAAGTTCCTTGACTTCTGCTTGAAACTTCTTACTATTTGATGTACTTCCTGACACATTGACACTTCGATTGAGGCTCCATTGCTCCCTTAACCTAGTTTAGTGCCCCTTATCCTCTGCTATATTCTAGAAGATACAACATTGATAGATTCTTCCAGAACTAACTCTAGTCTTGCCAATAATCACTCCTCTGATCCTTGTACTTTTCTAATAACTTATGATTAACATCTATACCTATCCTATCCTATCTTCTACTATAGTGTTCTGTTACACATATTATCAAACTGTCACTCATATTTCCTTACAAATTTAACTTGTTGGTCACATTACAAACACTTGCCTAATCTCTGATTATAGACTCTATGACTATTGTCTTGCCATTCTGAATTCTAACATCAAGTCTTTATGCCATTATCCCTCATTGCTTTCTCCATTCAGGCATATTTGAATCTATTAGGTTGAGTTTTTTTAACTTACTACTTACTGACTTCACTTCTTTGTCTATTAAGACAGTTCGAGTTATTGTTGCGCACCCTCTGGTTACTACCTACATTAGTTGCATATCTCATCTAACTTTCCTCATACTATTAACAATCTAAAAGGTCCTTGTCCCATTACCTCTTATTCTACCTTCGGGACAAAAGACAGAAAAAGTCTATTCTAGATCCTATAACTCTGAACTCTATGTTCTGGCTCCTAACATTGTATCAACTACGAACTACTCTAACTTCTACCCTTTTAGATTCTACACCATGACAAATGTTTTCCCTAATGTCACCTATTTCCAAGCTTCGTATCCTTAGTTTTCTATTTACCTTATTTATCTTTCCTAGAATCGCATTTTGCCTCCTATGTATTAAGACTCTACTCTTCCTAATCTTATCCTAATTTGGGCCTCTCAGTTTGTTCTTTAGCCAACTTTTTTTTATCTTACCTAAATTTGAACTTTGACTATTTTATTCTTTAGGTCTATTCTCTTCTTGACTTGATGCCATGTCAAAAAAGGGTACTTTTCACTCTCTCGACTAAGCCATCTACACCTCTATGTTACTTAAAATTGGTTCTTTGACCACTCCAGCTAGTAATTCCACTGGCATTCGGGTTATCTCTTCTACTACAATTGAACCAACTATTTTAACCTTCCTTTCTGCATTTCTTCTAACAACTAATATCCTATGATTTATCTCTATTGACCTATTGCCCTTACCCTTTTCTCTAGTCAGAGTATACTCTTGTCTTGAGTAGTAAGAAGTTGAGGAGCAACTCAGGGAATAGCAGTTGTGCATTCACTGCCGCAATCTTTGTTCTTGTTCATTAGAGTATAAACTACCCTCTACTACCTCGAGGAGGAGATCTACAACGATACTATCTTTCCTTATCCACTTAATTAGCCAAAACTTAAGATATTAGATATTCAAACCCGTCATTCAATTCAAGAGCTTTGCATCCATCATGATCAGATTACTTATGGTTCTTATAATGGAACTTGTACCCTCTCTAGGATACCTGAGCCAACAACTCTCTACCACACTCTACAGTCCCTTTTGGGACAATATTATGTAGGTTACCATCACCAGTAGTAACCTTCTGTCTCTCTTGAAAGGATAAGAACTGACTATAAAAGAGATATTGCATCTGCCACCTTGTCACAACCATGCTAGGCTATCTGCCCTCTTATCATATTGCAAACCCCTTAAAGCATCATTTCACAGGCTATGAGCATCATTCATAGCATCCGGTCTCCTCTTAGGGAAGCAAAGTCATACTCTGTGCCTTGCTGCTACACAAAGGAGATACTACTTTTACTAAACTTTAGGAAAAACGTCCATTGTAATGCCAAAACTATCCAAGACCCCATATCGGAGACCAAATGGTCTCACCCTATAGGTGTTACCTGTCACACCTTATTCATCCATAAGATATGGCATAATCCAGTAGTATACCTAATAAATTATCGAACTTCACCTACCGATAATCTATTAAATATACTACAAGAGATTTTGACAAAAAAAATTCATTTTTAAAGTTTGGCGTGGTGATAAAAATTTAATTTAAGTGGTTTCAATTCAAGTATGTGTTATAAAACTCATTTAGAAATAATTAGACATTTTTAAAATTTTTGCAAAACATCTACGTGGTTACAGCTAAAACTATATCAAAACAGTCTTCAATCCTGTTGAAAAACAATTTATAAAAATTACATCTTGCCCAATTGGAACTCAATCAACTCAAATCATCTCATTTCATTCTCAACAAATCTCATCATAAAGAAAAGAATTCATCTTTTTCCATAACTCAGACAGAAATTTAAATATTTGCAATAATTGAGGTAACAAAATTAATATTACAAAAATTTACATGTAAATAAATCTCAATATAATATTTTATGCCTACTGATTATCTGTGAACTTCTAGGAACAGAACCCTGAATTAGCTCTTTAACTGTGGTATGGGGCACAGATTTACGGGCACAAGTGCAATTTATGACGAAATGCTCAATTTTACCACAATTGTAATAGGCTTCCGTGGCCTTATAGTAGATACCCCCGTGTAGCTTACCACATCTCTTACAAGTACGAGCTGATAATGCTCCTCTAGTCATTTGCTTATTAGTTTTGGGTGGCCCCTGCCCTAAGGATCCGCCTCTGCCATACCTATGAGTACGAGGTCCCCCAAATCTTTTCTCTTCCCCAAGCTGTTGCTTGAACTCTAGCCAGCAGGCTTCACACCCTTCTCCTTTTCATGCTGCCTTTGTAGGGGTTGGGTTTGTACTTGGGCTTGGAAAAACGTAGCCAACTGTTGGGCCATTTGTGCAGTAATTTGTGTAGGTGGGGTTGGTGCAGTAGGGCCTCCGACACTCAGAGGAGCTAGGGCCTCTTCTTGTACATCAGCTGCAACCGACTGTTCTACTATTTTATCATTCTCTTCCATATCTATTCACAGGATTTTCTATCTCCTGAATAACCAACACAAGGAGATTTCTCAATGTCAGTTCATATTCATGATGTAAGTATATTATATGTATCAAACATTTGAGCAGTTGTACTTGTCGAAAAATATTTCCAATTCATCGTTCAAAACTTATATAAAAAAACTAGCTCTGATACCACTAAAACATGTCACACCTTACCCCTCCGTAAGATGTGGCATGATCCTGCAGTATACCTAATAAATTACCGAATTTCGCCTACCGATAATCTATTAAATATACCACAAGGGATTTCGACAAAAAAAATTCATTTTTAAAGTTTAGCATAGTGATAAAAATTTAATTCAAGTGTTTTCAATTCAAATATGTGTTATAAAACTCATTTAAAAATAATTAGGCATTTTTAAAATTTTGCAAAAAATCCACGTGGTTACAGCTAAAACTATATTAAAATAGTTCTTCAATCCTGTTGAAAAACGATTTACAAAAATTACATCTTGCCCAATCGGAACTCAATCAACTCAAATCGTCTCATTTCATTCTCAACAAATCTCATCATAAAGAAAATAATTCATCTTTTTCCATATCTGAGACAGAAATTTAAATGTTTGCATTAATTGAGGTAACAAAATTAATATTACAAAAATTTACAAGTAAATAAATCTCAAAATAATATTACAATAATTACATATCTCAAAATTTTATTACAGAGCTTTTTATACAACTGCTCAATATTTATACAAACTTACATATAGTTACAGAATACATCAAAAAGAAATTACCAAGGGTATAGTTATAATATACCTGCAGCTTATCAAACCACAGTCTCAACATGACTTCAAATCACAGTTTCAAGTAATCTCACTCAGCTGCTCTATCTTTTCTTTCACCTACGACAACATGCAAAGCTATCGTTGAGTGGTAAACTCAGTGGTGCACAACTAATAATTTACAATTTAATACAAAATATACTTTGACAAATCATAACAAAAAGTTTGAAATATTCAAAATTTTCATAATTCATAAAACCAAAGCCAATATTTTCAATCATGCAAATCATTTGTTTAAATGACATTTTGATCAAATAATCACAATTTACCGCATCATAATAAAGCATTTAAAATGTTCACATTTCTCTTGAACCGTGAAAATAATATAATATTTTACAACCATTAACACACATTTGTTTTAATCCCATTTTATCAAAATATGCATAATTTAAGGGTGTTGAAAACATTCACACAGTTTAGAGAATGATACTAAAACAATGTCGGGTTGTATACCACGATAAAGCCAATACTCCCAATAACTAAAGGCTAAAGGGGAACACAAGGGCTAGCTAGCATATATGAGTACTCATTCAATACTTCCTCAACTAGTAACACACCACAACACTTTAGCCAGAGAGGGAAAACTCAACCCCACAAGTGGAGGAGATCACAATAAAATCATCCCACTAGGTAAGCTAATGAGGAATACCAATTATGTTGCCATGCTAACTATGGTTTCAAAACAATTTCAAATAATTTCCATTCAAAGAATCGCATTACAAATCAAGTAATTATATTTCACAGTTCACAATTTTCAAAACAATCCATTAAATTCTTAAGTGCACAAAAGTAATTGTATTTAAATCATACAAAGCCAATTCAATAATTTAAAGTTCACAATTACAAAGAAAAAACATAATTCATTCATATAAAGTTCACTCAAATCAATTCCAAATTTAAAACATAGTAAAAGAATAGTTATATACAAACCTCTTTATACTCCTCTTACTTAGTTTCACTTTTCTCCTCTTTAGGAGGCTCCATTTTCCACTAAAAATACACAATGGAAATGTCTCAATACTTATCCCAATTATCTCAAATAGCTAATTAACTAAATTTTTAATGCATCCCTAAGTAGATTTTGAAATTCCAATGTATTCTGGGTCCAGGGCAATTCTAGACCCTGACTTTGCAATCTCATTTTAACCTAGTTCTAGTCATAATTTGGTGAAGTGTTCTTCATGAAAATTGGTCCTTTAATACTAGTTTTATTTTCCAATTTGAATCACTCAATTTGAAGTTCTAGATCTCAAGTTACAGCTAAATTACTAAACACTGTTCTAAGTGCCATATCCTGAAATTTCATATTTATACTTTATCTTTGCATTCTATATCCGGGTATCTTAAACTCATAATTTGGCCTTGGTCCCTCAAACAATGTTTTAGGTATTTGTCTTAGGTTTCCAAATCATTTTGAATCACTTCAATTGGAGTTATGTAGAGGAAGTTATGGCCTAATAACCATTCGGAGGTCATAAGCCCAATTAGCTAAGGTGCAGAAATTCCAAATTTAGGATTCCTGACTTATCCAAATAATTCCCCTATCTTGCCGCATAAACTGGGTTTTCGTCAAAACATAACATTTGTAGTCCTATGTCTTATGAACATTTTTATTTTAGAATCACCTAATTTACATTTTTTTTTGTCCAAGTTATGGCAATTTTGCCAAAACTGGTCAGATAAGCAATTGTCCAGAATTTCCAAGTTAGTCTAGAATCAGGGCAGATTTGCTGGATAATTTTATCTAGCAATTTGATCAACTTAGTTTCATAATTTGGCTCTATGGTCTCTATGAGAACTGTTCTCCTATGTCTTAGGTTTCCATTGGTTTAAGAATCACCTGATTTGGAGTTTTCTAGAGTGAGTTATACCTAATTTACTAAGTACTGTTTATTTGGTCATTTTTTGGTCAGGTCTAGAATTACAATCCGGATTCAAGCCAAATTTAGGGCAACCTATGGTAAGTTTCTGGACAAGGTGTCTTCATTAAATTTCTAGCATTATGTCTTAAGTTTCATCTCGAATTAGTCTCACAGAAATTGGAGCTATGTAGCTCAAATTATACTCATTTAAAGCTGTTGGACTCAAGGGTCCAGAATTTCAAGCAACTCATTGCACTATAATCCATCAATTCCTTTCGTCAATTCAACATAAATTCTCAACTAAAATATGCCAAATGACCATAATTAAGCCTTACAAACATTAATGGCATAACATACTACAAAATCCTAATTTTCACTAAAACCCTAAATTTTCTTCACCCCAATTTCATGCAATTCATACAACCTTAACATATAAATTAAGTAAACTACTTTATTTAAGCTAGGATTCATAATCAATTCAACCAAAACACTTCTAATCCTAAGTTCCATCAAGCTGGCCGAAATTCATACATCAAGATTCATGCATCATTTTTATGATTTCTTAAGCTAAATCCCCATATCCACAATTAATTTTATGCATACATAATTAATTTAGCTAGAGAGATGACTTACCTCTAATGGTGCTCTCCTCAGTTTTCCTAAACTCTTCATCTTTCTCCTTTCTTTCACTTTCAATCTTCAACCCAAGGTGTAATTTATAACTTCCTCTTAAGAATCTATGGAAAATAAGGTAGGAAAACAAGGTTTCAAAAGCTTATGTTTAGTAAAAATGGAGGGAAAGTGAGAGAAGAGGTTGAGCTTGCCAAGGAGTGAGATGATGATCTTTTTTTGTTTTAATTTTAGTTAATTTTTGTCTTCTTTTATACATATTTTTCCCCAAAATTCATGAATTAAAAATTATAATTTTAATTGTGTCATGGTGAGGTCATGGTGATGTCATAAATCCAAAGTAAACTTAAATGTTCATTTCTTTTCTTCCTTTCCATATACCATTTCTTATTTTAAATTCTTTTTCAATATTTCAATCTCATACAATTTAATGGACATCTAGGTTAAACGTCACTTCTAGGAGTGAATTGACCAAAATGCCCCTCATCGGGTTACAGTCTATTTTCTAATATTGCCCGATGAGTCCTTAAGTTCTAATTCACTTAATTTTACTTATTCTCTTTTTATTTCTTGGAATTTTAAATTCCTAGTAGTTTTACAATTAACTCTTAACTAAGAATTTCATAGGGTCCTACACAAATTTAGGGTGGTAACTGAGTTCGCAGTTGCTTCCTGGGTCGATCACCCATCATCAGCACTCTAGGCTAATTTAACCTAATTATGCTTCATTTCTCTTATTTTAATCCAACCTCATTTGATCTTTATCAATTTTATTTATGTGTTTTCTATGTAAATTAAACACAGTCTCAAACATTCTAATTGTCCGAACAGACATTAGTCACCGAAACAGTAGAATGTACGGACTACTTAATCCGAGGGTGTTACAATTCTCCCCTCCTTAAAAGAAATTTTGTTCTCAAAATTTGTCAAATGTTAGTCTTTAAAAAGTCATGGGTGTTGTCTTCTTATGTCTTTCTCATATTTCCATGTGACTTCCTAGCTTAAATGGTGGTTCCATAGCACTTTAACCAATGGTATCTATTTATTTCTCGGCTGCTTTACCTCATGTGCCAAGATCTTTATGGGTTCCTCATTATAAGTTAAGTTTGAATTTACTTCAATTCTGGTGGTGTAGCAAGCCTGCCTGCTAATGGATCCACTATTCGTATGGTCTTATGAAGCGAGGACTTAGTTTCCCTTTCTCTATAATCTCGTGATCTTCTTTTCGAGAGGGAAAACCTTCAAAAACACTTTATCATTCACATTATTTTCAATATCTCTCTTCTTTATGTCTAGGACTTCTGACAAATCTGATGCAACTTTTAGTCTATTTTGAATAATTCTAATTTTCTCTTACTGTTGTTCTGTCAATTATTTTCATTCATGTTTCCTTATAAAGTGACCATATTGGTCATATTAGAAATGCTTATCTAAACCTTGATCGTAGACCTCATAACCGCTACCTCACTATCTCCATTTCTGACTTAGGCCTATGTGCCATTTTGTACCATCTTGTTCACTTTTATTTAACTTACTACTCATTAATTCATTCCTTTGCTTGATAAAACAGTTCAGGATACCATTGCACATCTTAAAATTATTACTTGCTTTGATCCTATTTTTCAACTAACTTTTCTTCTATTGTTATAAATTTAAATTGATTTTATCCCTGTGTTACCTACTTCATCTTGGAAATAGGAATAAACAAAGGTTGACCCATATCCTAAAATTTTGAATCCCATGGTTTGGCTCCTAACACTGTCCTACTTCAACCTGTTATGAGTTTTGCACTTTTGAATTCTATACCGTAATAATTATTTTCCCTAGTGTCATTCCTTTTTATATTCTTCATCCTTACTTTTTGGTTTATCTCTTTTACCCCTTATAAGACTGCATTTGCTTCCTTTAATCCTGACTCTATTTTTCCCAATCTTATATGGCTTCTCAATTTATTCTTTAATTAACTCTTTTATCATCCCCACAACTCAACTTTGGTTATATTATTCTTAGTCTTCTACTCTTTCTTGACTCGATTGTCATGTCAAAAGTTGGGACCTTTTATCATCTCTAATAAATCCGCTACACTTCAATATTACTTTGAATTGGTCCTTTGACCATTCTCTCTTTGCTACATTTAAACCAACTATTCAAATTTTTTACTTCTACATTTTCTTTTATCTACCAACATCTTATAGCTTATTTTTCACTGATTTGCAATCATTGCCTTCTCTTTTGCTGAACTATAAACTACCCCGTAATACCTTAAGAAGGGAGTCTCAGGACTCCTCTTTTTCTCTTATCATTCAAAAGTTCTGTACCAATCATAATCTGATCCTTTTGACCCTCACAATGAAAATTATACTCTTCCTAAGGAAAACCTGAGCTAATTATTTACTATCACACTACTATTTTAGTTAGAACATTATTTCACAAATCATTTTATTAGTGGCATTCATCCATCCTTTCTGTGAAAACACTACTATATTCTTGTTATATAATTGACTACCATAGAATACTATATCTACTGTCTTAGCACATCTATATAAAGTTATTTACTTTCTTTTTATACTATAAATTCCTTGAATCATCATTTTACAAGTTATGAACCTTATCCATAGCATCTTGTCTCCTTTAGGGGAACAAAATCATATCTTATGCCTTGCTGCTACTCAATTAAGATATTGTTTTTCACTAAACTTTAGGAAAAAGGTCTATTGTAATGCCAAAACAGCTATAATATCCCCATATCAGAGACCAGATGACTTCACTGTACAGGTGTTATCTTTAATTTATAACTATACTGGAATTTTTAGTTTTATAACAATCCCTGACATATTGTAACTCATGTTATGGTAACTGAGTCAGTGACTCTAGCTACTTTACAACCATGATCTTTCGATATTCTAGCTTTAGGGTTTTAAATCCCTAATTAAGATTTTCAACTCATTTCCAATAATAGAACTCTATTCTGGCATAACTATACGAAAGTAGAAGCCATTTGCAATTATCCTTATCTTGGTGCACTATTGGGTAGTACGTAGCTCTACACAATAATCCCAAGTCGGTACTTTAATCTGTAGCTTACAGCACAAACTATATGGTAGTACGTAGCTCTACACAATAATCCCAAGTCGGTACTGTAATCTGTAGCTTACAGCACAAACATCGAGAACATTGTATAGTTACTATGGTACATCCCAATAGATTAAACTTTCCTATATCTTATCCCTCTTGAATCCACTAGTATCTTAAACTTATTCTGCTTATGGTATCCACTGACATATGTTAGCAGTAATACCTTTGTCCTCATCTAGGGCAGCCTTATTACTATAACTCACTTTTAAGTCCTTTTGCCTTGCACTAAATAGGCACGCTAATTAGCTCTATAATTTATTGTATTATTGGAGATGTCTCTCACTAACAAACTCTTCCAAAACTGATTCCAATCACACTTACTACCATAGTTCTTATCCTAAAGGGCTAGTCATTAACGCATCAAAATTTATTTCCATGCAAGGGAATAGCAGCAGAACATATAATTCTAACACTAACATGCAAATAAGTAGAGGTGGGATCAAATAGTACATAATTATTTCTTTCAAAAATTGAGAACGTACAAGAAGCTACATCCGAAGTCTCTACTTCTTCCCTTTGGCGCATGCTTACTGTGCCTTGGTTGCCAATAGTACCGCCTCTACCTCTGCTTCTACCCCTACTGACTATCTGTGAACTTCTAGGAACAGAACCCTGAATTGGCTCTTTAACTGTGGTAGGGGGCACAGATTTATGGGCACTAGTGCAATTTATGACAAAATGCTCAATTTTACCACAACTGTAATAGGCTTCCATGGACTTATAGCAGATACCCCCGTGTAGCTTATCATATATCTTACAAGTACGAGCTGATAATGCTCCTCTAATCATTTACTGATTAGTTTTGGGTGGCCTCTACCCAGTGGATCCGCCTCTGCCATACCTATGAGTATGAAGTCCCCCAAAATCTTTTCTCTTCCCCAAGCTGCTGCTTGAACTCTAGCCAGCAGGCTTCACACCCTTCTCCTTTTCAAGCTGCCTTTGTAGGGGTTGGGTTTGTACTTGGACTTGGGCTGACATATTATCAGTCATTTGTTAAAAAAACGTAGCCAACTGTTGGGCTATTTGTGCAGTAATTTGTGTAGGTGGGGCTGGTGCAGCCTAGCCTCTGACACTCAGAGGAGCTGGGGCCTCTTCTTATACATCAGCTGTAACCGACTATTCTCCTGTTTTATCCTTCTCTTCCATATCTATTCACAGGATTTTCTATCTCTTGAACAACCAACAAAAGGAAAGTTCTCCCCGTCAGTTCATATTCATGATGTAAATATACTATATGTATCAAACATTTGAGCAGTTGTACTTATCAAAAAGTATTTCCAATTCATCGTTCAAAACTTATATAAAAAAACTCGCTCTGATACCACTAAAACATGTCACACCTTATCCCTCTGTAAGATGTGGCATGATCCGGTGGTATACCTAATAAATTACCTAACTTTGCCTACCAATAATCTATTAAATATACTATAAAGGATTTTGCTAAAAAAATTCATTTTTAAAGTTTGGCGTGGTGATAAAAATTTAATTTAAGTGTTTTAATTCAAATGTGTTATAAAACCCATTTAGAAATAATTAGGCATTTTTAAAATTTTACAAAAAATCCGCGTGGTTATAGCTAAAACTATATCAAAACAGTACTTCAATCCTGTTGAAAAACAATTTAAAAAAATTACATCTTGCCCAGTTGGAACTCAATCAACTCAAATCGTCTCATTTCATTCTCAACAAATCTCATCATAAAGAAAATAATTTATTTTTTTTCATAACTCAGACAAAAATTTAAATGTTTGCATTAATTGAGGTAATAAAATTAATATTACAAAAATTTACATGTAAATAAATCTCAAAATAATATTACAATAATTACATATCTCAAAATTTTATTACAGAGCTTTTTATACAACTGCTCAATATTTATATAAACTTACATATATTTATAAAATACATAAAAAAGAAATTACCAAGGGTATAGCTATAATATATCCACAGCTTATCAAACCACAGTCTCAACATGACTTCAAATCACAATTTCAAGTAATCTCACTCAGTTGCTCTATTTTTTCTTTTACCTACGATAGCATGCAAAACTATCGTTGAGCGGTGAACTCAGTGGTGCACAACTAATAAATTACAATTCAATACAAAATATACTTTGACAAATCATAACAAAAGGCTTGAAATATTCAAAATTTTCATAATTCACAAAATCAAAGCCAATATTTTCAATCATGCAAATCATTTATTTAAATGACGTTTTGATCAAAAAATCACAATTTACTGCATCATAATAAAGCATTTAAAATGTTCATATTTCTCTTGAACCATGAAAACAATATAATATTTTACAACCATTAACACACATTTGTTTTAATCCCATTTTATCAAAATATGCATAATTTAAGAGTGTTGAAAACATTCACACAGTTTAGAGCATGACACTAAATCAATGTCGGGTTGTACACCATGACAAAGCCAATACTCCCAATAACTAAAGGAGAACACAAGGGCTAGCTAGCATATATGAGTACTCATTCAATACTTCCTCAACTGGCAACACACCACACCACTTCAGCCAGAGAGGGAAAACTCAACCCCACGAGTGGAGGAGATCACAATCAATATCATCTCACTAGGTAAGCTAATGAGGAATACAAATTATGTTGCCATGCTAACTGTGGTTTCAAAACAATTTCAAATAATTTCATTCAAAGAATCGCATTGCAAATCAAGTAATTACATTTCACAGTTCACAATATTCAAAACAATGCATTAAATTCTTAAGTGCACAAAAGTAATTGTATTTAAATCATACAAAGCCAATTCAATAATTCAAAGTTCACAATTACAAAGAAAAATTATAATTCATTCATATAAAGTTCACTCAAATCAATTCCAAATTTAAAGCATAGTAAAAGAATAGTTGTGACAAACCTTTTATACTCCTTTTACTCAGTTCTACTTTTTCCCTCTTTAGGAGGCTCCCTTTTCCACTGAAAATACACAATGGAAATTTCTCAATACTTATCCCAATTATCTCTAATAGCTAATTAAATTAATGCTTAATGTATCCCTAAGTAGATTTTGAAATTCCAATGTATTCTAGGTCCAAGGCAATTCTGGACCCTGACTTGCCAACCTCATTTTAACCTAGTTCTAGTCATAATTTGATAAAGTGTTCTCTATGAAAATTGGTCCTCTATGTCTTAGTTTTATTTTCCAATTTGAATCACTCAATTTGGAACTATGGATCTCACGTTATGGCTAAATTACTAAATACTGTTCCAAGTGCCATATCCTAAAATTTCATATTTGTACCTTAACTTTGCATTTTATATCCAGGCATCTTAAACTTATAATTTTGCCCTGGTCCTTTAAACAATGTTTTAGGTCATTGGCTTAGGTTTCCAAATCATTTGAATCACTTCAATTGGAGTTATGTTGAGGAAGTTATGGCCTGATAACCATTTGGAGGTCATAAGGCTAATTAGCTAAGGTGAAGGAATTCCAGATTTAGGATTCCTGACTTATCCAAATAATTCCCCTATCTTACTCTATGAACTAGGATCTGGTCAAAACATAAAGCTTGTAGTCCTATGTCTTATGAACATTTTTGTGTTGGAATCACCTAATTTTCACTTTTGTAGTCCAAGTTATGACAATTTTTCCAAAACTGGTTGGATAGGCAATTGTCCAGAATTTCTAGGTTAGTCCAAAATCAGGATAAATTTGATAATCTAATTTTGTCTAGCAATTTGATCAATTTAGTGTCATAATTTGGCTCTATGGTCTTCATGAGAACTGTTCTCCTATGTCTCAGGTTTCTATTGGTTCAAGAATCACCTAATTTGGAGTTTTCTATAGTGAGTTATGCCTAATTTACTAGATACTATTTATTTAGTCATTTTTTGGTCAGGTCCAGAATTCAAGCCAAATTTAGGGCAACCTATGGTCAGTTTCTGGATAAGGTGGTCCTCATGACATTTCTAGCATCATGTCTTAGGTTTCATCTCCAATTGGTCTCACCCCAATTAGAGCTATGTAGCTCAAATTATACTCATTTAAAGCTGCTGGACTCAAGGGTCCAGAATTTCCAGCAACTTATCACACTACAATCCATCAATTGCTTTCATCAATTCAACATAAATGCTCAACTAAAATGTGCCAAATGACCATAATTAAGCCTTATAAACATCAATGGCATAACATACTTCAAAACCCTAATTTTCACTGAAACCGTAATTTTTCTTCACCCCAATTTCATGCAATTCATACAACCTCAACATATAAATCATGTATATTACTTCATTTAAGCTAGGATTCATCATCAATTCAATCAAAACACTTCAAACCCTAAGTTCCCTCAAGCTGGCTGAAATTCATACATCAAGATTCATACATCATTTTTATGATTTCTTAAGCTAAATCCCCATATCCACACTTAATTTTATGCATACATAATTAATTTAGCTAGAGAGATGACTTACCTCTAATGGTGCTCTCCTTAATCTTCCTAAACTTTTCATCTTTCTCCTTTCTTTCACTTTCAATCTTCAACCCAAGGTGTAATTTATAACTTGCTCTCAAGAATCAATGGAAAATAAGGTAGGAAAATAAGGTTTCAAAAGCTTATGTTAAGCAAAAATGGAGGGAGAGTGAGATAAGAGGTTGAGCCGGCCAATGAGTGATTATGATGATCTTTTTTTGTTTTAATTTTAGTTAATTTTTGTCTTCTTTTATACATCTTTATCCCCAAAATTCATGAATTAAAAATTATAATTTTAATTGTGTCATGGTGAGGTCCTGGTGATGTTATAAATCCAAAGTAAACTTAAATGTTCATTTCTTTTCTTCCTTTCCATATACCATTTCTTATTTTAAATTCTTTTTCAATATTTTAATCTCATACAATTTAATGGATATCTAGGTCAAACATCACCTCTAGGAGTGAATTGACCAAAATACCCCTTATCGGGTTATAGTCCATTTTTTAATATTGCCTAATGAGTCCTTAAGTTCTGATTCACTTAATTTTACTTATTCTCTTTTTATTTCTTGGAATTTTAAATTTCCAGTAGTTTCGCAATTAACCCCTAACTAAGGATTCCATGGGGTCCTACACGAATTTAGGGTGGCAATTGAGTTCGCAGTCGCTTTTAGGGTCGGTCACCCATCATCAGCACTCTAGGCTCATTTAACCTAGTTGTGCTTCATTTCTCCTATTTTAATCCAACATCATTTAATCTTTATCAATTTTATCTATGTGTCTTCTATGTAAATTAAACTTAGTCTCAGACATTCTAGCTGTCCGAACAGACATTAGTCACCAAAATGGTAAAATGTACATACTACTTAATCTAAGGGTGTTACATTACTTTTACTTTATGACTATACTAAAACCTCTAATCTTATGGCAACTCCTGATATAACTCTAGTTTATGCTAGGGTAACTGAGCCACTAACTCTAGTTACCACCCAACTGTGATCTTTGATATTTTAGCTCAAGGGTTTAAAACCCTAACTAGGAGTTCCAAACTCTTTTGCAAAAATAGAACTCTATTCTTGTATAATTATACCAAAACAGATGTTATCTGGAAACACCCTCATAATGATGCACCACGGGGGTGCACATAGCTTTACACAATAATCCCATATCGGTACTGTAATTTGTAGTTTACAGAATAAATATCAAGAATTTTGTATAGTTACTATGGTACGTCCCAACAGACTAGGTTTCCTAATTTCTTATCTTTCTTGAACCCACTATACCATAAGCTTACTCTGACTGGGCTATCCACTGATGACTGCCAGTAGTAGTACCCTCACCCTTATCTAGGGTGGTTATACTGCCAGAACTCATCTTTATGTACTCGTGCCTTGCACCAACTAGGCACGCCAAATAGCCCTATTTTAACAGAAATACAACATTTCCTAGAGTATGTATGCCCCTAGTAGACCACATCACATCTGCTAGCTCAAGTTCATATCACTATGTATTCCATGAAAAATGAGACACTAAATTGAAGCACTTTTACACCACCTAAGGAAAATGCAGAATCTTGAAATAAGGAATTATAAAAAAAGACAAAACAGGAACTTATACTCCTACTGTGACAACTTTAGTTACACACTTTCCCACGTATCTAGAGCCTAAGCTCTAATACCAACTTTGTCATGACCCTATTCTACGGGCTAGATCGGCACTAGGATCTGGGCTAACATAAAGCCCTTGATGCCAGTAGTAAGCCTCACTTCCCAAACCCATAGCCAGGACCAAAATCAAGGCCCAACATGCATATTGAAAAAAATTAAAAGACTATAAATTTACTTGGGTCAACTCAACTCAATATCTATCAGAAATTTCCTACTAGGGAAATCTAGCTCAGCCTTGACCCACAACATGTACAAACCATCTTATATCATAAAATTTTCATTAAATAAAACAATATATTCATAACCAATTCCACAGCGGGGTTCTAGTAATTAAATAAATGAATAAATAAATAGACACAATAAACTATTAAACTAAAAAGACCAACTTGCGAGAAAAATGCAAGTTAGATTCGAAGAAATAAACTCAGTCCTCTTGCAACCTGGGAAAAATATATGAACAGGAATAAGTATTCGACTCAGAGAGTTTAAATATTGATTATAAGTGGAATTTCTATAACTATCTAAAACTAGTGCAATCCTACCATGAAATGCACATCCATCACATATAACAAATAATTCACTCAATATTCACATGAGAAGGTGATTTGGAGCTACTCACACACCCAGTGTATCACATCAATGTATATCTGGGAGCTAATCCCCTATACAATTCTATTAATTTCAATGCCTACTAGCGAGGTCAACTCAAGGCAGACTTTCTCTTAACAAACCAAGAATGTGGGTCAGCGAGATCAACTTAAAGTCAAACTCACCCCGACTTATCCATATATAAGGATCGAGTCCTAGCAAGTCAAGCTCCAACCATGACTACCCATTCTACCACTATCCATATCCAAACCATACTCATGCCAATACATACACACAGCTCCAAATTATCCTCAGAGCAGTAATCACAATAAATAATAATAATTAAATATGCAGCAACCCAAAAATGCTCTTAATATATTAACTATTTATGTGCATACTTAATTATTTATAGAATACATGAGCATGCCAGACATATAATTAATATTGAAATTACAAAAATAATCAATATCTAACTCATAAACTGGTTGACCTGATAGCAACTAGTCTGATTGAAAGAAGAAGAAAGGCTAGCCTGCACTGATTACCTAGACAAACGCATTGACATCTATCAAATTTATGACCAAATTAATTAATTAATTTAATCAAAGAAATAAGAATAATTTCCTAAGGTCTTGTCGAAATTTTGGCAGAGTCTCCCTATAATTGGAACTAATTGTCCTGCAAGAAAAATGCAATAACAACAACATATAGGGCTTCAGGCCCACAATAACAATTATAATGCCCATCTGGAGCCTACAAGAATTGTAATCTAGGTCCAATCCTCCAAACTCTAGTTCAGACCCCTAACTCCTCTATAATTCAAATAATTATTTTTGGCACTTCAAAAATTATGAAAATATTCTTGGAGTTCATCCACATCATCCTTGTATTAATTAAAGTCATTTTACTAAATCTTTCTAAGCCAGGAATATTTTATAGCTTTAATAAGCTAGCTTAATTAAAGCACAAACTATCTAACTTGAGTTAGAGACTACCTTTGTGAATTCTACTACTTGGAATGTGTCCAGAACAACTGAAAATATTGGAAACAACTATAAACACGACCCCTTTCTGGGACAACCCGCTGGACACCCAGACCGGGCTGGAAACTCAGTCCCGAGTGCCAGTAAGCTATTGCCGATTTGATCTCACCTAAAAAAAGTCTATAAATTGTTAATAATTATCATATAATTATATTTAATTTACGAATATCAAAAAGGGTCAAAAATCTCACCAAACGATCTAAACTGTCTAATGATCACTTTTTCCAAACTATGTTCGATCGGAGCGAAGTTGGTCCCATCTCAAAGGTCTCGATGCGCTAAGTTCATCAGCGGTCTTGGATCATTGATCCGACATTTGGATCTCTGGAAATCTAACCAAAGTGCTTATAAAAAACTCATTTTCTCTCTTCCTCATTTTGCGTGAATCCAGCGACCATAACAGCTGCCATTAGTCGAAAATATCGATTTGGACCAATTGTGTGGTCGGAGAAGCAGCTACCAAAAAATGGCCTTGAAACATCAGTTCTCTCTCATCTCTTTCTCTCTATTCATTTTTGGCTTCCACTATTGGCCATGTTTACCACCACTGGTCTCCGTACCATCGTCAAAGGTTGCTGGTGGTCATTGAAGCTTTGCTGGCCATCGCCAGCCACTGGTCTGGCTGGAGGGGTGGTGAACTGAGAGGGAGAGGGAGAGATGCGGGAGGAGGAAATTTTTTTTTTTTTTTTTTTTTGGGGGGGGGGGGGGTGGGGGTGGGCCACAATTTGCTGTTTTGAAAATTTTGGGTTTTTCTTTTATTTTTTAACTTTTAATTACACTTTCAGTCTCTGAACTCTTTGGGTATATTCAAATGGGTCCAAAATCCTTTTCAATTGGGTCCCCAAAATGCAAATATAGACATAATTAGATAATAAAGAAAACACAATAAATAATAATGATAATAATGATAATCAAATTAATAACAATTAAATTAAATCTTAGAACCAAGGTTAACAATAATGTAATAATATATCTTGTTAATTGATTTAATATTAATATTTAAAACTAATCATTTCAATTAAAATTGGCCTATTAAATAATTTATAAAATATGTTTAGAAATAACATTAAAATATATAAATGAAAGTTTTATAAAAATAATAAATTAGTTAGATAATATTAAAATAATATTTAAATATTGTATAAAAATATAAAATTTATATTTAAAAATTCAGGTTATTACAAATTAACTTTAGAGTTTTAATAATTTTAAAATTAATCCTACTTATATTTCCTACTATAATCTAAAATAAAATCTTATAAAAAAAACTGAAATCATAAATTTACATTTCCAAAGATGGCAAGTTAAAAAACTCAATAATAATAATAATAATAATAATAATAATAATAATAATAATAATAATAATAATAATAATAATAATAATAATAATAATAAACTACCTATAATCTATAAATATAAGAGTGCAAATGAAGGGTAAACTTGTGAATGGATAAATATATCTTTAACTTTTAGATTATTTATAATACTATAAAGTTTAATAAAAAATTAAAAATAAAATGTTGCAATAAAAATAATAAGATGAAAATAAAAAACTACCGTAAATAATTATGATAAAATGAAAGATAAAATGAAAAAAAAAAAATTAAACTCATGTTTTTACTTGAAAAACGATAAATTACGTGAAAAGAAAAAATAATTTTTTTTTATAATCTTATAATAACACTAATAAAATTTTAACATTATTTAATATATTTAAAAATAAAAATGTTATAATATAGTAAATTGTATTTTTATTTTGATACAATAAATTATATATTGAGATATTAGTATATAATTGCATTGTAATTAGAAGTTTTATTTCATTTTACGTACTCATTAATCTCTTGTAATTCATTAAATAAGAAATTAATGTTATCAACAATCATACAATTAAATGTCATAAAAAAATAAATTAAAGTTAACCTTTTATAATAATAATAATAATAATAATAATAATAATAATAATAATAATAATAATAATAATAATAATAATAATAATAATAAATTATGAATAAATAAAACTAAACCTTTTAACTTTTTTATGATTATGAATTATTAAAAAATAAAAAAATAATAAGGCAACTAAAGATAAATCTTAATTTTAAGAAATAACCAAACTAAAATTTAAAGAGAAAAATTTATTTAATTTTAATGAAAAATTAATAATAACAAAAATAGTTGATAACAGCTATGCTTAAATTTAATTAATTTATTTTCTTATATATTTGTATTATGATAATTATTTTATAATTTTACTAAAAAAAGATAATTATTTTATTTATTATGATTTACTAAAAATTACTATAGTAGAGTTATTATTATTATTATTATTATTATTATTATTATTATTATTATTATTATTTATTTATTTATTTTCTTTAATGTTTAAGGTAGAGCGTGCACGGTTGATGAAAGTAGATATTTCAAAAAATTGAACAAATTAATAAGAATTATTATTGAAAAAATCGATATTATAAAAATTGAACCATATCAATATGAACTTATTTTACTATTTTAATACGAGTTTAGTTTTTTTATTAATAATTAAATTGAAAACTGTATCAAATAAAATAATGAAACAAAAATTAATTTTTTACATATATTTTTCTATATTTTAGATATATTATATAATTATAATATAACTACATGTTTATATGTAATTAAATATGTAATGTATATAGTACATTATTAATAATGAACTATAAACACTTGAATATTATATCTTATTTCTTTAATTTGATGTACGTATAACATACTTGCTTCACAGTCTAGTTATCAATAAAAATCACAAAATATCTTTTTACCACCTCTAATTAAATAATCTTTATTATCACATAAATTAGTATGAACGAGTTCTAAAAGAAAAGTGGTTTAAAAAAGGATTTATAAGATGACTTAGAGATTTTTGTGTTGCGAAAATTACATCCACATAAATTAAAGAATATAAAATTTAACGTGATTTAGCGTAAACCTACTCCACCAACAAATCTACTATGAAGGAAAATTAATTATATAACTACTAATTATTTTTCTCGCCCTCAAAATCACTCAAACAAAATTAATAGAATTCGACGCACCTCTCCACTTCGTGAGCTCTCTACAATATATTGATCAACCAGCTACTCATATATATAAGCCACTAAAGCCTAATCTTTTGGAGTTTCTAATTATTAAATTTCATAATTTAAATTCTATTAAACTTCCTATTTTATCTAATCTCTTAATTTCAATTTAACTTGGATTCTAATGATGCATAACATAAATATGCGAAGTCTTTAGAATATAATCATATAAGATCATATGATGCATAACATTACTACCAATATGGCCTAATCTGTGATGCCAAAAATCATTCATATCATCAATGATATAAGAAGAAGCATTTGAAACTTTATCCACACTTTAAATATATTTATTATCTTTAACATATCCTTTCCCAACAAACGACCCTTTCTTAGAGATGATCAACTTTTGGGAACCAAATACAATCTTACATCCTTGATTACCAAGTTTTTTAATGGAAACAAGACCCTTCCTAAGTCCAGAAAAATGGTACACTTCCTTGAGTGTGAACACTTTTTTTTATAAGAGAGAGGAAGTTGCACATTACCAATTCCCATAATAGCATAAGTAGAGGAGTTGCCACTACAAGAAAGGTTGTCTTTGGAGGCAGTTGTTTTCAAGGCTAGAGGCTACATTTTCTAGTGACGATTTACAAAAATGCCTTAAGATCACCTTCATAGACCTTATCTCTACAGTGTAGTGGAAGTTTTAGGGAGTGCCAGCGTAAGCCATATATAGAGGCCATTCTTCTTCCTTCTAGCCGGACTAGCTGTAATCAGGTTGACCAGTCTGTGAGTTGGATATTGATTATTTTCGTAATTTCAATATTAATTATATATCTGGCATGTTCATGCATTTTATAAATAATTAGATATGCATATAAATAGTTAATGTATTAGAGGTATTTTAGTTGCTGCATATTTAATTATTATTATTTATTTATGATTGCTGCCCTGAGGATAATTTGGAGCTCTGTGTGTGTGTTGGCTTGAGTATGGTGCGAATATGGATATGGTTAGGATGGGTAGTCGTGGCTGGAGCTTAACTCACTGGGATCTGATCCTTATATATGGATAAATCGGGGGTGAGTATGGCTTTGAGTTAATCTCACTGACACTTGCACTTAGATTATTAAGTGAAAGTCTGGCCTAAGTTTACCTCATTGGCAGGTATTGAATTAAGAGAGTTGTATAAGGGATCAGCTCTCATATATTTATTGATGTGATACACTGAGTGTGTGAGTAGCTCCAAATTAACTTCTTGTGCAAATATTGAATGAATTATTGTTATATGTGATGGATGTGCATTTTGTGATAGGATTGCACTAGCTTTAGATAGTTATAGAAATTACACTTATAATTAATATTGTAGACACCATATTTTGGCCGACCTCCGAAGTCAAGAAACTTTTAAAATTGAAACTTTATTTTTCGCTCTCAATCGATGTCCCCAATCACCAATAGCTTTTCCAGGCTCACCGATTACTCGTCCCTTCACCAAACCAATCTCACGTTTAAGTTAGAATGCTTTCCGATCTCTTGGTCTTTGTCAGATGAGTTCGAGACAATATCGGGTCTCCGGACCATCCAATCTTATCTACTGATGTTCTCCCATCTCTCTCTGTACAAATATTGCAGAATCGCATTTGGTTAATATTGTGATCGGGCTTCTCGCCTGAATGCCCTAGATATTCCTTTAAAAGAAATTAAGGTTTCAATCTGGTCTAATAATGATTCCGATCTTAAAAGTTCAAATCAATGTCAAATCTCTGCAACTCTGATATTTTAAAGTTTCATCCGATATTAACTTAGTTCGATCTCATGTTCATGTATAATGTTTTTCCGATCTCTTATCTTTTGGTTAATAATCGATTTCAGGTTTAATATTAAACTACATCCAATTAACTACGTACTTGAATAATTTGGATGCTTTCCGATCTCAAAAAAAATTGAACATAGAAAAACAAGAGGACTTCAATTCATTTCAAAATGAAAATATACAAGTCATTCAGCAAGAGGGTCTCCCCCTAACTGCTTCTCGGGTACATTATCACTTCTCTCAGCCTCTCTCTCCCCCTCTGGCTCCTCATCACTCTCCTCTTTAGCCTCTGGAATGAGCTTATTCATCCAGGAGAAGTCCTCCTTAGGGTAACGCTTCTTCAGCTCGACCAAGAGATCGTTATGGGCATTCACATATGCCCCAGCCTCTTTTGTGGTACTCTCCTCTTCCTTCGCCTGGAGCTCCTCTTCCTTTGCCTGAAGTTCCTCCTCCTTTGCCCGAAGCTCCTCAGAAAAATGAGCTAGATCGGTAGATCGATAAGCCTGAGAAACTTTGAGTTCCCGCTCCACCTTGGTTATCCTCTCCTCATAGTATTTCACCCGATCTTTCAGCTTGTGCATCATGGACTGTCTTAAGAATCTCCCTCCTTAAGGCATGGGCATTTTCTCGGATCATATGTTGATTGGCAATAGCCTCCAAGCCCAAACTTATCGTTTGAGTTAAAATATCATCGATACTCTCCTCTGCCAATATGTTCTGATCTTCTTGGAAGTAGATAGAGGCGCCCATAACTTTTGCTAAGCCAGGGTTCCCTCGGGTGGAATGGTTCCTCTCTAGAGATTGGATGAGGAGTTGGGCCTCCCGAGAAAGTGTCCTAACAGTGGGGCCAAAAGGCTCCCCTTCCACATTGGAAGAGACCAGAAGAGGTGGAGGAGGTAGACATTCGATCTGTTGAGGAGGAGGAACAATGACTTCTACTTCTGAGACCGGCTGTTCCTTAGGTCAGGGGGGGGGGGGGGGAGGGGGGAGCTCGGTACTTCTACCAAATCGGGACGAGGTGTTTGAGCAGCGATAACAGTGGCTTTTTTCATCGCTCGCACCTTTTAGGACACCTCCCTCTTCTGCTTGTGGCTCTCTTTAGAAGCCTCACCACCCGCCATACCTACACAAAGTAGAAGTAAGTGAATTCGCTAAGATTGAGATACTAGAGATCGGGAATGTACCAGAATTGAGGTCAGATAGTTGAAGCTCGTAGTCTTCATCGGTGATTAGCTTCATCATCCACCACTTCAATTCAGCCATAAACGAATCTAAGCACGAGAATTTATGGGTGGACGCTTGAGTCTTTAACTCTTTTACCATGGCGTCTTCATCCTTATTTAAGGCGAGCTTCTTAGGGATTTAGGGGACCAAATAACTCCAATTGTGTGGGATCCCTTTAAAACCATTTTGATCCTTAGTCCTAAGGATGAAAAACCGATCCTTCCAGTTCTTCAACGAAGAAGGGAGATCGGTAAAAAGCCCGCAGTTCGGCTTTGCCTGGGAGAACCAGAATTCGTTATCCTTCCTTCTAGCAAGCCTATGTAGCTCGGCAAAGACTTTCACCGTGGGCTCCATTCTCTTAGCTTAGCATAGGCCCTGAAGGCTACTAAAGTCTGCCAAGAGTTTAGATGCACTTGACCGAAACATGGTGGAACTTCAGGACGGCCTTGTAAAATTCGTCCAAAGGAAAACGGAGCCCGGCTTTCAGCTGGTCTTCATATACTATGATGAGATCGCCTTCATCAAAGATGTGATCGGCCCGATGGTCGCCATGGCACTTGATCAGTTTGTAAGAGTCGATCCACAGTGTAACACCCTCGTTTGTATAGCCTAGTATATTTCACTATTCCGGTGACCGGGGTCGGTCCAGATAATTAAGGGGATTAGAACCACACTTAAGACAACTAGATAACTTATAAATACAAATAATTAGTAATTGCCAATTAGTTAAGTATAAATAAGAAAAACAGAACATAAGAATTTAAATGAGCTGAGAGTCACAGCGATGGGTGACCTTCTCGGGAAGGACTGCGAAGTCGTTTTAAACTCAAATTTTGAACCGTAAAATGTGATGCTGCAGTCCTTAGGACTATTATAAACACAGCAGAAAAGAGAAAATCACGAAAAAGAATTGTTAAGCCAGTCAAATAATTAGGTCAGGGAGCCAAAAGAAATATTGAATTAATTACAAACCGGGATGAACCGACGAGGGACAAATTGGTCAATTGACCCCGAGAGCTGACTCCTGATTTAACTGTCAAAAAAAATCGAAGAAAAGAAAATTTCAGAATCGAGAATTAAATTAAAGAACTAATAGAAAAATAAAAAAAAAGAAAGAAAATGAAAAAGGTGTAGGAAGATGACATCATGCATGACATCATGCATGATGCCATAAATCCTATAATTAATAAATTAAATTAAATGGATTTTTGGGGTCTTCCATAAGACAAAATAAATAAAAGAAAGGAAAAGAAAAAAAAAATTCATTGTCTTCTTCTTCCCTTCCAAGACGTTTTCTCTCTCCCTTAGCTCTTTCTCTCTCAAACTCCATTAGAGCTCTTAAGTCAAGCTTCATAAACCTTCAATTCCACCATAAAAACCATACTCTCCAACATTAAATCTTGTAATTAGACCTAGATAAGGAGCTTGACAAAAAAAAGAAAAAGAAAGCAAGGATTTTTGAAGAAAAGGAAATTCTGCATAAAATGTAACACCCCTAAGTTCGGTAGTGCGTTCTATTGTTCCGGTGACTAGTGTTGTCCGAACAGCTAGGATGCCTAGAACTACACTTCGTTATGATTGAGGAGACATAAAATAATGAAATACAAGAAAAGAAAATACAAGAAAAGCAAAGGAAAAATAATAACAAAGAAATATAACCAAGTTAAGTGAGCCGGGAACCCTAGCGATGGGTGACCGCACCGGGAAGTCACGGCGTGGACCGTTGACTAGCCCTGGACTGCGGGGAACCCTGGAAAATATTTTTAGGACTTAAATAGACCCTTATTGAAGTATAAATATTATTAGAAATATCAAAGAAAAATTAAATTATTAGTACAAAGAAAAGTGAGAAATCGAAAAATGGACAAAACCCGGTGTTACCGAAAAATCGGGAATGCAACCCGAACAGGGGCATTATGGTCATTTGACATCCCGAATTGTCTTTTGACCTAAATTTCCATTAAAAATAAATAATATTACACCTAGAAAATAAAATAAAGAATTAATTTGGTGGTACCTAATACAAATAGCCAAAAGTGGAGTGAAAAAGGTGTAAATAACACATTTAACTTATTATATGATTTAATAAGTGTGAGTGGGCCACTAAAGGAATAAAATAAGTTAAATGGGGCATGTGTACACCTAATATGCAATCTGCAAATTCATTTCTTCAAAGTTCCTCAACCATGCCGATTTGAGAAGAAAGAAGAACTCCATTGCCGTTTCACTTGGAGCTTGATCCATCCCTCCATTTCATCTCCAATCACTTAGATTGCTTCATTAAAGATTGTCTACACATCATAAGGAAGAACTTGATACCAAAATAAAGAAGTTTAATCAAGGTTTAGCAAGTTTCAACCATAGGTAAGTTTACATTTTTGAATATTGCTTTGTTAAACTTTGTGTACATGTTATGGGTGTTGGATTTGTGAAGAAAATTTTCAAGTTTGAGGAGTTATTGATATGTCCATTTTGGACAGCCATGGAGTTATGTATTTAATGATTTATTATTACATATATTTGATGTAAATTCATGTTGAGTAGAGGGATTTAATATCCTAGTAAGTTATTTCCATGAAAATGTGGTGATTGTGCACTTAAATTGGAGATTGACGAATTGTGGGACACTTTGGCATTGTAGAACATTTCGGCAGCCTGGGACACTTTGATAAATGTATGAGTTCATGAAGGTATTGGCAGAATATTGACATTGAGGATTGATGGATATGTATATAGGTTGGTTGTGTAAAGTGTATGTAAGAATGAGTAATGTTTAGGTGTATATGTGATTGTACTTAGACTTTGTAAATTTGAGTTTATTTGGTGTATTGAGGATGTGTGTAATCTGCCCAAAGTGACTTTAAAGTGAAGTGGTCTATGGTTTTGGTAATGTACCAAAACAGAATTGGTAAGGGAAGTGGACATATAGTAAGGTGAATGTGTCATTAATGTATGTTTAAGCAAGGTAATTAAGGGCAGCATGCATTTTAACCTATAACTTTAAATGTGTAACTTCAATTGGTATGAGACCAATTGGAGGTGAAACTAGGCACAAAATGTGCCAACTTTCATTGAGAAAGCATACCAAAATTCTGCTTGCAAGGTGACATGAAAAATGACCAATTCGGATTAAGTGCAATTGAAACCTGAAAACTGACCAATTTGGCAGCAGTTAGTGTTTAGGCCATAACTCACTCAAAACAGGTCCAATTGACCTGAAATTTTAACCATGAATAGTTAAGACCCATAACTACAAGTCTTATGAAGACACCAAAGCCCAGAAATGACCATAAGCAAGTCAAACAGCTTGCACAAGTTCGGGTCCAAAAACTGGCCGAACCAAAGTTGACCAAAATTGACCTAAAATGACCTAATTTGATGCCATTTGACCAGTAATAGTAAAATGACCATAACTTGGTCTACATAACTCAGAATAACCTAAAATTTTGCCCCGCGTTCCATAAGACATAGATCTACAAGTTTGTAGTTTTGACCGAAACCCGAAAATCTAGGGAACTAGGTCGTCTGTCTAGGTCAAACTAGTATCCCGGAATCCAGCAAGTTGCATTAAAATGCACTAAACAAGGAAATGAGTTTGGTAAAACGTACCAACCCTAAAACCCTATCGAATGTGACATATTAATGACACAAAAACCTAATTTACCTAAAACGCATCGAAGGTCGGTATATTAGGTGATTAAGAAAATAATAGCCTTCAGTGAATTACTTATCGAACATTATCGTTAGAGACAATTTAATTTAGTAGTGAAACACTTCAAATTGTGTTTCTCAGTTACCAAAGACTCAGGAAAAGGGAAGGAAACACTGAGTCCAGACCAGGAGACAGTCATCAGAGGTTTGTGCACAACTAGTTTTCAACTGATTTTACTCTGAATAAGATTTCATATGATTAATTGTATGTTATTGATTTAAATTGTGTTTGTTCACAACAGTATTTCTTTTGAAAATTTCAATTGAAATGAATTATGACTATTTGTACATTATTGTTTTAAATTGTAGAAATGTGTTTGAATGGATATTTATTGCTTGAAAATCATTGTAAATGATTTGATGGATACTATTGATTGAAAAGCACTGTAAATGGTTTTTGTGGAAATTAAAGATAATTATGAATTGTGTTGCCATTTTGTGAATGAAATTATAACTTTGGAAATTTATTAGATTCACATGAATCATTTGAATAAAATGTTTGGAATTGATTTTGTGTTCACACTTAGCATGACAGTATCATATCATTCCTTCTCCATTTATGGGGTTGTGATCGTTTATTTTCCATCTCCATTTATGGAGTCGTGATCGTTTATTTTTCTCCCTCTCTGGTTTATTTTTGAGGTGATCAGATGAGTACTCATTATATAGCTAGCTCCCTTCCTCATTGATTTCAATTAGTGGGGTTGTGATTGCTTTGCCGTGGTGTACAACGCGGCATTGATCGGAAATTTGTGTCATGGCTTAAGTTGTGATTGAATTGGCAACACTGTATTCTTAAATTATTCGACTAAATTGTGTTGTTATGCGATTTGATAATTTGTGAAATGAAGTTTAAATTCTTATTGACATTTACTGTCTTTTGAATTTAACTATGTTTTGATTACTGAGATTTATTGTGATATTGTGTTAAATTCCTTACGACAGTATTGTCTTGAATTTAACTATGGTTTTTAAATATCCACTATTTATTTGAATTATGAATTGTGATTTAAATTTGTATTTGGTTAATGTTGTGCACCACTGAGACATTGTCTCAGCGATAGCTTTTATTGTCGCCGCAGTAGACAGACAGTGAGAGCAGACTAGGCTGTTATTACCTCCAGCGAGAGATTTTCGGGTATAACGAGTATACCACATTTTGTATTTTGTGTGGTAATGTATGATCACTGTATGTACATATTGTTTTGGTTTTGAGCAGTTGTAAATTAAAATTGTACATGGACATTGTGAAGTAAATTATGAGTTATTTTGGCTTGTAAAAATTGTATTATATTTCTTTTATATCAGTCTTTGAAAAATCACTGCAGATTTGAGTTGAGAAATATGTTGTGTTGAGAAAAATGTTGGATTTGAGATTTGGAAAATATATTGAAGTGCCTTTTACAGGTTTTCTGAAGAACTGTTTTATCCAAAATACAGATGGCACTCTGCCAAAATTTTTACAGAAATTACTAATAGTCCAAATGAGTTAGCTGTTTCACTTCAGTTTAAAAAGGTTTTTAACACCTGTAAATAGTGCTCACCACTATAAAAAGAAGTAAGAAAAGTTTTAAAATCCCTTATAGTGTATTTAATGAGTTATCAGTAGACGAAGTTTGTAATTCATTAGGTATACTACGGGATCATGTTATGCCTTACAGAGGGGTAGGGTGTGACATGTTTTAGTGGTATCAGAGCAAAGTTTTTAAATTTTGTTTTCACCTGTTACTTGAATATTCTTTCTTCATAGTACAACTGCTCAATATCATTGTTTGATACATACAGTACATTACATTATAAATATGCACTAACGGGAGGAAATCTCCTTGCGTTATTGGTTCAGGAGATCTAAAATCCTCGCATTGACTATGAAAGAGGGTGATCGTTCAGTCGATCAATCTATTGAGGCTGAGGTGCAAGGGGATGCCCCAGGCCTACATAATGTCAGTGGTTCAGTAGCACCAGCCCCCACAGTACCGCAGTTTTCTGCTCAGTTCGCTCAGTAGATGGCTGCAATGTTTTAACAAATGGCTGGTAATGTACCTACTCAAGTCCTAATACAGACACCAGTGGTACAACCACAATCTCCTACTAGGCAGTATGATAAATTGATGAAGTATGGGGCTACAGAGTTCAAGGGGACAGTAGATCCTCTAGAGGCTGAACAGTGGTTAGAGAGGATGGATAGGGTATTCAAGAAATTGCATTGCACGGAGGAGCTCAGATTTGAATACTCTGTATCTTTGTTACAGGGAGATGCTTATGACTAGTGGAAAACCATTCCCCACAGTCTGGTAGAACCTGCAGTGCTAACATGGAATGACTTTCTCAGGGAATTCAGACAGAAATATGTCCCTGATGCTTATGTAGACCAGAAGTTACAAGAATTCCTAAGTCCAAAGCAGAGCAGATCGGTGGTGAGTATGAAAGAGAATTTTCCCGCCTGAGCCATTATGCAGTAAGTTTACTTGCTACCAGCAGGGAGAGATGCAAGAGGTTTGAAACCGGCTTGAAGCCCAGTATCAGACTACAAGTAGTCGGCTTCAAACACACTAACTTCTTTGAACTTATTTCTCAAGCTCTAGAGTTAGAAAGAATTTAGTCTGAAGCTGCTCCTAAGAAAAAGAAATCAGAGAAGACAGAGAAAGAGGGAAAATAAGTAGAACAGAGTTCCAGTGGTCCTACTGGAAAGAGGAAGAACTATGAAGGACACATCAGAGGTGGCAAGAAGTCTGGTAGGGGAAGACATTCAGGACAGAAACCTCCTCTATCTGGTCAGCAGAGTACCGGAGGTTCCTACCATTCCCGCCAATGTGAAAATTGTGGAAGATATCATGGTGGGATATGCTATAAGGCTATTGGAGCCTGTTATAACTGTGGAGGCACAGGACACTTTGCCAAGGACTGCACCAGTAGTCGTAGAGTTGGACCACCTCCTACTACTGCAGAAGGGTCAGTCCAGAGCCCTGTCACTAGAAGTTCACAACCACCCAGCAGAGGTAGAGGCAGGGGTAGAGGTAGCCCAGCAGGCAGCCAAGGTACAATGAAACATTCAGAGCAAGACAGTGCTCCGGTCAGAGTCTATGCAATGAGACAGAGGGAAGAGGCCGAGACATCTGATGTTGTGGCTGGTACCTTCTCAACTTTTAACCAAGATGTGTTTGTGTTATTTGATCTGGGTTCTACCCATTCTTATGTGAGTGCTAGCATCATTGATTGCATTACTGTCCCATGTACAAAAATGGACTTTGAGGTGCTAGTAACAAGTCTTCTAGGACAGGAGGTCAGGGTTAATAGAATGTATAGAGATTGTCCTTTGGTGATCCAAGGACACATTTTTCTATCTGATTTCATTGAAATGCCCTTTAGAGATTATGATATTATCTTGGGCATGGATTGGTTAGCCAGGCATCATGCCATGATTGACTGCAGGCTGAAGACAGTCACTTTTGGTCTCCCCCAGTACAGTGATGTGGTAATACATGGGAAGAGGCAGCTATTGCCATTAAACGTCATTTCGGCTGCACTAGCCAGAAAAATGATTAGAAAGGGGTGTGAAGCATACTTGGCACATGTGGTAGACACCCAAGTGGAAAGTCCAGCATTGAGGGACATCCCTACAGTATATGACTTTCCAGACGTGTTTCCTGATGAATTGCCAGGATTACCTCCGGAAAGAGAGGTGTAGTTTGAAATTAATGTTATGCCTGGTGTGGATCCAATCTCCATAACACCATATAGAATGGCACCAGCAGAGTTGAAGGAGTTGAAGATACAGTTGCAAGAACTACTTGAAAAAGGCTTCATCCGCCCTAGTGTGTCACCATGGGAGCGCCAGTATTGTTTGTTAAGAAGAAGGATGACACTCTTCGTTTATGTATTGTTTGACCTGGAGTCTGAATACTTTTATGTTAGTGTCTATTGTTATTCCTTTACAGGGGAATAAATTTTGATGCATTAGTGATTAGTCTTTTAGGATAAGGATTGTGATAATAAGTGAAATTAGTTTTGGAAGAGTTTATCGGCGAAAAGCATTTCCTGACACACCATAAATTATAAAGCTAATAGGCGAGCCTACTTAATGTAAGGCAAGAGGACGTAAAAGTAAGATGCAGTAATGGAATTGCTCTAGATGAGGGCAAGGATGTTACTGTTAGTAATTGCTAATGGATATTATAATCAGAATAAGTTCGGATATCAGTGAATTCAAAAAGGATAAAAGATAGGAAAGTTTGATCTATTGGAATGTATCGTAGTAACTATGCAATGTTCTTGATGTTTATACTGTAAGCTGCAGATTACAGTACTAACTTGAGATTATTATGTAGAGCTACCTACTACCCGATAGTACACCTAAATGAGAATAGTTGCCAACGGCATCTGTTTTTGTATAGTTATGCCAGGACATAATTTAATTGTTAGAAATAAGTTTGAAAATCCTACTTAGGGATCTAAAACTCAAAAGTTAGAATATCAAAAGGTTATAGTTCGGTACAAAAGAAAGTAAGTTATAAAATATTGACAGATAAAAAGAGTTATGGAAGTAGAGATTTGAATAGTTGATTCATATATAACAAAGAAGTATTACGAATGTGAGGAAGACTATGGACCAGAATGGTCAGAGGACCAATGACTGATGAATGATTCTAACATGACCTCAAGGGTCATTCAAGAAGCAACGTGAACTGAAATATTAGACAGCATAATAGTAAGAGGAGATTGGTGTTATCCAAACAAATTAAACATTGTATTAGATTATTAAAAGTCTTATACAAATTTGAGAAAAAAAAAGATTATACGATCATATAGAAAGGAGAAAATAAACGTATGACTATTGTAAGATGGCTGTTGGGTAAAATTTCGTGGATGAAATTTATTTAAGGGGGGGGAGAATTGTAACACCCCTAAGTTCGGTAGTGCGTTCTACTGTTCCGGTGACCAGTGTTGTCCGAACAGCTAGGATGCCTAGAACTACACTTCGTTATGATTGAGGAGACATAAAATAAAGAAAATACAAGAAAAGAAAATACAAGAAAAGCAAAGGAAAAATAATAACAAAGAAATATAACCAAGTTAAGCGAGCCGGGAACCTTAGCGATGTGTGACTGCACCGGGAAGTCACAGCGTGGACCGTTGACTAGCCCTGGACTGCGGGGAACCCTGGAAAATATTTTTAAGACTTAAATAGACCCTTATTGAAGTATAAATATTATTAGAAATATCAAAGAAAAATTAAATTATTAGTACAAAGAAAAGTGAGAAATCGAAAAATGGACAAAACCTGGTGTTACCGAAAAATCGGGAATGCAACCCGAACAGGGGCATTATGGTCATTTGACATCTCGAATTGTCTTTTGACCTAAATGTCCATTAAAAATAAATAATATTACACTTAGAAAATAAAATGAAGAATTAATTTGGTGGTACCTAATACGAATAGCCAAAAGTGGAGTGAAAAAGGTGTAAATAACACATTTAACTTATTATATGATTTAATAAGTGTGAGTGGGCCACTAAAGGAATAAACTAAGTTAAATGGGGCATGTGTACACCTAATATGCAATCTGCAAATTCATTTCTTCAAAGTTCCTCAACCATGCCGATTTGAGAAGAAAGAAGAACTCCATTGCCGTTTCACTTGGAGCTTGATCAATCCCTCCATTTCATCTCCAATCACTTAGATTGCTTCATTAAAGATTGTCTACACATCATAAGGAAGAACTTGATACCAAAATAAAGAAGTTTAATCAAGGTTTAGCAAGTTCCAATCATAGGAAAGTTTACATTTTTGAATATTGCTTTGTTAAACTTTGTGTACATGTTATGGGTGTTGGATTTGTGAAGAAAATTTTCAAGTTTGAGGAGTTATTGATATGTCCATTTTGGACAGCCATGGAGTTATGTATTTAATGATTTATTATTACATATATTTGATGTAAATTCATGTTGAGTAGAGGGATTTAATATCCTAGTAAGTTATTTCCATGAAAATGTGGTGATTGTGCACTTAAATTGGAGATTGACGAATTGTGGGACACTTTGGCATTGTAGAACATTTCGGCAGCCTTGGGACACTTTGATAAATGTATGAGTTCATGAAGGTATTGGCAGAATATTGACATTGAGGATTGATGGATATGTATATAGGTTGGTTGTGTAAAGTGTATGTAAGAATGAGTAATGTTTAGGTGTATATGTGATTGTACTTAGACTTTGTAAATTTGAGTTTATTTGGTGTATTGAGGATGTGTGTAATCTGCCCAAAGTGACTTTAAAGTGAAGTGGTATATGGTTTTGGTAATGTACCAAAACAGAATTGGTAAGGGAAGTGGACATATAGTAAGGTGAATGTGTCATTGATGTATGTTTAAGCAAGGTAATTAAGGGCAGCATGCATTTTAACCTATAACTTTAAATGTGTAACTTCAATTGGTATGAGACCAATTGGAGGTGAAACTAGGCACAAAATGTGCCAACTTTCATTGAGAAAGCATACCAAAATTCTGCTTGTAAGGTGACATGAAAAATGACCAATTCGGATTAAGTGCAATTGAAACCTGAAAACTAACCAATTTGGCAGTAGTTAGTGTTTAGGCCATAACTCACTCAAAACAGGTCCAATTGACCTGAACTTTTAACCATGAATAGTTAAGACCCATACCTACAAGTCTTATGAAGACACCAAAGCTCAGAAATGACCATAAACAAGTCAAACAGCTTGCACAAGTTCGGGTCCAAAAACTGGCCGAACCAAAGTTGACCAAAATTGACCTAAAATGACCTAATTTGATGCCATTTGACCAGCAATAGTAAAATGACCATAACTTGGTCTACATAACTCAGAATGACCTAAAATTTTTCCCCGCGTTCCATAAGGCATAGATCTAAAAGTTTGTAGTTTTGACCGAAACCCGAAAACCGAGGGAACTAGGTTGTCCGGCTAGGTCAAACTAGTATCCCGGAATCCAGCAAGTTGCATTAAAATGCACTAAACAAGGAAATGAGTTTAGTAAAACGTACCAACCCTAAAACCCTATCGAATGTGACATATTAATGACACAAAAACCTAATTTACCTAAAACGCATCGAAGGTCGGTATATTAGGTGATTAAGCAAATAATAGCCTTCAGTGAATTACTTATCGAACATTATCGTTAGAGACAATTTAATTTAGTACTGAAACACTTCAAATTGTGTTTCTCAGTTACCAAAGACTCAGGAAAAGGGAAGGAAACATTGAGTCCAGACCAGGAGACAGTCATCAGAGGTTTGTGCACAACTAGTTTTCAACTGATTTTGCTCTGAATAAGATTTCATATGATTAATTGTATGTTATTGATTTAAATTGTGTTTGTGCACAACAGTATTTCTTTTGAAATTTTCAATTGAAATGAATTATGACTATTTGTACATTATTGTTTTAAATTGTGGAAATGTGTTTGAATGGACATTTATTACTTGAAAATCATTGTAAATGATTTGATGATACTATTGATTGAAAAGCATTGTAAAGGGTTTTTGTGGAAATTAAAGATAATTATGAATTGTGTTGCCATTTTGTGAATGAAATTATAACTTTGGAAATTTATTAGATTCTCACGAATCATTTGAATAAAATGTTTGGAATTGATTTTGTGTTCACACTTAGCATGACAGTATCATATCATTCCTTCTCCATTTATGGGGTTGTGATCGTTTATTTTCCTTCTCCATTTATGGAGTCGTGATCGTTTATTTTTCTCCCTCTCTGATTTACCAGTTGAGGTGATCGGATGAGTACTCATTTTATAGCTAGCTCCCTTCCTCATTGATTTCGATTAGTGGGGTTGTGATTGCTTTGCCGTGGTGTACAACGCGGCATTGATCGGAAATTTGTGTCATGGCTTAAGTTGTGAATGAATTGGCAACACTGTATTCTTAAATTATTCGACTAAATTGTGTTGTTATGCGATTTGATAATTTGTGAAATGAAGTTTAAATTCTTATTGACATTTACTGTCTTTTGAATTTAACTATGTTTTGATTACTGAGATTTATTGTGATATTGTGTTAAATTCCTTATGACAATATTGTCTTGAATTTAACTATGGTTTTTAAATATCCACTATTTATTTGAATTATGAATTGTGATTTAAATTTGTATTTGGTTAATGTTGTGCACCACTGAGACATTGTCTCAAATGATAGCTTTTATTGTCGCGAGTTGTGATGACAGTGGCAGCAGACTAGGCTGCTATTGCCTGCAGCGAGAGATTTTCGGGTATAACGAGTATACCACATTTTGTATTTTGTGCGGTAATGTATGATCACTGTATATACATATTGTTTTGGTTTTGAGCAGTTGTAAATTAAAATTGTACATGGACATTGTGAAGTAAATTATGAGTTATTTTGGCTTGTAAAAATTGTATTATATTTCTTTTATATCAGTCTTTGAAAAATCACTGCAGATTTGAGTTGAGAAATATGTTGTGTTGAGAAAAATGTTAGATTTGAGATTTGGAAAATATATTGAAGTGCTTTTTACAGGTTTTCTGAAGAACTGTTTTATCCAAAATACAGATGGCACTCTGCCAAAATTTTTACAGAAATTACTAATAGTCCAAATGAGTTAGTTGTTTCACTTCAGTTCAAAAAGGTTTTTAACACCTGTAAATAGTGCTCACCACTATAAAAAGAAGTAAGAAAAGTTTTAAAATCCCTTGTAGTGTATTTAATGACTTATCAGTAGACGAAGTTGGTAATTCATTAGGTATACTATGGGATCATGTTATGCCTTACAGAGGGGTAGGGTGTGACATAAAAAGGTTAATAATCAAATTTGATAAATTGAGTTTGATTCTTACATTTCTAACTTATTTAGCTTGTAAATATGCTTATAATGAAAAGAAAAAATTGTGAGGGACCATTACTGAATTTTGGCCAGCATAAGGGGGAGGGTGATTTGCATGATTTGAATAGTTTGAATGGGTATATGAACCTTAGTTAGTTGAATGACTATGGTTAAAGGCATGAAATCAAGTAAATGCAAAAATTAGTGTGAATTAGGGTTTGGACATTAGGGTTTAGGGACCAAAAATGTGAAGAAGTGCTAAATGATGTCTTTGACATAGTTTAAGGAAAGAAATGGTCATTTGTGACCTAATTAAGTATGTTAGAAGTGTTTGAATCAAAGCCAAATTTGGATTGGGTATGCACCATGACCAAAAGTCAACTTTGAGGGACCAAAAATGGAATTTTACAAGTCCAATTGGTATAGGACCAATTGGGACTGAAAATAGGCACTAAATGACACAATTTTCATTTAGGAAGCATGCTCAAAAAGTGACCAAAACCTAGTGAACAAACTGACCAAACTTAAAAATCTGCAGTATGAACAGTACACATGAATAGTAATCGTGTTTGGGTCATAACTTGAGTTAGAAAGGTCTAAATGACCTGAAATTTTACCAGTGGTTAGATGAGATATAAACCTAAAACTTTCATGAAGAACACAAACCCAAATTATTCCATTAACCAAGTCATTTAGCCACCCTAAGTTGGTGACTCAAATCTGCCAGCACAAGAAAATTACCCAGAATTATAGGTTGTGTCCAATCCTGTAACCATGGTTCAAATGGCTCTAACTTGAGCTACAAAACTCCAATTGGGGTGATTCAAAAAGGATAATAAACTTAAGACATTAGGAAACATTTTCTATGAAGAAAGTTTTGCCAAATTCTAACAGTAAAGTGACCAATGGAACAGTGCAACTTAAGACTCCAAAACTGAAAAGCAATTTTGCCTAAAAGACCTAAGTTTTGAGAAAACAACCAAAATCAACAAGTTTGGTGACCAAAATGTGGTATGTGGGTAAAGTTGGAATTCCCATACCTATTAAGCCTTAGAAAGTCAATGATTTGACTTGAATAGTATAGTGAATAGTGTAATGATTTCAATCAATTGTGTGTTTTAGTTGAAAAGAATACCGGGAAAGAACCCGAGGAACCGAGTCAAGGCCAAGAGGCGACTCGCTTGAGGTTTGTGTACAACATTACTATGCTTTAAAATTCATTGGTAAAGTGAATGAAATATGTATTTTAGATTTGCTTTGAATTGCTGAAAATTTATTTGTGATATTAGTTATGATGTTTTGACTTAAATTATTGAAAGTTATTGTGTATATTTGAAATGACAATGTTTAGCAAATTGTTAAGATAAGTTTTGAAACCACAGTGTCATGACCATATATTTGAACACCTCACTAGCATGACTAGTGGGGGTAATTAGTTTCGAATTTTGATTCCTTCTCTGGAGAAGTGTTGAGGTGTACCAGTAGAAGAGGATGTGAATGGATATCCATATATTTGAGCTAGCTAGCCTTGTGATGTGATTTCTCTTTAGCCTCTGGCTATTGAGATTCTATTTGTTTTGAATGGCATGAACTAACTGTGGGTTTTATAAAATGTGATTTGATACTTCAAAATGAAATTGTTTGGGATTAAAATCTCATAATGCATGATTTGTATTTAATTGTCATGTTCAGTCAAATTTCCGAATAAATGTGATTTAAGTTCTGCATAAAGATTATTTTAGTATGTTGTGCACCACTGAGTCCTAGTACTCAGCGATAGCTTTTATTGCTGTCGCAGATTTAGAGACTAGAGGAGCAGCAGATTGAGCTGCTGAGGACAGGAGAGCTACCTGCTTGAAGTATTTGGGTATAATTTATACCCTAATTGTAAATATTTCTTTTGATGTATGTATTGCATATAAATGTATGGACATGTAAATAGGTCTTGAGCAGTTTGTACAAAATTTGTATGAAGTTTGTAATAAAGTTTAGTTTGTATTTCTTTTTATGTAAATTTTATAAGGATGTATATAAATTGTTTTGTCTCTATTGAAATATGAGTGGAACTATTTTATTTAATTTGAATGAAATGTATTGCTAGTATTTTGAGGATTATTGAAATTTGAACTTGAGAAATTGATTGAAATGATAGTGGAGTTGTTGAAATGGATTGAGTTTGATTGTGAAATTGAAGTAGTTGTTGAGAAAACATTTTTAGAAGTGCTTTTTATAGGTATTTGAAGAACTGTTTTCTCAAAATACTGACAGAACTCTGTCAAAATTTTTATAAAATTTGTGAAAAAATAAAATGGGCCAAAATTTCCAACTAGCTTTCAAACTTAATTAAATGTTTTAAATGCCTATTAGAAAACGCTCACCACTTATCAAAAATAAGAAAATTGTTTTAAAATTCCTTGTAGGGTACTTAATGAGTTATCGGTAGATGAAGTGTGGTAGTTCATTAGGTATTCTACGGGATCATGTTATGCCTTACAGAGGGGTAAGGTGTGACATGTTTTAGTGGTATCAGAGCAAAATTTTTAAAGTGTGTTTTAACTTATGAATTTGTGTCTTTCCTTGTTAAGTACAACTGCTCAATGTCCATATTTGTTACATACAGTGCATTACATCATAAATATGAACTAACGGAGGGAAATCTCCATGTGTTACTTGTTCAGGAGATACCCTAACTTCAGACTGAAATGGAAGAAGGGGATCGCTCAGTTGAGCAGTCTATTGAAGCTAAGACACAAGGGGAAGCCCCAGCTTTACCGAATGTCAGTGGGTCAGTAGCACCAGCCCCACAAATGCCATAGTTTCCTGCACAGTTCGCACAGCAGATGGCTGCGATGTTTTAAAAAATGGCTGGGGGTATGCCTGCTCAAGCTCCACCTCAGACACCTGTGGCACAACCACTGCCTCCAGCCAGATAGTATGATAAATTACTAAAGTATAGGGCTGCAGAATTTAAGGGTACAGTGGATCCTTTAGAGGCAGAGCAATGGCTTGAAAGAATGGACAGAGTATTTAAGAAGCTGCACTGCTAAGATGAACTGAAGTTTGAGTATTCTGTGTCGCTACTGTAAGGGGATGCGTATGATTGGTGGAAGACCATCCCCCATAGCTTGGCTGAACCACCAGTGCTGACCTGGGATGACTTCATCAGAGAATTCAGACAGAAATACATCCCAGATGCATATGTTGATCAGAAACTACAAGAATTTTTGAGTTTAAAACAAGGGAATAGATCAGTGGCAGAGTATGAGAGGGAGTTCTCCCGCTTAAGTCATTATGCTGGGAGTCTCCTTTCCACCAGCAAGGCAAGGTGCAAGAGATTTGAGACGGGTTTGAAGCCCAGTATAAGGATGCAAGTTGTGGGATTTTGACACAGCAATTTCTCAGAGCTCATATCTCAAACACTTGAGTTAGAAAGAACAGAATCAGAAGCAACCCCAGTGAAAGAAAAATCAGAGAAAGCTGAGAAATCAGAAAAAGACAAGGGGAAAAAATCAGTAGAGCCGAGTTCTGGTGGGACTTCTGGGAAAAAGAAGAAATATAGTGGACCCAACAGGGGTCGAGGTGGAAGATTTGGTAGGGGTAGATTTTCTGGACAGAGACCCCCTAGGTCTGGTCAGCAGTTGAGCAGGGGTTCACATTCTGCTCGTCCCTGTGAGACTTGTGGAAAAATTCATGGGGGGGAATGCTATTGGGCCACTAGAGCCTGTTTTAACTATAGAGGCAAGGGCCATATAGCTAAAGACTGCACTAGTGCTCTATTTTCGAGATAAGGTCCAGCTCCTACTACTGTCGAGGGATCTATTCAGAGTCCTGCTCCCAGAGGTTCACAGTAAGTTGGCAGAGGAAGAGGCAGAGGTAGAGGTACTGCTTCAGGCAGTCAGGGCACAGTTGGTCAATCAGAGTGCTTCAGCTAGTGTTTACACGATGAGACAATGAGAAGAGGCTGAGACTTCTGATGTGGTATCTGGTACATTCTCTTTCTCTGATCAAGAAGTATTTGTATTGTTTGATCCAGGTTTAACCCATTCATATGTTAGTGCTAGCATAGTCTGTTCACTTGCTGTTCCATGTGTGCAAATGGGTTTTGAAGTTCTCGTAACTAGTCCGTTAGGATAAGAGATCTGGTTCAACAGAATCTATAGAGACTGTCCTTTGGTGATCCAAGGACATGTTTTTCTGTCAGACTTGATTGAAATGCCCTTCAGAGAGTATGATATCATCTTGGGCATGGATTGGTTAGCCAAGCATCACGCCATGATAGACTGTAGACTGAAGACAGTCACTTTTGGTCTCCCTTTGTACGGTGATGTGGTAATACACAGGGAGAGGCATTTACTGCCATCAAACATCATTTTGGCTGCACTATCCAGAAGGATGATCAGAAATGGGTGTGAAGCATACTTGGCACATGTGATAGACACCCAAGTGGAGAGTCCAGCACTAAGGGACATCCCTACTGTATGTGACTTTCCGGATGTGTTTCCAGATGAATTGCCAGGATTACCTCTAGAAAGAGAGGTGCAGTTTGAAATTGATGTTATGCCTGGTGTGGACCCAATCTCTAAAACGCCATATAGAATGGCACCTGCAGAATTGAAAGAGTTGAAAGTGCAGTTGCAAGAGCTGCTTAACAAGGGCTTCATCCGCCCTAGTATGTCACCTTGGGGAGCGCCAGTGTTATTTGTTAAGAAGAAGGATGACACTCTCTGCTTATGTATTGACTATCGGCAGTTGAATAAGGTGACAATAAAGAATAGATATCCATTGCCCCGCATTGATGACTTGTTTGATCAGTTGAGAGGTGCAACTGTGTTCTCCAAAATTGACCTGAGATCAGGTTATTATCAGCTGAAAGTACAAGAGCAGAGTATTGCTAAAACTGCCTTTAGAACCCGCTATGGCCATTATGAGTTCTTAGTCATGCCATTCGGGTTAACTAATGCTCCGGCTGCTTTTATGGATCTGATGAACACTATCTTCAGACCATACCTCGACTAGTTTGTTGTGGTATTTATAGATGATATATTGGTCTATTTGAGGAATGCAGAAAAGCATGATAGACATCTGCAGATTGTACTGCAGACTTTGAGGGAGAAACAACTATATGCCAAATTGTCGAAATGTGAATTTTGGCTGAAAGAAATATCTTTCTTGGGGCATGTAGTATCAGAAGAGGGCATTAAGGTAGATCCAAGTAAGATTGAAGTTGTCCTTAATTGGAGGCCACCCAGAAATGTCACAGAGATTCGCAGTTTTTTGGGTTTAGCTGGATACTACCGTAGATTTGTAAAGAGATTTTCCATGTTGGCATCTCCATTGACCAAGCTGCTTAGAAAGGATGTGAAATTTCAGTGGACGGACAAATGCCAGCAAAGCTTTGATGAATTGAAGAGATGTTTGGTCAAGCTCAGTCCGACTTTACCTACGGGTAAAGAATATACGATTCTGATGATGCTTCTCACAATGGGTTAAGTTGTATGTTGATGCAAGATCGAAATGTTATTGCCTATGCATCACGCCAGCTAAAACCGCATGAGAGGAATTATCCAACACATGATTTAGAGCTTGCAGCTATAGTGTTTGCTCTTAAGATCTGGAGACACTATTTGTATGGGGAAAAGTGTTACATCTACACAGATCATAAGAGTTTGAAGTATTTGGGCACTCAGAAGGAGTTGAATTTGAGATAGAGGAGATGGTTAGAGTTGATAAAAGACTATGATTGTCTGATAGACTATCAGCCAGGGAAAGCTAATGTTGTGGCTGACGCCTTAAGTCGCAAGACTATGGCAAGTCTATGGGTTACTCCTTTGTCTATGGTACATGAGTTAAGATCATTACATACCAGCTTAGAGATGAATGATGATGGGCAGACAGCAGTTGCATGGCATGTACAGCCAGTGTTGATTGATCAGATTAGAATGGCTGCTCAGAATGATCAGAAGTATCAGAAGCTGATGGAAGAAGTCCAATAGGGCAAGAAACTAGAATTCTCAATAAGAGATGATGGTCTACTGCTACACCAAGGCAGAATGTGTGTTCCTAATGATGTTGATTTGAGGCAGATCATTTTGAAGGAAGCACATGAGTCTCCTTTTACCATGCACCCTGGTGGCATAAAAATGTATAGAGGGCTAAAGGAGCATTACTGGTGGATGGGTATGAAAAGAGATGAGGCAGAATTTTTTTCTAAATGCCTAACTTGTCAGCAAGTGAAGGCAGAGCATCAAGTACCCACTGGGTTATTACATCCACTACCAGTGCCATAATGGAAATGGGAAAGAATAACAATGGATTTTGTGATGGGACTTTCGAGGACACAGAAGAGTCATGATGCAGTATGGGTCATTGTTGACAGACTAACCAAGTCTGCTCATTTTTTGCCAGTCCAAATGGACTACAGTTTAGAAAGATTGGCCAAGTTGTATATAGATGAGATTGTGAGACTGCATGGAGTGCTAGTATCCATTGTATCAGACAGAGATCCTAAGTTCTCTTCTAGATTCTGGGGTAGTCTTCAGAAAGCCCTAGGAACTAGATTGAACTTCAGTACTGCATTCCACCCACAGAAAGATGGCCAGTCTGAGAGGGTAATTCAGATCTTGGAGGACATGCTACGGGCTTGTGTGATTGAATTTGAGGGCAGTTGGGATACACACTTGCCTTTGATTGAGTTTGCTTACAACAACAGCTACTAATCAAGCATTGGGATGCCTCCATATGAAGCTTTGTATGGCAGAAAATGTAGAACCCCATTGTGTTGGGATGACGTGGGTGAAAGAAAGATGATTGGACCCGAAATTATTCAGCAAACTGAGGAGAAGATCAGAGTAATCAGAGATCGACTTAAGATTGCATTAGACCGTCAGAAGTCCTACATTGATTTGAAGAGAAGAGATATTGAGTATGCAGTGGGTGAGAAAGTATTCCTCAAGGTTTTCCCTTGGAAGAGAATTATGAGAATCGGCACAAAGGGGAAACTGAGTCCTTGTTTCATTGGGCCATATGAGGTTCTGGAAAGAGTGGGTCCTTTGGCATATCGTTTGGCACTACCTCCAGAGTTAGAGAAGATACATAATGTCTTCCATGTGTCTATGTTGAGGAGGTATCGATCAGACCCATCTCATGTACTACCGGTGGAAGAAATTGAAGTGAATCCAGACCTCACCTATGAAGAAGAACCCATAGTGATTCTGGCTTATAAGGTGAAGCAGCTACAGAACAAGCAGATGCCGTTGGTAAAAGTGCTGTGCAACCATCATTCGGGCCAAGAAGCTACTTGGGAAACAAAGGAGGACATGAGGAGACAACACCCACAGCTGTTTAGAGATTAATACCAAGTAAAATTTCGAGACGAAATTTATTTAAGGGGGGGAGAATTGTAATACCCTCATTTGTATAGCCTGGTATATTTCACTATTCCGGTGATCGAGGTCAGTCCGGACAATTAAGGGGATTAGAACCACACTTAAGACAACTAGATAACCTATAAACACAAATAATTAGTAATTGCCAATTACTTAAGTATAAATAAGAAAAACAGAACATAAGAAGTTAAACAAGCCGAGAGTCACAGAGATGGGAGACCTTCTCGGGAAGGATTGCGAAGTCTTTTTAAATTCAAATTTTGAATCGTAAAATGTGACGCTGCGGTCCTTAGGACTATTATAAACACAATGGAAAAGAGAAAATCATGAAAAACAACTGTTAAGCCAGTCAAATAATTAGGTTAGGGAGCCAAAAGAAATATTAAATTAATTGCAAACTGAGATGAACCGGCGAGGGGAAAATTGGTCAATTGACCTCGAGAGCTGACTCCTGATCTAACTGTCAAATAAAATCAGAGAAAAGAAAATTTTGAAATCGAGAATTAAATTAAAGAACTAATAGAAAAAAAAAAGAAAGAAAATGAAAAAGGTGTAGGAAGATGACATCATGCATGACATCATGCATGATGCCATAAATCCTATAATTAATAAATTAAATTAAATGGATTTTTGGGGTCTTCCATAAGACAAAATAAATAAAAGAAAGGAAAAGAAAAAAAATTCATTGTCTTCTTCTTCCCTTCCAAGACGTTTTCTCTCTCCCTTAGCTCTCTCTCTCTCAAACTCCATTAGAGCTCTTAAGTCAAGCTTCATAAACCTTCAATTCCACCATAAAAACCTTACTCTCCAACATTAAATCTTGTAGTTAGACCTAGATAAGGAGTTTGACAACAAAAAGAAAAAGAAAGGAAGGAGTTTTGAAGAAAAGGAAATTCTGCATAAAAAGGTTAGTAATCAAATTTGATAAATTGAGTTTGATCCTTACATTTCTAACTTATTTAGCTTGTAAATATGCTTATAATGAAAAGAAAAAATTGTGAGGGACCATTACTGAATTTTGGCCAGCATAAGGGGGAGGGTGATTTGCATGATTTGAATAGTTTGAATGGGTATATAAACCTTAGTTAGTTGAATGACTATGGTTAAAGGCATGGAATCAAGTAAATGCAAAAATTAGTGTGAATTAGGGTTTGGACATTAGGGTTTAGGGACCAAAAATGTGAAGAAGTGCTAAATGATGTCTTTGACATAGTTTAAGGAAAGAAATGGTCATTTGTGACCTAATTAAGTGTGTTAGAAGTGTTTGAATCAAAGCCAAATTTGGATTGGGTATGCACCATGACCAAAAGTCAACTTTGAGGGACCAAAAATGGAATTTTACAAGTCCAATTGATATGGGACTGATTGGGACTGAAAATAGGCACTAAATGACACAATTTTCATTTAGGAAGCATGCCCAAAAAGTGACCAAAACCTAGTGAACAAACTGACCAAACTTGAAAATCTGTAGTATAAACAGTACACATGAACAGTAATCGTGTTTGGGTCATAACTTGAGCTAGGAAGGTCTAAATGACCTGAAAAGTTTCCAGTGGTTAGATGAGATATAGACCTAAAACTTTCGTGAAGAACACAAACCCAAATTATGCCATTAACCAAGTCATTTAGCCACCCCAAGTTGGTGACTCAAATCTGCCAACACCAGAAAATTACCCAGAATTCTGGGTTCTGTCCAATCCGGCAGCCATGGTTCAAATGGCCATAACTTGAGCTAAAAAACTCCAATTGGGGTGATTCAAAAAGGAGAATAAACTTAAGACATTAGGGAACATTTTCTATGAAGAAAGTTTTTCCAAATTCCAACAGTAAAGTGACCAATGGAACAGTGCAATTTAGGACTCCAAAACTGAAAATTGGCAATTTTGCCTAAAAGACCTAAGTTTTGAGAAAACAACCAAAACCAACAAGTTTGGTGACCAAAATGTGGTATGTGGGTAAAGTTGGAATTCTCATACCTATTAAGCCTTAGAAAGTCAATAATTTGATTTGAATAGTATAGTGAATAGTAACCCGAAACACAAAATTTCAAGAACATCGAGTTTAGCACGTTAGAGTTAGGTAAAAGTGAAGTTAAATTTATTTTTGGATTTATGCTAAGTTATGGTACTGAAACACTATAAAATTGTGTGTTTCAGTTGAAAAGAATACCGGAAAAGAACCCGAGGAACCGAGTCAAGGCCAAGAGGCGACTCGCTTGAGGTTTGTGCACAACATTACTATGCTTTAAAATTCATTGATAAAGTGAATGAAATATGTATTTTACATTTGCTTTGAATTGTTGAAAATTTATTTGTGATATTAGTTATGATGTTTTGACTCAAATTGTTGAAAGTTATTGTGTATATTTGAAATGAAAATGTTTAGCAAATTGTTAAGATAAGTTTTAAAATCACAGTGTCATGACCATATATTTGAACACTTCACTAGCACGACTAGTGGGGGTAATTAGTTTCGAATTTTGATTCCTTCTCTGGATAAGTGTTGAGGTGTGCCAGTAGAAGAGGATGTGAATGGATATCTATATATTTGAGCTAGCTAGCCTTGTGATGTGATTTCTCTTTAGCCTCTTGCTATTGAGATTCTATTTGTTTCGAATGGCATGAACTAACTGTGGGTTTTATAAAATGTGATTTGATACTTCAAAATGAAATTGTTTGGGATTAAAATCTCATAATGCATGATTTGTATTTAATTTTCATGTTCAGTCAAATTTCCGAATAAATGTGATTTAAGTTCTGCATAAAGATTATTTTAGTATATTGTGCACCACTAAGTCCTAGTACTCAGCGATAGCTTTTATTACTGTCACAGATTTAGAGACTAGAGGAGTAGCAGATTGAGTTGCTGAGGACAGGAGAGCTACCTGCTTGAAGTATTCGGGTATAATTTATACCCTAATTGTAAATATTTCTTTTGATGTATGTATTGCATATAAATGTATAGACATGTAAATGGGTCTTGAGCAGTTTGTACAAAATTTGTATGAAGTTTGTAATAAAGTTTAGTTTATATTTCTTTTGATGTAAATTTTGTAAGGATGTATATAAATTGTTTTGTCTCTAATGAAATATGAGTGGAATTATTTTATTTAATTTGAATGAAATGTGTTGCTAGTATTTTGAGGATTATTAAATTTTGAACTTGAGAAATTGATTGAAATGATTGTGGAGTTGTTGAAATGGATTGAGTTTGATTGTGAAATTGAGGTAGTTGTTGAGAAAACATTTTTAGAAGTGCTTTTTACAAGTATTTGAAGAACTGTTTTCTCAAAATACAGACAGAACTCTGTCAAATTTTTTCTAAAATTTGCGAAAAAATAAAATGGGCCAAAATTTCCAACTAGCTTTCAAACTTAATTAAATGTTTTAAATACCTATTAGAAAACACTCATCACTTATCAAAAATAAGAAAATTGTTTTAAAATTCCTTGTAGGGTACTTAATGAGTTATCGGTAGATGAAGTGCGGTAGTTCATTAGGTATTCTATGGGATCATGTTATGCCTTACAGAGGGGTAAGGTGTGACACGCAGATTGTACTCTTGACTTATGGACTGGATATTAGTTTCCCTCAGAACGGACGGCAGCTCATCAGCTGGTAGGTTTTCCCTCCTCGAAGAGGTTCCTCACTTAGGTTTGGTAGCCAGACCAGTAACCGGAACGATGGCCGTGCTGGTTCGACCGCCAGATCTAATCACTTCACCTTCTTTCAAGGTCCACGAAATATGGACGGAAGGTGGGCTTGCAACTTTTTTACCCTCAGCACCGCTCATTTTTCAGGAATAAAAACCCTTAACGGAGTGTAATTGGTGCTTGAAAACTTGAGAAAATGAGAGAAAATGCTGAGATTGCTAAAGAAGATCTGAAAATGACATAAGGAAATGATTGACTCACTTCGCTCCTATTTATACCCGTCTAAGCATTAAATGCTCGCAAAGTCCCAAGCGACACATCGGTTACTGGAACCAGCCACTTCCTTGACACATAGCAAGAAGGTTCCAAAAACATAATAAAAATCGAATAAATGAGATCAGTTAGCTAGGGTCATCGAATTGAGCAAACTTCCAAAACCACGGATCGGCTAATGGCGATTCATTTAGGGGTCATATCGGAAAATAACTAATGCAATAATAAAACCAAAACATTTAAACAAAAATTTCATTTCATTTCCAAAAGATCGGATTACATCATTTGGGCGATCTTAAAAGATCGGATTACATCATTGGGGCGATCTCTAAAGATTGGGTTACATCATTTGGGTGATCTCTAAAGATTAGTACTACATCCTACCTATTTTAAGACTACTCCGGATGCTGGCCTACGTCAAAGCCTAGTCTTGTGACTGAATCAAAAGATGTGTTTGATTAGAAAGCCAGCCACAAATATTGGATAGATGTGCAGCTCAGATAGGCTGACTATGACTCTCATGATATTTAGCGGAGTCATTGTCGATGTCATCGACCAGAACCGAGCTGCAGTCGGGACGCCCGATATGGTTGGGAGCCAAATGAACTTCAAGAGGCAATCACTGACATTAATATTGAAATTAGCAGTCCTCTTGTCTGAGATCAATCTATCGATTATATTGATAGACCGATTCGAGATCGGCACAACCATCGCTTTTGATCTTGATCGGTAAATTAGTCCAATTCCCTCACTGTTATTAGGTGACGTTCTTATAGCTCTCTGATCACCGGAGTCACAAATTTGCAAGCAAAGAGCGAAGGAAACAGTCGAAAAAAGATCGAAAGGGCCATCATAATTAGAATTATTATCAGAAAAGTTAGAATTGGAGAAGTGGCGCATCAAAAATAAACTGAAAAAGAAAAAGTTAAGTGTGAAGGTAATTCCCTATTGCTGTATATATAGAGGGCCTTGGCATTTATTGCATATAGTGAATAGACATATAATGATGAAATAAATAAAAGGAAAATATAAGAAAAATCAAACAAAAATGAAAGAGAGAAAATGATGCTAAGTTAAACGAGTAAGACATGGCAATGATGGGTGATCAGACTGGAAGGCCGTTGCCGACCCAGGGCCATGAGAACCCTCTGAATTTAATTTTGAGACATAAATGAAGGTTTATTGAAATGTAATTGACACTAGAAATATCAAAAAAAAATTAATAGATTAGTACAAAGAAAAATGAAAAATCGAGAAACAGACAAAAATCGGTGTTACCGAAAAATTAGGAATATAACCTGAAGTGGGGTATTTTGGTCATTTGACACATAGTGTTGCCTTTTGACCTCAATCTCCATTAAAAATAAATGATATTACACTTAGAAAATTTCAAAGAAAAATTAGAAAGTTAGTATAAACGAAAAATAAAAAATTAAAGAAATCACAGATCAAGGAGTAAATCTGTTACCAGAAAAGTCCGAACTTGACCCGAAGAGGGGCATTTTGGTCAATTGACACCTAGAGTTGACTTTTGACTTAAATGTCCATGAAAAATAAGTGGTATTATATTTTAAAAATTCCATGAAAAATGAAATTATAAATGAAATGCAATTAAAGGAAATATGGGGCTATAATTGGAATTATGAAAGTTTAATTATTTTAACTATTATTTAAATGTTTAGTGGGGTATAAAACCATAAGTGGACAACATTTTCCACTAAACCATTTCATCTTCTTCACTCCTTCATTACCATTGCCGAATTTGATTTTCTCTCCCAAGCTCATCCATGGATGTCCATGAAGTAAGCTTCATCAACCCATGATCAAGCCATTTTTTCCTATAAGTTTCTTTATTAAAATTGTTCTACACATCATGGGCAACACATAGAGAGGAAAAAGGGCAGCTTTTGATGAAGTTTGATCAAGCTCCATAAAAGGTTAGTGCTAGTTTTCCTTACCTCACTTAATTAAAATTTGTACTAAGGTTGATATGAGTTGAATTATTGAAAAATTAGAAGGATTGGATGAATAATTAATGGTGATTGAATTTGGTAGCCATGGAACCTAAAGAGGTTTGAATTATCTTTACATGTATTTGATAGGAAATGATATTGATTAAGGTCATTAGAGGTCCTAGCTAATTAACTTTATGTATATGTTGAGATTGAGTGATTGAATTAGGAGTTTGAAAGAATTGTTGAAGACCTTGGATAATTGTTGAATTGGGGCAGCCTTGAGAAGCATGAAAATGGTTAATTTATGCATATTATTGTTGATTAATGATGCTCAATTTATGTGATTATAAGTGTTAGAATTTAATTATAAGAGTACATGTGAGGTTGACAATGTGAAAGTGGGTTTTGAACAAAATTTTGAAGACTTGGACATTTGAGCTTGAAATTGGCAGCCTATTAAATCATGAATTTGTGTGTGTGAATATGTAGTTTATTAATGAAATGTAATGGTGTTAAATTGTGGGCCGTATGTATAGTTAAAATGGAAGTGTTTGTGTGTAACATAAGTGTTGATGCACATTGAATTTGGGTGGATGTAAATGTTGAAGTTTAATGGTGTATTGTGTGCCTTGTGTACTTGAGTATTCTGCCCAGAATTGTTGCTGGAATTGTGTACAAAATATGAATGGAAGTGTTGTTGATTGAATATTGTAGTAATGAGGAGGAGAAGGAACATTAAATTGGGAGTGCATGAGCTTTGTGCAGGTGGTGTATTGAAGGCAGCACCTAAATTAGGCCATAAGTACCAAACTGTGAACCCAATTGGTATAGGCAATTTTCATGTAGAAATGTTGCCAAAATTCTGCCTAGAAACTGACCTTAAAAAGTGACCAAATCCGGATTAGTGCATTTAAGGCCTAAAAACTGACTATTTGGGCAGCAGTTAGTGTTTAGGCCATAACTCACTCAAAACAGGTCCAATTGACCTGAAATTTTGACCATGAATAGTTAAGACCTATATCTACAAGTATTATGAAGACACCCAAGCCCAGAAATGACCATAAGCAAGTCAAAAAGCTTGCACAAATTCGGGTCCAAAAACTGGCCGAACCTAAAATGACCTAAAATGACCTAAAGTGACCAATTTTGATACATTTTGACCAGCAATAGTAAAATGACCATAACTTGGTCTACATAACTCAGAATAACCTAAAATTTTGCCCCGCGTTCCATAAGACATAGACCTACAAGTTTGTAATTTGGACTGCAACCCGAAAACTGAGGAAACTAGGTCGTCTGGCTTGGTCAAAATAGTAGACCGAAATCCGGTAAATTGTAATAAAATGCAATACACTTGGAAATGAAATTGGTAACATATACCAACACTAAAGGCTATAAAATGTGACATATTGGTAACATTAGAATTGACTCACGTAGAGTGCATCAAGGGTCAACATTATAGGTTGACTAATGAAATGAATTGAAGGGAATAGTACCAAGAGAAATAGGACTTTAAGCTAGACAAATCTAGCAAACAAAAATTGAGAAATTGACCAAATTTTGCACTAAAGGTGCAATCTATCCAACTTTAGTAAATTGACCATATCTTGGTCTATACAACTTAGAATGACCTGAAATTTTGCTCTGCGTGCAATAAGACATAGAGCTACAATTTTGCTTCTTTGACCAAAAGCTAAAAACCAAGATAAATAGGACTTTAAGCTAGACAAATCTAGCACACAAAAATTGAGAAATTGACCAAATTTTGAAGTAAAGGTGCAATCTGTCCAGCTTTAGTAGATTGACCATAACTTGGCTATACAACTCGAAATGACCTGAAATTTTGCCCCACGTGCAATAAGACATAGAGCTACAATTTTGCTTCTTTGACCAGAAGCTAAAAACCAAGGGAAATAGGACTTTAAGCTAGACCAATCTAGCACACTAAAATTGAAAATTGGTAATTACATAAAATGATGCTTGAACTGATTTGGCAATGAATGCCAACTTGTGAAAAGGGTAAATTGCATTATATTGACAACATATTGAATTGTAAATTGTGACATGTTGATGCTAGAATCAACCTATCCATGATGCATAAAAAGGTCAATAATTTTATTGACTAGTGAAAGGCATAAATATGTATAAACCCTATGAATAAAGAATTAAATATGTAACATTGTAATATGCCCTAATTTGCCTAGTTGACTAGTTTGGATAGGTTGGCATGCCAATAGGATTCTGACAGCTGTTCTGTAAATGACTTTATGTCATATTGTGTTTTATGGCTTATTATGCCATACTATGATTTTAATAGCCTATGGCTATACAGATTGTGTTATTATACTCGGCCTAATGCCTGATTGATTATATGGCTTTTTAGCCACACTATTTGCACACCGGGAGACACTTTGTGACCAATGGTGTGACGGCCTGAGGTACAAGGTACCCAGTTCTAGTATATCCGTTTATCCAGTCTGGTCAGTGTATAGGCTACATGGGCAGTCAATTAAAACATTATTCAATTCAGGCAGTTAAGTTAAGTTAAGTATACGAAAATTTCAGTACAATTAAATTAAGTATTGAATGAATGAGTAATAGAGATTAGCAACAGAAACATAACAAAAATATAAATTGCAGAACCGTAGAGACTTGAAATATGATACAGTTAGAATAATTTCTATACTGGGTAGTATTACTGAAAAGTTATAAACTAAGCACTTCCAAAGAGGAACAAACTAGTATATAAGATCGTTGATACTAGAAATACCATACCAAATTAAATTGATTCTTGAGTATTTGAATTATGATTTATTTCTTTCTTTATTTGTATATATTATTTCTTGTTATACTATTGCACCACTAAGCAGAAATGCTTAGCGCGATGGAATTGCTTCCTCACGCAGGTACTGAAGGTAAAACCAGTAGATAGTCGACTGAGAATTTTAGAGTCCAGATCTGCAGAAGTGTCAGAAGAGTTCAAGATTGTCACCTCCTCAGCAATGCATATAGATAGGGCTCATTTTATACATGTTATGTATATTGTTCATTCCTAGCACATTGTAAATTATTTGTGTATCTTGTACAAAATAAACTCATGTAATTAACCTATGAATTATGGAAGCTACTCAAAGTAAGTATTTTAATATGTGAATCGAATTTGAGTTATAATGAGATTATACTTGTGAATATTGAGATGTTGAAAATCTGATGAGATTTTTGAAAAATCTGAATACTGTATTGAGATACATTATGTTTGAAAATTTTTGAGACTGAATTTGAGTTTGAGAAACTGTTGAGAATACCTTGAGACAATCTGAGTTATGAATTCGAGTATATATTGAAATTATTTTTGGCAGTGTTGGAAGAATCATAGTCCAAATTACTACCGCACTCTGCTGGATTGTCATTAAAATTTTTGAAATTTCTAAAGTAGTTAGATTTTGATAAAATTAAAAATAGCCTAAACCTTAAATAAAGTTTTTGAATAAATAAATCAAGAACTGTTGTAATGAAATTAGATAAGATCAGGTGCTCCGGCACGTCGTGTAGCACGCCTTGCTCGGCTACACTGTAGACGGGTGAGGGGTGTTACATTTAGTGGTATCAGAGCACGGTTTAGGCGTTCATAGGCGAAGATAAGTAGAAAGAACTAGTGTGCATACATGCATTGCATTCATAAGAGTCGAGGTGACACTATGCAGATCTATTTACTTTTGATTATTCAAGGTTAAGATATGGACTCAGAGTCGCAGAGGGCATTAGAAAAAGAAGTAGAAAACCTAGATCATGAGGTTATAATGTAGTGGCTATGTAATATTCTCGATGTTTGTATTGTAAGCTGCAGATTACAGTACTGATATGGGATTATTGTATAGAGCTACGTGCTTCCTCATGGTACAATAAACTAAGAATATTTGTAAGTAATCTATAATTTGATACAGTTACGCCCGAATAGAGTACTATTATAGGAAATAAATGTGAAAATTCTAGTAAAAAATTTAAAACTTCATAACTAGCCTATCGAAAGACTACACTTCTAAAGTACCTAGAGTAAGTGACTCGGTTACACTAATGTGGACTACCATTACCATAAAAATTGCTATGAGCTTAGAGAATCTAGTATGGCTATAAAATAGAAAGAACACCTTGAGGATGAAGATATCTGGACATTGATATGGAGTCTTATCAGTATTTTAATATTTTTGACAGGAAGGAATGATGTAGGTATTTGAGAATACATTTAGAAATTGTATTGATGCTCTCTCCGGAAGCAAGAATAGATACCTTCCATTGATGGAGTTATTTTGGCTGAGCTGCAAGTGAACCCGAATATGTTACAACAGATACAGGATGGGCAGAAGACAGATGGGAAATTAATGGCTGTTATGGGCAAAATCACTGAGGGGAAGGAAACTGAATATGAAGTGAAAAAAAAAATGGGTGCCTGTACTATAAAGAAAGAGTATGTGTACCAGATGATAAAGAGTTGAAAACCAGTATTCTAAAAGAAGCACATAACAGTGTGTATGCTATGCACCTAGAAAGCACAAAAATGTACCATGACCTGAAACTCTGATACTGGTGGCTAGGTATGAAGAAGGACATAGTTGACTATGTAACTAGATGCTTGACATGTCAGCAAGTCAAGCAGAACATCAAGTTCCATCAGGTTTGTTACAGCCCATAAACATACCTAAATGGAAATGGGACCAAGTCACTATGGACTTTGTCAGTGGTTTACCTCTCACGCAGAAGAAGCATGATGCAGTATGGGTGATTGTGGATAGGTTGACCAAATCAGCACATTTTCTGCCAGTTAGAACTGACTACTCACTGGAAAAGCTAGCAGAATTGTATATCAGTGAGATAGTTAGACTACATGGAATTCCGCTTTCCATTATTTCTGATAGAGACCCGAGGTTTACATCTAGATTTTGGAAGAAATTACAAGAATCCTTGGGCACACAACTCTATTTTAGTACGGCTTTTCATCCTCAGATGGATGGACAGTCAGAAAGAATAATCTAGGTAAATTTTGAAACTCATTAAGTTATTGCAAACAATAAACTGATAGTAATTATAGTAATAACTGAATATGTGTGATAGGTCCTCGAGGATATGCTGAGAAGTTGTGTTATTGAGTTTGAGGGAAGTTTGGACAGATACCTTCCACTGATAGAATTTGCATACAATAATAGCTATCAAGCTAGCATACAAATGGCACCCTATGAAGCACTGTATGGGAGAAAATGCAGAACACCTGTATGTTGGACTGAGTTGGGTGAAGATAAGCTAGTGGGGCCAGACCTGATAAAACAGACAGAGGAAAAGGTGAAACTGATAAAGGCCAATTTGAAAGTTGCCTCAGACTGACAGAAATCTTATGCTGACTTGAAAAGAAAGGACATTGAATATGAAGTTGGCAAGAAAGTATTTCTCAGAGTATCACCATGGAAGAAAGTGTTGAGATTTGGGAAAAAGGGAAAATTAAGCCCTAGGTTTATTGGCCCAAATGAAGTTATTGAACGTGTGGGACCAGTAGCCTACAGATTAGCCTTACCACCTGAGCTGGACAAGATACATAATGTGTTCCATGTCTCAATGCTCAGAAGATACAAATCAGATCCTTCACATGTCATCTCAGAAGAAGAAATTGTGGTACAACCTGACCTGACATATGAAGAAGAACCAATTAAAATCTTGGCACGAGAGGTAAAAGAGCTTAGAAATAAGACAATTCCACCAGTGAAAATCCTATGGAGACACCACAACACGGAAGAGGCAACATGGGAGAGCGAGGAGACAATGAGACAGCAGTTCCCTCAGCTCTTCACATCAGGTAAATTTCGAGGACGAAATTTTTATTTAGAGGGGAAGAGTTGTAACATCCCCACTGTACGTGTTTTGTACATTCAATTGCTCCAGTAGTCAAATAACAGTCCAATAAAAGTTAGGATGTCAGGAACTACACTTCGGTGATAGTGAACAGACATATAATGATGAAATAAATAAAAAGAAAATATAAGAAAAATCAAACAAAAATGAAAGAGAGAAAATGATGCTAAGTTAAACGAGTAAGACCATCAATGATGGGTGATCAGACTGGAAGGCCGTTGCGACCCGTGACTACGGGAACCCTTTGAATTTAATTTTGAGACATAAATGAAGGTTTATTGAAATGTAATTGACACTAGAAATATCAAAGAAAAATTAATAGATTAGTACAAAGAAAAATGAAAAATCGAGAAACAGACAAAAATCGGTGTTACCGAAAAATCGAGAATATAACCTGAAGTGGGGTATTTTGGTCATTTGACACATAGTGTTGCCTTTTGACCTCAATCTCCATTAAAAATAAATGATATTACACTTAGAAAATTTCAAAGAAAAATTAGAAAGTTAGTATAAACGAAAAATAAAAAATTAAAGAAATCGGCGGTACAAGGAGTAAATCGGTGTCACCGAAAAAGTCCGAACTTGACCCGAAGAGGGGCATTTTGGTCAATTGACACCTAGAGTTGACTTTTGACTTAAATGTCCATGAAAAATAAGTGGTATTATATTTTAAAAATTCCATGAAAAATGAAATTATAAATGAAATGCAATTAAAGGAAATATGGGGCTATAATTAGAATTATGAAAGTTTAATTATTTTAACTATTATTTAAATGTTTAGTGGGGTATAAAACCATAAGTGGACAACATTTTACACTAAACCATTTCATCTTCTTCACTCCTTCATCACAATTGCCGAATTTGATTTTCTCTCCCAAGCTCATCCATGGATTTCCATGAAGCAAGCTTCATCAACCCATGATCAAGCCATTTTTTCCTATAAGTTTCTTTATTACAATTGTTCTACACATCATGGGCAACACATAGAGAGGAAAAAGGGCAGCTTTTGATGAAGTTTGATCAAGCTCCATAAAAGGTTAGTGCTAGTTTTCCTTACCTCACTTAATTAAAATTTGTACTAAGGCTGAGATGAGTTGAATTATTGAAAAATTATAAGGATTGGATGAATAATTAATGGTAATTGAATTTGGCAGCCATGGAACCTAAAGAGGTTTGAATTATCATTACATGTATTTGATGGGAAAGGATATTGATTAAGGTCATTAGAGGTCCTAGCTAATTAACTTTATGTATATGTTGAGATTGAGTGATTGAATTAGGAGTTTGAAAGAATTATTGAAGACCTTGGATAATTGTTGAATTGGGGCAGCCTTGAGAAGCATGAAAATGGTTAATTTATGCATATTATTGTTGATTAATGATGCTTAATTTATGTGATTATAAGTGTTAGAATTTAATTATAAGAGTACATGTGAGGTTGACAATGTGAAAGTGGGTTTTGAACAAAATTTTGAAGACTTGGACATTTGAGCTTGAAATTGGCAGCCTATTAAATCATGAATTTGTGTGTGTGAATATGTAGTTTATTAATGAAATGTAATGGTGTTAAATTGTGGGCCGTATGTATAGTTAAAATGGAAGTGTTTGTGTGTAACATAAGTGTTGATGCACATTGAATTTGGGTGGATGTAAATGTTGAAGTTTAATGGTGTATTGTGTGCCTTGTGTACTTGAGTATTCTGCCCAAAATTGTTGCTGGAATTGTGTACAAAATATGTATGGAAGTGTTGTTGATTGAATATTGTAGTAATGAGGAGTAAAAGGAACATTAAATTTCGAGTGTATGAGCTTTGTGCAGGTGGTGTATTGAAGGCAGCACCTAAATTAGGCCATAAGTACCAAACTGTGAACCCAATTGGTATGAGGCCAATTACAGGTGAAACTAGACACCAAATAGGCAATTTTCATGTAGAAATGTTGCCAAAATTCTGCCTAGAAACTGACCTTAAAAAGTGACCAAATCCGGATTAGTGCATTTAAGGCCTGAAAACTGACCATTTGGGCAGCAGTTAGTGTTTAGGCCATAACTCACTCAAAACAGGTCCAATTGACCTGAAATGTTGACCATGAATAGTTAAGACCTATATCTACAAGTCTTATGAAGACACCCAAGCCCAGAAATGACCATAAGCAAGTCAAAAAGCTTGCACAAGTTCGGGTCCAAAAACTGGCTGAACCTAAAATGACCTAAAGTGACCAATTTTGATACATTTTGACCAGCAATAGTAAAATGACCATAACTTGGTCTACATAACTCAGAATGACCTGGAATTTTGCCCTGCATTCCATAAGACATAGACCTACAAGTTTTTAGTTTGGACTGAAACCCGAAAACCGAGAGAACTAGGTCATCCGGCTGGGTCAAAATAGTAGACCGAAATCCGGTAAATTGCAATAAAATGCAATACACTTGGAAATGAAATTGGTAACATATACCAACACTAAAGGGCTATAAAATGTGACATATTGGTAACATTAGAATTGACTCACGTAGAGTGCATTGATGGTCAACATTATAGGTTGACTAATGAAATGCATGGAAGGGAATAGTACCAAGAGAAATAGGACTTTAAGCTAGACAAATCTAGCAAACAAAAATTGAGAAATTGACCAAATTTTGCACTAAAGGTGCAATCTGTCCAACTTTAGTAAATTGACCATATCTTGGTCTATACAACTTAGAATGACCTAAAATTTTGCCTCGCGTGCAATAAGACATAGAGCTACAATTTTGCTTCTTTGACCAAAAGCTAAAAACCAAGATAAATAGGACTTTAAGCAAGACAAATCTAGCATACAAAAATTGAGAAATTGACCAAATTTTGAAGTAAAGGTGCACTCTGTCCAGCTTTATTAGATTGACCATAACTTGGTCTATACAACTCGAAATGACCTGAAATTTTCCCCCGTGTGCAATAAGACATAGAGCTACAATTTTGCTTCTTTGACCAGAAGCTAAAAACCAAGGGAAATAGGACTTTAAGTTAGACCAATCTAGCACACTAAAATTGAAAATTGGTAATTACATAAAATAATGCTTGAACTGATTTGGCAATGAATGCCAACTTGTGAAAAGGGTAAATTGCATTATATTGACAACATATTGAATTGTAAATTGTGACATGTTGATGCTAGAATCAACCTATCCATGATGCATAAAAAGGTCAATAATTTTATTGACTAGTGAAATGCATAAAGATGTATAAACCCTATGAATAAAGAATTAAATATGTAAAATTATAATATGCCCTAATTTGCCTAGTTGACTAGTTTGGATAGGTTGGCATGCCAATAGGATTCTGACAGCTATTCTGTAAATGACTTTACGTCATATTGTGTTTTATGGCTTATTATGCCATACTATGATTTTAATAGCCTATGGCTATACAAATTGTGTTATTATACTCGACTTAATGCCTGATTGATTATATAGCTTTTTAGCCACACTATTTGCACACCGGGAGACACTTTGTGACCAATGGTGTGACGGCCCGAGGTACTAGGTACCCAGTGCTAGTATATCCGTTTATCCAGTCTGGTCAGTGTATAGGCTACATGGGCAGTCAATTAAAACATTATTCAATTCAGGCAGTTAAGTTAAGTTAAGTATACGAAAATTTCAGTACAATTAAATTAAGTATTGAATGAATAAGTAATAGAGATTAGCAACAGAAACATAACAAAAATATAAATTGCAGAACCATAGAGACTTGAAATATGATGCAGTTAGAATAATTTGTATACTGGGTAGTATTACTGAAAAGTTATAAACTAAGCACTTCCAAAGAGGAACAAACTAGTATATAAGATCGTTGATACTAGAAATACCATACCAAATTAAATTGATTCTCGAGTATTCAAATTATGATTTATTTCTTTCTTTATTTGTATATATTATTTCTTGTTATACTATTGCACCACTAAGCAGAAATGCTTAGCGCGATGAAATTGCTTCCTCGCACAGGTACTGAAGGTAAAACCAGTAGACTGTCGACTGAGATTTTGGAGTCCAGATCTGCAGAAGTGTCAGAAGAGTTCAAGATTGTCACCTCCTCAGCAATGCATGTAGATAGGGCTCATTTTATACATGTTATGTATATTGTTCATTCCTAGCACATTGTAAATTATTTGTATATCTTGTACAAAAATAAACTCATGTAATTAACCTATGAATTATGGAAGCTACTCAAAGTAAGTATTTTAATATGTGAATCGAATTTGAGTTATAATGAGATTGTACTTGTGAATATTGAGATGTTGAAAATCTGATGAGATTTCCGAGAAATCTGGATACTGTATTGAGATACATTATGTTTGAAAATTTTTGAGACTGAATCTGAGTTTGAGAAACTGTTGAGAATACCTTGAGACAATCTGAGTTATGAATTCGAGTATATATTGAAATTATTTTTGGCAGGTTCAGAAGAACTGTTAGTCCAAATTACTACCGCACTCTGCTGGATTGTCATTAAAATTTTTGAAATTTCTAAAGTAGTTAGATTTTGATAAAATTAAAAATAGCCTAAACCTTAAATAAAGTTTTTGAATAAATAAATCAAGAACTGTAATGAAATCAGATAAGATCAGGTGCTCCGGCACGCCGTGTAGCACGCCTTGCTCTGCTACACTATAGACGGGTGAGGGGTGTTACACCAGAGCCCTCTGATCAAAAAGTAGACAACAGGTTTGGTGCTTTTTATTCCCAGCCTTTGGATCCATTTTGTAAGGCAAGACCCCAAGCCATTGGATTAAGAAGAGAAAGGATGGATATTCTGAACTGGATCCCGGCCCTCCCTTTTGATTCTTTAATTCTCAGACATCAGATTATGTCCTTCTGAATCTAAACCCTCCGTCTCCCCCTGGCAAGATCCTGACCCTTCATTATGGGCACCCGTTCCCTATAAATACCTACATGCAATACTGTAGAGGGGACTAAAAAAAAGGTGGTGGTGATTATAGTGGAAAGACTCTGAAATTTGATTCTGTCTTGGTACTTACCATTCTGAGCTTTTGTAGTGTGGAGAAACTTTAGAAACCAGTTTTCTTAAGTATCTTCATCAAAGGAGCTCTAAACTCTAAAATTTTCATTTTCAATGCCTGTTCATTACTCTATAAAGCCATTTTCATTTAGCTTCATTCTCACTGCCCTAGCATCAGTATATTACTCTCCAAGCTCAACTTCGTTCTGACCCATTCCCATTATGTCGGGCAAGTTTAAAATCCTTCTGCTGTTAACTTTCACCTTTGCAAGATTTGTGAATACCGGAGTTAACTCATTTGTCTCCTCAACTTCCTATAGATAAGCATCTAAACTGTTATTTTGTCAAATATCCTCATTTGTTTTCCCCAGCTTTCTTTTAAAATTTCTTTTATATCCAGTCGCACTACATCTCAAGATAGATTACCAAGACCAATAGTTATTTCTAGTGTCTTCTTTTATTTCATTCGTAAATTCCATTTATCGTCATTTAGTTTTCATTTTTGTTAAAAGTAGATGTTCGAGTCCTCAGCGGCTTGTGAATACGCTGAAGAGTATAGGTAAAAATATCTTAACAAGAGTTTTTAGGACTGAATAAATAAAAATGATAAAGGAAAATAGGTATAGCAAAAGGGCTGAATAGGATGGGGAAGAAAATTATGTTAAACAAATAAGTCAAGAGGTTGGGCCACGGAATGAGCCCAGGTGATGATATAATAGATCGAGAATTAAAATAAGCTCGGATCCCGAGCGAGCAGCTAAAAGAGATCGGACCAAAGAGTTCGGATAAAGCGACCATGCAGAAGATCGGGAAGGAGTTCGGTTTTCCATCCACTATCTAGTTATAAGGTCTTGTAGGCTAGGAAAAATTGTACACGCGTCTCTTATGTCCTCGGTACCTCATTCCCACAAAAGGGGTCAAGAAGGACCCTTTACCAAAATCCTTAGTTCCAAGTTCTTACAAAACTCTATATTAAGAGTTCAGGGGAGAGTTCTTACCTGAACTCAGTTTAATTTTTAATGCAAATACATTAGGAGTTTAGGCGAGAGTCCTTACCCGAGCTCGGTTTAAATTTTAAACATAATGTATTAAGAGATCCGGGGAGAGTTCTTATCCGAGCTCAGTTTAAACGCGATAAATTAAAGAGATCGAGGGAGAGTTCTTACCCAAGTTCTCCATTAGGATTCTCAACACTAAGAGACCGGGGGAGAGTTCTTACCTGAGTTCTCAATTAAGATTCTCAACACTAAGAGATCAGGGGAGAGTTCTTACCCGAATCCTAGTTCTAAAATTTTAATAAAATATGCGGAGATCGAAAGAGAGTTCTTATCCGAAATCTCCCGCTTAACTTCTGAACTAAATACACTAAGAGATTGGGGGAGAGTTCTTACCTGAATTCTCGATCAAAAATCTTAATAAAATATGTGGAGATCGGAGGAGAGTTCTTATCTAAAATCTCCCGCTTAAATTTTAATCAGAATACACTAAGAGATCGGGGGAGAGTTCTTACCCAAATTCTTGGCAAAAATCTTAATAAAATATACGGAGATCGGAGGAGAGTTCTTATCCAAAATCTCCCACTTAAATTTTAAACAGAATACACTACGAGATTGGGGGAGAGTTCTTACCTGAATTCTCGGCTAAAATCTTAATAAAATACGTGGAGATAGAAGGAGAGTTCTTATCCGACATATCCCACTTAAATTAATACATCAAGAGATAGGGAGAGTTCTTATCCAAATTCTCTTAGCATTAATCTAAACTAAAAAAGCACAACCTCAATATCTGAAGTAACCCCAACAAAGACCCATTATACAACACCTATTCACTGAAGGGCCATCTCATGAACTCGTGTTCTTGGGCAGCCCAAAACAAGTGAAATATTAAATATTCCTTTCGTTTGCACAAAGGATTAACATGATCACCATTCCAACCCCCCCCCCCCCCCACACCCTAATTATCTATTTTAATTTATGAAGAGCATAACATTAAATTAGCTTACCCTCGTTGAGGGACGAGTTGGGGTGCCTGACACCTTCCCCACCCGTATACGGATCCCAAACCTAGAATCTCTGTTTTCAAAGTGATTTTCTTATTTACAAATGTTTTTCTTTAATTTCCCTCAAAATTAAAGTGGCAACTCCTCACTTTTCCCACATCGATGAGAACTCATCCAGGCGACAGCAAAAACCCTTGCGATAACTTGGCGACTCCATTGGGGAGTTTTCACCTTAACCCTAGTTTAGAGGTCCAAAAACAGATTTAATTTTATGCTCATATAAATTAAAACCGTAATTAGGGGGTTTAACTTACAAAATTTGAAAGTCTTGATATATTAATTGTTATTATTCTTTCTAACTATTTTGCTTACTTTAGTTGTCTTATTCCCACAATAATCTTCGTCTAAAAAAAAAACTCCCCCTATATAGGGAAGAGGTAAATATGTCCCTTCACACACTGAATACTTACACAATGTCCTCACATACTTCAGCCCTATACCCGAGCTTTCATACCCTTTTAGAAAATAGGAGGGAGTCATGTAGCAGTACTCGTGGGTTTTACCCCGTTAGTATCCGTGAAGGCTTTTGCTCAGATTGGAACTTGTTCCATTTACTATAATACCTGTGGAATTCTCCCGATAGTATCATGGTGGTGGAATGGGGCTCAACTGTTTACAGTAGGGACGATTTGGGGACCTGTGGCTTTTAGAAAATTAGACCTTGAGCTAAACTATCACATTAGCTGAAAGCTGTAGCAAACTACCTCATAAGATAGAACTATCCAATTAGATAGTACTTACCCGGTACTAGGACTCTCCCTATTCTAGGACAAAAGGGACATACTTTCTTTCACATTACTCTATTTGTATATTTAAATTTTTAAATAACATGAAGGTAATTTTGAATCATATTGTTAGGATGATCTAAACACCTTCCTACTTTGATAGGTGTATAGATATTGCCATGCCAATAGTATAATTCAAAATTACCCGAATTTATTCTGCTAACGTATTCCCTCTGCAGGGATTATAAACTGGAGCCTGTAGAGGATAAACAGAAACTTTAATATGGCATCCTCGAGTTAGTCAACTGAGAGGGTTCCAAGGTAGGAACAGAATGCTAGACAATGGTCCAAACCGCTTCATAGTTCAGAGTCCCCACAGAGTGATGGCATAGGGGCAGACATTGGCTTATTACCTCCATTGGATCCAAGCAAGGTTGAGGTTAGAATGACCGATCTTGAAGATCTATCCAGTAGTTGGAAATCACTTCCCGATCATGTCAAAGTTAAATTTGAGGAAAAGTACAGGAGGATTGCAACTTTGATGCGGATCAGGGTACAAGTACCTGCGTTAAAGGCCATGCTGTCAACTTGGAATCCCAAGTATGGGGTGTTCTCCTTCAACGACATCGATACAACTCCCACTATAGAAGAATATCAGGTGCTGCTAGAAATCCCCTATGTGGCGCAGAATCAGACCTACCTACACCTCGAACATAGACAGACCTGGAAACGGTTCACACATATGCTTGGAATCCCTGCAGAGGAAGCAAAGGCAAAAGAAACCATTAAGGGAAGCACACATGGGTGGTATTGGACATACATCATAAAGCATTTGGATCTGCACATTCAAAACTAGCAAAGGGAATAGGCTTCGTTGACACAAGCTTTGGGGATTTACGGCCTGATCTTATTTCCCGGACCTTTGGGAGTTATAACTCACAGCGTCACAGAAATGTTTTGGGTAGTAGAGAAGCAAAACGTCAACCCACTACCTGCAATCCTTGCAGAGACCCTTTTTGACTCTAACTTATTGCCGACAACAAGGTAAGGGAACCATCAAGTATTGTTCCCAATTGCTACATCTTTGGATCCTCAGCCACATCTGTCCTTTAGAAACTAAGGGGTTAACTTAGTATCCTAACCAACCTCTCATAAAAAAGATGGCTAGATTGGTCGTAAGTCCAAAGAATGAACTACAATGGCAAGAGCAGATTCTAAGCTTTAACAGTCACAACTACTGCTGGAGGAAGTTATGGACTGTTCAGTACAGGGGATGATCATTTGGTACCTTTGATCAGATTGACCGGATACACAAGTTACATCCCAGCTTTGCTAATGAGGCAATTCGGTTCAACCCAGCTTGCACCCAATGTTGAAGTACTTCATCAAGTTCATTTCTATCATGAACCTGGCAGAGAGGAAGAACTGAAAGCATTTCGCAAATCCTTGGAAAATATCACCATAATTAAACGGTCGCCTAAAGGGCCAAGCACCACGAAAGATTACCTTAGATGGAGGATAAGCAGAGATCAGGGATACCCAGTTTCCGAACTAGCAGAACCTAAGAGTAGTACGCCTCATCGGGAAGTGCTTTCAGAAGAAGTTAGCGCCAAGTTGGTTAGTTCTCTACAGAGTTCAAACGTTGAGAACTAGTAACTACAAGAACGGATAAGGCAATTGGAAGACCGATAGCAAATCCTAAAAAAGGAGGTAAAAAGGCTCAGGGAAGAAGCAATGGCAGAAAAAGCTGAATTTGAGGAACGAGAAAAACAGTGGGAGAAAGAAAGGGCCTCGCTTCAGGGTGCAGTAAGAGAGGCAGGGGCTCAAAATGGCAAATTACAAGAGAAGCTGGAATATCAGGGAATACTCATGGAAGAATATATGCAGGAAAGCAAAAAGAAGATGCTTGAATTGAAGGAACAGACACAACTTATTGACATTTTGAAAGAATGTGCCAAAGAAAGGAAAGAAAAGGAAAGACAAACAACCCTTCATCAAGAGCTAAGAGAAAATATCGACCAGCTAGAAAGAATGATAGCAAAAGGGAAATAAGAGCTCCTTCCAGAATCTGAGTATGCCTTGAAGACATTCAACCCCGCCAGATAAGAAGAAAGACTCTATGAGTACCTCAAAAGATGCCATTGTATTTTAAAGTGTCTCCCTAAGCCTAGGTAATTGTAAAGGAGGCTATGTATGAACTATTTGATTAATGAATCGTTTTGACCCATTGTTTAGCAAAATATGAATAAATAGTGTAACTCCTGTAGGAACTATCCTTGTTAGGGTTGTGCGAAAAGATGAATGCGTCATATGGACAAGTATCATAGACACGCATATGATCCCGTCATTCACTATTGGACTATCGAGAGATGCCATAATAAAGTTGACATAATTATCCTTCTGCAGACTCCATTTTTGGCAGTTATCTGCCATCGTATCCTTTGTCTAGTTAGGATCTTTAACTCTAATATAATTTAAAACTAATTTAACAATACTTCCTACAGGAAATCAACATTTCCCCAAGCGAAACAAACCTGACTGAGCAAGCAGTTCAACCAAGACGAGTGTGCAAAGAAGATAATGGAAGACCAAGAACAAGTGCAGAACTTACAGGGACAAGTTTCAGAATTAAGAGACCAAGTCTCAAAACTGATGAAATTGATGAAGGAAATGTCCCACAATAGACCTACATCAGAACTAAATTTGCCATTACCTCCCCCACTCCTTACAACGGTTGATTCTCATCAAGCTTCAACCTCTTTCACCTTTCAACCTCCTATTCTAGATTCGACAATCACTGTCAATCCGACCCTCCCAAATAATGACTTACCTTTCCCTTATTATCCGACTGTCTTAAATGCTGAGTTGCACCCTTCCATACCAATCCCTCTAGTTCACCCTGCCCCTTATTTCCCAACCGGGGGAATAGCTCATGTAGTAGGAGAAGGAAATAGAGCAAAAGAAAATGAGAAGTTATCTACTCTGGAGGAAAGATTAAGAGCAATAGAGGGTCTGAATATGTATGCTCAGTAGATGTATCATCACTGAGATTAGTACCAGATGTGGTGGTACCATCCAAGTTCAAAGTTCTGGACTTCGACAAGTACACTGGAAATTCAGATCCCCGCATCCATCTAGCCACTTACATAGCCAAGATGTCCGCCCTCACTGAAGATGATAGGCTTTTGGTCCATTTCTTTCACGAAAGTCTCTCCGGGGCAGCTTTATGATGGTGCATACAACTGGATAGGAGCAAACTATGCTCCTGGAAAGATTTGGCCAATGCTTTCCTGAAACAATACAAGTTCAATTGTGATGTTGCCCCCATAAGGAGAGACCTCCAAAATCTGGTGTAGAGAGAGAGGGAAAGCTTTAAAGAGTATGCCCAGAAATGGAGAGAGAAAGCAACGAGGTATATCCTCTAGTTACTGACAATGAACTTTGCTATATATTCATTGAGACATTGAAGCTCCATACTTCAATCTGATGATCAAAAATAGCTCCAACAGCTTTTTAGACATCATTCAAGCTGGCGAAAGAATTGAAGCTAACCTCAGGTTAGGGAGACTGCAGGAGTTGACTGAGAACTCTGCAAAGAAGATCACCAGTTTTGGAAAGAAGAAAGAAGGTGATGTACACTCCATCACCTGACAAGCCCAACCGCCATTCCTTCAAAATAACTTTCAGCCATACCCTCCTACTCAAGGCCAGAAAATAGCAAACATTTTTCCCCCTTTCCCAAATTATCCTCACCCTTGCTCACAATATCCACCGCAAGCAGCTTACAACCCTAGACCGCCTGCCCAACCGAATCAATCAAGACCACCTCCTCCCCAAACTAGCCCGACACCATAAAGGAACCCTGATCCACCTCTCCCCCTTCCACTCAGTGAAATGTAATAGTACCTACTCAATATAAATCAAATAGTGCCTATCCCCCTTGACCTAATTCAACCACCATATCCTAGGTCATATGACGCCAATGCCTGATGTGAATATCATTGTGGGGCACTGGGGCACTTGATCGACAACTATGGAGCTCTTCGAGGAAGAGTACAGGCCCTAATAGAAATGGGTGGTTAAAAATTAAGGGAAATGGCTCTCTTCCCAATTCACATCAAACCCATTGCCCAGTTATGGTACGGGCAATGGCATAAATATGATAGAACCTTGGGATGAAAGGTCGACCTTGGAGGTAGATCAGTTGATCCCTCATTTCGAGGGAATTTTTGTGATGGCAGTAAGAGAGGGATACCTCTGCCCTTCGATATCCGGGTGGGAAAATGATACAGGATGCCCCTACCATGGAGGAGCAGCTGATCATGAGCTACATAACTATAACGAATTTCGGCAGGAAGTTCGGAGAATGCTATCACTCAAAACTTTGAGATGTCAGCGGATGTTGAGGATGGAGGGCGAAGTAAACATAGCCAGGTTTGGCCGAGATGTCTCTACCCCTAATCCAAAATTAATCTTCTCTGCTCCTAACACACCAATACCACCAATACCACCAATGACGATCACCCGAACCCTGCCTCAACTCCCAGTCACTAACACCCATGCAGTACTTTGGAACTATAACCTCCAAGTATTTACTCAGAGCACATCCAGCAGTGCTTCAACTCTTACTCTCAACCACACCCACACTCAACCCCTTACCCCTCCTAAGCCCTGCTTTGCTCCTCACGAGCACTTCAAAATGACCTACACAGGACTTTCTAACAATACTACTCCCCAACCAAACCCAAAACCTGTCACTACTGGTAACTCCCTCCTGCAGGAGTAGGAAATAGAATTTATAACTAGAAGTGGGAGATGTTACAGGAATGATGAGGCTGAAAAGAAGAAAGGGAAAGTAAAAATGGGAGAGCCGCGAGAAAATATTGAGGATGGGGCTATGAGGGTTGAGAAAGGAGAACCCGCTGAACAAAAAAAAGAGGAAGAACTGCTGCTACAAATAATGAAATAGAGTGAGTATGACGTCATTGAACAACTGAGAAAGATGCCTGCTCGAATTTCCTTGCTGTCACTAATTCTAAGCTCGAAGGTGCATCGCCATGCCTTGCAGAAAGTTCTGGACCAGGCCTTTGTGAAACCCAATATGACACCGAGGCAATTTGAAAAAATAGTTGGGCAAATTTAGATGTCCAGTTTTGTCACTTTCTCTGAAGATGAGATAGACCTGGCTGGCTTGAAGCATACCAAAGCTTTGCATGTGACAGTCAAGTGTAAAGGGTGCATAGTTGCTAAAGTCTTGATTGACAATCGATCTACCCTCAACGTCTTGCCTAATGCTACCTTGGTAAGACTATCTATCGATCCATCAAACATACACCAAAGTGCCATGGTGGTAAGAGCCTTTGACGGTATAAAGAGGGAGGTACTTAGAGACATCAATTTGCCACTTCAGATTGGGGCATGCACTTTCAATGTCACTTTCGAAGTGATGGATATTGAGTCGGCATACACCATGTCGCTGGGGAGACCTTGGATCCATTTGGCAAACGCTATGCCTTCGACTTTGCATCAGAGGATCAAGTACATAATGGGCGGCAAAATCATCACAGTAAGAGGGGAGGAAGCCATGTTAGTCCCTAAGCCCCAATCGGTTCCTTATGTGGAAACAACTAAAAGGTCCTTAGAAAGTTCTTTTCAAGCACTAGAATTACAAGGAACCACCCCGAGAGATGAAGGAGCTGCAGCTATGTTGCAAAGGTGATGTTTAAAAGTAGCTATGAGAAAGGCAAGGGATTGGGTGTCGTGTTACAGGGAATCATTGAACCAATACTGGCTATTCAGAAGATCAGATGGTTCGACTTAGGGTATGAGGAAGAAACTCTCATGGATGAGAGATTCTGGATGAGGAACATGCTCCGAGATCAAACGTTTGACTGGAGAATCGAGAAAATGAAAGTTGTCCTAAAAATCACAGATGTTTTCACCAAGCCAATCATTCAGAATCCAGAAGAAAGTGAAGAGTCTCCTGAAGAACCATCCATTGATGTTATACAACTTGACTCCCTGTCCGAGGCACTGATCTCACCAAACACTGAGGGGCAAGAGTTGGATAACTAGGAAGCAAAAGACATTCTTGTGCTTAATCTCGTGTAAAGTACATTTTGTTATCAACACTTGATCATTTTATCCATGGTGACAAGTGTAATGCTGTAAATGGACCCTTTTTTATGATTAAAGTATTAATGAATTACTAAGCGCTTTTTGTGTCCAATTCTCTTTTCCTTTTGCCATTGAAAGCCTTTTTTTTTTTTTAATATACTCCACTTTCATTTCTTCAGGACCATTGACCAATTCACACCTAATAATTCAATTGACTCAGAAGTTCCTTATGTTAACTTTGAAACTCCCATAACTGCCATCGGTTCAAGTGATTCTGAAGAAGAACCTGAGAAGAATAGGGTGAAAGAGATGAAACTTCCCTGGTGCCTTGTGGGGATGAAACGCACACCATAAATTTAGGGACTGAGGAAATAAAGAGGGAACTTAAAGTCATGAACAACGGGGAATTTGAGAGCATGGTCTGTTTACTCAAGGAATTCATTGATATATTCTCATGGAGCTATGATGACATGCCGAGACTGGACCCTGATTCCTGGGACGATTCTAGTGAAATAGAAGCTGAGAAGAATGAACCCTGACACGCTACTCAAAGTTAGGGATGAAGTCAAAAAGCAATATGATGCTGGATTCCTGGAAGTGGTCAAATACCCTCAATGGATAGCCAACGTTGTCCCAGTAATGAAGAAGGATGGAAGAGTCAGGGTATGTGTTGATTATAGGGATCTCAATAAGGCAAGCTTGACGGATGATTTCCCTCTCCCTCATATAGATGTGGTTGTAGACAATGCCGCAGCACTGGGGAGATGTTCGTGTATAGACAGAGCATCAGGGTATAACCAAATCCCCATGGAAGGAGAGGACAAAGACAAAACTGCTTTTATCACCTAGTTGGGGGTATTCTGTTATCGAGTTTTGCCATTTGGATTAAAGAATGCTGGAGCTACCCATCAACGCACCATGGTCACATTATTCCATGACATGATGCACAAGGAAGTGGAGGTGTATGTGGATGATATGATTATCAAATCCAGAGGGGCAGAAAGTCATGTACAGGTATTGAGAAAGGTGTTTGAAAGGCTCAGGAAATATCAACTGAAATAGAAACCGGCTAAGTATGTGTTTTGGGCCAGGTCTGGTAAGTTATTGGGATTCATAGTAAGCGAGAAGGGAATAGAAGTAGACCGAGACAAAGTTCGAGCCATTCAAGAAATGCCATCCCCAAAGACAGAAAGGGAGGTGCGTAGTTTCCTGGGAAAGCTGAACTACATCTCAAGGTTCATCTCCAATCTCACTACTAAAGCTAAGCCCATTTTTAAACTACTCAAGAAGAATAACACCGCTCAGTGGGATCGAGTTTGTCAAGAGACTTTTGAAAAGATTAAACAGTACCTGTCGAACCCGCTAGTATTGGTTCCTCCAATGATGGGAAGGCCATTGATTTTGTACATAGCAGTTCAGCAGAGTTCAATGGGGTGCGTTCTGGGTCAGCATGATGACACGAGGCGAAAGGAAAGAGCCATTTACTATTTGAGTTAGAAATTCAACGATTACGAGTCGAGATACTCATTCCTCGAGAAAACTTGTTACTTATTGGCATGGACGGCAAATCGACTCAAGCACTACATGTTGAATCATAAGACATGGCTCATTTCCAAGATGGACCCTATCAAGTATGTATTTGAAAGTCCATTCGTGCTAGGGAGGATAGCAAAATGGCAGGTCATACTTTCTCAATATGACATTGTCTACATGACTAGGAAGGCAGTAAAAGGAAGTGTGATTGCTGATGTCCTATTAGAAAACCTAATCCAAGATTATGAAGCCCTGGATTTCAAATTTCTAAATGAGCATGTTAATGAAGTCAGTAGCAAGGACAAAGAACCAAATGACGTATGGGAAATGTATTTTGACGGAGCGGTCAATTAGTCCGATAACGGGATTGGAGCAGTTTTGATATCCCCTGACGGAAAGCACTTCCTAATAGCTATCAAGCTGAGCTTTGGCTGCACTAATAACATTGCAGAGTATGAAGCCGATGTGATGGGTTTACAGGCTGCCATCGAGATGAAGATCAGAAAGTTAAAGGTGTACTGAGATTCAACCTTGATCGTCTACCAAGTCAAAGGGGAATGGCAAACTAAAGACCCAAAATTGATCCCGTATCAAAAGTATCTCCTAGAACTGATCAAGAAATTCGAAGAGATTTCCTTCACTCACCTCAACTGTGAAAAGAACCAATTCATCGATGCCTTAGCCACCCTAGCTGTTATGGCTCAGATGGAAGAGGGACAGACAACACAGGGGTTACAAATCAATGCAAGGAGTGAGCCGGCGTACTGCTTCATGATCGAAGAAGAAACAGATGGTAAACCCTGGTATCATGACATCCAGGCCTACATCAAAGCCAGGGAATATCCTCCCGGGGTAAGCCAAAATGAAAGAAGGATGATCAGGAGATTAGCACTGGGATACTTCCCCAGCAGGGAAATTTTGTACAAAAGAAGCCCTAATGGCTAATTGTTAAGGTGCGTGGATGTAAAAGAAGTAAGGAGGATCCTTTTTGAAACTTACGAGGGGAATTGTGCTACTCATGCCAATGGACATATGATGGCCAAGCAAATCATGAGACGGAGATACTTTTGGACTACTTTGGAAAAAGACTGTATCGTGTACTTTCGAAAGTGTCATAAATGTCAAATCTATGCTGATCTGATAAATGTCCTACCTCATCAGCTTTTTAATCTCGTCTTACTTTGGCCTTTTGCAATGTGGGACATTGACGTAATTGGTCTTATTAATCCCAAGGCATCCAATGGGCACAAGTTCATCTTGGTGGCTATTGACTATTTTTCCAAATGGGTTGAGGCGACATCATATGCACATATCACGCAAAATACATTCCTCAAATTTTTTAAGAATAATATTATCTGCCAACATGGTCTCCCCAGTGAACTTGTCACTGACAATGCTAAGAATTTGAATGGCCCAAAGATCTGAAATTTATGAACTTGTCACTGACAATGCTAAGAATTTGAATGGCCCAAAGATCTGAAATTTATGTGACCAGTACAAAATCCGGTATCTGAATTCTTCACCATACCATCCCCAAATGAACGGAGCAATGGAGGCCACTAATAAGAACCTCAAGAGAATAATTTGGAAGATGACCATCGCTTATAGAGATTGGCATGATATGCTTCCCTTCGCCCTTCATGCTTATCGGACCTCTGTGAGAACGTTGACAGGGGCAACTCCATACTTATTAGTCTACGGAATGGAGGCTGTTTTACCTATAGAGGTGGAAATTCACTCCCTGAGAATTCTGAAAGAGTTAGGAATCAACGAGCCATAATGGATTCAATCGAGGTTGGACCAGCTGAATCTACTAGACAAGAAAAAACTAGCAACAGCATGTCATGGGCAATTATACCAGGGGAGAATGGCTAGAGCATTTAACAAAGGCATTCACCAACGTGAATTCCAATCGGGAGATCTGGTATTAAAGAATATCCTTCCAAATCAAAATGATCCTCGACGCAAATGGTCACTGACTTACGAGGCACCCTATGTAGTTAAGATGGCATTTTCTGGCGGTGCACTGATCTTGATTCATATGGATGGAGAAGAATTCCCAAGACCTGTGAATGCAGATGCTGTAAAGAGATATTATGCCTGACCAAAAAAAAAATTGTAGGAGTGAAAACCCGAAAGGACGCTCCTAGCAAAATGTGTGATAGAGAGCGAAAACCCGCAAGGAAGTTTTCTGCAAAATGAGCAAAGGGTGCCATAAGGGCACCCCTAGGACCAAAAAATGGAGAAATAAGGAAGGGAACCCAAGACCAGAAGAGGTAATAAGTCACCATGGTACGAACATTCGTCGGAAGATTACTTGAAATAATGGCAGTTAAGGGAATTCAAAGTTAGTTGTGAGGAATTTTGTGAGATCTATTCTTGTACCCTTTTTCTTTGAAATTGTACCTTTGTCTTTAAGTCATAATAAAATTGTTCCTTTATTTTATTTTTCTTATCTACCATTCATTTATGCGCTATTAATTTGTTAAAACTTTATTATAAGATCAGGATTTGAATATTGATAACCTCATGTACTTTGCTATGAGATTTGCAGGGGATGAACGATGGCCGGGCATGTCAAAAAAAAAATGTGAGAGTGAAAACCCGAAAGGGTACTCTCAACAAAATGTGTGAAAGAGAGCGAAAACCCACAAGGGCACTTTCTGCAAAATAAGCAAGGAGCCAAAACCCGGAAGGGCATTCAGAAAAGTGGGTAAAAGGAGGAAATTGTAAGCCAAACCTTGGGACTCGTTCTAACCCTCTCCATTAATCATCTATCTTTGGGGCCTTGTTAAGTATACTTTGATTGGAGGAACATCTTGTGTCAGGTTTGCCTTACTTTTTCTGCACTTTAATTCCTGTCATTAACCTCTGGTTTCTAGATCCAAGTTGATTTTAATTTTCAGCATTTAAATTCCTGTTATTAACCTCTGGTTCCTAAATCTAAGTTGATTTTAATTTTCAGCATTTAATTTCCTGTCATCAACCTCTGATTCCTAGATCCATGTTGATTTTAATTTTCTGCACTTCAATTTATGTCATCAACCTCTAGTTCCTTGATCCAAGTTTATTTTCATTTCCTGCCTTCAACCTCTGGTTTCTTAATCCAAGTTGATTTTAATTTTCAGTATTTTAATTTCCTACCATCAACCTCTGGTTCCTTGACCAAGTTGATTTTTAATTATCAGCATTTTAATTTTCATATCATCAACCTTTGGTTCCTTGATCCAAGTTGATTTTAATTTTCTGCCTTCAACCTCTGGTTCTTAGATCCAAGTTGATTTTAATTTTCTGCACTTCATTTTCCTGTCATCAACCTCTGGTTCCTAGATCCAAGTTGATTTTAATTTTCTACACTTTAATTCCTGTCATCAACCTCTGGTTCCTTGATCCAAGTTGATTTTGATTTTCAGCATTTTAATGTCCTGCCATCAACCTCTGGTTCCTTGATCCAAGTTGATTTTTAATTATCAGCATTTTAATTTTCATGTCATCAACCTCTGGTTCCTTGATCCAAGTTGATTTTGATTTTCAGCATCTTAATTTCCTGCCATCAACCACTGGTTCCTAGATCCAAGTTGATTTTAATTTTCAGCACTTTAATTTTCTGTTATCAACCTCTAGTTCCTAGATCTAAGTTGATTTTAATTTTCTGCACTTTAATCAACCTCTATCTCCTAGATCTAAGTTGATTTTGATTTTTAGCATTTTAATTTTCTAATATCCCAATCGCCTAAAATATGGGTCTAGGAACTAGAGGTTGATTTTGATTTTTAGCATTTTCTGCACTTTAATCAACCTCAAATCAACCTCTATCTCCTATACAAGAGAATTTCCTTCTCTTTAAATAGAAATTATGTAAAGAAGGGCAGCTGTAGACGCCATATTTTAGCCGACCTTCGAAGTCAAGAAATTTTTAAAATTGAAACTTTATTATTCGCTCTCAATCGATGTCCCCAATCACCAATAGCTTTTCCAGGCTCACCAATTGCTCGTCCCTTCACCAAACAGATCTCACGTTTAAGTTAGAATGCTTTTTGATCTCTTGGTCTTTGTCAGATGAGTTCGAGACAATATTAGGTCTCCGGACCATCCAATCTTATCTACTGATGTTCTCCGATTTCTCTTTGTACAAATATTGCAGAACCGCATTTGGTTAATGTTGTGATCGGGTATCACACCTTACCCTTCCGTAAAGCATAACATGATCCCATAGTATACCTAATGAATTACCAATTTTGTCTACTAATAACCCATTAAATACACTACAAGGGATTTTAAACCTTTTCTTACTTCTTTTTACAGTGGTGAGCACTATTTATAGGTGTTAAATTTTTTTTTTTTTAACTGAAGTGAAACCAGATAATACATTTGAAGAATTAATAATTCTGTAAAAATTTTGGTAGAGTGCCATCTGTATTTTGAATAAAAAAACCTGTAAAAAGCACTTCAAATATATTTCTCAATCTCAAACTCCAACATTTATCTACTCAATCCATAATAATTTTCTAGTGTTTTCAAAAGTTGAGATAAAAGAAATATATCACAATATTTACAAACCAAAATAATTTACAAATTTAGTTTACAACTTTAATGTACAACTTTAATTTACAACTTCTCAAAACCAAGAACAATATATACATACAGTGAACATACATTACAATACAAAATGCAAAATATGGTACACTCAATATACCCGATGATCTCTCAGTGTAGTACTAGCAGCCTAGTCTGCTGCCCTCTCAGTCTATCTACCTGCAATAGCAATGAAAAGCTATCGCTGAGCCAATGTCTCGGTGGCGCACAACATTAACAAATTGCAACTTTAAATCACAAATCATAAGTCATATAAATAGTGGATACTTAAAACATAGTTAAATTCAAAAGACAGTGAATGTCAATAAGAATTTAAACTCCATTTCACAATATCACAATGAATATCAATGAATCACACACACACACACACACACACACACACACACACACACACACACACAGAGCTTAATCATGTTGCCAAAGTTCAATTCATCCTAAAAGCCGATGGCTAGTGAGAAATAACATAGCTAGCTAGCAATAATATGAGTACTCATTCTATTCGTCCTCAACAGGCACACACCTTAACACTTCAGCCAGAGAGGGAATTCAAAGTCAATTCATCCTAAGAGCCGATGGCTAGTGAGGAATTCAATTCATATACATGATAGCTGTGGTTTCAAACCATTTACAATGCTTTTCAATCAATAAGTATACATTAAATATCATTCAAACAATTATTTCACAATTTAAAATAATAATATACAAATAGTCATAAATTATTTAAATTGAAAAATTCAAAAGAAATAACTGTTGTGCACAAACCTCTGATAAATGTCTCTTAGCCCTGACTCAGTGTTTCCTTCCCTTTCCCTGAGTCTTTGCTAACTGAGACACACAATTTGAAGTGTTTCAGTACTCATTTAAACTGTTTCTAAGAATAAAGCTTAATAATTAACTTATTGAATTCTATTATTTCCTTAGTCAACTTAAAATGTTGACTCTTGATGCACTCTAGGTGAATTAGGTTTAATGTTACCAATATGTCACATTTAATAGCCTTTTAGTGTTGGTACATGTTACCAAATTCATTTTCATGTATATTGCATTTTATTGCAATTTACCGGATTTCTGTATACTAATTTGACCTAGCCGGATGACTTAGTTCCCTCGGTTTTCAAGTTTCCATCCAAACTACAAACTTGTAGGTCTATGTCTTATTGCACGCGGGGAAAAATTTTAGGTCATTCTGAGTTGTGTAGACCAAGTTATGGTCAATTTACCAATGCTGGACAGAATGTACCAAAAAGGTAACTTTAGGTCATTTTTAGGTCACTTTTGGTTCAGCTAGTTTTTGGACCTAAATTTGTGCAAGCTATTTGGCCTAGTTATGGTCATTTCTGGGTGTTGGTGTCTTCATAAGAGTTGTAGATATACGTCTCAACTATTCATGGTAAAAATTTTAGGTCAATTGGACCTGTTTTGAGTAAGTTATGGTAAAAAAACTAACTACTGTCCAAATAGTCAATTTTCAGGCTTTCAAAGCACTAATACGGATTTGGTCATTTTTCAAGTCACCTTCTAAGCAGAGTTTTGGTAAGCTTCCTTCATGAAAGTTGGCACATTTTGTGCCTAGTTTCACCTCCAATCAGTCTCATACCAATTGGAGCCACACACTTAAGGTTCAAAGCCAAAACATACACTGCCCTATTGTACATTGTTTACCCTTTACCAATTACACATCCTATGCTTACCAAGTCACTCTTCCATGCCAATTCTGGTTTGTACCATAACATTAACACATTTAGCAACTCATTTTTGGTCATTTTGGTAGCTTATAACCATTCTTAATATGCACACTATAATCCAGAATTTTCCAAGTCCAATTACAATAATTAAACACATGAATGCACCTCATTTACATGTCCAAATTCAAACCTTAATGCACACATACATGCTGCCATCCATAACAACATAATTCAACAATATAATTCCATAAACCAAACCATGAAACAACACATTTTGATCTTCTTCATAAGCCTGGCACAAGTTTACACATATCCATCAATTGCCATTTTCACTTTTTAAGCTACCAAATCATACATTACACATGGAATTCAAGTATCATACAATCAAACCTATAAATCATCATTCAAAGCACTATTTACATGCAAGAATAAACTATTCTTATTGAGGTTCCATGGCTGCCAAAATGTACATCTCCCTTAAAACATCAAACTTCAAAAATTCTTCTACAAATCTACTACCCATAACATCCATTCAAAGTTTAATGAAGTAAGATTTGAAAACACTCACTTACCACTTTTGAAATTCTTCAAAACCTCACCAAAACTCAACTTTCTTGCTGCCTATCTACTGCCCAAGTTGTATAGACAAACTTTAGTGAAGAAATCAAGTGGAAAAGGTGAATTGATCAAGGTTGGATGGAGGTTAGGATGCTTTGGCCATGGTTGGCTGTCCATGGAGGTTTTGAGAGTTTTTTTTTCAATTTGGCAAGGTGAGTGAGGTTGAAGAAGATGAGTGATCTGCTGTCCACAATATGTTTAATGGTCCACTTTAGTGGAGTTACTGGAGCACTAATAGGATTAAAAATATTTTTTTATGTTAAACTTGCATAATTTATTTTTTATTCCCCATTTCTTTTACTATTGTTATAATGTATCACAATTTAATTTTTCATGACATTTCTAAATTGTAATATCATTTATTTTTAATGGAAATTTAGGTCAAAAGACAACTCAGGGTGTCAAATGACCACAATGCCCCTGTTCGGGTTGCATTCCTGATTTTTCGGTAACACCGAGTTTTGTCATTTTCTCAATTTCTCATTTTTTTTGTACTAAGTATTTAATTTTTTTTTGATATTTCTAATGATATTTATACTTCAATAGATGTTTATTTAAGTCTTAAAAATATTTTTCAGGGTTCCTATGATCCAGGGCTAGTCAACGGTCTACGCTGCAACTTCCCGGTGCGGTCACCCATCGCTAGGGTTTTCGGCTTGTTTAACTTGGTTACATTTCATTACTATTATTTTTCCTTTGTTTTTATTGTATTTTCTTTTCTTGTATTTCATTATTTTATGTCTCATCACCAATATTTAAGTGTATTTCTAGGCATCCTAGCTGTCCGGACAACACTGGTCACAGGAACAGTAGAACGCACTACCGAGCATAGGGGTGTTACAATTCTCCCCCCCTTAAAATAAATTTCGTCTCAAAATTTTACCTAGCATTAGTCTCTGAATAGCTGTGGGTGCTGTCTCCTCATATCCTCTTCACGTTCCCAAGTAGCTTCTTGGCCTGAATGATGGTTCCACAGCACTTTAACCAGGTGTATCTGTTTGTTCCTCAATTGCTTCACCTCATATGCCAGAATTTCTATGGGTTCTTCCTCATATGAGAGGTTTGGATTTACCTCGATCTCTTTAACTAATAGTAAATGAGATGGGTCAGATCTGTACCTCCTTAACATGGACACATGGAAGACATTGTGTATCCTTTCTAGCTCTGGAGGTAAGCCGATATGCCAAAGGACCCACTCTTTCCAGAACCTCATATGGTCCGATAAAGCGAGGACTTAGTTTCCCCTTTCTGCCTAATCTCATAATCCTCTTTCAAGGAGAAACTTTAAGGAATACCTTATCACCCACTGCATATTCAATATCTCTTCTCTTCAGATCAACATAGGACTTTTAACGGTCTGATGCAGCCTTGAGTCGATCTCTGATCAATATGTTCTTTTCCTCTGTCTGCCAAACAATTTCTGGCCCAATCATCTTTCTTTCACCTACTTCATCCCAACATAGGGGAGTTCTGCACTTTCTGCCATACAAAGCTTCATATGGAGGCATCCCAATGCTTGATTGGCAGCTGTTGTTATAAGCAAACTCAATCAAAGGCAAGTGTGTATCCCAACTACCTTCAAACTCAGTCACACAAGCCCGTAGCATATCCTTCAATATCCGACTACCCTCTCGATCGCCATCCGTCTGCGTGGGTGGAATGTCGTATAAAGTTTAATCTAGTTCCTAGGGCTCTCTGTAGACTATCCCAGAATCTAGAAGTGAACCTAGAATCTCTGTCAGATACAATTGATACTGGCACTCCATGCAGTCTTATAATCTCATTTATGTACAATCTGGCCAATCTCTCTAGGCTATAGTCCATCCGGACTGGCAAAAAGTGAGCAGACTTGGTTAGACTATCAACTATAACCCATACTGCATCATGACTATTCTGTGTCCTTGGAAGTCCCATAACAAAATCCATAGTTATCCATTCCCACTTCCACTCTGGTACTGGCAATGGATGTAACAAACCAGCTGGAACTTGATGTTCTGCCTTCACTTGCTGACAAGTTAGGCATTTGGAAACAAATTCAGCTATATCCCTTTTCATACCCATCCACTAGTAATGCTCTTTCAGCCCTCTGTACATTTTAGTTCCACCAGGATGCATAGCAAAAGGAGACTCATGTGCTTCCTTCATAATGATCTATTTCAAGTCAGCATCATTAGGAATGCACATTCTGACCTAATGTAGTAGTAAACCATCATCTCTCACAGAGAATTCAGGTTTCTTGCCCTGCTGGACTTCTTTTAGTAGCTTCTGATATTTATCATCACTCTGAGCAGCCATTTTGATCTGATTAATCAACATTGGCTGTACATGCCATGCAACTACTGTCTGTCCCTCAACATCAATCTCTAAACTGGCATGCTGTGCTTTCAATTCATGTACCATGGACAAAGGAGAAACTCTGAGACTTGCCATAGTCTTGCGACTTAAGGCGTCAGCCACCACATTGCTTTCCCTGGCTGATAGTCTATTAAGCAATCATAGTCTTTAATCAGTTCTAACCATCTCCTCTGCCTCAAATTCAATTCCTTCTAGGTGCCTAAGTACTTCAAGCTCTTGTGATCTGTGTAAATGTAGCATTTCTCCCCATACAAATAGTGTCTCCAAATCTTCAGAGCAAAAACAATAGCTACTAGCTCCAAATCATGTGTTGGGTAGTTTCTCTCATGCGGTTTTAGCTAGCGTGATGCATAAGCAATGACATTCCAATCTTGCATCAACACACAGCCTAACCCATTGTGAGAAGCATCACTATAAATTGTATATTCTTTACCCGGAGTAGGTAAAGTAAGGACTGGAGCTTCAGTCAGACACCTCTTTAACTCATCAAAACTCTGCTGGCATTTATCTGTCCACTGAAATTTTACATCTTTCTGAAGCAGCTTGGTCAGTGGAGAAGCTAACATAGAAAACCCTTTCACAAACTGGCGGTAAAATCCAGCTAAACCTAGAAAACTGTGAATTTCTGTGATATTCCTGGGTGGCTTCCAATTAAGTATAGCTTCTACCTTGCTGGAATCTACCTTGATCCCTTCAGCTGACACAACATGTCCCAAGAAGGAGATTTCTTTTAGCCAAAATTCACATTTCGAAAATTTGGCGTATAGTTGTTTCTCTCTATGTGTTACCACATCACTGTACTGAGGGAGACTAAAAGTGATTGTCTTCAACCTACAGTCAATCATGGCGTGATGCCTGGCTAACCAATCCATGCCCAAGATGATATCATAATCTCTGAAGGGCATTTCGATGAGATGAGATAGAAAAGTATGTCCTTGGATCACCAAAGGACAATCCCTATACATTCTATTAACCCTGACCTATTGTCCTAGCGGACTTGTTACTAGCACCTCAAAGTCCATTTTCACACATGGAATAGCAATGCAATCAATGATGTTAGTACTCACATAAGAATGGGTAGAACTCGGATCAAATAACACAATTACATCTTGATTAAAAGTTGAGAAGGTACCAGCCACAATATCAGATGTCTCGGCCTCTTCTCTCTGTCTCATTGCGTAGACTCTGACTAGAGCACTATCTTGCTCTGATTGATTCACAGTGCCTTCGCTGCCTGCTGGACTACCTCTACCCCTGCCTCTACCTCTGCTAGGTGATTGTGAACCTCTGGTGACAGGGCTTTGAACTGACCCTTCAACAGTAGTAGGAGGTGGCCCAACTCTGCGAGTACTGGTGTAGTATTTGGCAAAGTGCCCTGTCCCTCCACAGTTATAACAGGCTCCTATGGCCTTGTAGCACACCCCACCATGATTTCTTCCACAAGTTTCACATTGACAGGGAGGGTAGGAACTTCTGGTACTCTGCTGACCAGATAGAGGAGGTTTCTGTCCCGAATATCTTCCCTACTGGACTTCTTACCACCTCTGCTGTGTCCCCCATGATTCTTCCTCTTTCTAGTAGGACCACTAGAACTCTGATCTACTGACTTCTCCTCTTTCTCTTTTTCTGTCTTTTTTGATTTCTTTTTCTCTGGTGCTGCTTCTAACTCAATTCTTTCTAATTCTAGTGTTTGAGAAATAAGCTCAGAGAAGTTGTTATGTTTGAATCCGACCACTTGTAATCTGATACTGGGCTTCAAGCTGGTTTCAAACCTCTTACATCTCTCCCTGCTGGTAGAAAGTAGACTTACTGCATAATGGCTCAAGCAGGAAAATTCCCTTCCATATTCAGCCACTGATCTACTCCCCTGTTTCAGACTTAGGAACTCTTGCAGCTTCTAGTCCACATAAGCATCAGGGACATATTTTTGTCTGAACTCCCATAGAAAATCATTCCATGTTAGCACTGAAGGTTCTACCAGACTATGGGGAATGGTTTTCCACCAGTCATATGCATCCCCCTGTAGCAGAGACACTAAATATTCAAATCTGAGCTCCTCTATACAATGTAGCTTCTTGAATACCCTATCCATTCTCTCTAACCACTGTTCTGCCTCTAGAGGATCTACTGTCCCCTTGAACTCAGTAGCCCCATATTTCATTAATTTGTCATCTCGCCTAGCGTAAGATCGTGGTTATACTCTCGGTGTCCAGTAGTGGGACTTGAGTAGGCATATTACCAGCCATCTGTTGGAACATTACAGTCATCTGCTGAGCGAACTGAGCAGGAAACTGCGGTAGTGAGGGGGCTGGAGCTGCTGATCCATTGACATTGTGTAGGGCTGGGGCATCCCCTTGTATCTCAGCCTCTATAAATTTATCGACTGAATGATCACCCTCTTCCATAGTCAATTCGAGGATCTTAGACCTCCTGAACAAATAACACAAGGAGATTTCCTCCCATTAGTGCATATTTATAATGTAATGTACTGTATGTATCAAACAATGACATTGAGCAGTTATACTATAAAGAAAGAATATTCAAATTATAGGTGAAAACAGAATTTAAAAACTAGCTCTGATACCACTAAAACATGTCACACCCTACCCTTCCGTAAGGCATAAGATGATCCCGTAGTATACCTAATGAATTACCAACTTCGTTTACTGATAACCCATTAAATACACTATAAGGGATTTTAAACCTTTTCTTACTTCTTTTTTACAGTGGGGAGCACTACTTATAGGTGTTAAAAAAATTTTTTTCAACTGAAGTGAAACTAGATAATACATTTGAAGAATTAATAATTCTATAAAAATTTTGGCAGAGTGCCATTTGTATTTTGAATAAAATAGTTCTTCAAAAAAACCTGTAAAAAGCACTTCAAATATATTTCTCAATCTCAAACTCCAACATTTGTCTACTCAATCCACAATAATTTTCTAGTGTTTTCAAAAGCTGAGATAAAAGAAATATATCACAATATTTACAAACCAAAATAATTTACAAATTTAGTTTACAACTTTAATGTACAACTTTAATTTACAACTGCTCAAAACCAAGAACAATATATACATACAGTGAACATACATTACAATACAAAATGCAAAATATGGTACACTCAATATGCCCAATGATCACTCAGTATAGTACTAGTAGCCTCGTCTGCTGCCCTGTCAGTTTGTCTACCTGCGACAACAATGAAAAGCTATCGTTGAGCCAATGCCTTAGTGATGCACAACATTAACAAATTGCAACTTTAAATCACAAATCATAAGTCATATAAATAGTGGATACTTAAAACATAGTTAAATTCAAAAGACAGTGAATGTCAATAAGAATTTAAACTCCATTTCACAATATCACAATGAATATCAATGAATCACACACACACACACACACAGAGCTTAATCATGTTGCCAAAGTTCAATTCATCCCAAAAGCCGATGGCTAGTGAGGAATTCAATTCATCCCAAAAGCCAATGGCTAATGAGGAATAACATAGCTAGCTAGCAATAATATGAGTACTCATTCTATTCATCCTCAACAGGCACACACCTCAACACTTCAGCCAGAGAGGGAATTCAAAGTCAATTTATCCTAAGAGTCGATGGCTAGTGAGGAATTCAATTCATATACATGATAGCTATGGTTTCAAACCATTTACAATGCTTTTCAATCAATAAGTATCCATTAAATATCATTCAAACAATTATTTCACAATTTAAAATAATAATATACAAATAGTCATAAATTATTTCAATTGAAAAATTCAAAAGAAATAACGGTTGTGCACAAACCTCTGATAAATGTCTCTTGGCCCTGACTTAGTGTTTCCTTCCCTTTTCCTAAGTCTTTGCTAACTGAGACACACAATTTAAAGTGTTTCAGTACTCATTTAAATTGTCTCTAAGAATAAAGCTTAATAATTAACTTATTGAATTCTATTATTTCCTTAGTCAATCTAAAATGTTGACCCTCGATGCACTCTAGGTGAATTAGGTTTAATGTTACCAATATGTCACATTTAGTAGCCTTTTAGTGTTGGTACATGTTACCAAATTCATTTTCATGTATATTGCATTTTATTGCAATTTGCTAGATTTCGGTATTCTAATTTGACCTAGGGGGATGACCTAGTTCCCTCGGTTTTGGGGTTTTGGTCCAAACTACAAACTTATAGGTCTATGTCTTATTGCACGCAAGGAAAAATTTCAAGTCATTCTGAGTTGTGTAGACCAAGTTATGGTCAATTTACCAATCTGGACAGAATGTACCAAAAAGGTAACTTTAGGTCATTTTTAGGTCACTTTTGGTTCGGCTAGTTTTTGGACCTGAATTTGTGCAAGCTATTTGGCTTGGTTATGGTCATTTCTGGGTGTTGGTGTCTTCATAAGAGTTGTAGATATATGTCTCATCTATTCATGGTAAAAATTTCAGGTCAATTGGACCTGTTTTGAGTAAGTTATGGTCAAAACACTAACTACTGCCCAAATGGTCAATTTTCAGGCTTTCAAAGCACTAATCCTGATTTGGTCATTTTTCAAGTCACCTTCTAGGCATAATTTTGGTAAGCTTCCTCCATGAAAGTTGGCACATTTTGTTCCTAGTTTCACCTCCAATTGGTCTCATACCATTTGGAGCCACACAATTAAGGTTCTAAGCCAAAACATATACTGCCCTATTGTACATTGTTCACCCTTTACCAATTACACATCCTATGCTTACCAAGTCACTTTTCCATGCCAATTCTGGTTTGTATCATAATATTAACACATTTAGCAACTCATTTTTGGTCATTTTGGTAGCTTATAACCATTCTCAATATACACACTATAACCCAGAATTTTCCAAGTCCAATTACAACAATTAAACACATGAATGCACCTCATTTACATGTCCAAATTCAAACCTTAATACACACATACATGCAGCCATCCATAACAACATAATTCAATAATATAATTTCATAAACCAAACCATGAAACAACACATTTTGATCTTCTTCATAAGGCTGGCACAAGTTTACACATATCCATTAATTGCCATTTTCACTTTTTAAGCTTCCAAATCATACCTTACACATGGAATTCAAGTACCATACAATCAAACTTATAAATCATCATTCAAAGCACTATTTAAATGCAAGAATAAACTGTTCTTATTGAGGTTCCATGGCTGCCAAAATGTACATCTCCCTTAAAACATCAAACTTCAAAAATTCTTCCACAAATCAACTACCCATAACATCCATTCAAAGTTTAATGAAGTAAGATTTGAAAACACTCACTTACCACTTTTGAAATTCTTCAAAACCTCACCAAAACTCAACTTTCTTGCTGCCTATCTACTGCCCAAGTTGTATAGACAAACTTTAGTGAAGAAATCAAGTGGAAAAGGTGAATTGATCAAGGTTGCATGGAGGTTAGGAAGCTTTGGCCATGGTTGGCCGTCCATGGAGGTTTTGAGAGTTTTTTTTTTTCAATTCGGCAAGGTGAGTGAGGTTGAAGAAGATGAGTGATTTGCTATCCACAATATGTTTAATGGTCCACTTTAGTGGAGTTAGTGGAGCACTAATAGGATTAAAAATATTTTTTTATGTTAAACTTTCATAATTTATTTTTTATCCCCCATTTCTTTCACTATTCTTATAATGTGTCACTATTTAATTTTTCATGACAATTGTAAATTGTAATATCATTTATTTTTAATGAAATTTAGGTCAAAAGACAACTCGTGGTTTCAAATGACCACAATGCCCCTGTTCTGGTTGCATTCCTGATTTTTCGGTAACACCGAGTTTTATCGTTTTCTCGATTTCTCGTTTTTCGTTGTACTAATTATTTAATTTTTCTTTGATATTTCTAATGACATTTATACTTCAATAGATGTTTATTTAACTCTTAAAAATATTTTTCAGGGTTTCCTGCGGTCCAAGGCTAGTCAACGGTCCACGTCGCAACTTTCCGGTGCGGTCACCCATTGCTAGGGTTCTCGTCTCGTTTAACTTGGTTACATTTCATTGCTATTATTTTTCCTTTATTTTTCTTGTATTTTTTTTTTTGTATTTCATTATTTTATATCTCCTCACCAATATTTAAGTGTAGTTCTAGGCATCCTAGCTGTCTGGATAACACTGGTCACAGGAACAGTAGAATGCACTACCGAGCATAAGGGTGTTACATCGGGCTTCTCGCCTGAATGCCCCAGATATTCCTTAAAATGAAATTAAGGTTTCAATCCGGTCTAATAATGGTTCCTATCTTAAAAGCTCAAATCAATGTTAAATCTCTGCAACTCTGATATTTTAAAGTTTCATCCGGTATTTACTTAGTCTGATCTCATGTTCATGTATAATGTTTTTCCGATCTCTTATCTTTTTGGTTAATAGTCAATCCCAGGTTTAATGTTAAACTACATCCAATTAACTAAGTATTCAAATAATTTGGACGCTTTCCAATCTCAAAAAAAATTGAACATAGAAAAACAAGAGGACTTCAATTCAATTCAAAATGAAAATATACAAGTCATTCAGTAGGAGGGTCTCCCCCTAACTGCTTCCCGGCTACATTATCAATTCTTTCAGCCTCTCTCTCCCCCCTTTGGCTCCTCATCACTCTCCTCTTTGGCCTCTGGAATGAGCTGATTCATCCAGGAGAAGTCCTCTTCAGGGTACCACTTTTTCAGCTCAGCCAAGAGATCGTTATGGGCGTTCACATATGCCCCAGCCTCTTTTGTGGTACTCTCCTCTTCCTTCGCCTGAAGCTCTTCCTCTTTTGCCCGAGGCTTCTCAGAAAAATGAGCTAGATCGGTAGATCAACCAGCTTGAGAAACTTTGAGTTCCCGCTCCACCTTGGTTATTCTATCCTCGTAGTATTTCACCCGATCTTCCATTCTGGCGATGTAATCATTGGCAGAGGAGAGTTGAGCCTGTGCAGCTGAGGCATCTTGGACTGCCTTAAGAATCTCCCTCCTTAAGGCATGGGCTTTTTCTTGGATCACATGTTAATTGGCAATATCCTCCAAGCCCAAGCTCATCATTTAAGTTAAAATATCATTGATACTCTCCTCTACCAATATGTTCTGATCTTCTTGGAAGTAGATAGAGGCGCCCATAACTTTTGTTAAGCCAGGGTTCCCTCGGGTGGAACGGTTCCTCTCTAGAGATTGGATGAGGAGTTGGGCCCCCCGGGAAAGTGTCCTAACAGTGGGGCCAGAAGGCTCCCCTTCCACATCGGAAGAGACCGAAGGAGGTGGAGGAGGCGGACATTTGATCTATTGAGGAGGAGGAACGATGACTTCTTCCTCTGAGACTGACTGTTCCTGAGGTCGGGGAGGGGAGCTTGGTACTTCTACCAAATCGTGGCGAGGTTTTTGAGCAGCGATAGCAGTGGCTTCCTTCATTGCTCACACCTTTCGAGACACCTCCCTCTTCCACTTGCGGCTCTCTTTAGAAGCCTCACCACCTGCCATACCTGCACAAAGTAGAAGTCAGTGAATTCGCTAAGATTGAGAGATTAGAGATCGGGAATGTACCAGGACTGAGGTCAGAAAGCTGAAGCTCATAGTCTTCATTGGTGATCAGTCGCATCATCCACCACTTAAGTTCGGCCATAACCGCATCTAAGCACTAGAATTTGCCAGTGGACGCTTGAGTCTTTAACTCTTTTACCATGGCATCTTCGTCCTTATTTAAAGCGAGCTTCTTAGGGATTTGGGGGACCAAATAACTCCAATTGTGTGGTATCCCTTCAAAATCGTTTCGATCCTTAGTCCTAAGGATGAAAAATCGATCCTTCAATTCTTCAGTGAAGAAGGGAGATCGGTAAAAAGAGCGCAGTTCAGCTTTGCCTGGAAGAACTAGAATTCGTCATCCTTCCTTTGAGCAAGCCTATGTTGCTCAGCAAAGACTTTAGCCATGGGCTCCAGTCTCTTGGCTCGGCACAGGCCCCTGAAGGCTACTAAAGTCTGCTAAGAGTTCGGATGCACTTGAGCTACCGAAACATGGTGGAACTTCAAGACGACCTTGTAAAATTCGTCCAAAGGAAAACAGAGCCCAGCCTACAGCTCCTCTTCATATGCTATGATGAGATCACCTTCATCAAAGAAGTGATCGGCCCGATGGTCGCCATGGCACTTGAACAGTTCAAAGGAGTCGATCCACAGATTGTACTCCTGACTTATGGACTAGAGATCAGTTTCCCTCAGAATGGATGGTAGCTCATCAACTGGTAGGTTTTCCCTCCTCGAAGAGGTTCCTCACTTAGGTTTGGTAGCCAGACCAATAACCAGAATGATGGTCATGCTGGTTCGACCGCCTGATCTAATCACATCGCCTTCTTTCGACATCCACGAAATATGGACGGAAGGCGGGTTTGTAGCTCTCTGACCCTCAGCATTGCTCATTTTTCAGGAAAACAAAAAGAAATTAATCAAGAAAAGAATCAAAACCCTTATCAGAGTGTAATCGGTGCCTGAAAAACTTGAGAAAATGAGAGAAAATGCTGAGATTGCTAGAGAAGTTCTGAAAATGACATAAGAAAATGACTGACTCACCTCGTCCTTATTTATACCCGTCTAAGCATTAAATGCTCGCAAAGTCCCAAGCGATGCATCGGTTAGTGGAACCAGTCGCTTCCTTGACACGTCGCAAGAAGGTTCCAGAAACATAATAAAAATCGAATAAATGAGATCGGTTAGCCAGGGTCATCGGATTGAGCAAACTTCCAAAACCACGGATTGGCTAATGGCGATTCATTTAGGGGTTAGATCGAATACACATATCAGAGATCGAAAAATAACTAATGCAATAATAAAACAAAATTTTCATTTTATTTCCAAAAGATCAGATTACATCATTTGGGCGATCTCAAAAGATCGGATTACATCATCGGGGCTATCTCTAAAGATTGGGTTACATCATTTGGGTGATCTCTAAAGATTAGCACTACATCCTACCTAGTTTAAGACTACTCCGAATGCTGGCCTATGTCAAAGCCTAGTCTTGTGGCTAAATCAAAAGATGTGTTTGATTAGAAAGCTAGCCACAAGTATTGGATAGATGTGAAGCTCAATAGGGTGACTATGACTCTCATGATATTGAGCGGAGTCATTGCCGATGTCATCGACCAGAACCGAGCTGCAGTCGGGATCGACCAGAACCGAGCTGCAGTCGGGATGCTCGATATGGTTGGGAGCCAAATGAACTTCAAGAGGCGGTCACCGACATTTAGATTGAAATTAGCAGTCCTCTCATCTGAGATCGGTCTATTGATTATATTGATAGATCGATTCAAGATTGGCACGGCCGTTGCTTTCGGTCTTGATCGGTAAATTAGTTCGGTTCCCTCACTGTCATTAGGTGACATTCTCACAGCTCTCCGATTGCCAGGGTCACAAATTTTCAGGTAAAGGGCAAAGGAAACAGTCGGAAAAAGATTAAAAGAGCCATCATAATCAAAATTATCACCAGAAAAGTTAAAATTGGAGAAGTGGCGCATCGAAAATAAATTGAAAAAGAAAAAGTGAAGTGTGAAGGTGATTCCCTATTGCTGCATATATATAGGGCCTTGGCATTTATTGCATACAGAACCAAAGCGGATGCATTGGAACTGGAGAATTTATTGCTTCGACCAACGCAAGTTAGACAGAAAGGAAATATCAGGAATGGGAGATCAGGAAATAAGAGGGGACCCGATGCAAGAGATAAAGATTAAAAAGGGGATGGTCATGATAATACAGAAGGCAACCTAAAGAGATTAGAAAGCACAGAAGGGTTAAGTAATTTCCAGTCTGAACTTTCCACTAACTCTCTCCATCATCAGATTCGAGTTAGTTAAGACATCGCAGACGTGATCAGATCCCAACCACACATCTCATCTGCAAGGACGCCCACCTAGCCGCTAGATCCTTCAACAGTTAAAGTAGCCCTGTACATTTCGATCTCCATCATTGATCACAACCATAAGGATGGATCCGGAGCCCTCCGATCAAAAAGCAAATGACAGGTTCGGTGCTTTTTATTCCCAGCCTTTGTATCCATTTTGTAAGGCAAAACCCTAAGCCATTGGATTAAGAAGAGAAAGGACAAATATTCTAAATGGGATCTCAGCCCTCCCTTTTGATTCTCTTTAATTCTTAGATATCAGATTATGTCCTTTTGAATCTAAACCCTCCGTCTCCCCCTGGCAAGATCCTGACCTTTCATGATGGGCACCCATTCCCTATAAATACCTGCATGCAATACTATAGAGGGGACGAAAAAAAAGGTTGTGGTGATTATAGTAGAAAGACTCTGAAATTTGATTCAGTCTTGCTACTTACCATTCTGAGCTTTCGTAGCGTGGAGAAACTTTAGAAACTAGTTTTCTTAAGTATCTTCATCAAAGGAGCTTTGAACTCTGAAATTTTCATTTTTAGTGCCTATTCATTACTCTTTAAAGCCACTTTTGTTCAGCTTCATTCTCACTGCCCTAACATCAGTATGTTACTCTCCAAGCTCAACTTTGTTCTGACCCATTCTCATTACGTCGGGCAAGTTTGAAGTCCTTCTGCTGTCAGCTTTCACCTCTGCAAGACTTGTGAATACCGAAGTTGACTCATTTGTCTCCTCAACTTCCTACAGGTAAGCATCTAAACTGTTATTTTGTCAAATATCCTCGTTTTGTTTTCTCCAGCTTTCTTTTAAAATTTCTTTTATATCCAGTTGCACTACATCTCAAGATGGATTACCTAGGCCAATAGTTATTTCTAGTGTCTTCTTTTATTTCATTTGTAAATTCCATTTATCATCATTTAGTTTTCATTTCTGTTAAGAGTAGATGTTCGAGTTCTCAGCGGCTTGTAAATACGCTGAAGAGTATAGGTAAAAATATCTTAACAAGAGTTTTTGGGACTGAATAAATAAAAATGATAAAGGAAAATAGGTATGGCAAAAGGATTGAATAGGATGGGGAACAGAATTATGTTAAACAAATAAGTCAAGAGGTCGGGCCACGAAACGAGCCCAGGTAATGATATAATAGATCGGGAATCAAAATAAGCTTGGATCCCAAGTGAGCAGCTAAAAGAGATCAGACCAAAGAGTTCGGATAAAGCGACCATGTGGAAGATTGGCAAGGAGTTCGGTTTTCCATCCACTATCTAGTTATAAGGTCTTGTAGTCTAGGAAAAATTATACACTGCTCTCTTATGTCCTCAGTACCTCATTCCCACAAAAGGGGCTAAGAAGGACCCTTTACCAAAATCCTTAGTTCCAAGTTCTTACAAAACTCCATATTAAGAGTTCAAGGGAGAGTTCTTACCCGAACTCAGTTTAATTTTTAACGCAAACACATTAGGAGCTCGGGGGAGAGTCCTTACCTGAGCTCGGTTTAATTTGTAAACATAATATATTAAGAGATCGGGAGAGAGTTCTTACCCAAGCTCAGTTTAAACGATATAAATTAAAGAGACCGGGGGAGAGTTCTTACCCGAGTTCTCCATTAGGATTCTCAACACTAAAAGACCGAGGAAGAGTTCTTACCCGAGTTCTCAATTAAGATTCTCAACACTAAGAGATCGGGGGAGAGTTTTTACCCGAATCCTGGTTCTAAAATTTTAATAAAATATGCGGAGATCGGAAGAGAGTTCTTATCCAAAATCTCCCGCTTAACTTTTGAACTAAATACACTAAGAGATCTGGGGATAGTTCTTACCCGAATTCTCTGCCAAAAATCTTAATAAAATATGCAGAGATCGGAGGAGAGTTCTTATTCGAAATCTCCCACTTAAATTTTAAACAGAATACACTAAGAGATCGAGGGAGAGTTCTTACCCGAATTCTCGATAAAAATCTTAATAAAATATGCGGAGATCGGAGGAGAGTTCTTATTCGAAATCTCCCACTTAAATTTTAAACAAAATACACTATGAGATCGAGGGAGATTTCTTACCCAAATTCTCTGCTAAAATCTTAATAAAATACATGGAGATCGGAGGAGAGTTCTTATTCGACATCTCTCGCTTAAATTAATACATCAAGAGATCGGGAGAGAGTTCTTACCCGAATTCTCTTAGCATTAATCCAAACTAAAAAATCACAACCTTAATATCCGAATTAACCCCAATAAAGACCCATTATACAATACCTATTCACTAAAGGGCCATCTCATGAACCTGTGTTCTTGGGTAGCCCAAAACAAGTGAAATATTAAACATTCCTTTTGTTCTCACAAAGGATTAACATCATCACCATTACAACCGCCCTCCCCCCCCCCCCCCTAATTATCTATTTTAATTTATGAAGAGCATAATATTAAATCTACTTACCCTCGTTGAGGGACGAGGTGGGGTGCCTAACACCTTCCCCACCCGTATACAGACACTAAACCTAGAATCTCTATTTTCAAAGTAGTTTTCTTAGTTTTACAAATGGTTTTCTTTAATTTCCCTCAAAATTGAAGTGGCGACTCCTCACTTTTCCCACTTCAGTGAGAACTCATCTAGGCGACCGCAAAAACCCTTGCGATAAATATCTAAACTCTCTGAGTTGAACACTCATTCTTATTTAAATATTTTTCAGGAGAAGCAAGTTTATTTCTTCGAGTGTAACCTGTATTTTCCTTTGCAGGTTATGCTTCTTAGTTTACTAGTTTATTGTGTCTATTTATTTGTTTATTTATTCATTTGTTTAATAACTAAAGCCACTGTGACATTGGTTTATGTATATATTGTATAAATTAATAAAAAGTTTATGATATTAAATAGTTTATACATGATGAGTATCAGGGTTGAGCTAGGCTCCCCTAGTTTTGGTTTTCTGATAGAAATCAGGTTGAGTTGTCCTAAAATAAATTTATAACATTTTATTTTATTTTTGTTTGTATGTTGGGCCTTAATTTTAGTCCTGGTTATGGCTTTGGGAATAGTAAGGCTTACTATGGGCCTTTATGCTGGCCCAAATTCTAGTGTCGATCCAGCACATGGAATCGAGTCATGACATCTACATCCTTTGGAGTGTGTGGCATCATCATCAACATCAGATTCAAATTGAACAAATTCCATTCATAAGGGGTAACGTGCTCTTCTCTCTTCTTTTATTACTGTGTTTATGTCTAATGTTCTTAGTTATCTGTAAGTAGTTTCATAATTCATTAGGGATATAGTTGAAGCTGTGGAACATGTTATCATGAGACTTTGATTTAAGTTTAATAAAATCCAAATTTGTTCTATATTGAGTATCACTTATCTTTTGGTTTATGTTATGAATGTTGAATGTATGATTAGTTAGAGTGGCTAACTAATTAACTGTTCATGAAAATATATTGCTAAGTTAAGATATTTGAGTACATAATAGCTTGAACAATCTGACTACAAGTAGCATATGATGATTTATTTCATTATAAAGATGAGTGCCTAGGTTAAATAAACCATGCTGAATAAGCTTGTTGCCTTGAATTGGGATGTCTTTCTAATGATTAATGCTACCATTAAACTTAATTATAAGTTGCTCTAGTCTTAGATTGAGTGCAATGCCAAAGGATTAATTATAGAGCACTTCTTGGTTAATCTAATATAAGGAAAAATAGGCAAGTTGTTTACTTCTATAACCATTTTACTCAATTGAATAAATTTACATATTTAGTTAATGATTGATACATGTTATATGATGGATACACCCATTCTACTAAATTTGTTGCAATCTAGTTGTTTATCAACTTCATAAGTGTAATTATTTTTAGATTTATAATCTAGTATTCTTAGTTTTAGCTTTAATAGTTTAGCAATTACAAATCAAAATGCCCTTTTATTCTACTATGCATATTCAGTTTGATAAATTACGTGTTTATTTTGTCTATTTTAAGTTCCTTTTGTTTATTTGTGTCTCTAAGATATGTTTTCTTGTTTGCGTTACTCATTCCCTATGGAATTGACCTCTGCTTACTCTATATACAAGTAGTTTAGGTAGATTATTTTTAATTGGTGCATTCGGCACACATTAAATTTTGGCGCCATTGCCAGGGAGTGATTGTTATTTATTTTAAGCTTGAATTCATATATGTTTATATTTAGTTTTTGTATTTAGTTTTAGGTTGTATGTCTGAAGAAGAACTTGATACAAGACTTAAACATATCACGAAATTCGTGAAGTATTAAGCCAAATCAACCACTCCATTTCAGAGCTAAAACTCTTGTTGGCAACGAACCGCAACTAGAAGAAAATTCTTCTCATCTTTTCAAGGAAGAACCTTCATATTCATCAAGTGATTTAGAGTTGGATATTGTTAGAATATGGGCCATTGAAATTTTTTCTTTAATTGGGATGATAAGAAAAAATCAACCTTCTAAAATTTGGTTAAGATCTTTTCTAAGTTAAACATGAGAGATGGTTAATAACATACTCACATTTAAATAATTTTTAATTAAAAATCAAAATATTGGAGGGGATGTGGCTTTGTTTCAACCTCTGAGTATAGTGTCAAACGGATGTAACATTTAAACATCGATATTTTATGTATTTAACTCATAATTTGAATCTATTTAAAATATTTTTTATACATAAGGGAAAATTTAAGAAATGTGGGCAACTATTTTTTTTTTTAATTTTGTGAGGTTAATGAAAAACTAATCTTTTAAAAATTAAAATATGGACTAATTATTTTTTTTAATTGGGTCAATGAAAAAACTTTCAAATTACTATAATACTAGCCCATTAAAATTTTTACTTTAATGGGCCAAAGAAAAATATCAATTAATGATAATTATAACATTTAGATATATAGGGTCAATGATCGATGTATGATGGGTGTCGAATCCACCAGAAATTAAATTAACTGAAATTACCAGTAATGAAATATTTTCTGTAGTAAGTGTTAAATCCAGGTCGAACCTTAGAAACTGAATTAATAATTTTCGTGCACTTGTGTGTAATGGAAAATGAAAGAGGGGGAGGGGGGGGGGAGGGGGGGGGTTTGTAACACAAAATCGAAAGAAATCAGAAATTCAAGAACTAAATATGAAAATCTCAATTTAAACAAACTTCAGTCCAAGGTAATTCGCATTCCAATGCATTGATTTGATCATACACAAAAGAAATACAATTATCTATTATTGAATACTTAACGTAGATTTACCAAACAGCGAGGTAAACCCCTGACTTTTCTATACTCATCAATTCGAGCCCAGCACTCTTATTGACTCTAATTATTAACTAAGTTGGTATTAAGCAATCCTCATCAAATTAATAACTACTTTAAGAAAAGGAAGTAGTTAAGCTGAACAACAATTTATGAAGCATAAATCATTTAATCCACCCTATTATTTCCTTAGGTTGTTATCGAAAACTTGGATCATAATCAATAAAACCTTATTGCTACTCATGTTCAATCTTACACAACAATTACGGATTATAAAGATGAACTAGCAATTGATCAAATCAAATAATTAACTAATAGGCCTTTTTAGCATATCATTCAACAGATCAAAAATAATTAAATCAGAAAATAATAGATATTCAAAAAGACATTAATTAAATTAAGAACCTGGTCTCACAAATAAAGTAAAAGAACTTTAATCCCTTGAACTGAATTAAAAACTTAGCCATTCATGTTCATGGCTTACAAAAAAATAAAATAAAGAAATCTAAAAAAGAATTCTAAAAGACGAAAGGAGTGGCTGCTGAATGGTGTCTATGGAGAATGAAGGTCTGAATTGGGATACTCTTAGCTGCTGCTCAAAGACGTATTTATACTAAAAAAAACAAATCCCAAAGATAGGAACCAACCAAACTAGGAAAGGTTTTGAAATTCAAGATGCAGATTTTCAGTATACACTCACATTTCTAGAATCAAGGTAGATTTTCAGCAACTTTCTTTCCGAATCTGCCTCTGCCCTCTTCAGGAAATTTGTAGCCCTATTTCTTAGCTTTCTAACGGGTACTTATGGACCCAAATCTGAGGTCTACAGCCCAAGTTATGGCTTAAAAACCAGGACTGGTTCAGTCAGAAGGTCCAGCCCATTGTGACGACTTCATTTCCATTTTTGACAATTAAAATGACCTCATCTCACATCTAGCCCTTCATAGAAGTTGTAGAGGTAGCTCTTAAGGTTCAATTGGGCTTAGCCTTGCTTCATTTGGATGCCTGAAACTCTAGATACAAAATAAATACTAAAGCTGGTCTTAACCCATCAAGTTTAGGCTTTTGCAATAGATCCATAACTCATTTTATCAACCTTAGAGACTGATTTGGGCTATGGTCCCCCTTTATCATTTGAAGTGCTCTATCTTAGCTTTTTAATGGATTAAATAGCACTTAATTTGGAGACCCACAACTTTAGAAACTCCTAAAAAATACAGCAAAGGTCAAACACTGAAAATTTATCCATTTAACACAATTATTCCACAACTATCTAAAAATATGTCTAAATGATAAATATATTTTAACCAACTGAATTAAACATAAAAAACACACTAAAAATACTAAATGTGATGGGAGTGAAATTAATAAATTATGCACTTATTAAATTCCTCCACACTTATTCCATGCTTGTCCTCAAGCATGACTCAAATTCTCAATCAACTCCACTTAGAAGTTCCTTAACTTCACCCTATCACAACATTCTCTAACAAAAGATTAAAAGCTTGAAAGAAGAGGCAAGTAAGGTAATAACCATCACAACAAATTCCATCAACACCATACCAATATATCAACAATTTTTCAACACAAAACAAAAGGCTTGAAATCAATTAAGCTCACACAATTAAAGTTCCATAAAATTTTAAGTCAATGCACACCAAAAAACAAGGCTAATTTATCAAGGCACAATCATTATAACTCTTTGCAAATCTTAAGGGAGATAGAAATGCCTTTATGTATATATATATATTTGAAATTGGTACTTCTCTCTTGTCACAATTATTTTTTATTATTATTATTTGAACCGTCACCTTCAGAAAAGTACCTTGCTCATATCCTAGCTAGATTTTAGCCTGAGAATCAGCATGGGGTTCATGAAGACCCCTGGTTAGTTTGCTTAACTAAAATAGCGGAGCAATTTTCAAGTTCAACCCTTTATTTCCTCCAATTTATGCATCTACATATTATAAAGTGCCATGATAGATTAAACAAAGTTCTGAAAATATGCATGACACTAGTTTAAGGCACACATAACTAATCATTTCACTATTAAATCAAGCCTAAATGATTTATGTAGAAAAAAAATTGCTCTATGGTATGGAGAAGAGGGAAAATCCATCATTAAAGTTACTATTACCTTGCCTAAAATCTCAAAAATTCAATCTAAAATAGAAAATTCATTTCAAGGAGAAAGCACTTCTCTCCGAGAGTTAATATAGAATCATGAATCAAGCTTATAAGAACAAATTTATTTATTTATTTATTTAATTTATTTATTTTATTATTTTTTTTATTTTTTTTTATTCAAGAAGATTGCAGCAACAAATTTCTCCTTTCCCACACTTAAAACTTACATTGTCCCCAATGTAAAGCCCAAATGCAAAAGAAAAGAAAAAAAATGCTAGAAAATAAAATAAGATAAAGAAAAGAAAACAAATCTGATTGTGGCTAACAAGCCACCCATGGATTGCCTCCCAAGAAGTGCTTTTGTTTATCATCGTTAGCTCAACATGGCAAAGCTCCTTAGTCCACATAAATTGGGTTACTCAATTTGAGCTCCTCCACTGTATGCTCCTGAAACCCTTCATAAAATGGCTTGAGTCTATGACCGTTGACCTTGAACACCTTATTAGTTCATAAACTTTGAATTTCAACTGCACCATAAGGAAACACATTAGTAACAACAAAGGGTCCAATCCAACGAAAACGCAACTTACCAGGCATCAGCTTCAATTTGGAATTATACAATAAAACTTTTTGTCTAACCACAAACTACTTCCTTAGAATTAGTTTGTCATGGAATGCCTTGGTCTTTTTTTTATAAATCTTTGAGTTCTCATAAGCCTCAAGTCGAATTTCCTCTAATTCCTGCAATTGTAATTTTCTTCCCACACCAGCAGTATCCAAATCCAAATTACATTGTCTAACAGCCCAATAGGCCTTATGTTCTAACTCAACAGGAAGGTGACACAACTTACCAAATACCAATTTGTAGGGGGACATACCTATGGGTGTCTTATAAGCAGTCCTGTAAGCCCACAAAGCATCATCAAGTCTAAGGCTCCAATCTTTTCTATTTGGCTTCACTGTTTTTTCCAAAACAGACTTGATCTCTCTATTAGACACCTCTGTTTGTCCACTTGTTTGAGGGTGATAAGCTGTAGATATTCTATGGTAAACACCATATCTCCTCAACAATGCCTCAATAGTTCTATTATAAAAATGTGTGCCCCGGTCACTGATTAAAGCTCTAGGAACTCCAAACCTACTAAAAATGTGTGACTTGATAAAACCTAAAACATCTTTAAAATCATCAGTCCTGGTGGCTTTGGCTTCCACCTATTTCAAGACATAATCAATAGCAAGTAATATATAAACAAAGCCAAAAGAAGAAGGAAATGGACCCATAAAATCAATACCCCACACAAAAAAAAATCTCACAAACAGGTATTGGATTCTGAATCATCTCATTTTTATGGGTTAAACTTCCTGTTTTTTGACATTGTTCACAATTTCTGCAAATTAAATATGAATCACAAAATATAGTGAGCTAGTAAAAACCACAGTCTAATATTTTTCTACCTGTTCTCTTGGGTCCAAAATGTCCTCCACATGCATAGGTATGACAAAAAGCAAGAATAGATTGAATCTCATTATCAGGAATGTCACACCCTACCCCTCTGTAAGGTATAACATGATCCCGTAGTATACCTAATGAATTAGCAACTTCGTCTACTGATAACCCATTAAATACACTACAAGGGATTTTAAAACTTTTCTTACTTCTATTTACAGTGGTGAGCACTATTTACAGGTGTAAAATATTTTTTTTTTGAACTTAAATGAAAGAGAAAACACATTTGAATTATTAGGAATTTCTGTAAAATTTTGGCGAAGTGCCTTCTGTATTTTGAATAAAACAGTTCTTCAGAAAACCTGTAAAAGCACTTCAATATAATTCTCAATCTCCACTTCAACAGTTAAACAACACAATATCTTTTTCAACTCAAATCCACAATAATTTTTCAAAGACTGAGATAAAAGAAATATAATATAATTTTTACAAGTCATAATTTACTTTACAACTTCAACGTACAATTTTAATTTACAACTGCTCAAAATCAAGAACAATATATATATACAGTGAACATACATTACAGTACAAAATGCAAAATGTGGTATACTCAATATACCCGATGATTTCTCGCTGAATGTACTAGCAGCCTAGTCTGCTGCCCTGTTAGTCTGTCTACCTGCAATAGCAATGAAAAGCTATCGCTGAGACAATGTCTCAGTGGTGCAGAACATTAACCAAATACAACTTTAAATCACAATTCATAAATCATATAAATGATGGATACGTAAAACCATAGCTAAATTCAAAATAATGAATGTCATAAAGAATTTAACACAATATCACATTAAATCTCAGAAATCAAAACATAGTTAAATTCATAAGACAGTGAATGTCAATAAGGATTTAAACTCCATTTCACAATATCACAATAAATCTCAATAATCAAAACATGGTTAAATTCAAAAGACAGTGAATGTCAATAAGAATTTAAACTCCATTTCACAAATTATCAAATCGCATAATAACACAATTTAGTCGAATAATTTAAGAATACAGTGTTGCCAATTCACTTACAACTTAAGCCGTGACACAAAATTTCCGATCAATGCCGCGTTGTACACCACGACAAAGCAATCACAACCCCACTAATTGAAATCAATGAGGAAGGGAGCTAGCTATATAATGAGTACTCATTCGATCACCTCAACTGGTAAACCAGAGAGGGAGAAAAATAAGCGATCACGACTCCATAAATGGAGAGGAAAATAAACGATCACAACCCCATAAATGGAGAAGGAATGATATGATACTGTCAGGCTAAGTGTGAACACAAAATCAATTCCAAACATTTTATTCAAATGATTCGTGAGAATCCAATAAATTTCCAAAGTCATAATTTCATTCAGAAAATGGCAACACAATTCATAATTAACTTCAATTTTCACAAATCACACTAAGTCAATTTTTCCACAGTTTCAAACCATTTACAATGCTTTTCAAGCAATAAGTATCCATCAATATCATTCAAACAATTTTCACAATTTCAAACTATTTACAATGCTTTTCAAGAAATAAGTATCCATTCAAACACATTTCCATAATTGAAAACAATAATATTCAAATAGTCATAATTTATTTCAATTGAAAAATTCAAAAGAAATAACTGTTGTGCACAAACCTCTGATAACTGTCTCCTGGCCTTGACTCAGTGTTTCCTTCCCTTTCCCTGAGTCTTTGCTAACTAAGAAACACAATTTGAAGTGTTTCAGTACTTAATTAAATTGTCTCTAACGATAATGTTTGATAAGTAATTCACTGAATGCTATTATTTGCTTAATCAACCTAATATATCGACCCTCGATGCGTTCTAAGTAAATTAGGTTTTAAGGTTACCAATATGCCACATTCGATAGTATTTTAGAGTTGGTACATGTTACCAAGTTCATTTCTGTGTATACTGCATTTTCTTGCAATTTGCTGGATTCCGAGATACTAGTTTGACCTAGTTGGACGACCTAGTTTCCTTGGTTTTCGGGTTTCAGTCAAAACTATAAACTTGTAGATCTATGTCTTATGGAACGCGGGGCAAAATTTCAGGTCATTCTGAGTTATGTAGACCAAGTTATGGTCATTTTACTATTACTGGTCAAATTGCATCAAAATTGGTCACTTTAGGTCATTTTAGGTCAATTTTGGTTCGGCCAGTTTTTGGACCCAAACTTGTGCAAGCTGTTTGACTTACTTATGGTCATTTCTGGGCTTTTGTGTCTTCATAAGACTTGTAGATATGGTTCTTAACTATTCATGGTCAAAATTTCAGATCAATTGGACCTGTTTTGAGTGAGTTATGGCCTAAACACTAACTGCTGCCCAAATGGTCAATTTTCAGGCCTCAATTGCACTTAATCCGGATTTGGTCATTTTTCAAGCTACCTTGCAAGCAGAATTTTGGCAAGCTTCCTTCATGAAAGTTGGCACATTTTGTGCCTAGTTTCACCTCCAATTGGTCTCATACCAATTGGAGCCACACACTTAAAGTTATAGGCCTAAAACACAAACTGCCTTATTGCATTTCTTTCATACACATCAAGGATCACTTTTAACACTTACCAAACTTAACATTCAAGCCAATTCTGGTTGTACCATGATCTAAACATAATTCACAACATATTATAGGTCATTTTGGCAACTTACAATTACATTCAATATGCACCAACAAGTGCAGAATTTTTCAATCCAATTTACAATAATTCAATCACCTATTCATGCTCATTTACATGTCCCACTTCACACCACTATACATACACTCAAACTGCCATAACAACCAACACATTTTAACATCATTATTCCATAAACCAATCATGAATTCCAGCATTCCTCAAGAGTTAGCAAACTGCCACAATGGTACACTTACATTCCATTACTTTCTAAGCTTTAAATTTCATTTTACATTTACATATACTAAGTATACATCACCCAAACAATTTCCTACACAATATACATTTAATCAATCATTTAATTCACCATTTACAAGCACAATTAAACTGCCTTCAAGGTGTTTCCATTGCTGCTAAAAGTACACATCCCCATTCAACATCAAACCTCAAAATTTTCTCCATAAATCAAACACCCATAACATCCTTACAAACTTTAATTAAACAATAATCAAAAACTAAAACTTACCACTTTGGAAATTCTTCAAAACTCCACAAAAACTTTCATTTCTTGCTGCCTATCTACTGCCCATGGTGTGAGGATCATTTTTCATGAAGACACTTGCAAGAAATCAAGGCTTGATCATGGAGAACTTGAGCTCCATGCACGGTGCGGCCATGGGAGAGGTTTGAGAGCTTTCATTCTTCCAAATGAATTTTTCAAGTGGAGAAGATGAATTGCAGAATGTTAGTGGACATTTCTATCCACTTAGGGTATTATATGGTATATAATAATTTACTTAGTGCTCCACTAACATAGGTTAATAATAAATAATGTTAAACTTTCCATATTCCCACATTAAGTCCCTAATTTTTGCTAATTGAATTAGGTACCACCAATTTAATTTTTCATGACATTGTACAAATATAATATCATGTATTTTTAATGGAAATTTAGGTCAAAAGACAACTCGGGGCGTCAAATGACCACAATGCCCCTGTTCGGGTTATATTCCTAATTTTTCGGTAATACCGGGTTTTGTCCGTTTTTCGATTTCTCACTTTTCTTTGTATCAATTAATTAATTTTTATTTAATATTTCTTATGGTATTTATACTTCAATTGATGTCTCTTTAAGTCCAAAAAATATTTTCCAGGATTCCCCGCGGTCCAGGGCTAGTCAATGGTCCACGCCGTGATTTCCCGGTGCGGTCACCCATCGCTAGGGTTCTCGGCTCGCTTAACTTGGTTACATTTGTTTGCTATTATTTTTCCTTTGCTTTTCTTGTATTTTCTTTTCTTGTATTTCATTATTTTATGTCTCCTAAATCATAACGAAGTGTAGTTCTAGGCATCCTAGCTGTCCGGACAACACTGGTCACCAGAACAGTAGAACGCACTACCGAACTTAGGGGTGTTACAAGGAACACATCTCCTAATAATTTGATCTGAACAAAATTTCCACAAATATGAGTCATCCCACACATAATACTTAGCTTCACGTTTAAATTTCTCTTTCTTAGTTCTACTCACATCAAAAGGCACAACCTTAGTAATCAAATAATTCACCAAATTAGCATACCAAGGGATCATACCTTGCAATTTGAATAACTGTTCATCAGGAAAAAGTTCCTACAAAGGAAGTGGATCTTCTTGTATCACTAACCTGCTCAAATGATCTGTAACCAAGTTCTCAGCTCCTTTCTTATCCTTGATTTGAAGATCAAATTCTTGTAGTAAAAAGATCCATCTAATCAACCTTGTTTTGCTTCCTTCTTTGCCAAGAGATACTTCAATGCTGCATGATCAGAGAAGACAATTATTTTAGAATCAAGCAAATATGACCAAAATTTATCTAAAGCAAAAACTATAGCCAAAAACTCTTTTTCGATCATAGAATAATTGCGCTGAGCTGAATTGAGTGTTCTGGATGCATAAGAAATCACATGAAAGAGCTTCCCAACATGCTGCCCCAAAACTGCTCCCACTGCATAATTACTTGTGTCACACATAATTTCAAACGGTATTGTCCAATCAGGAGCCTGAATGATAGGGGGTGATGTCAATGCAGATTTTAATTTGTCAAAAGCTTCCTTGCACTCTTCACTGAACTCAAAAGAAACATCTTTTTGTAAGAGTCTAGACAAAGGCAATGCTATCTTAGAGAAATCCTTAATGAACCTGCGATAGAAAACTGCATGACCAAGAAAAGAGCGTACTTCCCTCATAATTGTGGGGTAGGGTAAGTTCACAAATAAATCAATTTTAGACTTATTTACCTTAATACCCCTATTAGAGACAACATGACCCAAAACAATCCCCTGTTCCACCATAAAATGACACTTCTCAAAATTTAAAATAAGATTTTTCTCAATGCATCTCACAAGAACATAATTTAAATGATGTAAACATGCATCAAATGAATCACCATACACAATAAAATCATCTATGAATACCTCAATGCAAGTATCAATGTAATCTGAAAATATGCTCATCATGCATCTCTGAAATGTGGCAGGTGCATTACAAAGCTTGAAGGGCATCCTTCTAAAAGCAAAAGTTCCAAAAGGGCAAGTGAAGGTAGTTTTCTCTTGATCCTCCGGGGTAATCACAATTTGATTATATCCAGAAAAGCCATTAAGAAAGCAGAAATAAGACTTACCTGCTAACCGCTCAAGCATCTGATCAATGAATGGCGGTGGGAAGTAGTCCTTCCTTGTTGTTGAATTCAGCTTGCGGTAGTCTATGCACATTCGCCATCCACTCTGAATCCTTGTTGGAACAAGTTAATTATCTTGATTTGCTACCACAGTGACTCCTGATTTTTTTGGCACTACTTGGACTGGACTTACCCATTTGCTATCTGAAATTGGGTAAATAACTCTTGCATCCAATAGCTTTAAAATCTCCTTCTTCACAACCTCCATCATCTGTGGGTTCAATCTCCTTTGAGCTTCTCTACTTGTTTTAGCCTCATCCTCCAGTAAAATCTTGTGCATGCACACTAATGGACTTATACCTTTGATGTCAGCTATTGTCCATGCAATTGCTTCCTTGTATAGTCTCAGAACCCTAGTCAATCTGTCTTCTTCAATTTTTGTTAAATTACTTGAGATGATAACTGGAAGTGTCTCATTGTCTCCCAAGTAAACATACTTCAAATGCTCAAGTAAAGGCTTGAGTTCAAGGATTGGTGCTTGCACAATAGAAGGTAATAATTTTGTGTGACATACAAGTAAGTTGATCTTTGGTACTCCATACCTTTTTTGAACAGGAGGTAATGACTGCAATGCCATTACTGCCTCTTGAACCTCTACACTTAATGGTTGATTGGTACTGATTTCTTGAATTCCTTGACTAATCACCACTTCTAACTCATCCTCCATGCTTAACTCAAAGGCATCCTGCACAATTGTATCAACAACATCAATAGAAAAGACAGAACGATCATCAGCAGGATACTTCATGGCATCAAAGATATTAAATTTGACAGACTCTCTATCAAACTCCATAGTTAAGGTACCATCATCCACATCAATTTTTGTCTTGGCAGTTTTGAGGAAAGGTCTTCCAAACAAAATCAAAGCTGACTTTGATGTGGGAACACTATCCTCCATATCCAGAATGTAAAAGTTTGCAGGAAAAATTAATTCTCCAACCTGCACCAACCCATCCTCAACTACTCCCAATGGGTAAGCATTAGAACGATCAGCTAACTAAATAATGACACTGGTTTCTTTCAAAGGACCCAAATTTAAAGTTTGAAAAACTAAATTTGACATAATATTAATAGATGCTCCTAAATTTGCCATTGCACATTCAAATTTAGAATCACCTATTCTGCAGGGAATAGAAAACGAACCTGGATCCTTACACTTAGGGGGTAATTTTTGCTGAATTAATGTTGACACATTTTCCTCCACACTGATCTTCTCATTATTCCTCAACTTGTGCTTTGTAGTGCATAATTTCTTAAGGAATTTAGCATACTTGGGAACTTGTTTGATCGCATCAAGTAAAGGTATATTCACCTCCACCTTTATGAAAGTCTCCAAAATTTCTTTCTCTTATTCTTCTTTCTTATTTTTAGCCAACCTGCATGGGAATGGAGGAAGAACAGAATTATTAACCTTATTTAGTTTAGGTTCAGTTTTTACCTCAATTTCATACTCTTTTTCTCCTTACTTCTTCTTTTTTGTTGACTCATGTGGAGTCTGATTATCAACTTCTTTCCCACTTCGTAATAGTATCACACTCGCATTTTCTTAGGGGTTCATGAGTGTTTGTGATGGAAGCTTTTCAGAACCTTGAGCTTCAAGCTTGCTTATAGAGGAAGCTAACTAACCAATCTACCTCTCTATATTTTGAATGCTATTTCTGGTCTCCTGTTGAAACTATAGGGTATTGTTAGCCAAAGCCCTAACTGTAAAACCCTCCCGGTAACCACTCCGTACATCCTACTGTTCCGGTGACCGGTGTCGGTCCGGACAGCTAGAACGTCCGGAAAAATATTTAAACTAAAGTCAGGAACCATAATTAACTCAAATATTAATAAGAAACACTTAGTAAAAATTTTAGAAATAAAATACAACCAAGCAAAATGGCTAGGTGCCCAAGCGATGGGTAATCGGAGGAAGTTGCGGTTCTATAACGAGGAGCCCTAGACCGGGAAAAATTATAAAATAATTTTGGGACTCAGAGAAGGGTAATTGAGGTTCCCATGGCATTATAATGCCAAGAAAATACCTAGAAAAATTTTCAATCAGATGCAGACGATTTTGACCCGTTAAGCCAAACGGAGGGCATTTTGGTCATTTCGCCTTCCGAGGTGATTTTTGGCCGACTTGTCCAGTTGAGTAAATAATTAATATAATGTAAAATATGAAGAAATATTACTAGAAATTAAATTGAAATTGAGTAGTGATGAAAAGAAAAAGAAAATACACTAAAATGCCAAATATGACATCATTATGATGTCATGTGAAAGTCTCCACCAATTATAATTTAACAACCATTTAAATAAACAATAAAAGAGGCTAAATGAATACTAAATTCACCAAAAATTTGCAGCAGCCACCACTCCCACAAAAACATACCCGTAGCTCTCAAAATTCCATAGCCAAACCTCCATTTCCTTCATTTTCAAGCTCTCAAACCTCTCAAACCTCACCCCAAAACCCTAAGTCATCTTCACTAAAATTAATCTACACACCCTAAGGAAGTTTTTGGCAGCCAACAAGAGGGAAGAAAGTGAAGTTTAGGGCTTTGGAAATTCTGCCCAATCAAGGTTAGTGCTACACTTTTGTTCTCACTCTTTTAATTTTAGTTAAAACATCATTTTGAGCTAAGAGATTTTAAGAAATTGAAGTAAATTACATGTGTTAAGGGTACCTTCAAATTTCGGCAGCCCTATGGGAGATTGAGTTTGATTGTTTAATAAACTTAGAGTGGTTGGAAATCATGGTTAAGGTATTAATATGCATGGAGATTGAATTAAGTATGTTAATCAAGGTTTATGAGTAATTGGTTTGGACATTAGGGTTTGGAAAGGTGAAATTGTGACTTAGCTTAGGAAATTATTAGAGAACATTTTAATGGTCAATTAGTGACCATTTTAGGTAAGTTAACCATTAAATGGACTGAAAAATGATAGGGCAAAGTCAAGGTATAAACTGCCCTAGGACAGCAGCATAGGGACTGAAAATTCAGTCCCTTTGCACTGCCATAACTTGGGCTGTGTTAGTCCAATTGGTGTTTGGCCAATTGGACATGAAACTAGGCTTATAATGGCACATTGTTGCTGAAGAAACCATGCTCAAAAGACCAAAGTAAGAGGAACAAAACTTGGCCCCAATCCGGATACCCTGCACTGAATTCTGCAGAATTGACCAAATGAATAGTAACTGTTCATTTGGCCATAACTCACTGTAGATTTGGTCAATTGGCCTGAAATTTTTACAGCAACAATTTAAGACATAGACAAACAACTTTCATGAAGGAACCTACCCCAAATTATGGCCAGAACCTATCCAAACAAGTGGTTCCAGTCACTGTTCATGCACTGTAGATATGGTAATTTTCTGCAGAATGCACATCCGGACAGCTTGGGTTTTTGGGCCATATCTGGAGCTAAAAAACTCCAATTGGAGTGATTCAAAAAAGGAAATTCAACTAGACAAAATAAGGAACAACTTTCATGTTTTACATTTCTTCAAATTCCAACAGTAACAGTGTCCAATGGAACAGTGAAGTTGACTCACCAAAACTGAAAATTCTGCTTGTGTTGAGTTATACTTTGGAATGGTATTAACACTTAATGCCAACAAGTTTTAAACACCAAATGTGGTATGTTGGGAGTGCCAAAGTCAATGTACACATTTTTATTCTAAAAGTCAACATTTTTGTTGACCAATGATGAATAGTGACACCAAAAATTTGAAATTCACAAATTGAAGAATTTAAAAGTTTCAAATGCCCTAGTACACCTAACATGATTGGTTTGGATAGTTTGGCATGCCAATAGGGTTCAGTTAGCAGTACTGCACATGGCAATATGCCATTCCGTGATTTCATGGCTTTTAGCCATTCTGACCTTGTATTGAGCTTTGGCCTTGTGCCTGAGATTATTTACAGCTTGGTAGCTGTTCTGTTGCACACCGGGTGATGCATATGCGACCGATGGTGTGACGGCCCGAGGTACTAGATACCCAGTGCCAGTTTACCCATTATCCAGTCTAGTCGTCTAGTGTAGGTTACTTGGGCAACCAAATGAATGAAAATGAGCAATGTAGAAGAAATAAATGAATGGATATACAAATACATGACAAACAAAACATGTACATGCAATACATATTTATATCTGTTATTTCTTGTTATTTTATTGTTGCACCACTAAGCATTATTGCTTAGCGCGTTGCTTTTGCCAGCGTGAGGTACTGGAGATCGATCGTGAGCCAGTAGACCCGCAGGTGGGTGAGTCCATCCTGCGATTCTGCAGATGTGCGTGTCACCTCACTATCTGCAGTGCATTGGTAGGGCACTAGGTGTCATTTTTGTCATTTTGATATTTTGTAGCAGATTTTTACTTTTTCATATGTATTTGAACTCATGTAATATATTTTGATGTCCATGTAAATAATGAAAGTTATGACTATGAATGCAAAATTTGAGCATGTATTTATCGCTTGTATATGAGAAATGGATGTTTGTGAAATGAAAAGATTATTGAGAATTGCTATTGAGAAATATTGTTGAGATTTTTGATATTGGAGTTTGAGATGATGGAATAAAAATATTGGAAGTGTTTTTAACAGGTTCCGAAGAACGGTTTTCTCCATTTTTAGCCGGTACTCCGCCGGATTTTCTTTAAAATTTTTGGAACCTTAAATGAATGATACTTTTGATAAATGTTTTAAATAAATTGTATTTCATAAATTATATGCAAAAGCATGATGTAAATTAATTGAGGAATATTAGAGTGTGCCGATACACCGTGTGGCATTACTTACTCGGGTATACTGTACACGGGTAAGGGGTGTCACATTTAGTGGTATCAGAGCACGGTTTAGGCATTTCTGGGCCTAGATTGAGTCCATACCATGCATTGCATTTGTAAGAGTCGAGGTGACACTAACGCAGATCTGTTTATCCTTCTTATTTTGAATAGGATATGGACCCTTCATCTCAGAGAGCCGTTGAGGAGGAAGTGGAGAGTCATGCTCCACCTGCAGCAGCTGAGACTGGGGGCATGAGAGAATCTGCTCCGCCAGCTCAAGCGAGCACCTCAGCCTCCACAGGCCATGTTTCAGCAAATGGCCGACTTCTTTAGACAAATGGCCGGGGTAATGCCAGCACCACCACCACCACCACCAGCTCCACAGCAGAAATCACACCTGGAAAGGCTAAGGAAGTTTGGAGTTGTGGACTTCTATGGCAAGAGAGAAGATGACTCTGTTGCAGCCGAGAATTGGTTGAACAGAACAGGCAGAGTACTAAAACAACTTCACTGCACTCCAGAGCAAAACACGAAGTCGCCATCTCTTTACTGCAAGACGATGCTTATGAGTGGTGGGACACTGTGTCCAGTGAAGTGCAGCAAGAAGCTGTAACTTGGGACTTCTTTCTTTCAGAATTTAAGAAGAAATATGTGGGTACTGTATATCTGGAAGAGAGAAGAAGAGAATTTATTAACCTGAGGCAGAGACAATTGTCAGTGGCTGAATATGAGAAGGAATTCGTAAGATTAAGTCGTTATGGAAGGGAGATAGTCCCTAATGAAGCTGAAAGGTGCAAGAGATTTGAGGAGGGACTGAATGACAATATCAAGATACAGCTCACTGCCTTGGGAATCACATAATTTACCAAGTTAGTGGAAGTGGCAATAAAGGTTGAAAAAGTAAGAATTAGTGAGTGGACTAGAAGAGAGAGACAGCAGAAGAGGGGACCGGGTCAGTCGAGTTCAGCTCCTGCATCAGGGAAGAAGTTCAAGGGTCCTCCTGCACAAAGTTCAGCTCAGCCACAGGGCCAGGGTCAGTCTCAGGGGCCCAGGCCACAATTCACCCCTAGGAGAGGTCAGTCCACACCATCAGTGGGCAGCTCTCCAGGGATGGGGTTCAGGGGATCAGGCCCAGCATCTTCTGTGTGTCCACACTGTCAGAAATGGCACAAGGGGGAATGTTGGAGTAATGGCGGTGCTGCTTGAGGTGTGGGTCGACGAGCATCGATTGAAGAAGCGTCACGCAGAACTACTCTGCTGCTCCAACACAAGCAAGCAGACTGCTCTGCACCACCAAGGGTAGAAGGTGCAGTAAATCAGGCTGTGGGACCATCTCGAGGCCTACATCCGAGCCACAGAGAGGCCGGATAATGGACCACCTGCCGAGAAATTATGCCACGAGAGCTCGGGAGGAGCAAGATGCCGGGCGTCATCGAGTGCGTTCTCCTCTACAATACTCCTGTGCATGCATTGGTGGATCCAGATCCACTCATTCCTACATTTGCATCAACCTACCCGTAGAAAGGGGATACTAGTAGGGAGAGTGACCAAGACATTCGGTCACTAATCCATTGGGCCTGATGTGTAGTGGTGAACAAGGTATACAAGGGTTGCGTTAAGGATTGAGGTATGAATTCTTGGCGGACCTAATTGAGTTGCCCTTCCATGAGTTTGGCGTGATATTGGGAATGGGTGGTTGTCACGTCATCGAGCAATAGTTGATTGCAAATTGAAGAGAATTTCTCTAAAAACTTGAGAGGGTATTGAGATCACGGTTGTGGGGAAAGGATGATTTCTTGTCCAATGTCATCTCACCACGATTTGCAAGAAGAATGATGAGAAAAGTGTGAAGCCTACCTAGCACATGTGATGGATACTAGGCGAGCTAAGCCAAATCGAGTGACATACCCACGATAAAGACTTCCTAGATGTGTTCCTGAAGAATTGCACAGTTTGTCACGAGAAAGGGAAGTTGAATTTGCTATTGAGACAACTGCAGATGCTGACACCCATTTCCATTGCTCCTTATAGGATGGCACCCAGAATTGAGGAGTTGAAAACTTCGGTTGCAAGAGTTACTTGATAAGGGGTTCATACGCGATGTGTGACCATGGGGAGCTCGGTCTTTGTTTGTGAAAAGAAGGATGGGACTTTGAGGCTATGTATTGATTACTGGTAGTTGAATAAAGTGGTATGAAGAACAAATATCCGTTGCCTAGAATTGATGATCTGTTTGATCGGTTGAAGGGAGCAGAGTATTTTCTAAGATTGATCTCGGATCGAGGTATCATCGATTGAGAGTGAAGGATGTAGATGTGCCCAAGGCGCATTAGGACCCGGTATGGGCATTATGAGTTTCTGGTGATGCCCTTTGGCCTAACAAATGCACCAGCAGCATTTATGGACCTTATGAACCGTATCTTCCATCCATACCTGGATCGGTTCGTAGTGGTCTTTATTGATGATATTCTGGTGTACTCCAAGACCAGGGAAGAACATGATGAGCATTTGAGGGTTGTTCTGCAAACCCTGAGAGAAAAGAAGCCGTATGCTAAATTGTCCAAGTGTGACTTTTGGCTGAATGAGATTGCATTCCTTGGACACATAGTGTCAGCTGATGGGATTAGGGTGGATCCCAAGAAAATAGAAGCAGTGATGGAATGGAAGCCTCCCAGGAATACAACTGAGGTCAGAAGTTTCTTGGGGCTAGCTGGGTATTACAGGAGATTCGTGAAGGGATTTTCCCTAATAGCTGCTCCAATGACCAAGTTGTTACACAAGAATGTCAGATTTGACTGGCATGACAAGTGTTAGACCAGTTTTGAGAAGTTGAAGGCTATGTTGACAGAGGCACCAGTGTTAACACAGCCAGTGTCAGGAAAGGACTTCGTGGTCTACAGTGATGCCTCACATAATGGGTTAGGGTGTGTATTGATGCAAGAGGGGAAAGTGATCGCCTATGCTTCCAGACAGCTAAGGCCACATGAACAGAATTACCCTACCCATGATCTAGAGCTCGCGGCAATTATCTTCGCACTGAAGATATGGAGGCATTACTTGTATGGTGAAAAGTGCTACATTTACACAGACCACAAGAGTCTAAAATATTTGCCAACCCAGAAGGAGCTCAACCTTAGACAGAGGCGATGGATTGAGTTCCTGAAGGATTATGATTGTGTAATTGACTACCATCCTGGGAAGGCAAATGTAGTTGCTGATGCTTTGAGCAGAAAGTCCATCATAGCTTTGAGATCATTGAATGCCCGTCTAACCTTGATTCGAGATGGAGCTATTTTGGCTGAGTTGCAAGTGAGGCCAAACACACTCTGGCCAGATTTTAGATGGGCAAAAGGCAGATGAAAAGTTAACGGCCATTATGAGTAAAATCCTAGAAGGAAAAGCAACTGACTTTGAAGTGAAGGTAGATGGGTGTTTGTATTATAAAGGAAGACTGTGTGTACCAGATAATGGGGAATTGAAAGCCAGTATTCTAAAAGAGGCACACACCAGTGTATATGCTATGCACCCAGGAAGTACAAAGATGTATCATGATTTGAAGCTTGATATTGGTGGCACAGTATGAAAAAGGACATAGTGACTATGTGACTAAATGCTTGACATGTCGACAAGTCAAGGCGAGAACATCAAGTTCCATCGGGTTTGCTACTGACCTATCATACACGAATGGAAATGGGATCGGTCACCATGGATTTTGTAAGTAGGCTACCTCTCACCGGAAGAAACATGATGCGGCATGGGTGATAGTTGTGATTGACAAAGTCTGCACACTTTACGCGATTAGGGTGACTACTCACTAGAGAGGTTAGCAGAATTGTATATCAGTGAGATAGTTAGACTGCATGGAATTCCACTTTCCATCATATCTGATCGAGACCCAAGGTTTACATCGAGATTTTGGAAGAAGTTACATGAGTCCTTGGGTACACAACTCCATTTCAGCACAGCTTTCCATCCTCAGACGGATGGGCAATCGAAAAGAGTAATCGGGTAAACAATTGAAACCAATGAAATTAATACAAATATTGAATTGAAATGATAACAATAAAGTGAAATACTTGTCGAGTCCTTGAGGATATCTTTGAGGAGTTGTGTCATTGAGTTTGATGGAAGTTTGGATAGATACCTCCCTCTGGCAGAATTTGCATAAAACAATAGCTACCTAGATAGTATCCAAATGGCTCCGTATGAAGCACTGTATTGGATAAAATGTATAACTCGATTATCTTTGACTGAATTGGCGAACAAAGCTGGTAGGGCGGACACAGTGAAACAAGGCGAGGAAAGGTAAAATCAATCAAAGCCAATCTCAAAGTTGCCTCGCAGACAGAAATCTTATGCCGGCACGAAGAGAAAAGAAATAGAATATGGGGTTGGCGACAAAGTGTTCCTCAAGGTGTCACCATGGAAGAAAGTGTTGAGGTTTGGAAGGAAAGGTAAGTTAAGCCCTAGGTTCATTGGCCCATATGAAGTCATTGAGCGTGTGGGTCCGATGGCCTATAGGCTAGCTTTACCACCAGTGGACAAGATCCACAATGTGTTCCATGTATCCATGCTCGGAAGATACCGCTCGGATCCTTCGCATGTCATCTCGGAGAAGAAATTGAAATACAGCGGATTTGACATATGAAGAAGAACCTCTACGGATCCTAGCTCGGGAAGTGAAAGAGTTGAGGAACAAGCAGATTCCATTGGTGAAAGTGCTTTGGAGGCACCACAACACCGAGAGGCAACTTGGGAAAGTGAAGAAGCGATGAGGCAACAGTTCCCTCAAATGTTTGCATCGGGTAAATTTCGAGGACGAAATTTAAATTAGAGGAAGAGTTGTAACACCCTCCGGTAACCACTCGTACATCCTCTTTATTCGTGGCCGGTGTCTGTCCGGACAGCTAGAACGTCCGGAAAAATATTTAAACTAAAGTCAGGAACCATAATTAACTCAAATATTAATAAGAAACACTTAGTAAAAATTTTAGAAATAAAATACAACCAAGCAAAGCAGTCGGTGCCCAAGCGATGGGTAATCGGAGGAAGTTGCGGTTCTACTTAACGAGCCCTAGACAGGGGAAAAATTATAAAATAATTTTTGGGACTCCAGAGAAGGGTAATTGAGGTTCCCATGGCATTATAATGCCAAGAAAATACCTAGAAAAATTTTTCAATCAGACGATTTTGACCGTTAAGCCAAACGGAGGGCATTTTGGTCATTTCGCCTTCCGAGGTGATTTTTGGCCGACTTTTCCAGTTGAGTAAATAATTAATATAACGTAAAATATGAAGAAATATTACTAGAAATTAAATTGAAATTGAGTAGTGATGAAATGAGAAAGAAAATACACTAAAATGCCAAATATGACATCATTATGATGTCATGTGAAATCTCCACCAATTATAATTTAACAACCATTTAAATAAACAATAAAAGAGGCTAAATGAATACTAAATTCACCAAAAATTTGCAGCAGCCACCACTCCCACAAAAACATACCCGTAGCTCTCAAAATTCCATAGCCAAACCTCCATTTTCTTCATTTTCAAGCTCTCAAACCTCTCAAACCTCACCCCAAAACCCTAAGTCATCTTCACTAAAATTAATCTACACACCCTAAGGAAGTTTTGGCAGCCAACAAGAGGGAAGAAAGTGAAGTTTAGGGCTTTGGAAATTCTGCCCAATCAAGGTTAGTGCTACACTTTTGTTCTCACTCTTTTAATTTTAGTTAAAACATCATTTTGAGCTAAGAGATTTTAAGAAATTGAAGTAAATTACATGTGTTAAGGGTACCTTCAAATTTCGGCAGCCCTATGGGAGATTGAGTTTGATTGTTTAATAAACTTAGAGTGGTTGGAAATCATGGTTAAGGTATTAATATGCATGGAGATTGAATTAAGTATGTTAATCAAGGTTTATGAGTAATTGGTTTGGACATTAGGGTTTGGAAAGGTGAAATTGTGACTTAGCTTAGGAAATTATTAGAGAACATTTTAATGGTCAATTAGTGACCATTTTAGGTAAGTTAACCATTAAATGGACTGAAAAATGATAGGGCAAAGTCAAGGTATAAAGCGCCTAGGACAAGACATAGGGTGAAAATTCAGTCCCTTTGCACTGCCATAACTTGGGCTATGTTAGTCCAATTGGTGTTTGGCCAATTGGAAATGAAACTAGGCTTATAATGGCACATTTTTTCTGAAGAAACCATGCCCAAAAGACCAAAGCAAGAGGACCAAAACTTGGCCCAAATCCGGATACCCTGCACTGAATTCTGCAGAATTGACCAAACTGTTCATTTGGCCATAACTCACTGTAGATTTGGTCAATTGGCCTGAAATTTTTACAGCAACAATTTAAGACATAGAAAAACAACTTTCATGAAGGAACCTACCCCAAATTATGGCCAGAACCCATCCAAACAAGTGGTTCTAGTCACTGTTCATGCACTGTAGATATGGTAATTTTCTGCAGAATGCACATCCGGACAGCTTGGGTTTTTGGGCCATATCTGGAGCTACAAAACTCCAATTGGAGTGATTCAAAAAAGGAAATTCAACTAGACAAAATAAGGAACAACTTTCATGTTTTACATTTCTTCAAATTCCAACAGTAACAGTGTCCAATGGAACAGTGAAGTTGACTCACCAAAACTGAAAATTCTGCTTGTGTTGAGTTATACTTTGGAATGGTATTAACACTTAATGCCAACAAGTTTTAAACACCAAATGTGGTATGTTGGGAGTGCCAAAGTCAATGTACACATTTTTATTCTAAAAGTCAACATTTTTGTTGACCAATGATGAATAGTGACACCAAAAATTTGAAATTCACAAATTGAAGAATTTAAAAGTTTCAAATGCCCTAGTACACCTAACATGATTGGTTTGGATAGTTTGGTATGCCAATAGGGTTCAGTTAGCAGTACTGCATATGGCAATATGCCATTCCGTGATTTCATGGCTTTTAGCCATTCTGACCTTGTATTGAGCTTTGGCCTTGTGCCTGAGATTATTCTGACTTGGTAGTGTTACATTGCACATCGGGTGATGCATATGCGACCGATGGTGTGACGGCCCGAGGTACTAGATACCCAGTGCCAGTTTACCCATTATCCAGTCCAGTCGTCTAGTGTAGGTTACTTGGGCAACCAAATGAATGAAAATGAGCAATGTAGAAGAAATAAATGAATGGATATACAAATACATGACAAACAAAACATGTACATGCAATACATATTTATATCTGTTATTTCTTGTTATTTTATTATTGCACCACTAAGCATTATTGCTTAGCGTGTTGCTTTTGCCACGCGTAGGTACTGGAGATCCTGATCGTGAGCCCAGTCGACCACAGACTGGGTGAGTCCATCCTGCAGTTCTGCGCAGTGTCCGTGTCACCTCTCTACCTGCAGTGCATTGGTAGGGCACTAGGTGTCATTTTGTCATTTTGATATTTTGTAGCAGATTTTTACTTTTTCATATGTATTTGAACTCATATAATATATTTTGATGTCTATGTAAATAATGAAAGTTATGACTATGAATGCAAAATTTGAGCATGTATTTATCGCTTGTATATGAGAAATGGATGTTTGTGAAATGAAAAGATTATTGAGAATTGCTATTGAGAAATATTGTTGAGATTTTGGATATTGGAGTTTGAGATGATGGAATAAAAATATTGGAAGTGTTTTTAACAGGTTCCGAAGAACGGTTTTCTCCATTTTTAGCCGGTACTCCGCCGGATTTTCTTTAAAATTTTTGGAACCTTAAATGAATGATACTTTTGATAAATGTTTTAAATAAATTGTATTTCATAAATTATATGCAAAAGCATGATGTAAATTAATTGAGGAATATTAGAGTGTGCCGGTACACCGTGTGGCATTACTTACTCGGGTATACTGTACACGGGTAAGGGGTGTCACACTAACAATTTCATCAAGTGACATACCTTGATTTGAGGGAGGCGGAGGCGGAGGTGGAGGTGGTTGATTCACTTGTGGTCTCTGCTGATGGTATCGGTTTTGCACCGATTGATTCCCATAACTCATATTAGGATGATCTCACCATCCTGGATTACAAGTATTCGAATAGGGATCATACCTGTGTTGTGGCTGTCCATAATGTTCTACTGCATTAGTATGTTACATTGATTCATCCTCTTGTAACGCAAGACACATATCGGTAGCATGACCCGAACCCGAACAAATTCAACATGCCTTAATAGGTTGCATGTTCCCTATAGCCAACTGCCTCACCAAAGAAGTTAAATCAGAAATTTGTTTCTCAAGGTTAGATGTACTTACCTCATTAACCTTCATAGGTGTGTGATCCATTCTCATTCCAAACTGTTGAGAATTTGCTGCCATGTTAGCAATCAACCTCCTTACGTCTTCTGGTGTCTTATCAACCAAAGCTCCTCCACTAGTAGCATCTATCATACTACGGTCCATTAGTAGAAGTCCCTTATAGAAATACTGAATCAAAAGTTGCTCACTTATTTGATGATGGGGACAGCTTGCACACAGCTTCTTAAATCTCTCCCAATATTCATACAAGCTCTCTCCATTGTACTGCCGGATGCCACAAATTTCTTTTCTTATGTTGGCAACAAGGGAAGCAGGAAAATACTTCTCCAGAAATATCTGTTTCATCCCATTCCATGAGTTGACAGATCCAAAAGGAAGGTAATACAACCAATCCTTAGCTGTGCCCTCCAGTGAGAAAGGGAAAGCTCAAAGCTTGATTTGATCCTCTAAAACTCCTTTAGGTTTCATGCTAGAATACACAACATGAAATTCCTTTAGATGCTTATGTGGATCCTCACCTGTAATACCATGAAATTTAGGCAATAAATAGATTAGTCCAGATTTTAACTTAAAAGCAACATTTAAAGTAGGGTATTGGATACATAAAGGCTGTTGGTTTAGATCAGGAGCAGCCAACTCTTTCAAAGTTCTAGCAGCAGCCATGGTCTCATTTTCACTCTAAATCTGAATCCGAACTTAGCTCCTTTGGAGATTGGACTTCTTCAGATGTACTCGGAATCTGCCTAGCTTTGCTTAGCCAAGTTTCTCAACCGTTTAGCTGTTTTTTCTACTTCTGGATCAAAGATCAACTCACTAGATTGAGAAATTCTTGTCATAAACAAAGAGAAATCAAAGTAAAAACAAAAAAATGCCTCAAAACCCTAGAAAACAATGGAATTTGGACTCAAGAGGGTGGGGCCAAGGAAACCTTGGATTGATTGGTCTTGATCAGAGCATCGTTTCCTTCAAAATAGGTATGGGCCGCCGTCCAAATTCAACCAAAATCCTTAATGAACAGTGATAATGAATAGTAACACCGACATTATTTTATTTTATTTTATTCTTTTCCCAAAAACCTGAAAATAGCAACAACTCACAAACAAAATTAATAACAGAATATCTAACACCAAAAACACGAAATCAAATAAACTTCAGTCCCCGGTAACGGCGCCAAAATTCTTGATGGGTGTCGAATCCACCAGAAATTAAATTAACTGAAATTATTAGTAATGAAATATTTTATGCTGCAAGTGGTAAATCCAGGTTGAACCCTAGAGAGTGAATTATTAATTTTCGTGCACTTGTGTGTAATGGAAAATGAAAGAAACAAAGATTGGGGGGGAGGGGGGGTTTGTAACACAAAATCAGAAGAAATCAGAAATTCAAGAACTAAATATGAAAATCTCAATTTAAACAAGCTTAAGTCCAAGATAATTCGCATTCCAATGCATTGATTTGATCATAGACAAAAGAAATACAATTATCTCTTATTGAATACTTAACGTAGATTTACCAAACAGCGAGGTAAACCCCTGACTTCCCTATACTCATCAATTCGAGCCCAGCACTCTTATTGACTCTAATTATTAACTGAGTTGGTATTAAGCAATCCTCATGAAATTAATAACTGCTTTAAGAAAAGGAAGTAGTTAAGTTGAACAACAATTTATGAAGCATAAATCATTTAATCCACCCTATTGTTTCCTTAGGTTATTATCGAAAACTTGGATTATAATCAATAAAACCTGATTGCTACTCATATTCAATCTTACACAACAATTACGGATTATGAAGATGAACTAGCAATTGATCAAATCAAATAATTAACTAATAGGCCTTTTTAACAGATCATTCAACAGATCAAAAATAATTAAATCAGAAAATAATAGATATTCAAAAAGACATAAATTAAATTAAGAACCTGGTCTCACAAATCAAGCAAAAGAACTTGAATCCCTAGAACTAAATTAAAAACTTAGCCACTCATGTTCATGGCTTACAGAAAAATAAAATAAAGAAATCTAAAGAAGAATTCTAAAAGATAAATGGAGAGGCTGCTGAACGGTGTCTATGGAGAATGAAGGTTAGAATTGGGATGCTCTTAGCTGTTGCCCAAAGACATATTTATACTAAAAAAACCTAATCCCATAGATAAGAACCAACCAAACTAGGAAAGTTTTTGAAATTCAAGATGCAGATTTTCAGCCTGCATTTACGTTTCTGGAATCAAGGCAGATTTTTGGCAATTTTCTTTTTGAATCTACCTCTGCCCTCTTCAGGAAAGTTGTAGCCCTATTTCTTAGCTTTTGAATGGGTACTCATGGACCCAAATTCGATATCTATAGCCCAAGTTATGGCCCAAAAATTGGGACTAGTTCAGTTAGACAGTCCAGCCCATTGTGATGACTTCATTGCCATTTTTGATAATTAAAATGGCCTCATCTCACATCCAACCCTTCATAGAAGTTGTAGAGGTGGCTTTTATGGTTCAATTGGGCTTGGCCTTGCTTCATTTGGATGTCTAAAGGTCTAGATACAAAATAAATACTGAAACTAGGCGTGACCCATCGAGTTTGGGCTTTTGCAATAAATCCATAGTTCATTTTGTCAACCTTGGAGACTGATTTGGGCCATGGTCCCTCTTTATTATTTGAAATGCTCTATCTTAGCTTTTCAATGGATTAAACAGCAATTAATTTGGAGACCCACAACTTTAGAAACACCTGAAAAATACAGCAAATGTCAAACACTAAAAATTTATCCATTTAACACAATTATTCCACAACTATCTAAAAATATGTCTAAATGATAAATATATTTTAACCAATTGAATTAAACATAAAAAAACACACTAAAAATACTAAATGTGATGGGAGTAAAATTAATAAATTATGCACTTATCAATATAACAACTAGACCTAAGTGTGTAGCACTCTCACATTAGCTAGTTCCGTACATTCTACTGTTGCAGCGACTAATGTATATTCGGACGGTTAGAATGTATGAAACTACACTTAAATCATAGAGAGAAGTCATAAATTAAATTAATAAAGATCAAATGAGGTTGGAGGAAAATAAGAGAAATGGAGTATAAATCGGTTAAATGAGCATAAGTTCCCGGCAATGGGTGACCTATTTGGGAAACGACTGGGAGTTCAGTTGCTATTCCAAATTCATGTGGAACCTTATAAAATCCTTGATTGAGAATTAATTGAGGAATTATTGGGAATTATTAAATCAAAGAAATGAAAAGGAAATAAGCATAAATAAGTAAATCAAAACTTAAGGACTCATCGAGTATTATTGAAAAAGACGGATTATAACCTGATGAAGAGCATTTTGGTCAATTCACTTGAAGAGTCGACTTTTGACCAAAATGTCAATTAAAATGAGTGAGGCTAATAAATTGAAATAGGAATTAATTAAGTAATTGGTATATTTATGAATATATATAAGACAAAATACATTAAAAAACATAACAAACAAAATTTCTCTTCTTCTTCCTTCTTTATGTCGTCCCGTCTCTCTCTCCTTGCCCTCTATGGTTGCTTCAACCAAGCTCCAAACCATTTGATTTCTCCCACAATTTCCATAGCCAATCTTAAGAAAACTTAGAATTAGACCTTGATTTGAAGAAAGGGAGTAAGGGAATCAATAAATCTTGAAGAATTTGAAAGATAGAAAATTGCCTAATTGAGCTAAGCTACCATTCAAGGCTTCTTGTTGTATAGTCTTTGAATTTGGGTTGATTGGGTGTGAGAGACTATGAAAATTTGATGAAATCATGCATGAAATGGGAGTATGAATTTCGGCCCGCTTAGGGAAGATAGGGTTTTGGTGGTTTGATTTAATTAAACATGATTTCTAGTGTTGCATGGAGGTGTATGCATGAATTATGTGTTGAAATTGTTTGGAATTGGAAGTTGAGTAGTTAGGGTTTTGAGAAATTAGGGTTTTTGGTGCTATTAAGTTCAATTAATGTTCATAAGGTCATATTATGGTCAATTGGTGTGTATTTAATGAGAAATGTTGTTGGTTTGGTGAAGGAATTAATGGAAATGAAATTGAACCCTAGGTTTTGAATCTGGACAGTTTGAGTCTAGTGTGGTTAGATGCTTATAAGTTGAGCTACACAACTCCAATTGGTGTGAAACTAATGGGAGATGAAACCTAAGACAAAATGCTAAAACTTTCATGCAGAACACTTGCCCAGAAAATGACCATGGGATACCTTAATTAGGACTTGAATCTAGATTTGGTAAATCTGGACTTGGAAAAATTGACCAAATGAATAGTACACATTTAATTGAGCATAACTCACTCTGTACAACTCCAAATTTGGTAATTCTTGAACTTGTGTAATCTTGAGACACAGGGGAACAATTCATATGGAGACCATGAAGCCAAATTATGACCTTAGCTTGTCGAAATTGCTTGAATAAAATAAGTCTAGAAATCGGCCTTGATTCTGGACTAGAACTGAACCTTGTGAAAATTTAGGCATTTGGCCAATTTTAGTAAAATGGCCATAAATCAAGTTACACAATAGCAAATTGAATGGTTCCAAAGCCAAAATACTCATAAGACATAGTGTAACACCCCTATGTTCGGTAGTGCGTTCTATTGCTCCGGTGACTAGTGTCTGTCCGGACAGCTAGAATGCCTAGAACTATATTTAAATATTAGTGAGGAGACATAGAATAATGAAATACAAGAAAAGAAAAGACAAGAAAAACAAAGGAAAAATAATAGCAATGAAATATAACCAAGTTAAACGAGCCGAGAACCCTAGCGATGGGTGACCGCACTGGAAAGTTATGGTGTGGACCGTTGACTAGCCTTGGACCGCGGGGAACCCTGGAAAATATTTTTAGGACTTAAATAAATGTCTATTGAAGTATAAATATCATTATAAATATCAAAGAAAAATTAATTAATTAGTACAAAGAAAAGTGAGAAATCGAAAAAAGGACAAAACTCGATGTTACCGAAAAATCGGAAATACAACCCGAACAGGGGCATTGTGGTCATTTGACACCTGAGTTGTCTTTTGACCTAAATTTCCATTAAATATAAATGATATTACACTTGAAAAATGTCATGAAAAATTAAATTGGTGGTACCTAATGTAAATAGCAAAAATTGGAAGTTAAATGTGGGAAAATGAAACCTTAAGATTAAATTAACATTATATTCTCACTTAGTGGTCCACTAGCACCTAAAGTGGACCATTAACCTTCATTTTGGATAGCAGAATTCACCTTCTTCAACCTCTCAAAATTCCAGCCGAAGACTTTCTTGAGAAAACCTCCATGGCCGCATGGTTTACAAGCTCCATGCAACCAAGAATCCCACCTCCATTTCACTAGCTTCCTTCACTAAAAGTTGTCCATACACCTTGGGCAGTAGATAGGCAGCAAGAAGATCAAGTTTTGGTGAAGTTTTTAAGAGTTTCCCAAGTGGTAAGTAGGTATTTTTGATGCTTGCTTCATTAAAGTTTGTGTGGATGTTATGGGTACTTGAATTATGGGAAGATTTTTGGAGTTTGATGTTTGAAGGGAGATGTATATTTTTGGCAGCCATGGAAACTCCTTAAGGGTAGTTTATCCTTGTATGTAAATGGTAGATTAAAGTGTTGATGAAGTGTTTATATGTGTAGGAATAAATTGGGTGATGTATATTAGATGTATGTGAATGTATACTTGATTTTGGAAGCTTGGAAGTTAATTGGGAGAGATGTATGAATTGGCAATTTGAAGTGTGGACCATAAAAATGTTGTTTCATGGTTTGGTTTGTGGAATATTATTGTTGAATTATGGTGCTTGTTATGACAGCTTGTACATATGTATAAAGATGTGAGTTTGGACATGTGAATGAGCTAGGTTATGTGGCTAAATTGTTTGTAATTTGGACTTGGTAAATTCTGGACTATAATGTGCATATTGAGTGTGGTTATAAGCTGCCAAAATGACCAAAAATGTGTTATGAAATGTGTTTAGGTTATGGTACAAAACAGAAATGGCATGAATGTGTAACTTGGTAAGTGATAAAAGTGTATTTGGTATGTGATGAAGAGTGTTGCAATAGGGCAGTGTGTATTTTGGCCTAGAACCTTAAGTGTGTGGCTCCAATTGGTAGGAGACCAATTAGAGGTGAAACTAGGCACAAAAAGTGCCAACTTTCATGAAGGAAGCTTACCAAAATTCTACTGGGAAGGTAACTTGAAAAATGACCAAATCTAGATTAGTGCATTTAAGGCCTGAAAATTTACCATTTGGGCAGTAGTTAGTATTTTGGCCATAACTCACTCAAAATAGGTCCAATTGGCCTGAAATTTTTACCATGAATAGTTTATTCATATATCTACAAGTCTTATGAAGACATCAAAGCCCAGAAATGACCATAAGCAAGTCAAATAGCTTGCACAAATTCGGGTCCAAAAACTGGCCGAACCAAAAGTGACCTAAAATGACCTAAAGTGACCAATTTTGATGCATTTTGACCAACAATAGTAAAATGACCATAATTTGGTCTACATAACTCAGAATGACCTGAAATTTTGTCCCGCGTGCAATAAGACATAGATCTACAAGTTTGTAGTTTTGATCAAAACCCGAAAATTGAGGGAACTAGGTCATCCGGCTAGGTCAAATTAGTATACCGGAATCTGACAAATTGCAATAAAACGCAATGTACATGGAAATGAATTTGGTAACATGTACCAATACTAAAAGGCTACAAATGTGATATATTGGTAACATTAGAACCTAATTCACCTAGACTGCATCGAGGGTCAACATCTTAAGTTGACTAAGGAAATAATAGAATTCAATAAATTAAGTATTAAGCCTTATTGTTAGAGACGGTTTAAATGAGTACTGAAACACTTCAAATTGTGTGCTTCAATTAGCAAAGACTCAGAGAAAGGGAAGGAAACACTGAGTCAGAGGCAAGAGACAGTTATCAAAGGTTTGTGCACAATAGTTATTTCTTTTGAATTTTTCAATTGAAATAAATTATGATTATTTATATTTTATTGTTTTAAATTGTGTTTGTGCACAATAGTTATTTCTTTTGAATTTTTCAATTGAAATAAATTATGATTATTTGTATGTTATTGTTTTAAATTGTGTTTGTGCACAATAATTTCGATTTCTTATTTTCTACTTAAAAATTTATTTGAACATTATAGTTTTAAATTGTGTCTATGCACAATACTTTTTATATTCACTGCTTTTACTAGAAAATTTATTTGGAGAAATGAGTTATGAATGATTTTTTATTGTTTGGCTTTGAGAATCTTATTTAGAAATTATTGTGTTGCCTACTTTGCAAATGGAAATTTTGAGATAAAATGTGATTTGGGAATTGTATGAAATATTGTGATTTGGAATTTGTTTTGATTCACAATTAGCATGACACTGTTATTATGTTCCTCCCTCATTGACTTGCCAGTCTGAGGTGAGTGTGGATGAGTACTCATTATCTAGCTAGCTTTGTCCCTCATTGATTTCGATTATTGGGGTGAGTGTGTCTTGTCGTAGTGTACAACACGCCATGTGTGGAAAAATTGTGTCATGACCTAAATTGTATTATTGATTGGCAACACTGTATTATTCAATTATTTGATCAAATGGTGTTATTGATTGGCAAAACTGTATTATTCAGTTATTTGATCAAATTTTGTTATTGATTGGCAAAACTGTATTATTCAGTTATTTGATCAAATTGTGTTATTAATGGGCAAAACTGTGTTATTCAGTTATTTGATCAAATTGTGTTATTGATTGGCAAAACTGTGTTACTCAGTTATTTGATCAAATTTGTGTTATATGGACTTTATAAATTGTGAATTATTTGATTTGTGAATTGTCAATAAAAGATTTAAATATTGCATTTCAAATTGTTATTGTGCACCACTGAGTAAATTTTACTCAGCGATAGCTTTTCATTGCTGTCGCAGGTAGACAGACTGATAGGGCAGCAGACTAGGCTGCTAATGCTATATTGAGAGTTTATCGAGTATAATGAGTATACCATATTTTACATTTTGTATTGTAATGTATGTTCACTATATGTATATAGTGTTCTTGGTTTTGAGCAGTTGCAAATTTAAAATTGTACATCGAAGCTGTAAAATAAGTTGTAAATTATTTTGACTTGTAAAATTTGTGATATATTTCTTTTATCTCAGCCTTTGAAAATACTGAAAAATTATTGTGGATTCGAGTTGAGAAACATATTATGTTGATTAAATGTTGGAGTTTGAGATTGAGAAATATATTTGAAGTACTTTTTACGGGTTTTTGAAGAACTGCTTTATTCAAAATACAAATGGTACTCTGTCAAAATTTTTATAGAAATTATTATTTCTTCAAATGTGTTAGTTGTTTCACTTAAGTTTAAAATTTTTTTTAATACCTATAAATAGTGCCCACCACTGTAAAAAGAAGTAAGAAACGTTTTAAAATTCCTTGTAGTGTATTTAATGGGTTATCAGTAGACGAAGTTGGTAATTCATTAGATATACTACGGGATCATATCATGCCTTACAGAGGGGTAGGGTGTGACACATAGAACTACAAATTTCATATTTTGACCTAGACCCATTTCTTAAGGCAAAGTAGGAGAAATGTTAGAGTAAGTTAGGAATTCAAAATTTGGAATTCCTGTACTTCAGCCATTTTGCCTTATGACCTTTGGGTAGTAATTAGGGCATAATTTCCTATACATAACTCTAATTTTAGTGATTTAAAATGATTTGAAAACTTAAGACAAAGGTCTAAAACTTTGTTTTAGGGACCTAGTTCAAATTCTAAGCATAAGGTACTCGGATATTGAAAGCAAAATTAGGTAAAAATCTAGAAAATTAGAAAAGTACAAGGTTAAGTACCCAGGAGCAATACCTAGTTTTTTGGCCATAACTAGAGATCCAGAACTTCAAATTGAGTGATTCAAAAAGATAATTAAATTGGGTTCTAAGGTCAGGTTTCAAACCTGCCCTAAACTCAGAATTTATTAAATTGCATAGTAACTTAGGAATTTATTTGATTAGCTATTGGTAAAGGTTAGAATGAGTATTGAGACTTTGTAATTGTGTAATTTCAGTGGATAGGAGACTTCCAAATAAGGGATGAGTTAAGCCAAGTAAATAGAATTAAATGAAGGTTTGTGCACAATTTGATTTCTTTTTGTTTTTAAATTTGCAAAGGAAGTGAATGAACTTTATTTGAGCCAATTATGATTTTCTTTTGCATTTATGAATTAATTATATTATTTTGAGCATTTTGGATCTTGAAATGGATTTATATTTGTGGAAAAGGCAGACGTTGACTATTTAATTTCATTGTAGCAAGGGGGTGAGCTGGTTTGAATGCATTTTTGAAGTGTTTTGAGAAAATTGATGTGTTGCCAACCACTTATAAGGATTTGTGATGATTGAATGTGATTATTTGATTTGTAAATGTTATTATTTGAATAGAAATCATTTTAAGATATGTTTTGAAACTACAGTTGGCATGATAGTCCCTGAGGGTATTCCCCATTAGTAACGGCTAATTGGAGTTTGATATTTGATTATGTTACCTCCAGAGTTGATTATGTTACCTTCCTCTCTGGCTTGCCAATTGAGGTTGAGTTCGGATGAGTACTCATATTGCTAGCTAGTCACCTCCCTCATTAATAACGGTTAGTGAGGTTAACATTGCTTTGTCATGGTGTACAATGCACATTGATCGTGAAATTTTGTGTCATGGCTTAAACTGTGTGATTGTTGGCAATACTATTGATTTGTGAATACTTTGATAAATATGTGATTGAAAACAAATGAATTGTTAACGATTGAAAAATATTACATTGGTTTTATGGTTCAGGAAGAATTTGAATTTTGTGAATGCTTTATTATGATTTGGTAAATTGTGTTTTATAGTGAATTTTAAATTTCATAGTTGTGCACCACTGAGTATCATTACTCATCGATAGTTTTATACGCTGTCGCAGGTAAGGGGAAAGATAAAGCAGTTGAGTGAGCTACTAGAAGCAGTGCTTTAGTTGACGACAGGTATAATAGGTATACCTTTGTAGATTGTATTTTGATGTAAATGAGTAGTTATATGTATGTACAAGACAATTGAGCAGTTGTATAAAAAGAATTGTAATGATATTTTTGTAACTTTGAAGTTGTAAATTTGCAATTAAATATCTTTTTGAGTTGTAAAATTATAAATGAATATTTCTTTTAGATTGTAAATGAGATGGTTTATTTTCTTAATGTTGAATGAATAAAAGAAATTACTTGAATATTGATTCATTTAAATTTATGCATACTATAAATTATTACAGGTTGATTTTAACAGGTTTAAAATTTTGGATTTATTAAAATTATAGCCGTCACCATGCAGCTTTTCCAAAAAATAAAATGAAATAAAATTTTTTTATTTGTAAATACTTAATTTATTTCTTAATGATTTTCTTGACTTTTCAGCAATAATTTAACTTAAAAATAAATTTGATTCATTTAAAATCCTTTATAGTATGTTTAATGAGTTATCGGTAGGCGGAGTTCAGTAATTCATTAGGCATATTACGGGATCATGTCATACCTTACGGAAGGATAGGGTGTGACAAAGTGTTTTACGTACCTCACTCAAAATTTAATTCTTTTTAAATCTTTTTTTAACACATAAAAAGTAAATATAAAATATATCGGCAACTAATTTTTCAAATAAGTTTGGCCAACAAAAAATAAGCTATAAATTATTTGAATACGCACTCATTAAATTTTTTTATTTAATTGGGCCAACAAAAATGTAACCTCAAAATTTTGCTAAGATTTTTTTAAGGCTAACATAAACGGCAGTTAAGAACATACCCATATTTAAAGTATTCTAAATTAAAAATTAAAATTATTAAGAGGATGTAACTCTGTTTCAACCTTTGAGTTCGATGTTAGATGGATACAACATTTAGACTTAAGTATTTTATTTATTTAACTCACAATTTGAATGTTTTAAAACATTTTTTTATTACTAAAAGGAAAATTTTAAAAATGTGGCCACTAATTTTTAAATTTTGTTAGGATAGTAAAAATTACTCTTCATTAAAAAAAAAATAGGGGCTCATTAATTTTTGTTTAATTTGGCCAACAAAAACCTTTGAAATTACAAGACTATTAGCTCATTAAAATTTTTATTTTCTTGTGCCAATAAAAAAATACCAATTAATAATAATTATAATATTTAGATATATAGGGCTAATGATCGAAATAATAACTAGACATGGGTGTCTTATGTATTTCGCTCACAATTTAATTATTTTTAAATTCTTTTTTATTATTTTAAAGTAAATGTAAAAAAACATCAGCAGCCAATTTTTCAACTAAGTTATGCTAATAAAAAATAAACTTCAAATTATTAGAATATGGGCTAATAAAATTTTTTATTTAATTGCGATAACAAAAAATAACCCTTTTAAAATTTTATTAAGGTTTTTTTTCTTTTTTTACTAAACGTGAGAGATAGTTAAGAACATACCCATATTTAAGGTTTTTTTACTAAACGCAAGAGATAGTTAAGAACATACCCATATTTAAGGTACTCTAATTAAAAATTAAAATATTGAAGGGGTTATGACTCTGTTTTCAACTCTAGAGTTCAGTGTTAGACGGATACAATATTTAGACTAGGTGCTTTGTGTATTTAACACACAATTTGAATCTATTTAAAATATTATTTTACTACTTAAAGAAAAATTTTAAAAATATGGGTCACTAATTTTTCAACACAAGAGATAGTTAAGAACATACCCATATTTAAGGTACTCTAATTAAAAATAAAAATATTGAAGGGGTTATGACTCTGTTTTCAACTCTAGAGTTCAGTGTTAGACGGATACAATATTTAGACTAGGTGCTTTGTGTATTTAACACACAATTTGAATCTATTTAAAATATTGTTTTACTACTTAAAGAAAAATTTTAAAAATATGGGTCACTAATTTTTCAAATTTGTTAGGTCAGTAAAAACTAATCTTTTAAAAATTAAAATAAGTACTCATTAATTTTTTTTATTTAATTAGGCTAATTAAAAAATTTTGAAATTACTAGAATATTAGACCATTAAAATTTTTACTTTATTAGGGCAATAAAATTATATATAAATGACGATTATAATATTTAGGTATATAGGGCCAACAACGGATATAACAATTAGATCTAAGTGTTTTATCCACCTCGCTCACAATTTAATTCTTTTAAAATTCTTTTTTATTATTTAAAAGTAAATTAAAAAAATATGGGCAATCAATTTTTCAACTAAGGCTAACCAATAAAAAAAAAGTTTCAAATTATTAGAATATAGGTTCATGAAATTTTTTATTTAATTGGGGTAATAAAAAAATAATCCATTTAAAATTTTATTAAGATTTTTAAGGCTAAACATGAGAGACGGTTAAGAACACATCCATATTTAAGGTGTTCTAAATTAAAATTTAAAACATTGGAGGGGCTGTGGCTCTTTTTCCACCCTCGACTTTAGTGTTAAATGGACAAAATATTTAGATCTAAGTGTTTTATTTTAGTAAACTGATAATTTGAATCTATTTAAAATATTTCTTATTACTTAAAGAAAAATTTTTAAAATGTGGTCCACAAATTTTTCAATTTTGTTAGGTCTAAAAAAACTAATCTTTTAAAAATTAAAATTTAGACTCATTAATTTTTTGTTTAAATGGGCCAATAAAAAAACTTTGAAGTTACTATAATATTGGCCCATTAAAAATTTTACTTTATTGAGCCAATAAAAAATATTAATTAATAAAAATTATAATATTTAGATATATGAGACCAGTGACGGATGTAACAACTAGACTGATGCTTGTCGAATCCACCAGAAATTTAATTAACTAAAATTACCAGTTGTGAAATACCAATTGTCGAACCCTAGAGACTGAATTATTCAATTTCATGCACTTGAAAAAAAAGAAACAAAGGTTGGGGGGGGGGGGGGGGAAGGGGGTGTAATTTGCAAATTAAGATCTAAAATTAAATAAGAAACTCTCAAATTAAACAAACTTCAGTCTAAGGTAATTCTCATTCCAATGTATTGATTCGATCATAGACAAAAGAAATATAATTATATCTTATTGAATACTTAACGTAGATTTACCAAACAATAAATTAAACCCCTAACTTCCCTATACTCATCAATTTGAGCCCAACACTCTTGTTGACTCTAATTATTAACTGAATTGGTATTAAGCAATCCTCATCAAATTAATAACTGCTTTAAGAATAGGAAGTAGTTAAGCTGAACAACAATTTATGAAGCATAAATCTTATTATTTCCTTAGGTTATTATCGAAAACTGGGATCATAATCAATAAAACCTAATTGCTACTCATGTCCAATCTTACACAATAATTACAGATTATAAAGATGAACTAGTAATTGATCACATCAAATAATTAACTAATAGACCTTTTTAGCAAATCATTCAATAGATCAAAGATAATGAAATCAGAAAACAATAGATATTTCAAAAAGACATAAATTAAATTAAGAACCTGATCTCAAAAATCAAGCAAAAGAACTTGAATCCCTTGAACTGAATTAAAAACTTAGCCACTCATGTTCATGGCTTACAGAAAAATAAAGAAAAATAAAGAAGAAATATAAAAAGAGAATGGAGAATGAAGGTCTACTATGGAGAACGAAGGTCTGAATTGGGATGCTCTTAGCTGCTGCACAAAGATGTATTTATAATAAAAAAAAAAAACCTAATCCCAAAGATAGGAACCAAACTCGAAAAAGTTTTGAAATTCAAAAGATAGATTTTCAGCCTGTATTCATGTCTCTAAAATCACGGCCGATTTTCAACGATTTTCTTTCCAAATCTGCCTTTACCCTCTTCAGTAAAGTTGTAGCCCTATTTCTTAGCTTTCCAACGGGCACTCATTTGCCCAAATCCGAGGTCTACAGTCCAAGTTATGGCCCAAAAACTGGGACTGGTTCAGACAGACGGTCCAGCCCATAGTGATGACTTCATTGCCATTTTTGACAATTAAAATGGCCTCATCTCGCATCTTGCCCTTCACAGAATTTGTAGAGGTGCTCTTAAGGTTCAATTGGGCTTGGGATTGCTTCATTTGGACGTCTGAAACTCTAGATATAAAATAAATACTGAAACTAGTCGTGACACATTAAGTCTAGGCTTTTGCAATAGATCCATAGCTCATTTTGTCAACCTTGGAGACTGATTTGGGCTTTGGTTCCTCTTTATCATTTGAAGTGCTCTATCTTAGCTTTTCAATGGATTAAACAGCAGTTAATTTGGAGACCCACAACTTTAGAAACACCTGAAAAATACAGCAAAGGTCAAATGCTGAAAATTTCTCTATTTAACACAATTATTCCACAACTATCTAAAAATATGCCTAAATGATAAATATATTTTAACCAACTAAGTTAAACATACAAATACACTAAAAATACTAAATTTGATGGGAATAAAATTAATAAATTATGCACTTATCAAATTCCCCCACACTTATTCCATACTTGTCCTTAAGCATGACTTAAACTCTCAATCAACTCCACTTAGAAGTTCCTTAACTTCACCCTATCACAATATTCTCTAACAAAAGATTAAAAATTTGAAAGAAGTGGCAAGTAAGGTAATAACCATCACAACAAATTCCATCAAAACCATACCAATATATCAACAATTTTCCAACACAAAACAAAAGGCTTGAAATTAATTAATCTCACACAATTAAAGTTCCATAAAATTTTAAGTCAATACACACCAAAACACAAGGGTAATTTATCAAGGAAGAACAATTATAGCTCTTTGCAAATCTTAGAGGAAATAGAAATGCCTTTTTTTTTATTTGAAATTAGTACTTCTCTCCTGTCATGGTTACTTCTTTTTTTTTTTTTAATTCAACCGTCACCTTCAGAAAAGTACCTTGCTCATATCCTAGCTAGCTGTTGGCTTGAGAATTGGCATGGGATTCATGAAGACCCCTGGTTAGTTTGCTTAAGTAAAATAGCGGAGCAATTTTCAAGTTCAACCTTTTATTTCCCTCAATTTATGCATCTACATATTATAAAGTGCCCTGATAGATTAAACAAAGTTCTGAAATATGCATGACATTAGTTTAAAGCACACATAACTAACCATTTCACCATTAAATCAAGCCTAAATGATTTTTGCAGAAAAAATTGTTATATGGTATGAAGAAGAGGGAAAAACCATCATTAAATTTACTATTACCTTGCCTAAAATCTCAAAAATTCAAACTAAAATAGAAAACTTATTTCAAGGACAAAGCACTTCTCTCCGGGAGTTAATATAGAATCATAAATCAAGCTTATTAGAATAAATTTATTATTATTATTTTTTATTTTTTTTTTAATATTCAAAAAGATTGCAGCAACAAATTTCTCCTCCCCCATACTTAAAACTTACATTGTCCCCAATGTAAAGCCCAAATGCAAAAGAAAAGGAAAAAAATGCTAGAAAATAAAATAACATAAAGGAAAGAAAACAAATTTGATTGTGGCTAACAAGCCACCCATGGGTTGCCTTCTAAGAAGCGCTTTTGTTTATCGTCATTAGCTCGACATGGCAAAGCTCCTTAATCCACTGAATGCTCCTGAAACCCCTCATAAAATGGCTTGAGTTCATAACCGTTGACCTTGAACACCTTGTTAGTTCCTAAACTTTGAATTTCAACTGCACCATAAGGAAACACATTAGTAACAACAAAGGGTCCAATCTAATGAGAACGCAACTTTCCAGGCATTAGCTTCAACCTGAAATTATACAATAAAACTTTTTTCCCAATCACAAACTGCTTCCTTAGAAATAGTTTTTCATGGAATGCCTTGGTCTTTTTTTTATAGATCCTAGAATTTTCATAAGCCTTAAGGCGAATTTCCTCTAATTCATGCAAATGTGATTTTCTTTCTAACTCATCCTCCATGCTTAACTCAAAAACATTCTACACAAATGTATCAACAACATCAATAGAAAAGACAGAATGATCATCAGCAGGATACTTCATGGATTCAAAGCTATTAAATTTAACAGTCTCTCCATCAAACTCCATAGTTAAGGTACCATCATCCACATCAATTTTTATCTTGGAAATTTTTAGGAAAGGTCTTCCAAACAAAATCAAAGCTGACTTTGATGTGGGAACAATATCCTCTATATCCAGAATGTAAAAATCTACAGGAAAAATCAATCCTACAACCTGCACCAACACATCCTTAAGTACTCCCAAGGGGTAAGTATTAGAACGATCAGCTAATTGAATAATGACACTGGTTTCTTTCAAAGGACCCAAATTTAAAGTTTGAAAAACTGAATTTGACATAACATTAATAGATGCTCCTAAATCTGCCATTGCATATTCAAATTTAGAATCACCTATTCTGCAGGGAATAGAAAACGAACCTAGATCCTTACACTTAGGGGGTAATTTTTACTGAATTATTGCTGACAGATATTCCCCCACACTGATCTTCTCATTATTCCTTAACTTGTGCTTTGTAGTGCATAGCTCTTTGAGGAATTTAGCATACCTAGGAACTTGTTTGATCACATCCAATAAAGGTACATTGACCTCTACCTTCCTGAAAGTCTCCAAAATTTCTTTCTCTTGTTCTTCTTTCTTCGTCTTGGCCAACCTGTAGGGGAATGGAGGAAGAACAGAATTATTAACCTTATTCAATTTAGGTTCAGTATTTACCTCAATTTTAGGAACTTCAGACTCTTTTTCTCCTTGCTTCTTCTTTTTCATTGGCTCATGTGGAGTCTGGTTATCAACTTCTTTCCCACTCCGTAACAGTATAGCACTCACATTTTCTCTGGGGTTCATGACTGTTTGTGATAGAAGCTTTCCAAAACCTTGAGCTTCAAGCTTGCTTACAGATGAAGCTAACTGAACAATCTGCCTCTCTATGTTTTGAATGCTATTTCTAGTCTCCTGTTGAAACTGTTGTTTATTGTTAGGCAAAGCCTTAGCAATTTCATCAAGTGACATACCTTGATTTGAGGGAGGCGAAGGTGGTTGACTCACTTGTCTCTACTGCTGGTATCAATTTTGCACCGGTTGATTCCCATAACTCGGATTGGGATGATCTCGCCATCCTGGATTATAAGTATTGGAAAAGGGATCATACTTGTGTTGTGGCTGTCCATAATTTCCTACTGCATTAACATGTTGCCTTGATTCATCCTCTTGCAATGCAAGACACATGTTAATAACATGACTCGAACCCAAATAAATCCCACACATCTTAAAAGTTTGCATTTTCCCTACAGCCAATTGCCTCACCAAAGAAGTTAAATCAGAAGTCCATTTCTCAAGGTTAGATTTACTTACCTCATTAACCTTCTTAGGTGTGTCATCCATTCTCATTCCAAACTGCTGAGAGTTTGCTGCCATGTTAGCAATCAGCCTACTTACCTCTTATAGTGTCTTGTCAACCAAAGCTCCTCCACTAGCAGCATCTATCATACTGCGGTCCATTGGTAAAAGTTCCTCATAGAAATACTGATTCAGAAGCTGCTCACTTATTTGATAATGGGGACAGCTTGTACACAGTTTCTTAAATCGTTCCCAATACTCATATAAGCTCTCTCCATTGTACTGCTGGATGCCACAAATTTCTTTTCTTATGTTAGCAGCATGGAAAGGAGGAAAATACTTCTCCAGAAATATCTGCTTCATCCCATTCCATGAGTTGACAGATCCGGAAGGAAGGTAATACAACCAATCCTTAGTTGTGCCTCCCAATGAGAAAGGGAAAGCTCGAAGCTTGATTTGATCCTCTGAAACTCCTTGAGGTTTCATGCCGGAACACACAACATGAAATTCCTTTAGATGCTTATGTGGATCCTCACCTGCAAGACCATGAAACTTAGGCAACAAATGGATTAGTCCAGATTTTAACTCAAAAGCAACATTTAAAGCTGCGTATTGAATACACAAAGGTTGTTGGTTTAGATCAGGAGCAGCCAACTCTTTCAAAGTCCTAGCAGCCATGGTTTCGTTTTCAGAATTTGAATCCAAATTCGAATCCGAACTTAACTCCCTTGGAGATTGGACTCTTTCAAATGTACTCGGAATCTGCCTAGCTTGCTTAGCCAATTTTCTCAACTGTTTAGCTGTTTTTTCTACTTTTGGATCAAAGATCAACTCACCAGATTGAGAAGTTCTTGTCATAAACAAAGAGAAATCAAAGTAAAAATAGAAAAATGCCTCAAAACCCTAGAAAACAATCAAATTTGGCCTCAAGAGGGTGGGGCCAAAAAATCCTTTGGATTAATTGGTCTTGATCAGAACGTCGATTCCTTCAAAATAGGTGTGGGCCACCTTGCAAATTCAACCAAAAATCTATTGATGAATAGTAACACCATAATTTTTTCCAAAAACCTGAAAATAACAACACTTCACAAATAAAATTAATAACAAAATACCCTAACATTAAAAACACAAAATCCAATGAATTTCAGTTCCCGGCAATGGCTCCAAAATTCTTGATGGTTGTTGAATTCACCAGAAATTTAATTAACTGAAATTACCAGTTGTGAAATATTTTCTGCAATATGTCGTAAGTCCAGGTCGAATCCTAGAGACTGAATTATTCAATTTCGTGCACTTGAAAAAAAGAAATAAAGGTTGGGGTGGGGGGGGGGAGTAATTCGCAATCCAAAGAAGAAATCAAAAATAAAAAATTAAGATCTAAAATTAAATAAGAAACTCTCAAATTAAACAAACTTCAGTCCAAGGTAATTCTCATTCCAATGCATTGATTCGATCATAGACAAAAGAAATACAATTATATCTTATTGAATACTTAACATAGATTTACCAAACAGCGAGATAAACCCCTGGCTTCTCTATACTCATCAATTTGAGCCCAGCACTCTTGTTGACTCTAATTATTAACTAAATTGGTATTAAGCAATCCTCATCAAATTAATAACTGCTTTAAGAATAGGAAATAGTTAAGCTGAACAACAATTTATGAAGCATAAATCATTTAATTCACCCTATTGTTTCCTTAGGTTATTATCAAAAACTGGGATCATAATCATAAAACCTAATTGCTCCTCATGTTCAATCTTACAAAACAAGTATGGATTATGAAGATGAACTAGCAATTTGATCACATCAAACAATTAACTAATAGGTTTTTTTAGCAAATCATTCAATAAATCAAAGACAACGAAATCAGAAAACAATAGATATTTCAAAAAGACATAAATTAAATTAAGAACCTAGTCTCACAAATCAAGCAAAAGAACTTGAATCCCTTGAACTGAATTAAAACCTTAGCCACTCATATTCATGGCTTATAGAAAAATAAAGAAAAATAAAGAAGAAATCTAAAAAGGGAATGGAGAACGAAGGTCTTCTATGGAGAATGAACGTCTAAATTGGGATGCTCTTAGCTACTGCCCAAACACGTATTTATAATCAAAAAGCCTAATCCCAAAGATAGGAACCAAACTAGGAAAAGTTTTGAAGTTCAAAAGACAAATTTTCAGCCTGCATTCATGTCTCTAAAATCAAGGCCAATTTTCAGTGACTTCCTTTTCGAATCTGCTTTTTCCCTCTTCAGGAAAGTTGTAGCCCTATTTCTTAGCTTTCCAACGGGTACTCATTTGCCCAAATCCGAGGTCTATAGTCCAAGTTATGGTCCAAAAACTGGGACTGGTTCAGACAGACAGTCCAGGCCATAGTTATGACTTCATTGCCATTTTTGACAATTAAAATTGACTCATCTCGCATCCAGCCCTTCATAGAAGTTGTAGAGGTGGCTCTTAAGGTTCAATTGGGCTTAGAATTGCTTCATTTGGACGTCTGAAACTCCAGTTATAAAATAAATACTAAAACTGGTCGTGACACATCAAGTCTAAGCTTTTATAATAGATCCATAGCTCATTTTGTTAATCTTGGAGACTGATTTGGCCTTTGGTCCCTCTTTATCATTTGAAGTGCTCTATCTTAGCTTTTCAATGGATTAAACAACACTTAATTTGGAGACCCACAACTTTAGAAACACCTGAAAAATACAGCAAAGTTCAAATACTGAAAATTTCTCCATTTAACATAATTATTCCACAACTATCTAAAAATGTGCCTAAATGATAAATATATTTTAACCAACTAAATTAAACATGAAAACACACTAAAAATACTAAATGTGATGGGATTAAAATTAATAAATTATGCGCTTATCAAATTCTCCCATACTTCTTCCATACTTGTCCTTAAGCATGACTTAAACCCTCAATCAACTCCACTTAGAAATTCCTTAACTTCACCTTATCACAATATTCTGTAATAAAAGATTAAAAATTTGAAAGAAGAGGCAAGTAAGGTAATAACCATCACGACAAATTCCATCAAAATCATACCAATATATCAACAATTTTTCAGCACAAAACAAAAGGCTTGAAATCAATTAAGCTCACACAATTAAAGTTCCATAAAATTTTAAGTTAATACACACTAAAACACAAGGCTAATTTATCAAGGAACAATAAATATAGCTCTTTGCAAATCTTAGGGGAGATAGAAATGCCCTTTTGTTTTTTATTTTTTTTATTTGAAATTGATACTTCTCTCCTGTCACAGTTACTTTTTTTTTTTTATTTCAATTGTCACCTTTAGAAAAGTACCTTGCTCATATCCTAGCTAGCTTTTAGCCTGAGAATCGACATGGGGTTCATGAAGACACCTGGTTAGTTTGCTTAACTAAAATAGCAGAGCAATTTTCAAGTTCAACCTTTTATTTCCCCCAATTTATGCATCTATATATTATAAAGTGCCCTGATAGATTAAATAAAGTTCTGAAATATGCATGACATTAGTTTAAAGCACACATAACTAATCATTTCACCATTAAATCAAGCCTAAATGATTTTTGCAGAAAAAATTATTATATAGTATGGAGAAGAGGGAAAATCCATCATTAAAGTTACTATTACCTTGCTTAAAATCTCAAAAATTTAACCTAAAATAGAAAAGTTATTTCAAGGACAAAGCACTTCTCTCTGGGAGCTAATATAGAATCATGAATCAAGCTTATTAGAACAAATTTATTATTATTATTATTTTTTTTTTTTTAATATTCAAAAAGACTGCAGCAACAAATTTCTCCTCCCTCACACTTAAAACTTACATTATTCCAATGTAAAGCCCAATTGTAAAAGAAAAGAAAAAAAAATGCTAGAAAATAAAATAAGATAAAGTAAAGAAAACAAATTTGATTATGGCTAACAAGCCACCCATGGGTTGCCTCCCAAGAAGCACTTTTGTTTATCGTCATTAGCTCGACATGGCAAAGCTCCTTAATCCACTGAATGCTCCTGAAACCCCTCATAAAATGGCTTGAGTTCATGACCGTTGACCTTGAACACCTTGTTAGTTCCTAAACTTTGAATTTCAACTGCACCATAAGGAAACACATTAGTAACAATAAAGGGTCAAATCCAATGAGAACGCAACTTACCAGGCATCAGTTTTAATATGGAATTATACAATAAAACTTTATGCCCAATCACAAACTGCTTTCTTAGAAATAGTTTGTCATGGAATGTCTTGGTCTTTTCTTTATAGATCCTAGAATTCTCATAAGCCTTAAGGCGAATTTCCTCTAATTCATGCAAATGTAATTTTCTTTCTAACTCATCCTCCATGCTTAACTCAAAAACATCCTGCACAAATGTATCAACAACATCAATAGGAAAGACATAATGATCATCAGTAGGATACTTCATGGAATCATACATATTAAATTTGACAGTTTCTCCATCAAACTCCATAGTTAAGGTACTGTCATCCACATTAATTTTTGTCTTGGCAGTTTTTAGGAAAGGTCTTCCAAGCAAAATCAAAGCTGACTTTGATGTGGGAACAGTATCCTCCATATCCAGAATGTAAAAATCTGTAAGAAAAATCAATCCTCCAACCTACACCAACACATCCTCAACTACTCCCAATGGGTAAGCATTAGAACGATCAGCTAATTGAATAATGACACTGGGTTCTTTCAAAGGACCCAAATTTAAAGTTTAAAAAACTAAATTTGACATAACATTAATAGATGCTCCTAAATCTTCCATTGCATATTCAAATTTAGAATCACCTATTCTTCAAGGAATAGAAAACGAACCTAGATCCTTACACTTAGGGAGTAATTTTTGCTGAATCAATGCTGACAGATTTTCCCCCACACTGATCTTCTCATTATTCCTCAACTTGCGCTTTGTAGTGCATAACTCCTTGAGGAATTTAGCATACCTAGGAACTTGTTTGATCGCATCCAGTAAAGGTATATTGACATCTACCTTCCTGAAAGTTTCCAAAATTTCTTTCTCTTGTTCTTCTTTCTTCGTCTTGGCCAACCTGCAGGGGAATGGAGGAAGAACATAATTATTGACCTTATTCAGTTTAGGTTTAGTATTTACCTCAATTTTAGGAACTTCAGACTCTTTTTCTCCTTACTTCTTCTTTTTCATTGGCTCATTTGGAGTTTAGTTATCAACTTCTTTCCCACTCCGTAGTAGTATAGCACTCGCATTTTCTCTGGGGTTCATGACTGTTTGTGATGGAAACTTTCTAGAACTTCGAGCTTCAAGCTTGCTTACAGATGAAGCTAACTGACCAATCTGCCTCTCTATGTTTTGAATGCTATTTCTAGTCTCCTGTTGAAACTATTGTGTATTGTTAGCCAAAGCCTTAACAATTTCATCAAGTGACATACCTTGATTTGAGGGAGGCGAAGGTGGTTGACTCACTTGTCTCTACTGCTGGTATCGGTTTTGCACCGGTTGATTCCCATAACTCAGATTGGGATGATCTCACCATCTTGGATTATAAGTATTGGAAATGTCACACCTTACCCCCCTATAAGGCATAACATGATCTCGTAGAATACCTAATGAACTACCGAACTTCACCTACCAATAACTCATTAAGTACCCTACAAGGGATTTTATGACAATTTTCTTACTTTTATAAGTGGTGAGCATTTTCTAATAGGTATTAAAATTATTTATTCAAAGTTAAAAACTAGTTAAAATTTTTTACCAATTTTATTTTTTCGTAAATTTTATAAAAATTTCGGCAGAGTGCCGTCTGTATTTTGAGAAAACAGTTCTTCAAATACCTGTAAAAAGCACTTTAATAATTTATCTCAATAATTTCGACAACTCCACAACAATCCCAACCAATTTCTCAAGTTTCAAAATTCAACAATCATCATTTCTCAATTTCCAAAAATTCTGTAATCATCAAGATACTATCAATCAATTTCATTCAAATTATAAAAAAATATATATATATTTCCATTCATATTTCATTAAAGATAAAACAATTTATATACATCATACTAAAAATTTACATTAGGAAAATCCAAACTAAAATTTATTACAAACTTTATACAAACTGCTCAAGACCAGTTTTATATATCCATACCTTTACATACATTACATACATCAAAATAAATTTCTATAGTCAAGGTATAAAATATACCGGATAACTTCATAGCAGGTAGCTCCTCTGTCCTCAGCAGCTCAATCTACTGCTCCTCTAGTCTCTATATCTGTGACAGCAATAACAGCTATCGCTGAGTACTAAGACTTAGTAGTGCACAACATACTAAAAGAATCTTTATGCAGAATTTAAATCACATTTATTTAAAAATTGGACTGAACATGAGAATTAAATACAAAACATGAATTATGAGATTTTAATCCAAACAAGTTCATTTCGAGGTGTCAAAACTAATTTCATAAAACCCATAGTTATATCATGCCATTCAAACAAATATAATCTCAATAGCCAGAGGCTAAGGAGAAGTCACATCACAAGGCTAGCTAGCTCAAATATATGGATATCCATTCAATTTCTTCTTCTACTGGCACGCACCTCAACACTTCAGCCAGAGAAGAAATCAAAATTCAAAACTGATTACCCCCACTAGTCATGCTAGTGAGGTATTCAAATATATGGTCATGACACTGTGGTTTCAAAACTTATCTTAACAATTTACTAAACATTGCCATTTCAAATATACATAAATAACTTTCAACAATTTAAATTAAAAGCATCATATATACTTCATCATAATGATGTCACAATTCAATATTTCAAATTATTCAAAACAATATGCAGAAGAAAATTTACTTAAATTTTACGTTGTGCACAAACCTTATAAGAGTCGCCTCTTGGCCTTGACTCAATCCCTCAGATTTTTCCCAGTGTTCTTTTTCACTGAAACACACAGTTTCATAGTGTTTCAGTATCATAACTCATCATTAGTCCAAAAATAAATTTAAATTCACTTATACCTAGCTTTAATATGCTAAACTTGACATTTTTTAAAATTTGTGTTTTGGAGTTACTATTCACTATACTATTCAAGTCAATTTGTTGACTTTCTAAGGCTTAATAGGTATGGGAATTCCAACTTCACCCACATACCACATTTTGGTCACTAAATTTGTTGGTTTTGGTTGTTTACTCAAATTCTAAGTCTTTTAGGCAAATTTGTAAATTTCAGTTTTGGTGTCTTAAGTTGCACTGTTCCATTAGTTATTTTTCTGTTAGAATTTGGCAAACCTTTCTTCATAAAAATGGTTCCCTATTGTCTTAACTATTCTCCTTTTTGAATCACTCCAATTGGAGTTTTGTAGCTCAAGTTATAGCCATTTGGATCATGGCTACCGGATTGGACTTAACCCAGATTTCTGCGCACTAAACTGGTTCTGGCAGTTTTAGGTCACCAATTTTGGGTGGCCAAATGACTTGGTTAAGGGCAAAATTTGGGTTTGTGTTCTCCATGAAAGTTTTAGGTCTATATCTCAACTATCCACTAGTAAAATTTCAGGTTATTTAGACCTGCCTAGCCCAAGTTATGTCCAAATGAACAAACACTGTTTATTTGGTCATTTTTTGTATAGGTCAGACTGCAAAAATCTGGATTCGGTCAATTTGTTCACTAGGTTTTGGTCACTTTTTGGGCATGATTCCTAAATGAAAATTGTGTCATTTTGTGTCTATTTTCATTCCCAATTGGTCTTACACCAATTGGACTTGTAAATTTTTAGTTTTGGTCCCTCAAAGGACCTTGGTCCTGCTGCCTGCAGAATGACCACATTCAATCTGAATTTAAACTCAATTCCAACACTTCCAACACACTTCATTTTGTCACAAATGACCATTTTTCATCTCAAACAAGGTCAAACACACCAGTTGACCAATTCTCAAATTTTTGTCTTTCAAACCCTAGGTGCCCAAAACCCTAAGTCATGCAATTGATTAATTCACACCCAATTTACTACACTAATCACATATTCAACCTTAATCAATGTCAAATTCATGTCTAATTTAAATTGAGCATATCAAAACTTAAAGGTACCATGACTGGCCAAAATTTCCTCTCTTCCTAATCATGAAATTTTTTCCAATTTCTTCATATAATCTCATCCATTTCTACCCTAAATCAATCATGTATAATAAAAAGAAAGGTTGGATTAGCTTACCTTAAGTGAGCAGAATTTATATCTCTAATTCTTCAAACTTGGCTTCATTTACTTACTCCCTATCTTCTTATCAAAGTTCAAACATAAATTTTAGTTAAGGGATGTAGGGATTTCATAGCAAAATTTAGGGTTTAAGAGAGCTTTAGGTGGGTTTTAATGGAGGCTTTCTGAGAGAAATGAAAGAGATAGGAGAGAGAGAGAGGGTAGACGGGTTGAATGGAAAAGAAGATCAATTTTTTTTTCTTAATTTGTCTTTTAATTGTTAGAAATTATCCCAAATTTTCAAATTTTAAAAATAAAAATTTATTCCATCATGCTTATTTCCTGCATGATGTCATAACTTTTTCAACTTTTCTTTTTCTTTTTTTTTTTCATTTATTTTTCCATTAGTTCTTTAATTTAATTCCCAACTCCAAAATTTTCTTTTCTCCGATTTTATTTGACAGTTAGGTCAGGAGTCAGCTCTCAGGGTCAATTGACCAAATTACCCCTCGCCAGTTCGGTCCGGTTTGCAAATAATTTAATATTTCTTTCTGATCCCTGACCTAATTATTTTCTTTTTTGTGGTTTTCTCTTTTCCACTTTGTTTTTAATGGTCCTAAGGACTGCAATGTCACATTTTACAGTTCGAAATTCGAGTTTAAATCGACCTCGCAATCCTTCCCCAGGAGGTCACCCATCGCTGTGACTCTCAGCTCGTTTAACTTCTTATGTTTTGTTTTTCTTATTTATACTTAACTAATTGACAATTACTAATTATTTGTATTTATGGCTTATTTAGTTGTCTTAAGTGTGGTTCTAATCCCCTTAATAGTCCGGACCGACACCGATCACCGAAATAGTGAAATATACCAGGCTATGCAAATAGGGGTGTTACAGGAAAAGGGATCATACTTGTGTTGTGGCTGTCCATAATTTCCTACTGCATTAACATGCTGCATTGATTCATCCTCTTGTAATGCAGGACACATGTCAGTAACATGAACCAAACCCGAACAAATCCCACATACCTTAACAGTTTGCATTTTCCCTATAGCCAATTGCCTCAATCATAAATCTGTTTCTCAAGGTTAGATGTACTTACCTCATTAACCTTCTTAGGTGTGTCATCCATTCTCATTCCAAACTGCTGAGAGTTTGCTGCCATGTTAGCTAGTAGCCTCCTTGCCTCTTTTGGTGTCTTGTCAACCAAAGCTCCTCCACTAGCAGCATCTATCATACTGCGGTCCATGGATAAAAGTCCTTTATAGAAATACTGGATCAGATGCTGCTCTCTTATTTGATGATGGGAACAGCTTGCACACAGTTTCTTAAATTGTTCCCAATACTCATACAAGCTCTCTCCATTGTACTGCTGGATGCCACAAATTTCTTTTCTTATGTTAGCAACATGGGAAGCAAGAAAATACTTCTCCAGAAATATCTACTTCATCCCATTCCATGAGTTGATAGATTCGGAAGGAAGTTAATACAATCAATCCTTAGCTGTGCCTTCTAGTGAGAAAGGGAAAGCTCGAAGCTTGATTTGATCCTCTGAAACTCCTTGAGGTTTCATGCTGGAACACACAACATGAAATTCCTTTAGATGCTTATGTGGATCTTCACCTGCAAGACCATGAAACTTAGGTAGCAAATGGATTAGTCCAGATTTTAACTCAAAAGCAACATTTAAAGCAAGGTATTGAATACACAAAGGCTGTTGGTTTAGATCAGGAGCAGCCAACTCTTTCAAAGTCCTAGCAGCCATGGTTTCGTTTTCAGAATTAGGTGTTTTATATGTCTCGCTTACAATTAATCTTTTCAATTCTTTTTGTTTTTTAAAAGTAAATTTAAGAAATATTGTGACCAATTTTCTAACAAAGTTGGACCAATAAAAAAATAAGCTACAAATTATTAGAATATAGACACATTGTAGACCTCTATTTTTGCGACCTTATGAGCATGTGCATTGAAGCCGTGAGGAGCCCATTGATAAAAAAATTATATGACTATGAGGTATATTTAAGAACAAAAAAAATAAATAATTATATGTATAGTATTATTCTTGAAGAAAATTTTTCCTAAAGAGCAGAAATAGTAAGCTAAATTTAAATGAAAATTATTTTTGTTTAAATTTAATTTTAGGAATTTTTTTTATTAAAAAAATCTAATTAAACCTAATTGGGCTCTCTAAAGTCAATAAGGCCTAGTAGGGGATTTTAATTAAATGAATAAAAGCCCACCATTTTTTTATTTCTTCTTATCCTTATCCTTATGCCTATCCCTATCTCATTAGGACTTCTAAACCCTCTAGCAATAGGATTATCTATCTCCCTAGAACTTTACACTGAAACCCTATAAATGCCTTACTAGAAAAAAAAAAAAAATAAAGACTTAGACATCAGTCCCCTAGAGCTCTCTTTAAATTTCTCTCTTTCTTTTTTTTTTTTTTTTTTTTTTGCTTTAGTTTAAGAAAGGTTTTTCAAGACTTAATCAAGTAAGTAACCCTAAGGTAAGTACCAAAAAAGGCAATAATTGTATGGAGCATAGTGGAGCTTAACAGGAGTAAGAAGGGACTAACCTTCCACACTAGAAGAGAAGGCCTTTCTTTTAGGATAATAATTAAAAAGTAAGTTCCCTTTAAACTTTATTGAGATAATAATTTTGTATGTAATATATAGTAATAATAGGAATTTATTTGATAAATAATAAAATCAATTTTGTTTGTGTTTTAACCCATGTTTGGTTTGTAAATTATATTTAATTAAATAATTGGTAAGATGTAAAATATATTATCATATTAGAAACAATTTTTTTAGGTTTTAATTGTTTGGAACCTTTTGGGTGTTTATTAGAATAAATGACATATGTACATAATTTATTTAGTTTAATTATCTTCAGGGTAAGTTGATAAATAAACAAAATAGGTTAATTAAAAACTTAGAGTTGTTTGTAAATTGAATTTGTTTATAAATTAAATTATCAATAATAAATTAGTTTTAGTCATTCATTAAATTTCACTTAATTTAATTTAGCAATTCCATAGATAGGGAGTATTTGTGCATGAAAATTTTTTATAAACAACAACCCTTATTTGAATTACTTATGTGTGTAGGCTTAGTAATTGCATTTTTAGGAAAGAAGTTTGATAAATGAATAATCAACAAGACTTTTAAAAACATTAGTAGAGGACTAACATTTGAATTAAAGAGGTTAGACTAGGCATAAGGGGTGCCCAATACCTTCTCCTTACGTACCCACTATCTTGAACCTAAACATTTGGCTATGGTAATGACAGTTGCCTTGCCTTTGCGAGGAGTAAGTTGCCATCCACGACCCTATCAGAAAGTTGAGTGTATCAATCAAGTCCCTTCGGTTGTCCCTTCAAAAATTGATGCCTCAATCAGATTTCCCTCAAAAGAAACAATGAATATGTGTCAATTATTACCGGATGGTGACTTCTGTCTATCTATGCCTTTGTGGCATAAATCCTTAGTACTGTGGTAGTGTTATGGGAAGACAGTACTTACCAGTGGGCTCGATTCTATTAAGATTGCATAAATTTGTATAAATTGCATGTCTAGGAAATGTTGTCTATGGAGGTGGTACTTAAGTGAGACCAATGTGATTCTACCATCTTTCATGGGAATTACTTGGTGCATTTTATGCAATCCTAGTAGATGATCTTTTACCTCACACCACCTGAGCCCCCAACCACAGTTTGGCGACTCAACTAGGGATAATGGATAGTTACTCCAACTTATTTCTACTAGTCTAATATTATTCTTTTATTAAACTTCTTTGCATTGTACTACATTATCACATGGATCATGCTAACTTTTCAGCCCCACTAGTGCTAACTGAGGAGGCATAGTTCCACTTGAGCTATGGCAAATTGATGAATGCTAGCACCCCATGCCCATTCCTTTGGGTATACAAAAGAGCCACAACTTCAGTCATTGTGCTTAATGGACAAGCTATCACATGATTCTCCTACCCAATGAAGCCTATGAGCCCTAAGGATCATCTTGGACCACCCTTTGTTGGTGTATCTAGTGTATCAAAGCCTAGGATAGATTTTTATCTCCTATACATGAGAGTTGGAGCAATAAGGTGGTAAAGATTCAATTGTAGTGAGGGTTTCAATTTTTTTTTTTTTTGGTTTATATTGTGGTTTTGGTTTCGATTTTGGTCCGATTTATGTACTTCAGTTTTGTTTCTATATTTTCAGGAATAGGTAAAGCTAAAAAAAAAAAAAGGTCCATTCATGCATTGTATTCATGTACATAGCATGTTTACATTAATTCTTAAATCCTATTTTTTGAGCAAATATAGCCTTGAAACACACCAAAGAGACTTCCAATTAGGTCACTTAAGTTATGGAAAGGAAGAGCCTAGTAGGGATTTCACTTGCACTAGTTATGATGGAAGACACTATGAACATATTTAAGAAAATGCTTGATAAAACCTTGAATGCTAAGATTTTTTAGCTAGAAGAGAAAATAAGGTTATTGAGGTTCTGATTGTGTCTTGTATCTCGAGGAGATTTTCTCGTTTTAACCAATCTTTGTCCAAAGTTTTTGAACATCTCAAAACTCGAGGCCTCTTGCAACCTTTAGCACCCAAACCTCCAGGAAACCCACTTCCACTAAATTATAATGCCAACCAATACTGTCAATTTCACCCAATTTATCATCATAACACTAATAGATACTTTTGGCTTAAGCATGAAATCTAAGGTCTAATTAATGCTAAGAAGATAGCTGACCATGAGAACTGACCTGTCACACCCTACCCCTCCGTAAGGCATAACATGATCCTTTAGTATACCTAATGAATTACCAAACTTCGTCTACTGATAACCCATTAAATACACTATAAGGGATTTTAAACCTTTTCTTATTTCTTTTTACAGTGGTGAGCACTATTGACAGGTGTTAAAATATTTTTAACTGAAGTAAAAACAATTAATAAATCTGAGCATCAGTGATTTCTGTAAAAATTTTGAATAAATCAGTTCTTCAAAAACCTGTAAAAAGCACTTCCAATAATTTGTTCAGTCCTAACTCTAATAAATTTGTTCAACACAATAAATTTCTCAACATTTATCAACTCAGTTCAACATCAATTTTCCAGTGTTTCCAAAAGCTGAGAAAAGATAAATATATCACAATATTTTTACAGGCCAAACTAATTTATAATTTTAGTTTACAACTGCTCAAGACCAAGTACAATATATACATACAGTGTACATACATTACAACAAAAACTACAAAATATGGTATACTCAATATACCCGGTGAAATCTCAAAATGTAGCACAAGCAGCCTACTCTGCTGCTCTGTCCATTTGTCTACCTGCAACAGCAATGAAAAAGCTATCGTTGAGTAAAATTTACTCAGTGGTGCATAATAACAATTTAAAATGCGATATATAAAACATTTATCGACAATTAACAATTCAAATGATTTATAATTTCATGTCACAATTTTCAAAGCTCATATAACACAAATTTGATCAAACAATTTAATAAATACAGTGTTGCCAATCAATAACACAACTTAGATCATGACACAAACTTTTTCGAACATGTCGTGTTGTACACCATGACAAGACATACTCACCTCCACTAATCAAAATCAATGAGGGAGGTGGCTAGCTAGCTAATGAGAACTCATCCATACTCACCTCAGATTGGCAAGTCAAAGAGGGAGGAATATAGTCATACTCACCCCATAAATGGAGGAGGAACATAGTAATATTGTCATGCCAAGTGTGAATCAAAACAATTCCAAATCACAATATTTAAATATTTCATACAAACCAAAAATCACATTTTATCTCAAAATTTCCATTTGCAAAGTAGGCAACACAATAATTTCCAAATAAAATTCCCAAAGCCAAAACAATAAAAAATTATTTATAACTCATTTCTCCAAATAAATTTTCTAGTAAAAGCAGTGGATATAAAAAGTATTGTGCACAGGCCTTGGATGAGTTGCCTCTAGGCCTTGACTCAATGTCCCTTATTGTGACACCCCTTACCCATCTACAGTGTAGCCAAGCAAGTTATGCCACTCAGTGTGCCGGAGCACCAATTTATGTTTCTATTATAATTTATCCCTTCATAATTCATTTATTTTCAATTTTGATAAATTTGAATTTAACCGTAAATTTTATAGAAAATCCGGCAGGGTGCCAGCTGTAAATTGGAAAAATAGTTCTTCTGAACCTGTTTAAAAACATTCCAAAATAATTTCCAATTCCAAACTCCATTATATATATTCAAGTCAATCTCAAAATCTCAATCTCAATCATGATATTATTTTCAAAACTTTTCTGTTCACTTCATCACTTGAAGCATATTCACAAATAATTCTCAACATTTCATTTATCAACATGTATAATACAGAAAATCTCAATAATATGAAATTTCATATATTTACATTAATACATAATTACAGGAGTTTATAGTTACAATCCAAATTAATGCAAAATGCCAAAATGCAAAATACTCCCAAAATCCTATGTCCTACCATATGCACTGCAGGTGTGAGGTGACTCTGACTCGGATGCAAATCAAGGCTCACCTGTCCGATGTCTGCTGGCTCACCACTAGGTCTCCAAAGACTGCGTGGCAAAAACGACGCGCTAAGCAATTCTACTTAGTGGTGACAATATAAAATAAAATAAAATGAAATAAAATAAAATAAAACAAAGATGCAGAATGTGTATTTACAATTTTTGGTAGACTTAACTTCTGATATTATTTGCATTATTATTCAATTAAAATTTTGGTAAGGTTCTTTAACATTGCCCGAGTAACCCATACTAATTGACTGGACTGGATAAACGGGTAACCGCACCGGGTACTAAGTACCTCGACCATCACACCATCGGTCACATTGTGTCTCCGGTGCAGCAATGTAATAGCTAATAAGCTGTAATAATGATCAGAGTTAAAACCCAAGTATATCAACTCAAATAACATAGCCAAAGGCTATTATTTCACAGAATGGCATGGGAAAGCCATGAAACACAGAATGGCATAAAGCCATATGCAGTACTACTAACAGAAACCTATTGGCATGCCAAGCTATCCAAACCAATCTTGTTGGGTATACTAGGGCATTTTACACTTTTGAGTTTTACAATTTTTGAATTTCAAGTTTTGGTGTTACTATTCACTTCATTAGTCAACCAAAATGTTGACTTTTGCATAGACAATAGGTACATTGGTTTTAATACTCCTAACATACCACATTTTGTATTCAAAATTTGTTGGTATTGGTTGCCCATACCATTTCTAAGCTTAATGCTAATTGAGCAGAAATTTCAGTTTTCTTGTTCATTTTTTCTTTTCTATTAGTCATTTTTGCAATGGGAATTTGGCAAAATGATCAACATGAAAGTTGTTCCTTATTTTGTCTATTTGAATTTCCTTTTTTGAATCACTCCATTTGGAGTTTTGTAGCTCAAGTTATGGTCCAAAAACCACAACTGGCCGGATTGAAATTTTTCTAGGCTGACCATATCTACAGTGCAGTGAACAGTGACTGCAACTCACTTGTTGGATAGGTTCTGGCCATAATTTGGGGTAGGTTTCTCATGAAAGTTGTTGGTAAATATCTTAGCTTGTTGCTGGTAAAATTTCAGGTCAATTGGACCTTTTTACATTGAGTTATGGCCAAATGAACAATCACTGTTCATTTGGTCATTTTGCAGAATTAGACTGCAGGTCACCGACTGCAACTCACTTGTTGGATAGGTTCTGGTCATAATTTGGGGTAGGTTTCTTCATGAAAGTTGTTGGTCTATATCTTAGCTTTTGCTGGTAAAATTTCAGGTCAATTGGACCTTTCTACATTGAGTTATGGCCAAATAAACAATTACTATTCATTTGGTCATTCAGCAGAAATAGACTACAGGTCACCCGGATTTGGGCAAGCTTTTAGTCCACTTGGTTTGGTTTTATGGGCATGGTTTCTTCACCAAAGTTGTGCCATTATGTGTCTAGTTTCATGTCCAATTGGCCTTGCACCAATTGAACCTCTACAATTCAAGTTATGGCTGTCCAAACCTGCTGGACTCAAGTCCAATTCTGCAGGTCACTCCATTCTGCAGGTCCCTTTCATGGCAGCCACACCAAACCCAATCCCATCACTCAACACACTTCATTTTTTATTTAAATAGAACTAAATGGTCAAATATTGACCATTAAAACCCATTTTCATCATCACATGGTCAAAATCCCATTTTTATACCCAAACCGTAACCCTAACTTCTCAAATCATGCATTTAACTTGCATTTCATCAATCCACTTAGTAAATACATGTTGTGGGTAGCCATAATAGTCTTTTAACTTCATTAAACTCAACCCAATCAAACCCTAACCATGGCTGCCCAAAATCTAGGGTTTTTATCCAAATGGTATTATTCAAGTCCCTAAACATGTTTTCAAAGTAAAAATTTTGGGTTAGGTCACTAACCTTAAAGGAGTGAGCTTTCCAATTTGCTAAAGTTCTTCCTTTCCTTTTCTTTTTGCTCCCAAAAGGACCACTAAGATGATAGAACAATTTTTTGTGTTGGGAAATTTAGGTTTTAATGGATGGAAACCGAAGAAATCAAGCTTGGTAAAGCTTGGTTATGGAGGGCAAAGGGGGAGGCAAGGAAGGAGAGAAGAAGAGCAGATGGTGGTTCACGACTTTTGAACTTCTTTTCTTTCTTTTTCTGCCAATTAAGTCTTTTTAAATATCTTGGTGCCATGTGTCAACACTTGATTGGGTTGGAGACTTTTAATGACATCATTTTGATGTCATAATTTCAATTTCTTCCATTTTTTCATCCTTTTTTTGTCTAATTAATTTCAATTAAATTTTTAACAACATTTAATCATATTTTATGTTATATAAATTATTTATTTAACTGAACAAGTTGGCCCAAAAATTATCTCTGAAGACGAAATGACCAAAATATCCTTCGTTTGGCTTAACGGGCCAAAATTGTCTTTACCGATTGAAAATTTTTTCTAAGTATTTTCTTGGCATTATAATGCCATAAGAACCTCAATAACCCTTCTCTGGAGTCCCAAAAATTATTTTATAATTTTTCCCCCAAGTCTAGGGCTTCTGGTTGCGAGAACCGCAACTTCTCACTAGGTTACCCATCACTAGGGCACCGGCTCATTTAACTTGGTTGTATTTTATTTTTAAAATTTTCCTAAATTTTTCTTATTAATATTTGAGTTACTTATGGTTCCTTACTTTAGTTTAAATTTTTTTTTTTTCCGAACGTTCTAGCTGTCTGGACCGACACTGGTCACCGGAACAGTAGACTGTACGAACTAGCTAAAATGAGGATGTTACAACTCTTCCCCTCTAAGGTAAATTTTGTCCTCGAAATTTACTTGATGCAAATAGTTGAGGGAACTGTTGCCTCATTGTCTCTTCACTTTCCCAAGTTGCCTCTTCAGTGTTGCGGTGCCTCCAAAGCACTTTCACCAGTGGAATTTGTTTATTTCTCAGTTCCTTCACTTCCCGAGCTAGTATCTGGATAGGTTCTTCTGTATATGTCAAGTCCGGTTGAATTTCAATCTCTTCAATGGAAATGACATGTGAAGGGTCTCAGCGATATCTTCTCAGCATGGAAACATGGAATACATTATGAATTTTATCCAGTTCTGGTGGTAAAGCTAGCCGATAGGCCACTGGTCCCACACATTCAATGACTTCATATGGGCCAATGAACCTAGGGCTTAACTTACGCTTTCTCCCAAACCTTAGTACTTTCTTCCATGGTAAGACTTTGAGAAACACATTATCACCAACTGCATACTCTATCTCTTTTCTCTTCAAGTCGGCATAAGATTTTTGTCTATCTGAGGCAACCTTCAAGTTAGCTTTGATTATCTTCACTTTTTCCTCAATCTGTTTCACCAGGTCTGGTCCTACCAATTTATCTTTGCCCAATTCAGTCCAACATACTGGGGTTCTACATTTCTTCATACGGAGCCATCTGAATGCTAGCTTGGTAGCTATTGTTATATGCGAATTCTGCCAGTGGGAGATATCTATCCCAGCTCCCCTCAAACTCAATAACACAACTCCTTAGCATATCCTCCAGGATCTATCACATAATTCACATTGTTACTATCATTTCAATTTATTAATTGTGAGAATTCAATTAGTTATTAGATTTACCTGGATTACTCGTTCTGACTGTCCATCCATCTGGGGATGAAAAGCCATGCTAAAACGGAGTTGTGTGCCCAAGGCTTCTTGCAACTTTTTCCAGAATCTCGATGTAAACCTTGGGTCTCTGTCATATATGATGGAAAGTGGGATTCCATGCAGTCTAACTATCTCACTGATATATAATTCTGCTAGCTTCTCTAGTGAGTAGTCAGTCCTAACTGGCAGAAAATGTGCTGACTTCGTCAATCTATCCACCATCACCCATACTGCATCATGTAGACCACTAACAAAATCCATAGTGACCCAGTCCCATTTCCATTTAGGTATGCTTATAGGCTGTAGCAATCCTGATGGAACTTGATGTTCTGCTTTAATTTGCTGACATGTCAAACACTTAGTCACATAGTCAGCTATATCCCTCTTCATACCAGGCCACCAATAATGAGGCTTCAAATCATAATACATTTTTGTGCTCCCCGGGTGCATAGCATAAACACTAGTGTGTGCTTCTTTCAGAATACTAGTCTTCAGTTCCCCATCATCTGGTACACACACTCTTCCTCTATAGTACAGACACCCATCTGCTTTCACCTCATATTCAGTTTCCTTCCCCTTAGGAATTTTACCCATAATGGCCATTAGTTTTTCATCTGCCCTCTGCCCATCTTGTATCTGCTGTAGCAGGGTTGGCCTCACTTGCAACTCAACCAAAATAGCTCCATCTTGAGCTAAGGACAGATAGGCATTGAGTGATCTTAAAGCTGTGGTGGACTTCCTGCTTAAAGCATCAGCAACTACATTTTCCTTCCTAGGATGATAATCAATCACACAATCATAGTCCTTCAGGAACTCAATCCATCGCCTCTGCCTGAGGTTGAGCTCCTTCTAGGTTGGCAAGTATTTTAGGCTCTAGTAGTCTGTATAGATGTAGCATTTTTCACCATATAAATAATGCCTCCATATCTTCAGTGCGAAGATAATTGCTACTAACTCTAGGTCATGAGTAGGGTAGTTCTGTTCATGTGGCCTTAACTGCCTGGAAGCATAGGCGACCACTTTCCCCTCTTGCATCAATACACACCCTAGCCAATGTGAGGCATCACTGTAGACCACAAAGTCTTTTCCCGACACTGGCTGTGTTAACACTGGTGCTTCTGTTAACATAGCCTTCCGCCTCTCAAAACTAGCTTGGCACTTGTCGTTCCAGCCAAATTTCACATTCTTATGTAACAACTTAGTCATTGGAGCAGCTATAAGAGAGAACCCCTTCACAAATCTTCTGTAATACCCAGCTAGCCCCAAGAAACTTCTGACCTCAGTTGTATTTCTAGGAAGCTTCCATTCCATCACTGCTTCTATCTTTTTGGTATCCACTCTAATCCCCTTAGCTGATACTATGTTTCCAAGAAAAGAGATCTCACTCATCCAAAAGTCACACTTGGACAACTTAGCATACAACTTCTTTTCTCGCAGGGTTTGCAGAACAATCCTCAAATGTTCATCATGTTCTTCCCTGGTCTTAGAATACACCAGAATATCATCTATAAAGACCACTACAAACCGATCTAAGTATGGATGGAAAATACGGTTCATAAGGTCCATAAATGCTGCTGGTGCATTTGTCAAACCAAATGGCATCACTAAAAATTCATAGTGTCCATACCGAGTTCTGAATACAGTTTTTGACACATCTGCATCCTTTACCCTCAACTGATGATACCCTGATCTGAGATCAATTTTTGAAAATACACCGGCTCCTTTCAACTGATCAAACAGATCGTCAATTCTAGGCAACAGATATTTATTCTTCACAGTTACTTTGTTCAACTGCCGGTAATCAATACACAATCTCATAGTTCCATCTTTCTTCTTCACAAACAGCACCAGAGCTCCCCATGGTGACACACTAGGGCGTATGAACCCCTTATCAAGTAACTCTTACAACTGAGTTTTCAACTCCCTCAATTCAGTGGGTGCCATCCTATAAGGAGCAATAGAAATGGGTGCCGTACCCGGCATTACCTCAATAGCAAACTCAACTTCCCTTTCTGGTGTTAACCCAGGCAACTCTTCTGGAAATACATCTAGGAAATCTCTTACTGTGGGTATATTACACAGGTTTGGCTTAGCTTGCCTAGTATCAACCACGTGTGCTAGGTAAGATTCACAGCCTTTTCTCATCAATCTTCTTGCAACCGTGGCTGAGATAACATTGGACAGGAAATCTGTCCTTTCACCCACAACAATAATCTCATTACCCTCAGAAGTTTTTAGAGAAATCCTCTTCAATTTGCAATCAACTATTGCCTGATGACGTGACAACTAATCCATTCCCAAAATCACGTCAAACTCATGGAAGGGCAACTCAATTAGGTCTGTCGAGAATTCATACCCCTGAATCCTCAATGGGCAACCTTTATACACCTTATTCACTACCACACTGTGGCCTAGTGGATTTGTAATCAAAATGTCTTGATCACACTCCTCTACTGGAACTCCCCTCTCTATGGGTAGTTTGATGCAAATGTAGGAATGAGTGGATCCTGGATCCACTAATGCATGCACAGAAGTGTTATAGAGGGAAAACATACCCCTGATGACGTCCGGGGCATCTTGCTCCTCCTGAGCTCTGATGGCATAGGCCCTGGCAGGTATTCTAGTGTCTGGCCTCTCAGCTGACTCGAATGCAGGCCTCAGTGATGGACCAACTGCCTCAGGTTTACCAGGCTTCCTACCCCTTTGTGGTGCAGGAGCAGGTCTGTCAGTTTGTATTGGAGCAACAGTAGTAGTCCTCTTTGGACAATTCTTGATCTGGTGTTCTGTCGATCCACACCGTAAGCATGCACCGGTCACTCGCCAACAATCCCCCTTATGCCACTTCTGACAGTACTGACAAGCAGAAGATGCTGGGGCTGGTCCCCTAAACACCGTCCCTGGAGAGCTGCCCATTGATGGTGTGGACTGGCCTCTCCTAGGTGTGAACTGCGGTCTGGGCCCCTGAGACTGGCCCTGACCATGTGGTGGTCCTGAACTCTGAGTAGGAGGACCCTTACTCTTCTTACTGGGAGCACAAAATGCACTGGACTGACTCGGACCCCTCTTCTGCTGTCTTTCCCTTCTGTTTTATTCATTGATTCTGACCCTTTCAACTTTTGATGTTGCATCTAGCAGTTTAGAAAAATCCGTGATCTCCATGTTGTGATCATGACTTTAATGTTGTCATTGAGCCCTTCTTCAAACTGTCTGCACCTCTCTGCCTCTATAGGGATTATCTCCCTCCCATACCGGTTCAGTCTGACAAACTCACGCTCATACTCAGCCACTGATAACTGTCTCTGTCTCAAACTAATAAATTCCCTTTTTCGCTCTTCTAAATACACTTTGCAAATATATTTCTTCCTAAACTCTGTGAGGAAAAATTCCCAGGTGATCCGTTCAGGTTGCACCTCACTGGTTACTGTGTCCCACCACCGATATGCATCATCCTGAAGTAGGGACACAGCACCCACCAGGTTCTGCTCAGGGGTGCAATTTAGCTGTTTCAGCACTCTGATGGTTCTATCCAACCAATTTTTTGCAGCCATGGGATCATCTTCCATCTTCCTAAAGAAGTCCACAGCCCTATGCTTCCTCAATTTCTCCAGATGAGATTTTTGTGGTGCTGGTGGAGGTTGTGGCTGTGGTTGTGGTGGTGGAATTGCCCCCATCATTTGTCGGTAAAACTCGGTCATTTGTTGAAATAGTGCAAACTGAGGTTGGGCATGTGCCTCAGTTGCTGGTGGAGCAGATTCTCCCCTGCCCCTAGACTCAGCCTTTGGTGGAGCATGACTCTCCACCTCTTCATTAACTGCTATTTGCGAAGCAGGATCCATATCCTATTCAAAATAAGAAAACAAATAGATCTGCATCAGTGTCACCTCAACAGTTACAAATGCAATGCAATGGTATGTACTCTATCTAGGCCCAGAAACGCCTAAACTGATGCTCTGATACCACTAAATGTGACACCCCTTACCCATCTACAGTGTAGCCAAGCAAATTATGCCACTCAGTGTGCCGGAGCACCAATTTATGTTTCTATTACAATTTATCCCTTTATAATTCATTTATTTTCAATTTTGATAAATCTGAATTTAACCGCAAATTTTATAGAAAATCCGCAGGTGCCTATCAGAATTGAAAAACAGTTCTTCTGAACCTGTTTAAAAACACTTCCAAAATAATTTTCAAATCCAAACTCCATTATATATATTCAAGTCAATCTCAAAATCTCAATCTCAATCACGATATTATTTTCAAAACTTTTCTGTTCACTTCATTACTTGAAGCATATTCAAAAATAATTCTCAACATTTCATTTATCAACATATATAATGCAGAAAATCTAAATAATATGAAATTTCATATATTTACATTAATACATAATTATAGGAGTTTATAGTTACAATCCAAATTAATACAAAATGCAAAATACTCCCAAAATCCTATGTCCTACCATATGCACTGCAGGTGTGAGGTGACTTGGGACTCCGGATGCAAATCTGAAGGCTCACCCGGTCTGATGTCTGCTGGGCTCACCAGCTAGGTCTCCAGTACCTGCACGTGGAAAAAGCGACGCGCTAAGCAATTCTGCTTAGTGGTGACAATATAAAATAAAATAAAATGAAATAAAATAAAATAAAACAAAGATGCAGAATGTGTATTTACAATTTTTGGTAGACTTAACTTCTGTAGCTCTATGTCTTATTGCACTCGGGGAAAAATTTCAGGTCATTCTGAGTTGTATAGACCAAGATATGGTCAATTTACTAAAGCTGGACAGATTGCACCTTTAGTGCAAAAATTTGGTCAATTTTAGGTCACTTTTAGTTCTGGCAGTTTTAGTACCCGAACTTGTGCAAGCTATTTGACTTGCTTATGGTCATTTCTAGGTTTTGGTGACTTCATGAGAGTTGTAGCTCTATGTCTACTCTATTCATGGTAAAAATTTTAGGTCATTTGGACCTGTTTTAAGTGAGTTATGGCCAAAACACTAACTACTGCCCAAATGGTCAATTTTCAGGCTTTCAAGTCACTAATCCGGATTTGGTCATTTTTAAGTCAGTTTTTAGGCAGAATTTTGGCAATATTTCTACATGAAAGTTGGCCTATTTGGTGTCTAGTTTCACCCGACATTGGCCTCATACCAATTGGGTTCACAATTTTGCACTTATAACCTAATTTAGAGACTGCCAACAACACACAACCTGCACAAGACAATTACACTTCCAATTTGACACTCCTTCTCCTCCTCATGACTTTATTATTCATTCATAGCACTTCTACAAATACTAAACACAATTCTAGCAAGCATATTGTGCAGAACACTCAAGTGTTCAATGCACACAATTCACCATTCAAGTTCAACATTCACTTCCATTAAAATTCAATATATCTCAATATCAATATTACACATACACTTCCATATACTCATACCTCAATATCAATTACACATACTGCCAATAGTTTAACACTATCATATTTCATTAATAAACTTCATATTCACACACACAAATTCATGATATTAAAGGCTACCAAACATGGCAGTTTGCCAAAGCATCAAAACCCATTTTCAAACCTTTTCAAGCACTAACATGCACATCCTTGGATATAAACTTACTACATCTTCCATTTGAGTTAATCAACCTTAATTTTCATCCATTAGAGGTAAGAAAAATTCACTAACCATGCATTTTCATGGCTACCAAAACTAAAGTTCACCAATACTCAATCATTTCCTCAATTTTTCTTAGCAATTCAACTTACCCAAAGCTTAACACAAGGATTAGTGAAAGAAATTGGAAAGATTAAGCACTAACCTTTATTTGGAGCTTGCTAAACCTCACAAAAACTTCTTATTTTTGCTTCCTACATGCTGCCCATGAGGTAAGGCCAAGTTCTTGTGAAGGCACCTTGTGGTTTTATGTGGAAAAATGGTGAGGATTGAGAGCTTTGATTGAAACCTTCCATGGAGATTTTGAGAGAATATGTTTCGGCCATGGTTGTGCAAAATGAAGAAAATGAATGTTGAAGTGGTCATTGCTGTCCACTTATGGGTATTTATACCCCCACTAAGGTCCACTAATTGTCCACTAATAATAATTAAACATTAGTTTAATCCAAGGTTTCAATATTTGCGAACTAATCCCCCATTTCTCTTTTAATTGCATTTCATTTTTAATTTCATTTTTCATGGAGTTTTAAAAATTTAATACCACTTATTTTTAATGGACATTTAGTTCAAAAGTCCATTCTAGGTGTCAATGACCAAAATGCCCCTCTTCGGTTTATATTTTGGATTTTTCAATATTACCGATTAACTCCTTGTACAGCCGATTTCTTTAATTTTTATTTTTTTGTTTATACTAACTTATTAATTTTTCTTTGACATTTTCAATATCAATTACACCTCAGTAGACCTTTAATTATGTCCCAAAAATATTTTTCGAGATCCCCCGTGGTCCAGGGCTAGTCAACGGTCCTCGCCATAACTTCCCGGTGCGGTCACCCATCGCTACAGGTTCGGCTCGTTTAACTTAGTCACATTTTATCTCTTTTATTTTTCCTTAATTTTTCTCATCACATATTTCATTATTTTGTACTTCCTCACTGTCATTACAATGTAGTTCTAGACATCCTAGCTGTCCGGACAGACACTGGTCACCGGAATAGTAGAACGCACTACTGAATATAGGGGTGTTACATGACCAAACACCCACACCAGTCCTATGCCTAACCATAATTTTCCACCTCCATGAGGTCCTTACATGATGTCCACTACCACAAATAACCTTGACCAAATTATTGACCTTATCCAACCTATCCAAAAGCCCAATGAAGCTTAGTCTATAATAGTTGTTGACATTTATGATAATTCTAGCTATGGTGAGTCCTTTGAATTTTTGGATCAATTCTAATAGAGAGGTAGCTACATTACAAGTAGATGATTTAGCTCTACCAATGTCTAGGTTTAAGGTTATTAGGATCTATGAAGACTATATGGATCCAAAAGTGTTACCATGGGCCTAGAAAAACATGTAGATGGCCTAATGACTTTTTCTGAGATCAAAAGGCAGATAACGAGGTATGGTTTGGGCTATGAGCCAACTAAAGAGGAAAAAGAGCCAAAGCCTCCTAAGTTCTTAAAATAGGGGGCAATTACCTGGACAGATGAGAAGGAGCTATGACATGTGAAATAACTAGAGCCAAAAATCGACACCACTGATCTGAAAATTGCATAAAAGCTAAACACCTGGATCTATTGTCCTAAGTTTGAGTTTGTCTTTTGTAATGACAATAATGCTAATGTTTAAATTCTGATGTATTGGATGTCGATTTTGAGGCAAAGATCAATAACAAGAATAGTCCTTTTGCTTTCTTATTTAATGTTTATCCTAATGGGCATATGCATGGCATTTATAACCATTTAGAAATTATTTCTGTTAATGCATTAAATCGATCTCTATTAATTTGAGTACACCAAAAAACCTTAAAAAAATAAAATTAGCCAAAGATCTAACTCAAAAAGAAAGAAATATATTTATAATTTTATTAACAAAGTACCAAGATGTGTTTGCCTGGTCTTAAAAGGATATGCTTGGAATTGATCGGGATATAGTACAACACAAGATCCCTACAATCCAAATATGAGTCTTACATCTGTAGCTTAGAAGCATTAATAGATGTTAGGGCTAAGCAAGTGGAGATAATTGGGGATTTAGTGCTAGTAGCCTCCCATATTAAAGGTGAATGGGATTTGAAAGAAGAAAAGTTGATGCCATACTTAGATCATGCAAAGAAATTATTGTCTTATTTTGATGAGGTGACTATAAAGCACAAGCCTCAAGCTTAGAATCAATTGGTTGATTCCTTAGCTACACTGGCATCCTTATAGGAAAAAGGTGATCAAAAGTTGACCTAGCTAGTTATTCTACTGAGAAGCAAGATTTTGTGTTATGATGGATCAATAATAGCACATTTAGACCTAAAAGATGAAGGAAATGGTATGAAGACATAAGGATGCATATAAAAGTAAAAGAATACCCACAATCAGCCAATAAGAGAGATAGAGCTACAATTCATAGATTAGCCACTCAATTTACTCTGGCTAGGGGGCAACTCTGCAGAAGATTCTTTGAAGGGATCTTGATTTTATGTGTGATAGAAAAGTAAGCTGAGCAAATAATAGAAGAAGTATATGCAGGAATATGCAGTCCTCACATGAATGGAAGGACTTTGGCTAGGAAAATTTTAAGACTGGGTTAATACTAGTCTATCATGGAGACTAAATGTGCTAAGTTCATTAAAAAAATGCTGTGAATATCAAATCCATGGGAATCTAAATCGTCTACCTTTAAGTGAGCTCTATAGTATGACCTGACCATGGCCATTTTTGGTTTGGGGCATAAACATCATCGAGAAGATTTCTCCCATGACTTCTAATGGCCATAGATTTATAATCATGGTAATTGACTACTTCATTAAATGGATTAAGGCTAAATCCTACTAATTAGTAGGTGCAAAACAGATGAGTAAGTTTGTACTGAAAAATATAATCTATCAATTTGGAAGTATCTCGTGAGATATACTTAGATAATAGCATTCAGTTTAAGGGTGATTTTTTAGAGATAATTAAAGAGTTCAAAATCAAACATCATAAGTCTTCACCATATAGGCCTCAGACAATGGAGCAGTTGAAGCAGCCAATAAGAATGTGAAGACTATTTTGAGAAAAATAGTCGAAACATATAAGGATTGACCTGAGAAGATCCTTTATGCTCTTTTGGGTTATTACACTACTACAAGAACATCCATAGGCGTAACCTTATTCTCTTTAATGTATGGAACTGAAGCAGTGCTACTTATTGAGCTAGAAGTTAAATCCTTAAAAGTGATGCTTGAAGCTAAAGTCCTAGGAAATGCATTGGCTCAGAAAAGATATAAGGAATTAGCTTTGATTTATGAGAAGAGAATGAGAGCCTTATATCACATGCAGTCATGTTAGAGGAAGGAGCCTTATATCGTATGCAGTCTTGTTAGAGGAAGATAACCCAAGCCTTTAACAAAAATGTTAGGCCAAGAAAGATTAAAGAAGGTGATATGGTTTTGAAATAGGCATGGCCCATTCCTTTTGATCCAAGAGGAAAATTCAAGCCAAACTGAGATGGTCCATATATGTTAAGAAAATCTTGCTAGGCAGTGCCGTAAGAATATCAAACTGTTTGCTGGTTTGCAACCCTACAAGCGAATGGATTATGAACAAGTAATACAATAGTGAGTAGAGTATCATTCCCACGAGGAATTTATAGGCGTAAGTACCAAGCTAGACAGCAATTTTGACTGTTTAAATTACTGAATGTGTTGAGAGGTTTATTATAAACTATTAATGCTGAAAATTAAAAGAAATCAAAGGTATGAACTTAAATTTAAAAATTTATTGACTAAACAATTCAAGAATTAAGATTTCACAATTTAACCCTATTATGGACTTAACTTCACCAATTTAACAGATTAAGAATTGTTACTTTGATGAAAATTAATCCTAATATAACTTAAGTCCTCTCTCAAGGCACCTAAGGAGTATTTTAATTAATCCAAACCTTACTTTTGTGGTGATCAATCTTAATTAAAATCCTGTAAGCTCTTTGATTAATTATGAAATTCCATAAAGGATGTCAGCCTATCTCTAGGTCAGATTTCCTAGGTCCAAAATCCTGATTTCCAATACTAATCTTCACCTTTCACTTCTTCAACTTGTATCTCGTATCATGACTAAGTGGGTAAGCAACACATAACATGTATTAAAAACACAGAATATTGAATCAAAGAATAAAACTCAAATCCATTAAATAAACTTAGTATGTATCCATAACAGAAATTAAGAGTACTACTTTTTTAATTCTAGAATTAAATAAACTACTCACTCATGGTGAGTTTAACAAACATATTAAATTTAAAATAAAGGAACATAAGACAATTTGAAGAAATATAACAAAAGAACCTAGAACAAAAATTCTTTAGCCTTAAACCTTTTGAACTTAAACATAGAAGCCTTCTCCTTATTGCTGATGCAGATTCTCTTTAAGTTGCTTAGAAAACTAGGGTTTGTAAACTAAAACTAATTCTATCTTAAACCAAAGGCTCCTCTACATGTCTTGGTCTTCTGGTATTTATATCAAGTGTTTCAGAGCTATGTTTCAGAGTCCTAAGAGCCTTAGAAGTCTGCTTTGAACGTGTGGAAGTGAGTTGGAATCGTATCAAAAGTCTATCTGCTATAAAGTACACAACCCATGTGGCACTACATGGCCCTTAGACATGTAATTTTCTAAACAATTTTGGGCTTTTGTTCATGAGGGAAATAACAAGTTGCATGGGGGTGTTTAGGTTTACATGGGGCATAGTATACGGCTAGTGTACTATCGTTTTTCCTTGGCTGTCTAGGTTTTAGCTTCTAGAAGATTACACAGGGGCATGTGAGGTAAATGGGGTCTATTACACGACTCATGTACTATGGCTTCTTCATGTTTGCTCAAGTTCTTCTTGGCCAGAGGGTTACATAGGTCAGGTTGTACCCTTACATGGCCTGTATAATGTTGTGCAGCGGTTTTTTTTGCTTTTCTAGATTTCTAAACCCATCCAATCAACTTCCATGCTTTAGATTTTCCTCAAAACACCTGAAAAGATCTAAAAAAATATGAAATTAGGCAGAGATTAACCAAATTAACAAAAACTAATGAAACTAAGTAGAATGCATATAATTTATTATCTAAATGCTACGGAATGCAGTGCAATAGTGCCTTAGGATATCTATATGATACAAGTGTATCACAGACTTAGAGTCAAATGAGTTATAGGAACCAATTAATCTTGATAGGCTCAAAAGGTACTTTATGTGAGATCGCCTCACTAGGCTGAAAACCTGCAAAAGGCGATAGAGGCAAAAGTTAGGGTCAAAAAAAATTAAAAAAAAAAAAGAAAAGAAAAAAAAGAAAAATAATAAATGCTAGGCTGAAAATCTGAAAGGACAGTGTAGCCAAAAGGAGAGTGAGAGAAGATCTACATGGAAAACCTGAAAACGCCATTCAGTAGGTTATAGTTTTATTTCTGACTTTGAAATATTAGAAATTTGAAAAAACTAAATGTAAAAGGAGTAATGGTGTACCTGAATTAATAAAGAAGGTTTTTATTGCATGACAAGAAATTAATTCTATTTAGTTATGATTGCAAATGATTGTGTCTAGAAGGATACATCAAATAGCTAAGTAGTAGGACTACATGTTTCAGTTCAATACGAATGGTGAATTCCTTGAAATCAGTTTGAGTAATAAAAAAAAAAGGAAAAAAAAGAGAGCTAAATCGAAAACCTGAAAAGGCAGTTTAGGCAAAAACAAAGCTCGTTAAGTGGAAAACCTGAAAAGGCAGTTTAGGCAAAAACAAAGCTCGTTAAGTGGAAAACCCAAAAGGGTAGGTTAGGTAAAAGTTAGAGCAAGCCTACTGAAATGAAAACCCAAAAGGGCATTTTAGGCAAAAATTAGGGCACAAAGAATAAAACACATAGAAGAGAAGGAGTAGAATGTATCAAGACAAGGCATGGGCTTAAACATGGTCATAAAATGACAAGCCATACTAAGAAAGAAAAGGGACTTTAAAGAAAAATCAAAGAGAAATTGTATTTTGACCTAGAGGTAGTCTCTTGGTGTACATTTTTTAAAAAGTTTTGAAAGATTCTTACCTCCCTGGTGAATTTTTCATAATATCACCATTAAAGTTTTGAAATTTTTAGAAAAATCCCCAATGATATTCATTCCCATTGGAGTTTTCAAAGATATTCCCCAATGGAAATAAGCATGCATGTATGAAGGATAGAAAGTACATAGATCATAGGCAGTTTTGAGATTTAGTCATCTCATTTTTCAAATCATAAATCATTTTTCGGTAAGTCCTCAGACTTTATTTAGGGCACACGATATAGTTGTATAAGGTGTAGAAGATCATGCATCAACATATCACTTGTAGCTGTATGAGACATAGAAGATCATGCATCACTATAGTTTTTAAGTTTTGAACTATGAGAGGATTTGATGCTCCCTAAAAGAGAGCTACATCAAAGCCTAGAGGTTCTAGGTTCAAAGCATCACAATTTTCAAATCACATATTAGTTTTTTTTTTTTTATAAGTCCTTAGACTTTCTTTAGGGCACACGATATAGTTGTGTAAGGCGTAAAAGTTCATTTAATAACATGTCACCTGTAGGTGTATAAGGCGTAAAAGATCATGCATCACCACAATTTTCAAGTGTTAAACTATGAATGGGTGTGATTACTCTTTAAGGATAATGAGGGGGATATATAGGTAGTTTAGGACCATGGTCCTAAATATGAATCCATGAAATTTTCAAATCACATAGCCATCACTGTTGTGGGACCATAGATAGTCCCATGACACGAAGTGTATTGACAGAATAAGATACACTCAAAATTTTAGATCACACAGTTATCACTATTATGGGACCATAGCTAGTCCCATGACATAGAGGGTATCGACAGAGCAAGATACACTCGAAATTTCAAATCACATAGTTATTACTATTGTGGGACCGTAGCTAGTCATTTGACATAAAAAGTGTCGATAGAGCAAGGTGCACTCGATTTTAATTATTGTGAGATCGTAGCTAGTTTCATAACTCAAAGTCCTAAACTTAACTCAAGTAAAGGGTATTTCGATAGAGCAAGACATGCTCAATCCTCACAGCTAATATTTTGCTTGCTTTTAAATTTTTTTTTTTTTAAATTGTGTTGCCACTTTGACGAAATTTGAGCAATGCCTTTGCATTCATTTCAAATCTTGCCAAAGTGGGGGACAAACTGTAAACCCCTATTTTTGCGACCAAGTGGGCATGTGCATTGAAGAAGTGAGCAACCTAATAATAAAAAAATTCTATGACTATGAGGTATATTTAATGACAATAAAAATAGATAATCATATGTATCGCATGATGCTTGAAGAAAATTTTTTCTTTAAGAGCAGAAAATAGTAAATTAAATTTAAATGAAATTTATTTTTGTTTAAATTTAATTTTGGGAATTTGTTTTATTAAAATACCTAATTGGACCTAATTGGGTTCTCTAAAGCCAATAAGGCCTAGTAGGGGATTTTAATTAAATGAATAAAAGCCCACTATTTTTTATTACTTCTTATCCTTATCATTATTCCTATCCCTATCTCATTAGGACTTCTAGCCCTCTAGAAATAGAATAACCTATCTCTCGGGAACTCCACACCCAAACCCTATAAATACCCCGTTAGAAAAAAAAAAAAAGAAAAAAAGACTCAGACATCAACCCCTTAGAGCTCTCTCTAAATTTCTCTCTTCCTTTTCTTTGTTTTCTTTTCTTTAGTTATAGAAAGGTTTTTCAAGATTTAATCAAATAAGTAGCCCTAAGATAAGTGTTAAAAAGGGCAATAATTCCATGGAGCTTAGTGGAGCTTAACAGGAGTAAGAAAGGATTAACTTGCCATACTAGAAGGGAAGACCTTTCTTTAAGGGTAGCTTGTCCCAATGGCAACTGCAATAATTAAAAGGTAAGTTCCCCTTAAACTTTCCTGTGATAATAATTTTGTATGTAATATATAGTAATAATATGAATTTAGTCGGTGAATAATAAAATCAATTTTGTTTGTGCTTTAACCCATGTTCGGTATGTAAATTAAATTTAATTAAATAATTGCTAAATTGTAAAATAAATTAACATATTAGGAACAATTTTTTTATGTTGTAATGGTTTGGAACCTTTTGGTGTTTTTTAGAATAAATAACACATGTACATAATATTTAGTTTAATTATCTTTAGGGTAACTTGGTGAATAAATAAAATTGGTTAATTAGAAACTTAGAGTTGTTTGTAAATTAAATTATCAATAATAAATTAATTTTAGTCATTTGGTAAATTTTACTTAATTTAATTTCGTAACCATATAAATAAGGAGTACTTATGTATGAAAGTAGTTTGTAAACAATAACCCATATTTGAATTACTTGCATGTGTAGGTTTAGAAATTACATTTTTAGGTAAGAAGTTTGATAAAGGAATAATAAACAAGACTTTTAGAAACATCAGTAAAGGAATGATACTCAAATTAATGAGGTTAAACCAGGAGTAAGAGGTGCTTAACACCTTCCTCTTACGTACCCACTATCCCGAACCTAGATATTGGGCTATGGTGATGACGATTGTGAAACCTCTGCAAGGAGTAAGTTGCCATCCATGACCCTATTAGAAAATTGAGTGCATCAATCAAGTCCCTTTAGAAATTGATGCCTCAATCAGATGTCCCTCAGGAGAAATAATGAATATGTTCCGGTTATTACTCGTGTGGCAACTCTTATCTATCTATGCCTTTGTGGCATAAATCCTTAGGGAGCATTTGTTTTAAGGGTAATAGGGTTAAGAGTTACTCTTGTAATATATTACCCTTCATTAACCGTGTTTGGTTTGTCAAGGTTAACATTTAACCAAGTTAACCATTCACCTCAATTAAACATAATTCATTAACCTAGGAGGGGGAAGGGTAATGGCCTGAAATGTTAACGAGGTTAAAGCAACGCAATTCATTTTATAAGAAAATCATCTTTGCCATTCACTCATCAAGAAAATCATCTCGACTTCACTTACCCACCAGATCAATAATCAATTTTTTTATCACTAATCTATCAAAAAAAGCACATCATCTTCACCTTCTCTTTACCAAGGTACGTCTTTTGTTCAACAAATTAGGTTTTGTTCATAGTGAAATTAGGTAGTTGTATTTTGATTTTCTATACGAGAGTTAGATCCCATATATTATTTCATTCATTTGATTATGTCTTTCTACAATTAAGATTTCTTAGTTTCATTTGAATTGATAGTCAATCTATATGTCAATTTTGGGTTTTTTGTTTTGGGTTTCTTGGGTTATTTCTTTTTTGATGGGTGAATTTATTTTTCTATTTTCTTCATGTTGGATTCTTTCTTTTTCTAATACTATTAGGTCATTTGGGTTATAAAATCACATAAATTATTTCTTTTATTATTACAAGATTTGCTATGTTTCTGTAATTTTTTTTTTTTTGTGACTCTAGGCTAATTGATTTCTTTTTAGTGTTCTTGGACTGAATTTAAAGAAACCAAAACCTCCTAGACCACTAGAGAACGACAAATATAAATAAAAAAAGGACAAATTGGGGATTGCGACTAGCAATATTCTAGCCAGTGATATTCCAAAAGCTAGTTTGATTTTGAGGGAGAGAGAGTAGCTGGTTTAGTCATTATGGTGGGACATGAAAGGCTTAAAAAAATGGTAACTTTGGAAGAATCTCAGGCAAATGTTTGCTCAATTTTTTATGATTAACATAACATGGCATCTCCTTTTTTTTGGGTCAAAAGGATATTTAAATTTTTTTGGTTACACTTACACATGCCTTGCCTTCCAAATTTTTACCTTCACTTTTGTTGTGTGTGATTTTTACCTAGAATATTTAGACTACCATTTGGTTTGTTGGTTGCAAAAAACATAGGATGAAATTATTAAGTGAATGGGAATTCGTCCCTTCCTATTCATATTATATCAAGATTGTTTGACATCTTCCTATTAAATAATTCTCTATATAGAGACACTTCTCTTTTGAACATATATTATACTCTTCTTTAACTTGAAGACAACTCTTTATCTTTTTTCCATTTTTTTTTATCTTTATAAATTGGTAGATTAATATATTATACATGTACTACATGTCCATTTTATATATGTTGTAGACTTAGAATTCATGTTATATATATATATATATATATATATATATATATATATATGTGTGTGTGTGTGTGTGTGTGTGTATGTATGTATGTATGTATGTATGTATGTATATGTTTATTAGAAAAGATCAATTTCTAATGAAATTCATATTCATTATGGATGCAGTCATGACTCGTAGGCCATTATCAAGAAAGGAAACAACAATTTTTTTAATGGTTTGGTATCTTAGATGTAGAACCTTGTTAATGTTAAGCATGTGTTTTAATATGGTAATGTTGCTTGAGCGCTTGAAAGTGTCAGAGAATAACCGCTTCTCACAAAATAAGCATGAATAAATGTTTAAAAATATTAATGAATTTATCCATGATGATACAACATGTATTGAACAACTTAGAATGGATAGACACACATTTTACACATTATGTGGAATGCTTAGAGACATTGGACATCTAAAAGATACTAAGAACATGCTTGTTGAAGAAAGGGTAGCACTTTTCTTAAACATTTTAGCACATGATGAAAAATTAGAATTATCAAACATAGATTGAAGCGATCCCAAGAAACCATTAATAGGCATTTCCACAAAGTGTTAAAGGCAGTGTTACGTTTACATGAAGTTTTATTGAAGACTCCTGATCCAGTTCCTGAAAACTGTACAGATGATAGGTGGAAATGGTTTAAGTTACTTTTATCAAAACACATTATATATTATTGATTTGAAAAAAATTGCATTATATGCACTATATATTTAACTTTTGTGTTGTTGTAATCGTTAGAATTGTTTAGGAGCATTAGATGGAACATATATGAAGGTCAAAATACCAGAAAATGCTAAATCAAGATATCGAACAAGAAAAGGGGAATTGGCAACAAATGTTTTAAGAGTATGCTAAAGGGATATGCAATTCATTTATGTTTTACCGGGATGGGAAGGTTTAGTTGTTGATGGGAGAATACTTAGAGATGCTCTTAATAGAAGACATTCATTAAAAATACCTCATGGTGAGGCGAATTATGATTGAGTAATGCTAATATAGAAAATAAAAAGTTACTAAGCATTTTTTTATTTTATTTAGGTTATTATTATCTTATTGATGCTAGTTATACCAATTGTGAAGGCTTTCTTGCTCCTTATAAAGGGCAACGGTATCACCTTAATGAGTGGAGACCGACATCCTGTAAGCCATGAGGAATTTTTTAACATGAAACATTCAGCTGCTAGGAGTGTGATTGAGAGATGTTTGGTCTACTTAAAATGAGATGGAAGATCCTTTGGAATACTTGTTGCTATGGAATTGATACACATACAGATATCATAACTGCTTGTTGTCTTCTTCACAATCTCATTAGAAAGGAAATGCGATATGACCCTTTGGAAGTTGCATTAAATGATGTGATGGAGTAAAATGCAGGACAAGGAAATGATGAAGAAAATTCCATTGATGTGATTGAGCCTTCAAATGAGTGGCAGACATGGAGAGATAATTTGGCTAATGAAATGTTTGAAAATTAGAGAGCGCATGGGGGTATTAATTAGTTTTGCATGTTGATGTATTTGATACTACATTCAAATAACTACACTTCTTCATGTGATCCATTTAATGTTGTTTTTCATTAATGAAATTAGACTATATTATTTGAATATGGGTTCTTTTAGAATGTTAATTTTTTTATCTTGTAATTTATATTAACTTGCTTTTGGTTCATTACTTTAATTGGTTATAGCATGAGTAATTTTGAACAAGTTGGAAGCCAAGCCAAAGATAAAGCTCCTAGAAGAATATGGACTAAAGAGGAGGATAAATGCGTGGCTTAAATTTTACTAGCAATGCACCGTGAAGGAAAGTATAAATAAGGTAATTTTAAACCAGGTTATTTATTTGAACTAGAGAAATGAATGGCTCAAAAAATGCCTAAAAGTGCTTTGAATGCTACAAGTGCTTTGAATGCTACTAATATAGATTCTAGATTGTCTTATTTGAAAAGACAATTTTATGCTCTTATGAAATTAAGGAGAAAGGTAGTGGATTTGGATGGGATGGTGAGCAAAAAATGGTCATAGGTGATAGAGCAGTATTTGATGACTGGGTGAAGATAATTTTTTTTTTAATAATATATTCATCATTTAAAATTATTTGGATCTCAATGTTTTAGTGCTTTTGTTATGACTTGTTGCTTATTGCTATTTTTTTACAGAGTCATAAGGATGCAAAAGGGTTATTCAGGAAACCCTTTGCATTTTATGATATTTTTGAAGAAATTTATGCTAAAGATAGAGCAACTAGAGTTAGTGCTACAAGTGCTACTGATCGAGTAGATGCAGAAAACAATCAATCCACTAATTGCATAAGTGAAAGTAATCCTACAGATGATGATGCTAGTGGAAAATTTATTGGAGCATCTCAAGATCAACCTTCTGGGAGCAAAAAGTAAAAGAGAAAATTTGAAGAAATTGAGAAAGTGCAAGGACAATTCATAGACATGATGCAACAAATTATGAAACATGATCAAGAGGTAATGACTCAATTAGTAAGCACTCTTTCACAAGATGAGAGGAGTGATAGAACTAAACTTCGACTAGCAATTGGTGAGATTCCTAGATTAACAACAATAGAAATTCTACATGCTATAACAGCAATGACTTCTGATGATGTAGCTATGTTCTTAAGTTTGGAAGATGTGGATGAAAAGTCTGAGTTTGTCCACATGATCCTTGGTTACTTTTGATAATATAGTAATTATATATCTGTTGAAACTTTATGGTAGTCATATATGCTTTTTTGTAGCTCAAGTCATATTAATTTGTATATATTTATGATAGACAAATGACTATCTCCAATAGTCATATATGTTATTTTGTGGCCTAGGCTATAGTAATTTGCATGTGTATGTATATATGTGTGTGTGTGTGTGCCAACGACAATGACTATATTAATTATCAACATCTTTATTATGTTTATTGCAATGGTGTCATTTATTAAATTTAGTTAATGTTTATTTATAAAATTTCATAATAATATACAAATAAATTAAGAAATATTTATTATTTCTTAATTAACGTCTAAAATGTTTAAAATGGATAATTCTTTTTTTATTTCTTTATATGACTTTTTATTAATTTAAATTATTAATATTTGTTTCCAAAATAAATAACTATATAATATAATTTTATTTTTAATAACATATTCTTTAATTAAATTGATAAAAGTAACTTATATCTTTCATTCATATAGACATACCAAACACACTTAACTATTTCAAGTGTAATTGTTACTCTTCATTCATGGGTAAAGCCAAACATACTTAATGGTATTGATTGTTGCATCTGTAACTATTACACTCTTAACTATTAACCTTGTAATCTTTAACCCCCATTCCATTCACCTCGTACCAAACGCACTCTTAGTACTATGATAGTGTTATGGGAAGACGGTACATACTAGTGGACTCGATTTTATTAAGATTGTATAAATTGCATATCCAGGAAATGCTATCTAAGGAGGTGGTATTTATTGAGACAAGTGTTACTCCACCATCTTTCCTAGTGACTCAATTATTGACAATTATAACATTTAGATATATGGGCTCAATGACTGATGTAACAACTAGACCTACGTATTTTATATACCTCACTCATAATTTAATTATTTTTAAATTATTTTTATTATTCGAAAGTAAATTTAAAAAATATCAGCCACAAACTTTTTGCCTAAATTAGGCCAATAAAAAATATAAGTTTGAAATTATTAGAATAAGGGCTCATGAAATTTTTTCATTTAGTTGAGATAAAAAAATAATCTTTTTGATATTTTGTTAAGATTTTTTTAAGGCTAAACATAAGAAACAGTTAAAAACAGATCGCATTTAAGGTACTTTAAATTAAATAATAAAATATTTGAGAGGATATGACTCTATGTCGACCCTCGATTTTAGTGTTAGACAAATGCAACTTTTAAACCTAGATGTTTTGTATATTTAACTTACAATTTGAATTTATCTAAAATATTTTTTTATTACTTAATAAAAAATTTTTAAAATGTGGGCCTCTAATTTTTCATACTTGTTAAGGTAGTAAAAACTAATCTTTTAAGAATTAAAATATGGACTTTTTAATTTTTTATTTATTTGGGTCAATGAAAAACTTTGAAATTACTAGAACATTGGCCCATTAAAAATTTAACTTAATTGGGCCAATAAAAAAAATTTTAAATTACTAGAACATTGGCCCATTAAAATTTTTACCTTTTTGGGCTAATAAAAACTACCAATTAATGATATTATAGCATTTAGATATATTGGACCAATGATGAATAAAATAACTAGACTTAGGTACTTTATGTATGTCACTCACAATTTAACTCTTAAGTATTTTTTTATTTTTAAAAGTAAATTTAAAAATTATTAGCGATCAATTTTTCAATTAAGTTTGGCCATTGGCCAATAAAAAAAAATAAGTTTCAAATTATTAGAATATGGACTCTTTTTTTTTTTTTGGTTTAATTGGGGTAAAAAAAATAATACTTTAAATTTTTTTGAAGATTTTTTTTAGGCTAAACATGAGAGACAATTAAGAATATACCTACATTTAAGATACTCTAAATTAAAAATTAAAATATTAGAGGGGATATGGCTTTATTTCAACCTCTGAGTTCAATATTATATGGGAGCAACATCTAGACCTATGCGTTTTGTTTATTGAACTCACAATTTGAATCTATTTAAAATATTTTCTCATTACTTAAAGGAAAATTTTAAAGATGTGGGTCATTAATTTTTCAATTTTATTGGGTCAGTAAGACTAAACTTTTAAAAATAAAACTATGGGCTCATTAATTTTTTGTTTAAATGAGCCAATAAAAAGGCTTTGAAATTACTAAAATATTGGCCAATTAAAATGTTTACTTTATTGAACTAATAAAAAATATCAATAAATGATAATTATAACATTTAGATATATGGGGCCAATGATGGATATAACAACTAGACCTAGGTATTTTATGTACCTTGCTCATAATTTAATTCTTTTTAATTTTTTAAAGTAAATTTAAAAAATATCAGCTACCAATTTTTCAACTAAATTAGGCCAATTAAAAATTAATTTTAAAATTATTAGAATGAGGGCTCATAAAATTTTTTGTTTAATTTGGATAATAAAAAAATAATATTTTAAAATTTTATTAAGATTTTTTTACAGCTAAACATGAGAGACAGTTAAAAACATATCTACATTTAAGATACTCTAATTTAAAAATTAAAATATTGGAGGGGTTGTGGCTTTGTTTAAGTCCTCGAGTTCAATGTTAGACAGTTGCAACATTTAGACAGATGTTTTATGCATTTAACTTATAATTTGAATATATTTAAAATATTTTTTTAATACTTAAAGGAAAAATTTTTAAAATGTGGGTCACTAATTTTTCAATTTTTTTTGGTCAATAAAAACTAATTTTCTAAAAATTGAAATTTAGACTCGTTAATTTTTTATTTAATTAGGCTTATAAAAAAAACTTTAAAATTACTGGAATATTGGCTCATTAAAATTATTACTTTTTTGAGCCAATAAATAATATCAATTAATGACTATGATAACATTTATATATAGAGAGCCAATGATGGATATGACAACTATACTTAGGTATTTTATGTACCTCACTCAAAATTTAATTGTTTTTAAATTATTTTTTTACTTGAAAGTTAAAAAAAAAAAAAATTGGAGGCCAATTTTTCAGCTAAGTTGGCTCAATAAAAAAATAAACTTCAAATTTTTAGAGTATAGGCTCATGAAATTTTTTATTTAATTGGGATAAGGAAAAAATAATCCTTTTAAAAAAACATGAGATACATTTAAGAATATATCCACATTTAAGGTATTCTACATTTAAAATCAAATTATTGAAAAGGTTGTAGCTCTATTTCAACCCTCATTTCAACGATAAATAGATGCAACATTTAGACATAGGTGTTTTATTTATTTAACTCATAATTTGAATCTACTTAAAATATTTTTTTAATATTTAATGGAAGATTTTAAAAATATGGGCTACTAATTTTTCAAATTTATTAGGTTTGTAAAAATTAAAATATAGACTCATTAATTTTTTTTAATTTTGCTTAAAAAACTTTGAAATTACTAAAACATTAGCCCATTAAAATTTTTATTTTATTGAGCTAATAAAAAATACTAATTAATGATAATTATAATATTTAGATATATAGGACTAATAACTTATATAACAACTAGAACTAGGTGTTTTATGTATCTCGCTCACAATTTAATTCTTTTAAAATTATTTTTATTTTTTAAAAGTAAATTTTAAAAATATCGACAACTAATTTTACAATCCTTTAAAAATTTTTGTTAAGATTTTTTTGGGCTATGCATGAGAAACAGTTAAGAACATAACCACATTCAAGGCACTCTAAATAAAAAATTAAAATATTAGAGCGACTGTGGCTCTATTCAAACCTTCGTGTTTAGTGTTAGACGGATGCAACATTTAAACGTAGGTGTTTTGTTTATTAGACTCACAATTTTAATCTATTTAAAATATTTTCTTACTACTTAAAGGACAATTTTAAAAATATGGGCCACTAATTTTTTAATTTTATTGGGTCAGTAAAAACTAATTTTTTTAAAAAAATTAAAATGTGGACTTATTAATTTTTTTGTTTAAATTGGCCAATAAAATAACTTTGAAATTACTAGAATTTTGGTCTTTTAAAATTTTTACTTTTTTGGCCCCCTAATAACTATCAATTAATGATAATTATAACATTTACATATACAGGGCCAATAACAAATATAACAACTAGAACTTGGTATTTTATTTACCTTGCTCATAATTTAATTTTTTTTGAATTATTTTTTAAAAGTAAATTTAAAATGTTGGGCCAATAAAAAAAATGAGTTTCAAATTATTAGAATATGGACTCAAGAAATTTTTTATTTAATTGGGATAATAAAAAAATAATCATGTAAAAAAATTGTTATGATATTTTTAGGCTAAACATAAGAGATAATTAAGAACATACCCATATTTAAGGTACTATAAATTAAAAATTAAAACATTTGAGGGATTATGGCTTTGTTTCAATCTCCAAGTTGAGTGTTAGACAAATGCAACAATTAGACCTAGTTGTCTTAGTGCATTTAACTCATAATTTAAATCTATTTAAAATATTTTAAAAATATGAGCTATTAATTTTTAAATTTTTTTAGGTCAGTAAAAATGCACTTTTTAAAAACAAAATTTGGACTAATTAATTTTTTTTTCTTTAATTGGGCCAATTAAAAAATTTTGAAATTACAATATTATTGGTCCACTAAAATTATTACTTTTTTGGACTAATAAAAAATATCAATTAATGACAAGTATAACATTTATATATATGGGGTCAATAACAAATATGACAACTAGGCTTATGTATTTTATGTATCTCATTCACAATTATTATTTTTTAATTATTTTTATTATTTAAAAGTAAATTTAATAAAAATATCGGCGATCAATTTTCAACTATGTTGGGCCAATAAAAAAATAAACTTTAAATTATTTGAAAAGGGGCCCATGAAATTTTTTATTTAATTTAGATAATAAAAAATAATCCTTTAAAATTTTGTTAAGATTTTTTTGAAACTAAACATGAGATACAATTAAGATCATAGCCACATTTAAGGTATTCTAAATTATAAATTAAAATATTGGAGAGCGGTATTCTAAATTATAAATTAAAATATTGGAGAGCTATGACCCGAGTTCAATGAGAGACAGATGCAACAATTTGACTTGGGTGTTTTGTTTATTTAACTCACAATTTGAATGCATTTAGAATATTTTTTTTTATCATTTAAAGGAAAATTTTAAAATTGTACGATATTAATTTTTTAATTTTGTTAGGTCAATAAAGACTAGTCCTTTAAAAATTAAAATTTGAACTCATTAATTTTTTGTTTGTTTGGGCCAATAATAAAACTTTGAAGTTACTAGAATATTGACTCATTATAATTTTTACTTTATTTGGCCAATAAAAAGCATTAATTAATGATGATTATAACATTTAGATATATGGGTCAATTATGGATATAACAACCAGACATAAGTATTTTATGTACCTCACTCAAAATTTAATACTTTTTAAATTCTTTTTTTATTATTTAAAAGTAATTTTAAAAATTATTAGCAACCAGTTTTTCAATTAAATTGGGCTAATAAAAAAAAGTTTCAAATTATTAGAATTTGGGCTCATCAAATTTTTTATATATTTGGGATAATAATAAAAATTAAACCATTTAAAATTTTGTTAAGATTTTTTTGAGGCTATACATGAGATAGTTAAGAACATACCTATATTAAAAGTACTCTAAATTAAAGTTTTAAATAGTGCAAAGTTTGTGGTTCTATTTTCAATCCTTGAATCTAGTGTTAGACGGATACAACATTTATACCTAGATGTTTTATGTATTCAATCACAATTTGAATCTATTTAAAATATTTTTTTATTACTTAAAGGAAAATTTTGAAAGTGTGGTCCAATAATTTTTTTAGTTTTGTTAGGTCAGTAAAAGCTAATCTTTTAAAATTTAAAATATGGACTAATTAAATTTTTGTGTAATTGAACAAATAAAAAAATTGTGAAATTTCTAGAATATTGGCCCATTAAAAATTTTACTTTGTTGGGCTAATAAAAAATATTAATTAATGATAATTATAATATTTAGATATATGGGGCCAATGACGGATATAACAACATACCTTGCTCACAATTTAATTGTTTTTAAATTTTTTTACTATTTAAAATTAGATTTAAAAATTATCGACAACCAAATTTTTAACTTAATTGGGCCGATAAAAGAAAGTTTTAAAAATTTTATTAAGATTTCTTTGAGGGTATACATGAGATAATTAACAACATATCCACATTTAAAATACTCTAAACTAAAAATTAAAAATAGTGCAGAGTTTGTGGCTCTGTTTTAATCTCCGAGTTCAATGTTAGACGAATGCAACATTTACAACTAGGTGTTTTGTGTATTTAAATCTATTTAAAATATTTTTTTATTACTTAAAGGAAAATTTAAAAAATGTGGGCCAATAAGTTTTTAATTTTTTTAGGTTAATAGAAACTAATCTTTTAAAAATTAAAATATAATCTAATTAATTTTTTATTTAATTGGGCCAATAAAAAAACTGTGAAAATTCTAAAATATTAACCCATTAAAATTTTTTACTTTATTAAGCCAATAAAAAATATCAATTAATGACAATTATAACATTTAGATATATGAGGCCAATGACCGATATAACACTTAGACCTAAATGTTTTATGTACCTTCTCATAATTTAATTGTTTTTAAATTCTTTTTTATTATTTAAAAGTAAATTAAAAAATTATCCATGACTAATTTTTCAACTAAATTGGGCTAATAAAAAAAATAAGCTTCAAATTATAAGCATATGGGCTCTCGAAAATTTTTGTTAATTGGGAAAATAAAAAAAATAATCCTTTAAAAATTTTCTTAAGATTTTTTGAGGCTAAACATGAGAGACAGTTAAGAATATAGTCATATTTAAGGTGCTTTAAATTTAAAATAAAAATATTCAAGGGGACATAGCTCTGTTTCAACCCCTAAGTTCAGTGTTAGACGAATGTAACAATTAGACTTAGGTGTTTTGTTTATTAAACTCATAGTTTGAATCTATTTAAAATATTTTTTTTATTACTTAAAAGGAAAATTTTGAAAATGTTGGTCACTAATTTTTCAAATTTGTTAGTTCAATAAAAAAACTAATATTTTAAAAATTAAAATATTGATTTGTTAAGTTTTTACTTAATTGAGCCAATAAAAAACTTTGAAATTACTAGAATATTGGCCCATTAAAATTTTTACTTCATAGGGCCAATAAAAAATATCGATTAATAATGATTATAACATTTAGATATATGAGGCCAATGTCAGATATAACAACTAGACCTAAATATTTTATGTACCTTGCTCAAAATTTAACTATTTTCAAATACTTTTTTATTACTTAAAAATAAAATATTGACGAATAATTTCTCAAATAAGTAGGGCAATTAAAAAAATAATTTTCAAATTATTAAATATGAACTCATGAAAATTTTAATTTAATTGGGATAGTAAAAAAAAATTCAAATTTTGTTAAAAAATTTTTGATGCTAAACATAAGAGATAATTAAGAATATACTCATATTTAAGGTACTCGAAAATTAAAAGTTAAAATATTGGAGGGGTTGTGGCTTTGTTTCAACTCTCGAGTTCAGTGTTAGATGGATACATTATTTAGATCTAGGTGTTTTGTGTATTTAATTCATATTTTGAATTTATTTTAAATATTTTTTTTACTTAAAAAAATTTTAAAAATATGGGTAACTATATTTGGGGCCAATGATAAATATAACAACTATATTTTTAGCGTTTTATATACATCTCTCATAATTTAATTCTTTTTAAATTCTTTTTTATTATTTAAAATTAAATTTAAAAAATATCGACAGCCAATTTTTTAACTAAGTTAAGCCAATAAAAAAATAGCTTCAAATTATTAGAATATTGGCTCATGAAATTTTTTATTTAATTGGGATAATAAAAAAATAATCTTTTTAAAATTTTTTTAAGATTGTTTTAAGGTTAAACATGAGAAACAGTTAAAAACATACTTACATTTAAGGTACTCTAAATAAAAAATTAAAATATTGGAAGGGGCTGTGGCTTTGTTTCAGCTCCTGAGTTCAGTGCTAGAAGGATGTAATATTTAAAACTAGGTGTTTTGTGCATTTAACCCACAATTTGAATCTATTTAAAATATATTTTTTTCTACTAGTTAAAGGAAAATTTTAAAAATATGGGCTACCTTTTAAAAATTTTTTTTGTTAGTAAAATCTATTTTTTTCAAAAAATTAAAATATTGGCTCATTAATTTTTTATTTAGTTGGGCTAATAAAAAATTTTGAAATTACTAGGATATTCACTCATTAAAATTTTGTCTTCATTTGACAAAAAAAAAATCAATTAATAATGATTATATACAATACACCTAAGTCTCAGTGTTACATCCATCTAACACCAAATTCATCAGTTGAAATAGACCCACAATCCCTCTAAAATTTTAATTTTTAATTTAAAAGACTTTTAATATGAATATTTTCTTAAGAGTCTCTCACATTTAGACTTAATGAAAATTTAACAAAATTTTGAAATAAAAAATTTAATGAGCCCATATTCTAATAGTTTGAAGTTATTTTTTTTTTATTGGCCCAACTTAGTTGAAAAATTAATCGCTAACATTTTTTAAATTTACTTTTAAGCAATAAAAAGGAAAAAAGGAAATACATTGTGAGCGAGATACATAATACACTTTGGTCTAATTGTTATATCTGTTAATTGCCTCATATATCTAAATGTTATAACTGTTATTAATTGATATTTTTTATTAGCCCCATAAAGCAAAAAATTTAGTGGGCCAATATTCCAGTAATTTAAAAAAATTTTTACTGGCCTAATTAAACAAAAAATTAATGAGTCTATATTTTAATTTTTAAAAGATTAGTTTTTATTCACCTAACAAAATTAAAAAATTAATGGCATACATTTTTTTTATATTTTCTTCTAAGTAATAAATTTTTTTTAAAAAGATTCAAATTATGAGTTAAATACATAAAACACCTAAGTCTAAATGTTGTATCCGTCTAATACCCAAGTTGAGGGTTGAAACATAGGCACAACCCCTCCAAATTTTTAATTTTTAATTTAGTGTATATTAAATGTGGGTATATTCTTAACTCTCTCACGTTTAGCCTCAAAAGAATTCTAACAAAATTTTAAAACATCGATTTTTTTTAATAGCTCAAATAAATAAAAACTTTAATGAGTTCATATTCTAATAATTTGAAACATATTTTTTTATTTGCTCAACTTAATTAAAAAATTTGTTGCCAATATATTTTAAATTTAATTTTAAGTAATAAAAAAGAATTTTAAAAAAATTAAATTCTAAGCGAGCTACATAGAACATCTAGGTCTAGTAGTTATATCGTCATTGGCCCTATATATTTAAATGTTATAATTGTTATTAATTAATATTTTTTATTGACCTAATAAAATAAAAAATTTAATGGGCTAATATTCTAGTAATTTCAAAGTTTTTTTAATTAGTCCAATTAAAAAATAAATTAATGAGTCCATGTTTTAATTTTTAATAGATTGATTTTTATTGACCTAACAAAATTTAAAAATTAGTGGCAGCCTTTTTTAAAATTTTTCTTTAAGTAAAAAAATAATTTATAAAGATTGAAATTATGAGTTAAATACATAAAATATTTAAGTCTAAATGTTTCATCCACTAACACCAAACTTGAAAGTTGAAATAGAGCCCCAATGCCACTAATATTTTAATTTTTAACTTAGAGTATGGTGAATGTGGATATGTTCTTAACTGTCTCTTATGTTTAACCTCAAAAAATCTTAACAAAATTTTAAAATGTGGATTCTTTTTTATTAGACAACCTAAATAAAAAATTTAATGAGCCATATTTTAATAATTTGAAACTTTTTTTTACTAACTTAGTTAAAAAATTAGTGGTTGATATTTTTAAAATTTACTTTTTAAGTAATAAAAAAATAATTTATTTGCCCAATTAAAAAGAAATTAGTGTGTCCATATTTTAATTTTAAAAGATTAGTTTTTATTTACCTAACAAAATTGAAAAATTAGTGTCCTACATTTTAAAAATTTTCCTTTAAGTAATAAATAAATAATTTAAAAAGTTTAAAATTATGAGTTAAATACACAAAACACCTAGGTCTAAATATTGCACTCGTTTAACACGGAACTCGGGATTAAAATAGAGACATGACCCCTTCAAAATTTTAAATTTTAATTTAGAATACTTTAAGTGAGAGTATATTCTTAACTGCCTCTCATGTTTATCCTCCAAAAAATCTTAACAAAATCTCGAAAGATTTTTTTTATCAACCCAATTAAATAAAAAATTAATGTCCTCATATTTTAATAATTTGAAGTTTTTTTCTTTGTTGACTCAACTTGGTTAAAAAATTTATCACAAAAATTTTTGAAATTTATTTTTAAGTAATAAAAAAGAATTAAATTTTAAACGAGGTACATAAAATACTTAGATCTAATTGTTATATCCATCATTGGCCCCATATATTTAAATATTATAATCGTCATTAATTGATATTATTTATTGGCTGAACAAAGCAAAAATTTCAATGGGCCAATACTCCAATAGTTTAAAAGTTTTTCCATTGACCGAATTAAATAAAAAAAATAATGAATTCATATTTTAATTTCTAATAATTTGAAGCTTTTTTTTTTTCTATTAGCCCAACTTAGTTAAAAAATTGGTTGTCAATTTTTTTAAATTTATTTTTTAAGTAATTAAAAGGAATTTAAAAAGAATTAAAATGTGCGAAATGTACATAAAATACATAAGTCTAGTTGTTATATTCGTCATTGGCCCTATATATCTAAATGATATAATTGACATTAATTGATATTTTTTATTGGCTCAATAAAGTAAAAGAAATTTAATAGCCCAATATTTTATTAATTTAATAGTTTTTATTGGCCCAATTAAATAAAAAATTAATGAGTTCATATTTCAATTTTTAAGACATTAGCTTTTATTAACTTACCAAAATTACTTGTGGCCCATTTAAAATTTTTCTTTAAGTAATAAAAAAAATTAAAAAGATTCAAATTGTGGGTTGTATAAATAAAACACCTAGATCTAAATGTTATATCTATATAATACCGAAGCCGGGCAGTGAAACAAGGCACAACTCCTCCAAAATTTTAATTTTTAATTAAGAAGATTTTAAATGTGGGTATGTTCTTAATTGTTGCTCACATTTAACCTTAATAAAATGTTAACAGAACTTCAAAGGGTTTATTTTTTTATTAGTACAGTTAAATAAAAAAATAATGAGCATATACTCTAATAATTTGGAGGTTAATTTTTTTTATTGGCCATAATTAGTTGAAAACTTTGTCACTGATATATTTTAAGTTTAATTTTAAGTAATATGTAAAAAAACTAAGAAATTTTGGAATAAGAATTCTTATCTTTATTGCTCCAGAAATCAAAGATATATATAAAAAATTACAGCTAATAAATAGGTTCCTAATCAAGCTAAACTATCAAAATTGTATCAGAATTATACAACAAAAGGTAAGAACAGATATGCACACGAAAATTCCTAAACAAATGCCCTAAATAAATGCAAAATAAGTGGCAGCTAACAGCTGCCTTTCTAATACCCCTCAAGTTGGAGCATGGAGATCTCAAATGCCCAACTTGCGAAGAAGAAAGTCAAACTGATCCTTTCCCAATGCCCTTGTGAAGATATCCGCAGGTTGCATTGAACTACGTACATAATCTATTCGAATGTTACCATTCAATATCTCATCACGGATAAAATGACAGTCCACTTCAATATGCTTGGTACGTTTATGATAGACAGGATTAGCAGCTATATGCAGAGATGCCTAACTATCACAATACAAATTCATAAGTTCAGTATGCGCCACACCAAGAGAATTCAATAATCCTTTCAACCATTTAAGTTCACAAGTTGTAGTACTCATAGACCGATATTCAGCTTCAGCGGATGAGTGAGACACTGTCTATTGCTTTTTAGTCTTCCACGAGATAGGGGATTCACCCAAAAGAACAAAATAACCGGTCAAAGACCGTCTCGTCAAAGGACAGCTAGCCCAATCAAAATCACAGTAAGCAGACAATTTGAGATCACAATTGGCATGTAGTAGTATACCTTCACCTGGATTTCCTTTCAAATAATGCACAACTCTAACAGTTGCCTCCCAATGAGCTTTCTTCAGTTGTTGCATGAACTGAGCAATAATATGCACACAATAAGACAACTTGGGCTGAGTTATTATTAGATAAATAAGCCGTCCCACTAGACGTCTGTACTGAGCAGGCTCATCCACATTATCACTCTCAGTAAGGCCCAACTTGTGATTTTGCTCAAGAGGAGTTTTAACCGGCTTGCAACCTAGTAATCCAACTTCTGAAATTACATCCAACGCATACTTACGTTGACACAAGAAAATACCATTCGAGTTTCTGGCTACTTCAATCCCTAAGAAAAATTTCAGCTTCCCCAAGTCTTTCATATAAAAGCAATGAATCAAATAGTTCTTGAATTTTTGTACACCTAAAACATCATTGCTGGAGATAATAAGGTCATCCACATAAATAAGCACATTCAATTGAACAGTCCCAGCTCGAAAAGTGAATAAAGAGTAATCTGAATATGATTGCTGAAATCCATAAGCTTTTAGAGATGCAGCCAATTTTGCAAAACAACATCTAGGTGCTTGCCGCAAACCGTATAGAGATTTCTGGAGTTTACAAACCTTCCTTAGTGATTGAGAAGCAAATCCAGGAGGCATCTTCATGTAAACCTCTTCCTCCAAATCACCATGTAAGAAAGCATTTTGGACATCCATCTGATGGAGTTCCCAATTCTTTGCAGCCACAACAGAAAGAAAGGTGCGCACAGTAACCATTTTTGCTGTAAGAGCAAAAGTCTCCTAATAATCTATGCCTTCAACTTGATTATTTCCCAATATCACTAACCGCACCTTGTATCGTTCAACACTTCCATCAGAATTGTATTTAATTTTGTATACCCACTTGCTTCCTATTGCTTTCTTCCCAAATGGCAGATTTTCAACTATCCATGTACCATTATCCTCCAAAGCCTGTATTTCTTTTCTCATAGCCGCTCTCTACCGTTCATCCTTAACTGCTTCTGCATAAGAGCTTGGTTCATGTCTTGTAGTAATGGCTGCCAAAAAACATCGGTGTTGTGCAGAGAATTTATCATAACCCACATAATGTGCTATAGAGTAAGGCGAACCTGAGGAATCAGATTGGGAAGGTGAGCATACCGAGGGGCTTGTTTTGATGTCATTTGTCACATAATCCTTCAAAAGAACACTAGGTTGCTTGGCCCTTTGTCCCCTACCTAGTTGCTCTTCAACAACTTCACCTCTATCCACTCCCTCACTGTTTTCATGGATCAATTCTTTCGTTTCAGGATTCACCTCACTTTCTCTACCCACACTTTCATCGTGCTCCTTTCCCAAGTTGTTCTCTAAACCATCAACTTCATCACCTAACTCCTCAACTCCATTTTTAATGAGTTCATCACCCATTGTTTTCTCATTTGCATATGGAAATACTGTTTCAGTGAATACCACGTCTCTTCATACAAAGTATTCTTTAGTTTCCAAATCATACAATCTCCATCCCTTCTTTTCAAATGGATACCCAACAAAAACACACCTATGACTTCTACTACCAAATTTATCTTTATCTCGATTCAGATTATGCGCATAGCACAAATAATCAAAAATCTGAAAGTGTTTATAAGAAGGTACTTTCCCAAATAGCATCTCATATGGGGTTTTACCATTTAATAACATAGATGGAGTCCTATTAATCAAATACCCAGCTGCAAGTACACATTCTCCCCAAAATTCTATGGGTAAATTTGCTTGGAAACGTAAGGGTTTTGCCACATTAAGAATATGGCGATGTTTTCCTTCCACTCGGCCATTTTGTTGAGGTGTTCCTACACAGGAAGTCTGATGCAACATCCCTTGTTCATCAAAATATTCTTTCAAGCACATAAATTCACTTCCGTTATCACTTTTGACAATTTTCACATTTTTTTCAAATTGGCGTTTAACCATCACAACAAATTTCTTAAGAACACAAGCTACTTCTTGTTTTCCATTCAGCAAATATATCCAAATAGCACGAGAGTAATCATTAACAATTGTTAAGAAGTAAATTGCTCCACAAAAAGTTGGGCTCTATAAGGTCCCCACAAATCATAATGTATCAATTCAAAACACCCATCAGCTTTATTGTCACTAGAAAAGAAAATCTCTCTTGTTTGCTTTGCTCTAAAACAAACTTCACAAGTTTTATTAGTTTTCCTAACTATGCTACCAGCTTCTGGAATTAACTCTACCACCTTATAAGAAGGATGACCCATTCTCTTATGCCAAAGCTCAAAAGACCCCACATCAGCTACCTTCCAAGCATGTACCGATGTCACTCCCTTGAGAAAGTATAGCCCCTCGCGTTGCTCACCCCTCCAATCAGGTTCCTTGAATTTAGGTCTTGTATAGCACAAATTTTGTTAGTGAGTTGAATAACCAAATTTGAATCATTAAGTAGTTGTGATACAGAGATCAGATTGCAATTCAAATTTGGCAAATAAAGGACTCATTGCAATTTCAAGTCTCCTCCAAGCAACACAGTTCCTTCTTTCACCGCCAAGGTCTTTTCTCTAATAGGTAACCCGACTGAGCATGGCACAATGTCACACAATTCACTCAAAAATGCCAATGTTCCTGTCATATGATGGGAAGCTCCTGTGTCAATAATCCAAGGAAATATCCTCTGCGTACTTGTCAGCCTCTCATTGCCACCATTCTGACAAGAATTCAACATGCCCAGCAAAGCAGCCCACTGCTCTTCATTTAATCCACTAAGACCCTTTCGATCTGAATCTGTCACAATTCCACGCCTACCATCAACTCCAGTTGCTTGTGTGGCGTTGGCACGAGTAACTCCTCCCTTGCTACATCCTACTCCATTGCCACGCTTTTGACCACCTCCTCGTCCAACAGAAGTTCCACATGGTCTATTACCCCATCATTCTGGATAACTTATCAGCTGGAAACAACTTTCAGCATCATGTCCCTCTCAGTTGCAATTAGAACAAATTGAGGATTTGTCTTTATACCCCCCCCCCTAAATTTCGACTACCTGCTCGAATTGAAAAACTCATAGGATTGCCTCTTTCTTCCTTGGTTCGTGTCATAGTTTACACCCGCTCTTGCTGAACAACCATAGCATAGGCACGATTCAAATTGGGCAAGGGTTCAGTGCTCAAAATATTAGAGCGCACTGTTCCGTATCCTTCTTCATCCAAGCCCATCAAAAACTGATGAACTCTCTCTTCTTCACGCTTTCTTTCCAATTCAATGGTAAGATTGCATTCAGAACTCCGCATGATACACACCGGTATCTGATCATAGTTGTTTATTTCATCCCATAACATTTTGAGTCTTCCAAAATAGGACACGATCGGTTGACCTTCCTGCCTACAATTCGCCAGATCCGATCTCAGTTGCTGCATTCGTGGACCATTCCCAATCGAGAACCTCTGTTTAATATCCTCCCACAGATCCTTTACGTTCTCCATGTGAGAGATGGTTGAGCCAAGCGTCGGTTCAATGGTGTTAAAAACCTAAGAAACCAACATAAAGTTAACTGTCCACCAATCTTCGAGTTCCAGTGAGTCATCTGCTGGTTGCTTGATAGATCCATCAATAAAACCATATTTCTTTTTGGCCCACAATGCAGTCCGCATAGCTTGCGCCCATTCTTCGTAATTCTCGCCCTTCAACTAAACTTGAGTAATCAAGTTACCTGGGTTGTCATTCGAATTCAGTGTGTAAGAACTAGAAGTTTTCTTCCCTGATCCAGAACTCTTATTTTTCTTTTCATTAGCCATGGCTCTGATACCATGTAAAAGAACTAAGAAATTTTGGAATAAGAATTCTGATTTTTATTGTCCCAGAAATCAAAGATATATATAAAAAATTACAGCTAACAAATAGGTTCCTAATCAAGCTAAACTACCAAAATTGTATCAAATCATACAACAAAAGGTAAGAATAGATATGCACACGAAAATTCCTAAACAAATGACCTAAATAAATGCAAAATATGTAGCAGCTAACAGCTGCCTTTCTAATATAATAAAAAAGAATTTAACAAAATTAATAATGAGCGAGGTAAATAAAACACTTAGGTCTAGTTGTTATATCAATAATTGGCCCTATTTATTTAAATGTTATAATTGTCATTGAATGACATATTTTATTGGCCTAATAAACCAAAAATTTTAATGAACCAATATTCTAGTAATTTGAAAGCTTTTCATTGCCCAATTAAGCAAAAACTTAATGAGTCCATATTTTAAATTTTAAAAGATTAGTTTATATTGACATAATAAAATTGAAAAATTAGTGGCCCACACTTTTTAAATTTTCTTTAAGTAATAAAAAAATATTCAAATTGTGAGTTAAAAACACAAAACACCTTGGTATAAATATTGCATACATCTAATTCTGAAGTCGAGTGTTGAAACAGAGCCTCAAGCCCTCTAAAATTTTAATTTTTATTTTAGAAGACTTTAAATATAGGCATATTCTTAACTTTCTTTCACTCTAGTCTCAAAATAATCTTAACAAAATTTTAAAAGATTGATTTTTTTTTAGTAGCCCAATTAATAAAAAAAACTTGAAGAGCCCATATTCTAATGATTTGAAGTTTATTTTTTTATTAGCCTAATTTATTTGAAATATTGATTGCCGATATTTTTTAAAATTTATTTTTAAGTAATAAAAAAGAATTTAAAATGAATTAAATTATGAGTGAGATATATGAAACACCTAGGGCTAGTTGTATATTCATCATTGGCCCCACATATCTAAATGTTATAATCATAATTAATTGATATTTTTTATTGGCCCTATAAAGCTAAAAAATTTAATGGATTAATATTCTAGTAATTTGAAAGTTTTTTTATTGAGCCAATTAAACAAAAAATTAATGAGTCCATATTTTTATATTTAAAACATTAGTCTTTATTGACTTAACAAATTAAAAAATTAGGGGCTCACATTTTTAAAATTTTCCTTTAAATAAAAAAAATTAAAGATTTATGTTGTGAGTTAAATATACAAAATATTTACGTATAAATGTTGAATCGGCCTTATAACGAAATCGAGTGTTGAAACAGAGCCACAGTTCCTTCAAAATTTTAATTTTTAATTTAGAAGACTTTAAATATGGGTATATTCTTAATTTTCTCTCACATTAAGCCTCAATAAATTATAACAAAATTTCAAATATTGATTTTTTTATTAGCCCAATTAAATAAAAACTATAATGAGCCCATACACTAATAATTTGAAGCTTTTTTTATTGGCCTTGGGTGAAAATTTTGCCCAATATTTTTTAACTTTAATTTTAAGTAATAAAAAAAAATTAAAAATAATTAAATTATGAATGAGATAAATAAAATATCTAGGTATAGTTGTTATATTCATCATTGGCCCCACATATTAAATGTTATAATTATCATTAATTAATATTTTTATTGGCTCAATAAAACATAAAATTTTAATGAGCCAATATTCTAGTAATTTAAAAGTTTTTCATTAGTCCAATTAAATAAAAAATTAATGAGCCCATATTTTAGTTTTTAAAAGATTATATATTAACTTAACAAAATTAAAAAAAATCAGCTGTTTACATTTTAAAAATTTTTTCCTTAAAGTAACGAAAAAATATTTTAAAAAGATTCAAATTGTGAGTTAAATACATAAAACACCTTGGTGTAAATGTTGTATCTATCTAATATCGAAGTCGAATGTTGAAATTGAGCCACAGGCCCTCTAAAATTTTAATTTTTATTTTAAAAGACTTAAAATGTGGATATGTTTTTAACTGTCTCTCACATTAAGCATTAATCAATTGTTAACAAAATTTTAAATGATTAATTTTTTTATTAGCCCAATTAAATAAAAAAAATATAATAAGCCCATATTCTAATAATTTGAAATTTTTTATTTGCCTAATTTAGTTGAATAATTTGTTGCCAATATTTTTAAAATTTAATTTTAAGTAATAAAAAAGAATTTAAAAATAATTAAATTATGATGTAGGTAAATAAAAAACCTAGGTTGATTTGTTATATCCGCTATTGGTCCGTATATCCAAATGTTACAATTATTATTAATTAATATTTTTTATTGGCCCAATATAAGAAAAAAAATTTAATGTATCAATATTCTAGTAATTTAAAAGTTTTTTTTGTTGGCCTAATTAAATAAAAAATTAATGAGTCTATATTTTATTTTTTAAAAGATTAGTTTTTATTGACATAAAAAAATTGAAAATTATTGGCTCACATTCTTAAAATTTTCCTTTAAGTAATAAAAAAAGTATTTTAAAAAGATTCAAATTATGATTTAAATACACAAAATACCTAGGTTTAAATATTTTATCTGTCTAACACTGCACTCGAGGGTTGATATAGAGCCATAGCCCCACCAAAATTTTAATATTTAGAATGTGGGTATGTTCTTAATTGTCTCTCACATTTAGCCTTAATAAATCTTAACAAAATTTTAAAAGTTTGATTTTTTTTAATAGCTCAAATAAATAAAAAATTTAATAAGCCCAAATTCTATTAATTTGAAGTTTATTTTTCTATTGGCTCAACTTCTTTTGCAAAATTCGTCAACATTATTTTTTAATTTTATTTTTAAGCAATAAAAAAAAATTTAAAAGGAATTAGATTGTGAGTAAGATACATAAAACACCTAGATCTAGTTATGTCCATCATTGGCCTCATATATCAAAGGTTTAATTGCAAAAAAAAAAATATAAAGTTTGTCAATTTTTGCAATTAAACCCTGAAGTTGACATAATTGCCAATTAAACCCTCATGTTTGAATGATTTTTTTCAAATTGATTTGACCGTCTATAAGCCATTAGTATACTTTAATAAACCATAAATTACTAGCTAAATTCTGTTATGTAGACAAAATTACCCCATACCATTCTAATTAATCTACACATTCAAGCAAATATATACTTGTTCACTATTATTAATCAACGTATCATTTAGATCACACTTTTCACTAAGGTGCATCCATTTCTCACTAGTTTACTTGTTAATCCCCTCCAACTCTATAATTTTCTTCTTAAGAGCATTTCTTTGCTGAAGTAAATATGTCAGTAGCTCCTTTCTTCAGCCATTGCAAGGTGGATCAAACCATTGGAGAAAAGAAAAGTTATTTCCTTGAATCAATGCCTATTAATATCAACTATCAATAAACTTATAAAATGCAGCTCTCAATAAAAATAGTCAAAACAAAAGCCATTACAATTACCTCCTTAGTATAACATACTAACAGTTTATTTACGGTGAAGTCAATTTGAGACATCAATCAATCGTGGGAGTTTAATTGGCGATGACACAAACTTCAGAGTTTAATTGTAAAAATTAGCAAATTTCATGATTTGTGTAACACTCCTTACCCGATCTACAGTGTAGCTGAGTAAGAAGTGTCACATTTGGTGTCGGAGTACTCTATCTTATCTTGTCTTATTCATTATTAATTTAAACTCCATTTATTGATGATATTCCATTTATTAGTAATTTTTTTTTAAAAGGAGAAATGGACAGAGTTCCCCCGTTTTATTACCTTCGACCTGTTAATCAATTACCTGTTTATAAATCTCATCATAATTTCAATCAATTCAATTCATGTCATTTCTCACATCATCATGTATTCATATACTCATTTTATGCATAATCCCATCTCATTTCATTCATAATGTTTATGTACATAATTTACATCAATATATTACAATCCCCAAAATTTAATTACAAACTTTATGATTAAATACAAAATGCAATGATAAAAAGATTTCCTGTAGCTCATGGGCCCTACCAAAATATGCTGCTGAGGTAACAACTCTCCTACTGCAGATTTGAGCATTACTGATCCTTGTTTCCAGTACCTACGCGTGAACAAACCAACGCGCTAAGCATATTGCTTAGTGGTGCAATAAGATAATGTAAATAAACTAAACAATAAAAGTACACGTTTCATGTGCTTAATATCATAAATATTATGTTTATGTAATTCATTCACATATCTATGTATATTTCAGGTTTACACATTTTTGGTGATCTTTGGAACATTTAGTTCATTTGGATCTTTTTCATTTATTTAGTTAACATCTAATCTTATTGTTACTTTTCAATACCCAAGTAACCTATAACAGATTGTTAAGTCTAGATACACGAGAGTATACTAGTTAGACACCCATGTGCCTATCAGGTATACCTATGTCAGGCATAAAGCCAGCAGGCAGGCATAAAAGCCAGTAAAACATGTCAGGCATAAAGTCAGTGGGCAGGCATAAAGCCAGAAGAATAACCATATCAGACATATATTGTCTATCAATGATCATCCATGAAGTATGCTAAAAAACTATGGGCAGTACTGCATCTGTGGTCCCTAATTGGCATGCCAATCGATCCAACCTACACACTAATGTCTAGGCATACAAGGGCAAATTTATATCATTATGTGTTCATTAATCTCAATATTTAATCATATATGTTATTCATGCTTCATACCATTAGTACACTATTCATAGTTGGAACATAAGTCCCAATCACCTATTCATGTGGTTCATATGATCATTAATCCATTCATGTTAATTTCTTATCACATTCCAAATCATTTATGAAAGTTTCATAAATTTCCAGAATTAATGTTTAAATTTTCCTAGCAATTTAGCCAAGATGTAAATTCAATTTGTCCTCACTTTCTTCATGTAAGTTGTTCCTCTATGTTTGAACTTTAATTCCCTTTTTGAATCATTCAATTTGAGGTTTTATAGCTCTAGTTATTGTTGTAGACACCATATTTTGGTCGACCTTCGAATGTAAGGTTCTTTTAAAATTGAAACTTCATTGTGTTATCCGTTCTTGACTGATGTCCCAATCACTGGTAGCTTTTGCGAACTCACCAATGGCTCGTCTCTAGAATAAATCAATCTCATGCTCAAGTTAGATCGCTTTCCGATGCCTTGGTCTTTATCTGATGAGTTTGAGTCAAGATTGAATCTCTGGACCATCCAATCTTGCCTGCTGTTGTTCTCCAATCTCTCTATGTACAAATACCGCAAAATTCCATCTGAATAGTATTGTGATCGGGTATCTCGCTTGAATTGCCCAGATATTCCTCAAATGAAGTTAAGGTTTTATCCGGTCTCTAAATAATGATTCCGACCTTAAAAAGTTCAAGTCATTTTTAAATCTTTACAATTCTAATATTCTAAAGTTTCATTCGGTATTTGGTCATGGCCCCGTCTGATCTCATGTTCACGTGTAATGTTTTTCCGATCTGTTGGAATAGCTTGATATCCTATGATTAATAACCACTCTCAGGTTTAATGTTCAACTGTATTCAATCGATTAAGTACTCAGGCAATTTGGTTTGGATGCTTTTCGATCTTATTAAGAAATTAAACATAAAAGACTTTGATTCATTTCAAAATCAAAACGTACAAGTCATTTGGCAGGAGGGTCTCCCCTAACCTGCTCTCCGGGTACATTATCAGTTTTATCATCCTCTCTCTCTCTCTCAAGCTCCTCCTCACTTTCCTTTAGACCTCTAGGGACAAGATCCACCATCCAGGAGAAGTCTTCCTCAGGATAGCGCGTCATAAGCTCGGCTAGAAGATCGCCATGAGCATTCACATAAGCACCAACTTCTCTCGCCATGGCCTCTTCTTCTTTCACTTTGATCTCCTCGGTAAGACGAGTGACATCGGTAGTTTGGCAGGCCCGAGCATCTTCAAGTTCTCACTCCAGTTCAGCTATCCTATCCTCATAAGATTCCGTTTGACCTTCTATCTCGGCAATGTAGTCTTGAGCAGATGAAAGTTGGGTTTTGGCAGAAGCTGTGTCCTGGACCGCCTTCAGAATTTTTTGTCTTAAGGGATTAGCCTTTTCTCTGATCATATGTTGATTCACAAGGCTTTCTACACTCAAGCTCATCATTTGAGTTAGGAGGTCATCAATGCTATCAGGAGTCAGTCAATTCCGGTCATCCGAAAAGCAAGTGGTGGCACCCAAAACCTTGGCCAGTCCAGGATTCCCTCGAACTGAGTGATTCTTCTCCAGTAAGTGGATGAGGACCTGGGCACCACAAGAGAGGGTCCTCATAGTAGGTTGGGAAGACCCTCCTTTCGCACTTAAAGAAATCGATAGAGGCGGTGGTTCATCTTGTTGAAGAGGGGAAGGAGCGATCTCTATCTCTGGGGTTGGCTATTCTGAAGGTTTGGACGAAGAGCCCAGCCCTTCTATTGAGTCACGCCTCGGTGTCTGGGATACAGCAGCAATTTTCATTTCTCAAACTTTCCCGACGACCTCCCTTTTCCGCTTACGGCTCTCCTTCGCACTCTCGTCTCTCGCCATACTTGCATAGAAAATAAGTTAGTGAGATCACCAAAATCAGGAGACTGAAGATTTAGGTTATATTGATCCTAGGTCCAAGGTCAGAGAGCTGCAGCTCATAATCCTCATAGGCAATCATTTGCATTAGCCATCACTTCAGTTCGGCCATAACAGCATCTAAACATGAATACTTGTGAGTGGTCGCCTAATCCTTCAATTCCTTTATTATGGCGTCCTCGTCTCTATTTAAGGTGATTTTCCTTGGAATGGAAGGGACCAGGTACTGCCCACTGCGTGGGATACCCTCAAAGCCATTCAGGATCTTGCTCCTCAATATGAAGAACCGATTCTTCCAATTCTTCAATGAAGAAGGGAGATCGGTAAAAAGCCCACAGTGCGGCTTGGCTTGGAAAAACCAATACTCATCATCCTTCTGTTGAGCGAGCCTATGCAACTTAGCGAAAACCTTTGCTGTAGGCTCGAGCTTCTTAGCTCGGCATAAACCTCTGAAAGCCACCAGAGTCCACCAAGATTTCAGGTGCACTTGGGCCACACAGACATGATGAAACTTCAAAATGGCTCTAAAGAATTCATCCAGGGGGAACCGAAGCCCGACCTTCAGTTGTTCTTCATATACCATGATCATGTCATTTTCTTCAAAGAAATTATTAGCTCGGAGATCACCATGACATATGAAGAGCTCGAAGGAGTCAGTCCGAAGGTTGTATTCTTGACTAATGGACTGCAGATCAGTCTCCTTGAGGATCGATGGCAACTTATCCACGGGTAAGTTTTCTTTCCCTGAAAAAGATGCTTATTTTGACTTAGCCACCTGACCATGGGTTGGGACAGAGGTTGTAGAAGGTTTGGGTCACCCGCTCAACTTGACCACCTCAACTTCGTTCGATGTCCATAAGATATGAACGGAGGAAGGACTAGCAGCTCTCTGACCGTTGGTACCGCTCATTTTCAGAAAACGAGAGTGAGAACCAACCAAGAAAAGATCAAAACCCTTACCGGAGTGTGAATCGGTGCCTGAAAAGTTTAAAAAGCGAGAGGGAATGTTGAAGTCGCTAGAGGAAGGTATGAAAATGACATAAGGGAACAAATGGCTAACCTTTCCCCTATTTATAACCGTCTGAGCATTAAATGCTCACGATGTCTCAAGTGACGCATCAATTAGCAGAACCAGGCCGCCTCCATGACACGTCACAAGAAGATTCTAGAAACATAGTATAAAGGTCAGATAAATGAGATCGGTCAACAAAGGTTATCAGAATGAACAAGTTTCCAAACCCACGGATCGGCAAATGGCAATTCGTCTAAGGATCAGATCGGGCACATTTATCAGAGATCAGAAAAATAACCAATGCAATAATAAAACAAAAACATTCAAGTAAAATTTCATTCCATTTCCAAAAGATCAAATTACATCATTTGGGCAATCTCAAAAAATCAGATTAAATCATTTGGGCAATTCCAAAAAATCAGATTACATCATTTGGGGATCTCAAAAGATCAGATTACACTATTTGGGCGTTCTCAAAAGATCAGATTTGTCACACCCTACCCCTCAGTAAGATGTAACATGATCTCGTAGTACATCTATTGAATTACCATACTTTGCCTACCGGTAACCCATTAAATATACTACAAGAGATTTTAAAATAATTCTCTTACTTTTTGAAAGTGGTGAGCTTTTATAGCAGGTATTAAAAACATTTACTTAAAGTTTAAAGACTAGGTAAAATTTTTGTCCATTTTTATTTTTACGCAAATTTTGAAAAATTTTCGGCAGAGTGCTGTCTATATTTGGGAAAAACAGTTCTTCAAACACCTGTAAAAATACTTCTAATAATTCATTTCATCAAAATCAACCACTACCACAATACAAATCAACATCATTTCTCCCAACTTCATAATTCAAAAATAATTCTCAATTCAATTGTCTTCAAAAATAATATTAAATAACTTTATTCATATTCCACTAAAGAAAAATTAATTTACATTCATTACAAAACTCAAAAATAAGTTTAAACATTACAATAATTTGTATTTCATTACATACCGAAATACTATTACAAGAGTTTTTATAAAATTGCTCAAATAATTTACATACATATATTTACATGCATAATCAAAATCTAATATACAAGGGTATACCTGTAATATACCTGAGGCTAGTTACAAGCAGTTTTCAAGGTGTAGCTGCAGAAATCTCACTCAACTGCTCTATCTCTACTCTTACCTGCGATAGCATATAAAGCTATCGCTGGGGGGTGAACTCAGTGGTGCACAACTATAATTTAAAATATAATACAATATACATTGACAATAATTATACCAAAAACTTTGGAATCTCAAAATTTAACCAATTTCCAAATGTCAAAATTTTCACTACCACTAATAATAGTCACTTGCTAAAATAACCTTGACCAAAATTTCAATTTATCAAATCACAACTGAACAATAACAATAATTCCTGTAATTATAGAAATAAAAAATTACTTTAACAAAATCATTTGTACACAATCTCATTTAAATTCACAATTTCTTATCAATCAAAACCCATTTTTTATCTCACTAACTATGCAAGATTAATCTGAAAGGGCCATCTTCGGGGTGATTCTAACTCCCTATGGTCCGGAGAGGTCGAATCGGTCGGGGAGGTCAAATCGGGATTCTAACTCCCTATAGTCAGGGAGGTCGAATCATCGTGCACAATACACAACACAATAATGAAACTTCCGATGGGACAATAACAAAAACTTATATCTAACCTCTAATAAGAGGAGAATCTAAGCTTGTGCACATACCATGGTATTCACAACAAAACAAAGATAACTCCATTGTCTCATCAACAAATGATATAAAGACGGGTAATAACCTAGTCAAGCATCTATAGTGAGATATAAAACCATATCATGCATTTCTTTGTCCTTTTTGTGAGCATAAATTACAACACAATATTAATTCAAGATAAATTCCAATATTCCATAATTTTTTTATGCTCATCACAATCCAAAACAAAATTTTATATTTTATTCATGCAAATTGCCCATCATAATTCAAAACATAATTCCAACGCAATTTTTCAAACATAATTTATCCAGTCCAAAACAGTATTCAATAATTATTGAAATAATATTTCACGAAGCTAAACTCATGCTTGCTATACCAATTTCAATAATTATTGAAATAAATCCTATAATTGATAAACATAGTGCATAAGGAAAAATAAAATCATTTAATTACATAAAATATTCAAAACAAATTCAATTAAAAACTAGTTGTGCACAAACCTCTTTTGTCAACTCAATTTACTCAAACTTTCATTTCTCCTTTGAAGATCCCTTTCTAACTGCAACACATGAATTTAAAGTTCTTCAGTATCTATTTCTAATACTTAAATTCTAATAATTTCTTTGCAGACTTATCTTACCTATTACGATTTATAATTTTTGGGTCTTTCACATTTTTGTGTATGGTGGCACTATTCATGTCAAAATATTGACTTTTCTATACTTAATAGGTTTATATACCACATTTTGGGTGTCAATTTTGTGGCATTGATTGCCAATTCAATTTCTAAGTCTCCTAAGAGAAATTATAATTTTTTAGATTTGGCCCCCTGTTTTCTATTATTCCATTGGTATGGTTACTATGAGAATTTGGCTAAGTATACTTCATCAAAGTTGTTCCTTATTGTCTTAACTTTATTTTCCTTTTTGAGTCACTCTATTTGGAGTTTTGAAGCCCAAGTTATGAATATTTTTCTAAGGCTGACCAGATTTGATGTTACCCAGAATTCTGAGCATTTTCTGGATACTGTAAGTTTTGGTGTGCTGATTGTAGGTGACTTTTTGGATAGGTTATGGTCTGAATTTAGGTTTGTGTTCTTCATAAAAGTTGTAGTGCTATGTCTCAGCTTTCATAGTTATAAAATTCAGGTCATTTGGACCTTCTTAGACCAAGTTATGACCGTTAGAACAAGTACTGTTCATATGGTCAGTTTTGTACAATGGCAATGTGCCTAATCCGGGTTTGACCTAATTTTACACCACTTTGTGTTCAGTTTTAGGTCAAGTTTTCTTCACCAAAAATGTTGCATTATATGTCTAATTTCACCTCCAATTGGCCTTCTACCAATTGGAGCAACAGAATTCACTTTATGGGCTATTAACCTAGCTGGACTCATTAGTCCATAATTCAACACAATGACTCACTAAAATTCCATAAATTTATTTCATTCATTTGGCATCAATTCTTATTAATTGCACTTCATGTTACCTTAATTTACCATCATCATAACAATTGAGTAACTTATCATGAAAACCCTAACTTCACCCAAACCCTAATCTTTACTTTATACTTCATACAATTTCAAGCTATCTCACTTCACAATTCATGCTTACTACATCACCACACCTTACAATTCATGTTCAATTCAAATAAACACCATGAAACCCTAATTCATCACATGTTGGCTGAATTCTATATAGTCCCTTAACTTATAATTTGTTTTACTTTTCAACAATTTCTTACTCAATTCAATTACCTAAGCATGAATATAAAGAAAAATTTGAAGAACTATCACTAACCTTTTCTTGAATTTCCAATCTTCTATTTCTTTCACTTTCTCCCTTTCTTTCTTATTCCAACCTTCTCACCAAGGTCTAGTTAAGGGTGTTTAGTGGATAATTTATGAAATTTTAGGGTGAGGTTAGGAGTTTGAAAGCTTGAGCAAGCTTGGTTATGGAGGATTTTTTTGAGAGAGAGAGCCAAAAGAGAGGGATGGCTAATTATAGGGAAGAAGAAAGTGTATTTTCTTTTTAAATTTTTATCTTTATTAATATGTAATTATCCTTAAATTTTCATAATATAAAATTATATTTTTAATGAGATCATGCTTATGTCATGGGGGTGATATCATAATTCTTATTTTAGTTTCTTTTCTTTTCCTTTGTTTTTCCATAACTTTTTCAATTTAAATTTATACTTCAAAATTTTAATTTCTCATATTTTATTGGACAGTTAGGTCATGAGTCACTTTTAGGGGTAAATTGACCAATTTGCCCCTTGCCGGTCTGATTCGGTTTGCAAATAATTTGATATTTCTTCCGGATCCCTGACTTAATTATTTGACATACTTAAAAATTCTTTTTCATGATTTTCTTTTTTCCCACTATGTTCGCAATAGTCCTAAGGACCGCGGCGTCACATTTTTCGATTCAGAATTCGGGTTGCGATCGACCTCGCAGTCATTTCCCGGGAAGGTCACCCATCCCTGTGACTCTTGGCTCATTTAAATTTTTATGCTTTGTTTTTCTTCTTTATACTTAGCTATTTGCCAATTATTAATTATTTGCGTTCAGGGCTTACTAGTTGTCTTAGACGTGATTCTAATCCCCTTAATTTTCCGGATCGATACTGGTCACCTGAATAGTAAAATATACCAAGCTATGTAAATAGGGGTGTTACAAGATTAAATCATTTGGGTGATCTCTCAAAATCAGCACTACATTCTGCCTAACTTAAGACTACTCCGAAGCCCAGAATTCTGGCTTATGTCAAAGCCTAGTCTTGTGGCTAAATCAAAGATGTGTTTGATCAGAAAGCCAACAATAAATACTAGGCAGATGTACAGCTCAGATGGGGAGACTATGACTCTCATGATATTGAGCGGTGTCATTTTCGATCTCATCAACCAAAACCGAGCTGTAATCGGGACCCTCGAGGTGATAAGAAACCAAGTGAACTTCAAGGGGCAGTCACTGATATTAAGATTGAAATTAGCGGTCCTCTTGTCAGAGATCAGTCTACGAGCCATGCTGATGGGCCGACTTGAGATCAGTGCGGTAATTGGTTTCGACCTTGATCAGTTAATTAGTCCAGTTCTCTCACCATCATCGGATGACATCCTCATGAATCTCTGATCACCAGAGTTGCTCATTTTCAAGAAATGAATGAAGAAAGCATTCGAAACAAGATTAAAGTGGTTGTCATGGGAAAGATTCTTGCCGGAAAAGCCAAGAACTGAAGAATGAAACATTGAAGATTCATCAGAGAAAGTTGTGAATATGCAAAGGAAAATCCCTCGGCATATATATAGGGCCCCGGCATTTATTGCATACAAAACTCGAAGCAGATGCATCAGTAACTGAAGAATTTATTACTTTGACCGATACAGGTTAGATGGAGAGGAAAGATCAGGAATAAGAGTGATCGAGAAACAACAAAGGACCCGATGCAAGAGACAAAGATCGAAATAATGACCCTAAAAGGGGTTGGTCATAATGGGAAGATTGAAAGTGAAGGAACGAAAGCGTGAAAAACACAAGTTTATACCATTGAATTCAAAAATTTTCACCTAGGGTCACATGCATCATGCAAGATTTATTTTTATCTATTTGATTTCAATGATAAACAACATATTAACACTCTTTTAATATGTTTTTGGATCTGTATTTGCCATTTAAGATTTTAAAATTAATCAGATTAATTTTAGAACCCTAGATTAAATCAAGAACGATTACACTAACCTCTTGATGCAATCGCAATGTCTGCGCCTTTGAGATTCGTCTTCAGGACAGCAGATGTTGTCCCTCTAGCTTGTCCACACTAAGAACACCTATGGCAGCCCTTGAACAGCTTCTAAAGCCTTTTCTATTAATTAGAAATTCAAGTTATGCCTTTTAAGAGATTAGAGATGTAAACAGGACACTAGAAACAATTTCTAGTGTTCTTAATTCAAGAGATTGATGGCTAATCTCTTTGAATTGATGAGAGATGAAGAAGAATAGATAAAAAGCCTCAAAGTGGCGTGACAAAGGAGAGGAGTGGCTGCTGGTTGTATTTTATTTTCTCATAACAACACTTAAATAGCTAGGTTAACACATTAAACCCTTGCCACATGTCACCCTTTGATTAGCTCTAGGTTTAAGTGACCCAATCACATTGTGCCAAGTGTCAAACCTATATGTAATCTTGATTTTAATCATCTTACATGATTAAAAAAACATTTGGCAAGCTTATGTGTTATGCCATGTGTCACCATCTCATGGTGCCACGTGTCACACTGCAAAATGACCAAAATGCCCCTGTGTCTTAATTTTGAGTTCTCAACCCAAAATAATTATTTTTCTTCTTCTAATTAATTTATATCAAATATAAATTAATTAATTAATCTCTATTAATTAATTTCTCATTAATTAAATTCATATTTAAACACTTTAAATATAAATTTAACTTATATTATACATCCAATAATCTAGATTTGGTTTCAAGTCATGCTAGGGACTTTGCAAACTAATTGCAAACCAAACCTATTTAATTAATCAATTAAACTCTTTAATTAATTAATTAAATCATATTTAATTAGGTGATAACTTGTGTATGTGTGTGACTTACTAGGCTCATCACTAATTGGTAATGAGACATAATATCAACTCTTAATATCATCAGAACTCTTTCTTACCATAAATGATTTCTCTAAATCATTTTATGAACCTCATAGACCATGGTTAACACCTAGCATAGCATGCCATGGCCACCCAATTAGTAATAAGGTTTACCTTAAATGAACCTATAAGCATATGTTACCATGCACTAGAATCTCTCTATTACAAAATCCCAACTCCAGCTAGAGTCATGGTTTATGTCAAACTCCATTTGCTATGAATTTTATGTTCTCTTTTAATTCCAGTTCTTGATTAAAAAGATTTTCTCATCAGAAACTCTTTTCTGAATAAATCTATCTGTCCTGGCCAGGAACTTGAAACATCAAGAACAATTAAATGAACATAGGATTTTATCTCTATTTACTTAGAGGAACAGATTCCATCTTGATCAACACCTACCTTCATATATAACTAGTAGGAGCCAACACATGCCCATATACCCATACACAGTACAAGTATGAAAGCAGTATCAAACTCAAACTACCTATATACAAGATAACTGTGCTACCTCTGGTCTAAAGATTATATGCACTGATATGATTTATGACAAAACATTGACAAGAGTAAACTCCATGTGCTTGTCATAACTGTCACTGGTTCGGCCTACTTATCATTTATAAGTGCCTATCATGTTTGTTATATGGCATGAGACTCACCATTCCATCTTATTTATATCTCATATAAATAACTTGGGAACAAACATGAATACAATCTTCTGGATAAGTCATGTCCTTTTTATAAAGTATCCTCGATTGTGAACCTATTTATGATACTTCGTGCTAGAAATATTGTCACTCATATTCTTAACAACTTAAGAATAATATTTCTAACAAAATATCAATGGACCTTTTCTATTACACATAAATATATTATGTAAACGGAAAAGTGGAAATGCCTTTTATTAATAAAAATATGCACAAGATACATACTAAATGATATGCTCTAAGGCATACTACTAACAATCTCCCACTAACACTAGAGCCATTCATTACAATATCTTAGACCTATCTTCTCAAGATGTCGGTCTAACTGAGTCTGTGACATAGGCTTAGTGAATGGATCAGCTGGATTTTCAGCTGATGCTATTTTCTGCATGGCTACATCACCTCGCCCAACTATTTCTCTGATAATGTGGTAGCGCCTTTCTATGTGTTTGGATTTCTGGTGAGACCTTGGTTCCTTAGCCTGTATGACTGCTCCATTATTGTCACAGTGTAGTGGAACTGCTGACTCAATGGAAGGAACTACTGTAAGTTCTGTCACGAACTTATTTATCCAAACAGCTTCCTTTGCAGCATCTGATGCAGCAATATACTCAGCCTCTGTAGTGGAATCTGCAGTCGTGCTCTGTTTGGAACTCTTCCAACTGACTGCACCTCCATTACAAATGAACACATATCCAGAGGTAGACTTTCTATCATCGATATCTGATTGGAAATCGTAATCGATAACCATCCAATTGCAAGTCTCCACCTCCATAAATCAAGAATAAATCCTTAGTTCTTCTCAAGTACTTAAGAATATTCTTGTGACTATCGATGTTCCAAACTTGGATTGGATTGATACCGCTAGTCAAACTAATAAAGATATGCGATATCCGGCCTAGTACACAACATTGCATACATTAAACTTCCAATAGCCGAAGCATATGGAATCCTGGCCATCTTATCTCTTTCTTCAGGTGTCTTTGGAGACATCTCTTTAGAAAGATAGATACCATGTCTCACTGGTAACAATCCTCTCTTGGAATCAAGCATGTTAAACCTCTTTAACACCTTTTCCAAGTATAGACTTTGGGATAAACCAATTATTCTTTTCGCTCTATCTCTATAGATGCGAATTCCAAGAATATAGGTTGCCTCCCCTAAGTCTTTCATGGAGAATGTATTTGACAACCATACCTTTATAGTCGTCAACATACCTGTGTCATTACCCATCAACAGTATGTCATCCACATATAAGACAAGGAAAGTGATAGCACTGTCACTAACCTTCTTATATACACATGGCTCATCCTCATTTTTGATAAAACCAAAGGATTTAATGGCTTCATCAAAATGGATGTTCCAACTCCTCGAAGCTTGTTTCAACCCATAAATGGATCGCTTTAGCTTGCATATGTTGGAACCATCTTGGGATTCAAAAACCTAGGTTGTTCCATGAAAATGTTTTCTTCAATGTATCCATCGAGAAAAGCTGTTTTGACATCCATCTGCCAAATCTCATAATCATAGTATGCAGCTGTTGCTAATAAAATCCTAATTGATTTAAGCATGGCAACAGGCGAGAAAGTCTCCCCATAGTCGATTCCTTGCCTTTGGCGAAACCCTTTCGCTACTAGCCTTGCCTTATAGGTCTCTACCTTTCCATTAGAACCAATTTTCTTCTTGAAAACCCATTTGTTCCCTATAGGTATAATACCTTCAGGTGGGTCAACAAGATCCCAAACTTGATTCTTATACATGGAATCAATCTCGGATTTCATAGCATCAATCCATTTTGAAGAGTCTATATCTGATATAGCTTCTTCATAAGTAAGTGGATCATCTCCACGATCTACTTCTTCATGAGTAGACAACTCTTGTTCTTCTTCATGAAGAAAACCATATCTCACTGGTGGGTGAGATACCCTGGTTGTTCTACGAGGAACAGCTGTAAATGTTTCATCAACGGGTATAGGTTGACTAGATGGATCTATATCCATCTGATCTGTTGGTTGGTCAGAATTCTCTAATTCTAACTCTATTTGCCTTCCTTTGCCTCCTTCTTGAACAAACTGTTGTTCAAGAAATGTGGCATCTCTACGTATCACAATCTTTTGTGAAGTAGGCAAATAAAAATAATATCCAAAACTATCTTTTGGATATCCAACAAATCGACCTTTTTCTGATCTGGTCTCTAATTTATCAGTGTTCAGCTTTTTAATATAAGCTGGACAACCCCAAATCTTAACATGGGTAAGACTTGGTTTTCTTCTATGCCATATCTCATAAGGTGTGGAAGAAACTGATTTTGATGGAATCCTATTCAGAATATACAAAGCTGATTCTAATGCAAATCCCCAAAAGAAGATTGGCATATCAGTATAGCTCATCATACTACGTACCATATCCAATAGGGTACGATTTCTCCTTTCAGAAACACCATTCAGCTGTGGCGTTCCTGGAGGAGTCAGCTGAGAAACAATGCCATGCTCTCTCAAGTATTCATCAAATTCAGTACTCAAATATTCACCTCCACGATCTGATCGAAGAGCTTTAATACTCTTTCCTGTTTGATTTTCTACTTCAGATTTAAATTCTTTGAACTTTTCAAAAGATTCATGTTTGTATTTCATCAAATACAAATACCCAAACCTTGATTTATCATCAGTAAAGGTAATAAAATAATGAAAACCCCTTCTAGCCATTTCTTTAAATGGACCACATATATCACTATGTATTAGCTCCAAAATATTTTCAGCTCTTAGCTCTTGTCCAATAAAGGGTGATCTAGTCATTTTGCCCTGAAGGCAAGATTTACAAGTTGGAGTAGGCTCAGAGCCCAATGAGGATAGAATCCCCATTTTCTCCAGTTTTGCATTCCTATCTTCTGCAACATGACATAACCTTAAGTGCCAAATATATTTTGAACTTGAGTTGGTTTTCACCATGGCATTGCATTCTTTTAGATCACTTGCATTCAATTTGTGTTTGTCATTATTATCCAAATAATAAAGACCATCATTCATATAACCCGAACTAACATATTTATTTCCAAAATAAATATTGCAAACATCATCTGTGAACTGAAATTCATATCCATTTCTAGTCAAACTAGATATAGAAATGATGTTCTTAAAAGCATGAGGTACATATAAAATATTATCCAAACACAAAACATGTCCAAACATGTAAAAAGATTTAGATCCTATGGCTAAAGCTTCAACAGTTGAGCTATTGCCAATCTGGACTCTAATATCTTGAGAACGCAAGCTGCTACTGTTTGCTAGTTCCTGCATATCATTAGAAATGTGAGAACTAGCACCAGTATCTAAAACCCAAGCTGTAGATGAACTATGAGTATCATCAGAATCTAAATAACAAGATATGGACATACCTTCCGAAGTTTTATCCTTCTTGTCATTCAGAGAAGCAAGATACTCTAGGCAGTTCCTTTTCCAGTGCCCATCCTTTTGGTAGTGGAAACACTTTTCTTTGCCTCCATCAGCTTTAGTCTTCCTTTTCTATTTAGCTATTTTCTTGGAAGGACCAAGAATCTGAGGTTTCTTTTTCTTATTGCCCTTCTTCTTATTGGACTTTCCAGCAGAAGAAGTGCAACCAAAGCTACCTCTTTTCCTTTATTGCCTAGCATATTCTTTTGGGCAATAACCAGCATGTTGAGTAAACCAGCTAAGGTGCATTCCTGTCTAGTCATATGGAAATTTGTCACAAAATTCCCAAAAGACTCAAGAAGGGACTGAAGGATCAAATCCATCTGTAGTTGGAAATCCATGTTGAAGTCAAGATGTTCCAACTGCTTAATCAGCCGAATCATCTTGTGGACATGATCCTCAACATTCTATCCCTCAGACATCCTCATACGGAATAGCTGTCTAGATATCTCATACCTAGCATTCCTGCTGTGCTCACCATACAACTCTTGTAGGTGAAGGAGGATCTCACTCGCACTCTGCATGTTCTCATGTTGCTTCTGTAACTCATTACTCATGGAAGCAAGCATGTAACACTTAGCTCTCATATCATGCTCCTTCCACTTGTCCAAAGTTTCATGTTCCTCTTGTGTGGCCTCTGGAGGTAAGGGACCAGGAACATTTGAATCTAGAACATATCCTATATGTTCAAGGTTCAGGACAAGTTTCAAATTTCTTAGCCAATCAGACAGATTAGGTCCTGTCAACCTATTGTGATCAAGTATGCTTGCAAGGATATTGGATGGTGGTGGTTGTTTTGTGCTCATTTTTATTAGAAAATTGACTGCAGAAAATAACTAGATTAATTAGTAAATGTATCATGTAATTAACCAAAATGATTATGGCCTTTTAATCAAATTGGTCCTGCCACTAACTTAGCGAATCCTACACTTCCAAAGTAGAAAACGGAAATCCTAGTTGGATGGATTTCTAGTGGGTGATTGAATTCTTATAATTCTATTGATCATCCTCAGGTACATACATTATTGGAATTATAATAAACTATAAGTGTGCAACTCCTTGCCCATCACATCTCATGTGAGGTTCAATCCTTTACTTAGCCTCTAATGCTCAAAATCTCAGGTACATCCATTATTGACTTATCTTGCATTAGTTAAGTTGATCCCATTGAGCCAGTAATTATGCAAATAATTTTAATGTCCTCAGGTACATCCAATATTGGCCACCAAACCATTTAAATATTTACAACATCTCATGCTTAACAATTATTCTTAAGAAAATCTCTTAAATTAATTGCATCTTATGCAACTATTTAAAATTTCTTAAAATAATTGCGCCAATGGGGGGCGTATGTTATAATTACTTTAATTATAGCATTTCCAACTTAATCATTTGTTTGGAAGATTTTATGGTCATTCTAATTACTATTAAGGTCTCACTTTACACATTATCCAATTAGCATGCATATATCATATAATAGCATACATTCCCATACATCTCATGCATTCATGGATAAGCAATAAATATGGTATGATCATGGACTTTCTAAGGGATTCAATTCTGAGCAGCCAAGAATTGAATCAGGGCATTTCTAGGTGCATTTCATTCATTCATTCATTTTACAAGAGTTACTGAAGGAGTACATAATCAACACTTGATCTTGAATTCCTCCCACTGGTCCCACCGATGCTCTTGACCTCCTTCAACTTCTTGCAATCCAATATTACATGGTAATCCTTGGCATACCAAGGCGAATTTACAAGAACTTAAATAAATGAAATTACAACCCAAAAATTATTACAAACTTAATAATACATGCCCAAAATAAATTAAAATAAATTAATTTATTTACAATCCCAAAGAAACATAAAAGAAATAAATCCAATCACATTGGTCTTTTATAGTCCATGATCATCCATCATGCATATCACTATTTAATAATTAAATTAAACATACATACTTAAATTAAATTGAATATCTCATATTCAACTTAAAAATTCAGATTTGAATCTCATTCAAATAAATTTAAAAATTCAGATTTGAATCTCATTCAAACAAATTTAAAAATTCAGATTTGAATCCCATTCAAACAACTTTAAAAAATTCAGATTTGAATCACATTCAAACATTTTTTAAAAAATCATATTTGAATCACATTCAAACATTTTTAAAAAATCAGATCTGAATTTTATTCAAACAATTTTAAAAAATCAGATTTAAATATGATTCAAACAACTTTAAAAATTCAGATTTGAATCACATTCAAACAACTTTTAAAATTCAGATTTGAATCACATTCAAACAATTTTTAAAATTCTGAATTGAATCATAATTTAATTGTGTGATTAAAATTCTAATTAAACAATTTAATTAGACATAGGATGAGCTTTTAGATCATACGACAATTGTAAATTAAAAAGCAAACCTTGCACCACCTTGAAGAACCATTGTTGCCGCCACCAATGGTGGCTTCACCTTGTGCGCCGCCACACATCCATTGCAACCAGCAATGGCTCAATCATCTCTTGATCAAATCACACAATTAAATCATATAATCAACAATCTAAATGGCAAATATAGTGGCTCTGATACCAATTGAAGGAACAGAAGCGTGAAAAACACAAGTTTATACCATTGAATTCAAAAATTTTCACCTAGGGTCACATGCATCATGCAAGATTTATTTTTATCTATTTGATTTCAATGATAAACAACATATTAACACTCTTTTAATATGTTTTTGGATCTGTATTTGCCATTTAAGATTTTAAAATTAATCAGATTAATTTTAGAACCCTAGATTAAATCAAGAACGATTACACTAACCTCTTGATGCACTGCATCGTGTCTGCGCCTTTGAGATTCGTCTTCAGGACAGCAGATGTTGTCCCTCTAGCTTGTCCACACTAAGAACACCTATGGCAGCCCTTGAACAGCTTCTAAAGCCTTTTCTATTAATTAGAAATTCAAGTTATGCCTTTTAAGAGATTAGAGATGTAAACAGGACACTAGAAACAATTTCTAGTGTTCTTAATTCAAGAGATTGATGGCTAATCTCTTTGAATTGATGAGAGATGAAGAAGAATAGATAAAAAGCCTCAAAGTGGCGTGACAAAGGAGAGGAGTGGCTGCTGGTTGTATTTTATTTTCTCATAACAACACTTAAATAGCTAGGTTAACACATTAAACCCTTGCCACATGTCACCCTTTGATTAGCTCTAGGTTTAAGTGACCCAATCACATTGTGCCAAGTGTCAAACCTATATGTAATCTTGATTTTAATCATCTTACATGATTAAAAAAAACATTTGGCAAGCTTATGTGTTATGCCATGTGTCACCATCTCATGGTGCCATGTGTTACACTGCAAATGACCAAAATGCCCCTGTGTCTTAATTTTGAGTTCTCAACCCAAAATAATTATTTTTCTTCTTCTAATTAATTTATATCAAATATAAATAAATTAATTGATCTCTATTAATTAATTTCTCATTAATTAAATTCATATTTAAACACTTTAAATATAAATTTAACTTATATTATACATTCAATAATCTAGATTTGGTTTCAAGTTATGCTAGGGACTTTGTAAACTAATTGCAAACCAAACCTATTTAATTAATCAATTAAACTCTTTAATTAATTAATTAAATCATATTTAATTAGGTGATAACTTGTGTATGTGTGTGACTTACTAGGCTCATCACTAATTGGCAATGAGACATAATATCAACTCTTAATATCATCAGAACTCTTTCTTACTATAAATGATTTCTCTAAATCATTTTATGAACCTCATAGACCATGGTTAACACCTAGCATAGCATGCCATGGCCACCCAATTAGTAATAAGGTTTACCTTAAATGAACCTATAATCATATGTTACCATGCACTAGAATCTCTCTGTTACAAAATCCCAACTCCAGCTAGAGTCATGGTTTATGTCAAACTCCATTTGCTATGAATTTTATGTTCTCTTTTAATTCCAGTTCTTGATTAAAAAGATTTTCTCATCAGAAACTCTTTTCTGAATAAATCTATCTGTCCTGGCTAGGAACTTGAAACATCAAGAACAATTAAATGAACATAGGATTTTATCTCTATTTACTTAGAGGAACAGATTCCATCTTGATCAACACCTACCTCCATATATAACTAGCAGGAGCCAACACATGCCCATATACCCATACACAGTACAAGTATGAAAGCAGTATCAAACTCAAACTACCTATATACAAGATAACTGTGCTACCTCAGGTCTAAAGATTATATGCACTCATATGATTTATGACAAAACATTGACAAGAGTAAACTCCATGTGCTTGTTATAAGTGTCACTGGTTCGGCCTACTTATCATTTATAAGTGCCTATCATGTTTGTTATATGGCATGAGACTCACCATTCTATCTTATTTATATCTCATATAAATAACTTGGGAACAAACATGAATACAATCTTTCTAGATAAGTCATGTCCTTATTATGAAGTATCCTCGATTGTGAACCTATTTATGATGCTTCGTGCTAGAAATATTGTCACTCATATTCTTAACAACTTAAGAATAATATTTCTAACAAAATATCAATGGACCTTTTCTATTACACATAAATATATCATGTAAACGGAAAAGTGGAAATGCCTTTTATTAATAAAAATATGTACAAGATACATACTAAATGATATGCTCTAGGGCATACTACTAACAGAAAGAGTGAGGGACGACCCATAAGATCAAAGAACTCAGAGAACTCAGGGAATTGAATAACTTTTGACATGACCTTTAATTAGCTCCCTCCATCATCAGAATCAAGTTAGTTAGAGCATCGCAGGCATGATCTGATCCTCATCACACATCTCATTTGTAAGGACACACTCCTAGTCGCCAGATTCTAAACGGTTAAAGTAGCCCAGTACATCTCGATCTACACCGTTGATTATAATTGTAAGGATGGATTTGGAGCCCTCGGATTAAAAGTAGATGGAAAATTCAGTGCCTTTTATTCGCAACCTTTGGATCCATTTCATAAGGAAAGCCCCTTGAACGTTGGATCAAGGGGCGAAAGGATAGAAATTCTGAATGAAATCCTAACCCTCAATAATGATTCTCTTTAATTCCCAGACATCAAATTATGTCCTTTTGAATCTAGGCCTTTCATATCCTCTTAATGTAATCCTAACCCTCTACTTTGAGCACCCATTCCCTATAAATACCTGCATGCAATACTGTAGAGGGGGGGGGGGGGTGGTGATTATCGTGAGAAAACTCTAAACTTTGACATAGCCTTAATGTTTATCATTCAAAGCTTTCAAAGGTTTGAGAAACTTCTGAAATCAGTTTTCTAGAGTATTTCGCTCAAAAGAGCTCTAAACCCTATGAGTCTCATCCTTAGTATCTGTTCATTGTCCGGCGAGCCCAACCCCCACTTCACTTCGTCCCTCGGGTCGGCTCTAGTTTTGTGACCATCTCAGTCTTCAACTCCCAAAGATTTGTTGATACCAGTGTTAGCTCACCCGTTGTCTCAACTTTCTACAGGTAAGCATCTAATCTAACATTTGTCGAATACCTTTGGCTTATTTCCTTAAGTTTTTAAGGTATCTGATCATGCTGAATCTTAGGATAGGTTGCCTTAGCTCGTAATTAATATTTTTGCCTCTTTTCATCAATTCGCAAATTTCATCTTTATTGTCACTTTATTTTATTTCCCTCGAAAATAAATGTTCGAGTCATCAGTGACTCGTAAATACTCTGAAGAGTATAGGTTGAGGTACTGCCCTGATAGCTTTAGTCCCAACAAATGAAAATAATAAGAGAACAAACGTGACTAAAGTAATCATAGAAAAGTCACTATAAACTGGAAAAGGTCGAAAGGAGAAAATAAGTCACGAGATCGGGCCCTGGAGTGAGCCTAGACAATAAGACTGGATCGAGAATTGAGTCAAAGTTTGGACTTCGGATAGGCAACCTGAAAAAGGATGGAGTCAAGAACCAAAGGGTTCAGGTAAAGCAACCACGCGAAAGATCAGCAAGGAGCTCAGCTCAACATTTGCTGTTTAGTTATGGGATTCCATAGTCCAGGAAAAACCATTCAAAGGGGCCTTCGTGCCTTCTGTAATTCTTTCTGATATGAAGGGGATCAAGACAGAACCCTTACCTGAATCCCTAGGTTAAAATTTTAATAAAACTTTTAGTAAAACATATTAAGAGATCGAAAGAGAGTTCTTACCCGAGTTCTCAACTTAAATTCGCAATATACTAAGATATCAGGAAAGAGTTCTTACCTAAGTTCTCAACTTAAATTCATAATATACTAAGAGATCGGGAGAGAGTTCTTACTCGAGTTCTCAACTTAAATTCGTAATACACTAAGAGATCGGGGGAGAGTTCTTACCCGAATTCTTAGCTCAAACTTTTAGTAAAACATATTAAGAGATCGGGAGAGAGTTCTTACTCGAATTCTCATCTTAAATTCTTAATACACTAAGAGATCAGGGGAGAGTTCTTACCCGAATTCTCAGCTCAAACTTTTAGTAAAACATATTAAGAGATCGGGAGAGAGTTCTTACCCGAGTTCTCATCTTAAATTCATAATACACTAAGAGATCGTGGGAGAGTTCTTACCTGACTTCTCAGTTTGAACTTAAAATATATCAAGAGGTCGGGAGAGTCCTTTCCCAGATTCTCAACAAAAATTCTGATAAAATACTTCAGAACGAGAGAGAGTCCTTCCTCCTTTGATCCTAATACTTCTATCACGAAACTCTATATGTTTTAAAGAAGGGATCGGCGAGAGAGTTCTTCCAAAGTACCCTGAATATTATGTTGAGGCCCGATGGGGGGTCCTCTTCAAGGCACTCATACCTATGAAGCAAAATTCCCTCTCATAACATCATAACTTTAGTATTCATATTAATTTTCAAAATACCTATTATACAATGCCCATTCACTGAAGGGTCATCTCATGTACTCGTGTTCTTGGGCAACCCGTGATAATGAAATATTAAATATTCCTTTTGTCTATTACAAAGGATTAATATCGTCATTCTCCCCCTCCTAAACTATCAATTTCAATTTATAAAGAACACCTCATTAAATTTGCTTACCCTCGTTGAGGGATGAGGTAGGGTGCCTAACACCTTCCCTACTGGTATGTGGACTCCAGACCTAGAATCTCTATTTTCGAAGTGGTTCTTAATTTATTTTACAAATGGTTTTCTTTAATTTTCCTCAAAATTAAGGTGGCAACTCCTCACTTTTCTCACTTTGGTGAGAATCGTCCGGCGACTGCAAAGTCTTGGTGACTACAAAGTCCTTGCGACAGCTTGGCGACTCCACTGGGGATGAATACCAAAGTAACCCTGGTTAGAAGTCCAAAGAGCGAACTTAATTCTTTGTTCTTATGAGTCGGTAATTATGGGAGGTAACTTATAAAATCAAAGTTTTTAATATTTGATTATTATTCTCTCTAACCATTTTGATTATTTTATTTATTACAGTAATCTTCGCCTAAATCCCCTTGAATAAGGAAGAGGTAAATATGTCCCTTCACACACAAATCACCTACACAACGTCCTCACACACTTTAGCCCTATACTCGAGCTCTTTTTACCCTGTAGGAAGTAGGAGGGGGTCATGTAGCGGTACCCGTGGGTTTTTACCCCATTAGTATCCGTGAAGACTTCTACTCAGATTGGAACTTATTTCACTTATCGTGATAACTGTGGATTTTTCTCGTCGTTATCATAATGGTGAAATGGGGCTTTACTGTTTATAGTAGGGACAATTTGGGGACCTGTGGCTTTAGAAAATTAGATCTCGAGCTAAACCATCACATTAGTCAGAGCCCTTGATAAGCCATCCTTGAAGGTAGAACCATCCGACTAGATAGTACCTACATGGTGTTACGGTCACCCTACTTTAGGACAAAAGGGACATACTCGCTTTCACCTTGCTCTGATTATATCTTTAGATTTTTCTTAAATAATATGAGGGTAATTTTGAATCGTATTGCCAGGATAAATCTAAACACCTTCCTACTTTGATAGGTGTATAGATATGATTGCGTAAGTAGTATAATTCAAAATTATCTGAATTTATGCTACTAACCTTTTCTTTTACAGGTATTGAAAAATGGCGTTTGGCGGGGGTAGGGAAAACTTTAAAATGGCATCTTCGAGTCAGTCAGCCGAAAGGGTTTCAAAACAGAAACAGGGTGCTTGACAAAGATTCGAATCAGTGCATGGCTCCGAATCCCTACAGAATAATGAGATAGAAGCAGAAGCCTATTCATTGCTCCATTGGATCCTAGTAAAATTGAGATCAGAACAGCTGATTTTGATAACTTATTGAATATTTGGAAATCATTGCCCCATCATGCCCAGGCATAGTTTGAGGAAAAATATGAGAAGATTGCGTCCTTGATACGGGTCAAAGTGCAGGCTCTGGCAATAAAGGCCATGTTGTCTACTTGGAATCCCAGTTATAAAGTATATTATTTCAATGATGTCGATAAGATGCCTATGATAGAGGAATATAAGGCGTTGTTAGAAGTCCCTTGCGTAGCTTAGAATCGTATTTATCTCCACCTTGATCACAAAAAGACATGGAAATGGTTGCCCACACTATAGGAGTCCTAACAAAGGAAGCTAGAATAAAAGAAACTATTAAAGGAAACTCGCGTGGGTGGCCTTGGGTCTACATTAAGAAGCAACCGGATCAGTACATTCAGAGTGAGAAATGGGATAAGGCTTTATCAGTTTTAGCTCTGGGGATTTATGGACTGGTTTTGTTCCTCGAACCTTTGGGAATTGTTACCCATGGTGTCACGGAATTATTTTAGGCAGTGGAAAAACAGAATGTCAATCCAATACTGGCTATTCTTACCGAGACCTTCTTAACCTTGACGTATTGTCGTCATCAGGTTAAGGAAATCATCAAGTGCTATATTTCGCTGCTGTACCTTTGGATCCTCAGTCACATCTGTCCACTGGAAACTAAGGGTTTGACTTGGTACTCTGATCAACCCATTATTGAAAGATGGTCAAATTAGTAATTCGACGGAGGGATGAACGACAATGGCAAGAGCAGATTCTAAATTTTAGTAGTCACAATTACTGTTGGAGAAAATTGTGGACTACGGGCCAACCCATCTTGATCAGCACAAGAGATCGTCATTTCATACCATTGACATGGCTAACCGGATGCACAAGCTACATCCTAGCTATGATAATGAGACAATTTGGCTTGATTCAACTTGTTCCTAATATTAACGGATTCCATCAAACTCATTTCTATCATGAATCATGTAGAGAGGATGAATTGAAGGGTTTGCGCGAATCTTAGGAAGAGGTGACCTTGATGGAGCAGTCACCTAAAGGGCCGAGTACAATAGAGGAATATTCCTTATGGAGAAACGGGAGAGACAAGGAATATCACATCTTTAAACTAGCAGGGCCTGGGGAAAGTATGTCTCACCAAGAAGTCTGTTTAGAAAGAGGTGATATCGGATTAAACAGCCCTCTTCAAAATTTTACTGTTGAGAACTAGCAATTGAAAGAGCACATAAAAAGACTATAAAGTCAAGAACAAGCACTAGAAAGGGAAGCAAAGAGACTTAGAGAGGAGATGATTGCTACCAAAACGGAATATGAAAAGCAAAAAACCCAATGGGAGAAGGAGAAGGCTTCGCTCCAAAGCATAACAAAGGAGAAGAAAATGCTACATGGCAAATTACAAGAAAAGCTGGAGTATCATGAGATATTGGTGGAAGAGTACCAACAAGAAAACAAGAGAAGGAAGCATGAACTTAAAAATTAAGCACAATTAATCAGTGATATCTCAAAGGAGTGCACCAAAGAAAGAAGGGAAAAGGATAGACAATGTGACACCCCTTACTCGTCTACAGTGTAGCCGAGCAAGCTATGCCACACGGTGTACCGGCACACTCTATTTTACCTTAATTAATTTTTGTCAAGGTTTTGAATATAGTTTGTGAAATATAGTTCATTTATTGAAATTATAATTTATTTGAGGTTCCGAAAATTTTATAGAAAATCCGGAAGAGTACCGGCTAAAAATGGAGAAAACAGTTCTTCGGAACCTGTTAAAAACACTTCCAAAATTTGTATTCAATCATCTCAAACTCCAATATCCAAAACCTCAACAATATTTCTCAATTTCAGTTCTCAATAACCTTTTCATTTCTCAAACATCCATTTCTCATAATACTCATATACAAGCAATAAATAAATGCTCAAAATTTGCATTCATAGTCATAACTTTCATTATTTACATGAACATCAAAATATATTACATAAGTTCAAATACATATGAGAAAGTAAAAATTTGCTACAAAATATCAAAATGACACCTAGTGTCCTACCAATGCACTGCAGAAGTTGAGGTGACAAGGACACTGTGCAGAACTGCAGGATGGACTCACCCAGTCTGTGGTCTACTGGGCTCACAATCGGGATCTCCAGTACCTACGAGTGGCAAAAGCAACGTGCTAAGCAATAATGCTTAGTGGTGCAATAATATAATAAAAGAAAATAGCAAGAAAATAAATGTGTATAGAATGTGTATGCTTTCTTTGTTTGGTGTTGGTATATTCATTATTTCATTAACTTTGTTCACTTTTATTCATTTGGTTGCCCCAAGTAACCTACACTAGACGCATCGGACTGGATAACGGGTAAACTGGCACTGGGTACCTAGTACCTCGGGCCGTCACACCATCGGTCACATATGCATCTCCCGGTGTGCAACAGAACAGCTAACAAGCTGTAAATAATATCAGGCACAAGGCCAAGTCTCAATACAAAGTCAGAATGGCTAAAAGCCATGAAATCACAGAATGGCATATCGCCATGTGCAGTACTGCTAACTGAACCCTATTGGCATGCCAAACTATCCAAACCAATCTTGTTAGGTATACTAGGGCATTCGATACTTTAAAATTCTTCAATATTTGAATTTCAAGTTTCGGTGTCACTATTCACCTCTTTGGTCAACTAAAATGTTGACTTTTAGGTAGAAATTAGGTACATTGGTTTTGGCACTCCCAACATACCACATTTTGCTTTTTACACTTGTTGGGATTGGTCACATTTACCATTTCTAACTTAAAACCAAGAGGGCAGAAAATTTCAGTTTTTGAAGCATATGTTTACTGTTCCATTAAACACTGTTGCAGTGGGAATTTGAAGAAATGACAAACATGAAAGTTGTTCCTTATTTTGTCTAGTTGAATTTCCTTTTTTGAATCACTCCATTTGGAGTTTTGTAGCTCCAGATATGGCTCAAAAACCACAGTTGGCCGGATTGCCAATCTGCAGAATTGACTATATCTACAGTAACATGAATAGTGACTGTGATTGCATTTTTGAATTGGTTCTGGCCATAATTTGGGGTAGGTTCCTTCATGAAAGTTGTTTGTCTATGTCTTAAAATTTTTCTGTAAAAATTTCAGGTCAATTGACCATATCTACAGTGAGTTATGGCCAAATGAACAGTTACTGTTCATTTGGTCAATTCTGCAGAATCAGTTGCAGGGTATCCGGATTGGGGCCAAGTTTTGGTCCTCTTGCTTTGGTCTTTTGGGCATGGTTTCTTCAGCAAAAATGTGACATTATAAGCCTAGTTTCATGTCCAATTGGCCAAACACCAATTGGATCAACACAGCCAAAGTTATGGCTGTGTAATTGGATTGGATTCTCAGTCCCCATTCTGCTGTCTTTAGGCAGCATAGTCATTCTCTTTGCCAAGCCATTTTTCAGTCCAATTTATGGTCAACATACCTCAAATGGTCACTAATTGACCATTAGAGTGTTCTTTAAAAGTTTCATAAGCCAAGTCAAAGTTTCACTTCTCAAAACCCTAATGTCCAACTCAATTTACCCATAAACCTCAATTAGCACACTAGTTCAACATCCATGCATATTCATACCTTAAACACCATTTCTAGCTCACTTTAAGTCTATTAAAACAATCAAAACCATTCCTCTATTAGGGCTGCTGAATTCTATGGTGGACATACACATGAATTTGTTTCATTTATTTCACAATTTCTCATCCATTACAAGCCTCAATCATGGAATTAATGAGTTTTAACTACATATATGCACTAACCTCTTGTAGGAGATTTTCACAATCTCAAATATTCACTTTCCTTCTTATTCTTGGCTGCCAAAAGCTTCCCCATTTGATATGGTCAAGGTTTAATGAAAGTGGTTAGTGTTTAGTGGTGTAACAAAGGGAGAAATTAAGCTTGATTGAAAAAAAATCAATGGAGGGGTCTAGGGCATGTTTCGGCTGGCTTTTGGGGAGGGAGATGGCTGCTGCAATTTTTGGTTATTTGGTCTTCATTTAGTCTCTTTATTAGTTAGTCAAATGATGGCTTAATTGTGATAGGTCATAGTTTTCTTAATGACATCACCATGATGTCATAAATGAGCTTTTTCCTCACTTTCTTTTCTTTTCTCCACTACTCATTTTCAATTTAATTTCTAGTAATGTTTATTCATATTTTATGTCATATTAATTATTTACTCAACTGGACAAGTCGGCCAAAAATCACCTCTGAAGGCGAAATGACCAAAATGCCCTCCGTTTGGTGAGCAATTCGAAGTGTCTGTCTGGAGATTGAAAAATTTTTCTAGGTATTTTCTTGGCATTATAATGCCATGGGAACCTCAATAACCCTTCTCTGGAGTCCCAAAAATTATTTTATAATTTTTCCCCTGGGTCTAGGGCTCCTCGTTGCGAGAACCGCAACTTTCCTCTGGTTACCCATCGCTAGGGCACCGGCTCGTTTAACTTGGTTGTATTTTATTTCTAAAATTTTTACTAAATTTTTCTTATTAATATTTGAGTTAATTATGATTTCCGACTTTAGTTTAAATATTTTTTCGGACGTTCTAGCTGTCCGGACCGACACCGGTCACCGGAACAGTAGAATGTACAGAGTTGGTACAGGGAGGGTGTTACAGACAAGCCACCCTCTACCAAGAATTACAAGAGAATGTCAACTGGCTAGAAAAGATGATAGCACAAGGAAAACAAGAACTGCTACCTGAATCCGAATACGCTTTGAAGACATTCAACCCTGCGAGACAAGAAATAAGATTGTATAAGTATCTCAAAAGATGTCATTGTATTTTAATGAGCCTTCCTGAGCCTAGGCAATAGCATGTATGCTTCATAAATAATAAAGCTATGTTCCGTAACCTTGAAACTTATGAATGAATAGTGTAACTCCCGTGAGATTTATCCTCATTAGAGCTATGCTAAAAGATGTATGCACTATGTGAACATATATCATAATCACGCATATGCCTCATCATTCACGATTGGACTATCGAATGATGCCATTGTGAAGGATAATGTAATCTACCCTTGGCAGACATCGTTTTCGGCAATTGTTTGCCGCAGTATCCTTTGATAAGCCAAAACTTTGGCCACAGTAAATTTTTTTTTCTCTTTCTAATAAATCTAATAACGCAACTTTCTATAGTAAAACAATATTACTCCCAAAGAAAATCCGATCTAGCAACCGATTGTACCAAGAAAGGTTTACTTAACAAGATCCCGAGCAAAGAAGATAATGGAAGAGCAAGAACAAGTGCAGAACTTATAGGGGCAAGTCTCAGAATTAAGGGAACAGATCTTAGAATTAATAAAGATGATGAGAGAAATGTCTTAGAATAAAGAAACCACCCGGCCAGCACCGGAACCAAGTTTACTAGTAATTCCCCCACCCATAACAACAGTTGATACTCAAGCCCAAAAACTTCATGATCAAGCCTCAACTTCTTTTACCTTTCAAACTCCCAGCCCTGATCCAATAATCACCTTTAATCCAACATTCCCTAGCAGCGAAATTCCCATCTCCTACCACCAAGCTATCCCGAATGTGGAGTTTCATCCTTCAGCACCAATCCCTTCAGTTTCCCCCGCAACTAATTTTCCAACTGGGGGGAATGGCTCATGCATGTCACACCCTACCCCTCTATAAGGCATAACATGATCCCGTAGTATACCTAATGAATTACCAGACTTCACCTACTGAAAACCCATTAAATACACTACAAGGGATTTTTAAACCTTTTCTTATTTCTTTTTACAGTGGTGAGCACTTTTGACAGGTGTTAAAAATTTTTTTTACTGGAGTGAAAACAAATAACAAATCTGAGTATCAGTAATTTCTATAAAAATTTTGGCAGAGTGCCATCTGTATTTTGAATAAAATAGTTCTTCAAAAACCTGTAAAAAACACTTCCAATATATTTCTTCAATCCCAAACTCCAATAACAGTTTAACACAATAAATTTCTCAACATTTGTCAACTCAATTCAACAATAATTTTTCAGTGTTTCCAAAAGCTAAGATAGGAGAAATATGTCACAATATTTTTACAGGCCAAAATAATTTACAATTTTAGTTTACAACTGCTTGAGACCAAGTACAATATATACATACAATGCACATACATTACAACAAAAACTACAAAATATGGTATACTCAATATACCCGACGAAATTTCAAAATGTAGTACAAGCAGCCTACTCTGCTGCTCTGTCTGTCTGTCTATCTGCGATAGCAATGAAAAAGCTATCTCTGAGCCAATGTCTTAGTGGTGCACAACATTAAGAAAATACAATTTAAAACCATAAACCAGAAATAATATGAACTATGGATACTTAAAATCATAGTTGAATTCAAAAGACAGTGAATGTCATAAAGAATTAAACTCCATTTCATAATATCACAATAAATATCAACAAATCACATACACAGCTTAATCATAATTCTATAGTCCAATTCGTCCCAAAAGCCGATGGCTAGTGAGGAATAACATAGCTAGCTAGCAAATAAATGAGTACTCATCCTATTCGTCCTCAACTGACACACACCTCAACACTTCAGTCAGAGAGGGAATTCAAAGTCAATTCGTCCCACTAGATAAGCTAGCGAGGAATTCAATCAAATATATATGATAGCTGTGGTTTCAAACCATTTGCAATATTTTTCAAGCAATAAGTATCCATCAAATTTCTATGCAAACAATTTTCCACAATTTAAAACAATAACATACAAATTGTCATAATTTATTTCAATTGAAAAATTTAAAAGAAATAACTATTGTGCACAAACCTCTGAAGTGTAACCTCTTGGCCCTGACTCAGTGTTTCCTTTCACTTCTCTGAGTCTTTGCTAATTGAAACACACAATTTGAAGTGTTTTATTACTCATTTAAACTATCTCTAACAATAAGGTTCAATAATTAATTTATTTAATATTATTATTTTCCTTAGTCAACCTATAATGTTAACCCTTGATGCACTCTAGGTGAATTAGGTTTAATGTTATCAATATGTCACATTTTGCATTTCAATATGCTACCAATATAGTGCAATTTACCATTTTTACAAGTTGGCATTCATTGCCAAATTATTTCAAGCATCATTGTATGTAAATATCAAGTTCTCAATTTTTGTGTGCTAGATTGGTCTAGCTTAAAGTCCTATTTCTTTTGGTTTTTAGCTTCTGGTCAAAGAAGCAAAATTGTAGCTCTGTGTGTCACACCTTACCCCTCTGTAAGGCATAACATGATCCAGTAGAATACTTAATGAACGATCGAGCTTCACCTACCGATAACTCATTAAGTACCCTACAAGGGATTTTAAAATAATTTTCTTACATTTTGGAAGTGGTGAGCATTTTGGTAGGAATTAAAAACCATTTATTCAAAGTTAAAATACTAGTAAAAATTTTTTCCCATTTTAATTTTGCCGCAAATTTTATAAAAATTTTGATAGAGTTCCGTTTGTATTTGGAGAAAACAGTTCTTCAAATACCTAAAAAAAAACACTTCCAATAATTTTCTCAATTCCCAACCTCTAATAAATCTCAAATCAACTCATTTCAATTTGCTTCAAAATAATTCCACAATCCAAATCAAAATTTATCTTCTCAAAATATTTAATAACATCATTCACAAGGCATAAAGTATGAAATTCACATGTACAAATATTAATTTACAGAAGGAAATCCAAAAATAATATTATTACAATTTATTTTACAACTGCTCAACTTTACATTGATACATACAACATTTTTATATTTACATCAAAATTAACTATGAGGGTATAAAATAATACCCGTACAAAAAGACCAGTATAGTCTTCAATTCAATAGCAGCTCACTCTGCTGCTTTCTCCTTACTCTTATCTGCGACAGTAAAATAAGCTATCGCTGAGTATAAAAATACTCAGTGGTGCACAATAAAAATTTAAAATACAATACATAAATCATTCATTGCCAAAACACAATTTAAATGTTGCTCAGTCACATTTCACAATTATCAAAACTCAGAATAACACAATTTAGTCAAATAATTTAATAAACACAGTGTTGCCAAAATCATACACAACTCAAGCCATGACACAAAATTTTCGATCAATGCCGTGTTGTACACCACGACAAAGCAATCTACAACCTCACTAATCGAAATCAATGAGGGAGGTGGCTAACTAGCTAATGAGTACTCATCCGATCTCAACCTCAACTGGCATGCCAGAGAGGGAGGAAAATAAACGATCTCAACCCCATACATAATTAATTCAAAACGATTTATTTAAATAATTTATGAGAAATCTAATCAATTTCCAAAGTCATATTTGCGATTATAAAATGGCAACACAATACATAATTAATCACAAAAGTTAAATTTTTGAGAAATAAATATTTAAACAATAATTATTGTGCACGGACCTGACGTGAGTCGCCTCTAGGCCTTGACTCAGTCTCTCAGAGCTTCCAAGCCTTTTTCAGCTGAAACACATAGTTTCACAGTGTTTCAGTACCATAACTTTGTTAGTAGTATGCCCTAGAGCATATCATTTAGTATGTATCTTGTACATAATTTTATTAATAAAAGGCATTTCCACTTTTCTGTTTACATAATATATTTATGTGTAATAGAAAAGGTCCATTGATATTCTGTTAGAAATATTATTCTTAAGTTGTTAAGAATATGAGTGACAATATTTCTAGCACAAAGTATCATAAATAGGTTCACAATCGAGGATACTTCATAATGAGGACATGAATTATCCAGAAAGATTGTATTTATGTTTGTTCCCAAGTTATTTATATGAGATATAAATAAGATGGAATGGTGAGTCTCATGCCATATAACAAACATGATAGGCACTTATAAATGATAAGTAGGCCGAACCAGTGACACTTATGACAAGCACATGGAGTTTACTCTTGTCAATGTTTTGTCATAAATCATATCAGTGCATATAATCTTTAGACTTGAGATAGCACAGTTATCTTGTATATAGGTAGTTTGAGTTTGATACTGCTTTCATACTTGTACTATGTATGGGTATATGGGCATGTGTTGGCTCCTGCTAGTTATATATGGAGGTAGGTGTTGATCAAGATGGAATCTGTTCCTCTAAGTAAATAGAGATAAAATCCTATGTTCATTTAATTGTTCTTGATGTTTCAAGTTCTGGCCAGACAGATAGATTTATTCAGAAAAGAGTTTCTGATGAGAAAATCTTTTTAATCAAGAACTAGAATTAAAAGAGAACATAATATTCATAGCAAATGGAGTTTGACATAAACCATGACTCCAGCTTGAGTTGGGATTTTGTAATAGAGAGATTCTAGTGCATGGTAACATATGATTATAGGTTCATTTAAGGTAAATCTTATTACTAATTGGGTGGCCATGGCATGCTATGCTAGGTGTTAACCATGGTCTATGAGGTTCATAAAATGTTTTAGAGAAATCATTTATGGTAAGAAAGAGTTCTGATGATATTAAGAGTTGATATCATGTCTCATTGCCAATTAGTGATGAGCCTAGTAAGTCACACACATACACAAGTTATCACCTATTTAAATATGATTTAATTAATTAATTAAAGAGTTTAATTGATTAATTAAATAGGTTTGGTTTGCAATTAAATTGCAAAGTCCCTAGCATGACTTGAAACCAAATCTAGATTATTGGATGTGTAGCATAAATTAAATTTATATTTAAAGTGTTTAAATATGAATTTAATTGATGAAAAATTAATTAATAGAGATTAATTAATTAATTTATATTTGATATAAATTAATTAGAGGAAAAAAATAATTATTTTGGGTTAAGAACTCAAAATTAAGACACAGGGGCATTTTGGTCATTTCACAGTGTGACACGTGGCACCATGAGATGGTGACACATGGGATTACACATAAGCTTGCCAAATGTTTTTTAATCATGTAAGATGATTAAAATCAAGATTAAATATAGGTTTGACACTTGGCACAATGTGATTGGGTCACTTAAACCTAGAGCTAATCAAAAGGTGACATGTGGCTAGGGTTTAATGTGTTAACCTAGCTATTTAAGTGTGGTTATGAAAAGAAAAAATAACCAGCAGCCTCTCCTCTCATTTGTCACGCCACTTTGAGCCTCTCCAGCTATTTCTCTTCATCTCTCATCAATTCAAAGAGATTAGCCATCAATCTCTTGAATTAAGAACACTAGAAATTGTTTCTAGTGTCTTGTTTACATCTCTAATCTCTTAAAAGGTAGAACTTGAATTTCTAATTAATAGAAAAAGCTTTAGAGGCTGTTCAAGGGCTGCCATAGGTGTTCTTGGTGTGGACAAGCTAGAGGGACAACATTTGGTATCCTGAAGACGAAACTCAAAGGCACAGACACGCTGCAGTGCATCAAGAGGTTAGTGTAATCGTTCTTGATTTAATCTAGGGTTCTAAAATTAATCTGATTAATTTTAAAATCTTAAATGGAAAATACAGATCCAAAAACATATTAAAAGAGTTTTAATATGTTGTTTATCATTGAAATCAAATAGATAAAAATAAATCTTGCATGGTGCATGTGACCCTAGGCGAAATTTTTTTGAATTCAATGGTATAATCTTGTGTTTTTCACGCTTCTGTTCCTTCAATTGGTATCAGAGCCACTATATTTGCCATTTAGATTGTTGATTATATGATTTAATTGTGTGATTTGATCATGAGATGATTGATTCATTGCTGGTTGGATCAAGAGGTGTGGCGGCACACATGGTGAAGCCACCATTGGTGGCGGCAACATTGGTTCCATGGGTGGTTCAAGGTTTGGCTTTTAATTCTGCAATTGTTGTATGATCTAAGGCCTATTCTTTGACTAATTAAAGTGTTTAATTAGTAGTTTTAATCACACAATTAAATTATGATTCAAATCAGAATTTTAAAAATTGTTTGAATGTGATTCAAATCTGAATTTTAAAAGTTGTTTGAATGTGATTCAAATCTGAATTTTTAAAGTTGTTTGAATCATATTTAAATCTGATTTTTTAAAATTGATTCAATAAAATTCAGATCTGATTTTTAAAAAAATATTTGAATGTGATTCAAATCTGATTTTTTTTAAAAAAATGTTTGAATGTGATTCAAATCTGAATTTTTGAAGTTGTTTGAATGTGATTCAAATCTGAATTTTTAAATTTGTTTGAATGAGATTCAAATCTGAATTTTTAAATTTATTTGAATCATATTCAAATATGGATTTTTAAGTTGAATATGAGATATTCAATTTAATTTAAGTATGTATGTTTTATTTAATTGTTAAATAGTGATATGCATGATGGATGATCATGGACTATAAAAGACCAATGTGATTGGATTTATTTCTTTTATGTTTCTCTGGGATTGTAAATTAATTAATTTATTTTAATTTATTTTGGGCATGTATTATTAAGTTTGTAATATTTTTGGGTTGTAATTTCATTTATTTAAGTTCTTGTAAATTCGCCTTGGTATGCCAAGGATTACTATGTAATATTGGATTGTAAGAAGTTCAAGGAGGTCAAGAGCATTGGTGGGGCCAGTGGGAGGAATTCAATATCAAGTGTTGATTATGTACTCCTTCAGCAACTCTTGTAAAATGAATGAATGAAATGCACCTAGGAATGCCCTGATTCAATTCTTGGTGGCTCAGAATTGAATCCCTTAGAAAGTCCATGATCATACCAAATATAATGCTAATCCATGAATGCATGAGATGTATGGGAATGTATGCAATTATATGATATATGCATGCTAAATGGATAATGTGCAAAGTGAGACCTTAATAGTAATTAGGATGGCTATAAAATCTTCCAAACAAATGATTAAGTTGGAAATGCTATAATTAAAGTAATTATAACATAAGCCCTCCATTAGGGTAATTATTTTAAGAAATTTTAAATAGTTGCATGAGATGCAATTAATTTAAGAGATTTTCTTAAGAATAATTGTTAAGCATGAGATGTTGTAAATATGTAAATGGTTTGGTGGCCAATATTGGATGTACCTGAGGACATTAAAATTATTGACATAATTATCGACTCAATGGGATCAACTTAACTCATGCAAGATAAGTCAATAATGGATGTACCTGAGATTTTGAGCATTAGGGGCTAGGTAAAGGATTGAACCTCACATGAGATGTGATGGGCAAGGAGTTGCTCACTTATAGTTTATTGTAATTCCAATAATGGATGTACCTGAGGATGATCAATAGAATTATAAGAATTCAATCACCCACTAGAAATCCATCCAACTAGGATTTCCGTTTTCTACTCTGGAAGTGTAGGATTCGCTAAGTTAGTGGGAGGACCAATTTGATTAAAAGACCATAATCATTTTGGTTAATTACATGATACATTTACTAATTAATCTGGTTATTTTCTCAGATTAATTTTCTCGATAAAATGAGCACAAAACAACCACCACCATCCAATATCCTTGCAAGCATACTTGATCACAACAGTTGACAGACCTAACTGTCTGATTGGCTAAGAAATTTGAAACTTGTCCTGAACCTTGAACATATAGGATATGTTCTAGATTCAAATGTTCCTGGTCCCTTACCTCCAGAGGCCACACAAGAGGAACATGAAACTTTGGACAAGTGGAAGGAGCATGATATGAGAGCTAAGTGTTACATGCTTGCTTCCATGAGTAATGAGTTACAGAAGCAACATGAGAACATGCAGAGTGCGAGTGAGATCCTCCTTCACCTACAAGAGTTATATGGTGAGCACAGCCGAAATGCTAGGTAGGAGATATCTAGACCTATTCCGTATGAGGATGTCCGAGGGATGAATGTTGGGGATCATGTCCACAAGATGATTCGGCTGATTGAGAGCTTGGAACATCTTGACTTCAACATGGATTTCCAACTACAAACGGATTTGATCCTTGATCCCTTCCCGAGTCTTTTGGGAATTTTGTGACAAATTTCCATATGACTAAACAGAATGCACCTTAGCTGGTTTACTCAACATGCTGGTTATTGCCCAAAAGAATATGCTGTGCAATAAAGGAAAAGAGGTAGCTTTGGTTGCATCTTCTTCTCACTGGAAAGTCCAACAAGAAGAAGGGCAATAAGAAAAAGAAACCTCGATTCACGGTCCTTCTAAGAAAATAGCTAAACAGAAAAGGAAGACTAAAGCTGATGAAGGCAAAGGAAAGTGTTTCCACTGCCAATAGGAAAGTGTTTCCATTGCCAGTAAGAAAGTGTTTCCACTGGCCAGAGTATAGCAATCTAAAAGAATACAATGCCATGGTGAAAACCAACTCAAGTTCAAAATATATTTGGCACTTAAGGTTTTGTCATGTTGCAGAAGATAGGATTGCAAAATTGGAGAAAATGGGGATTCTATCCTCATTGGGCTCTGAGCCTACTCCAACTTGTGAATCTTGCCTTCAAGGCAAAATGACTAGATCACCCTTTGTTGGACAAGGGCTAAGAGCTGAAAATATTTTGGAATTAATACATAGTGATGTATGTGGTCCGTTTAAAGAAATGGCTAGAGGGGGCTTTCATTATTTTATTACCTTTACTGATGATAAATCAAGGTTTGGGTATTTGTATTTGATGAAATACAAACATGAATCTTTTGAAAAGTTCAAAGAATTTAAATCTGAAGTAGAAAATCAAACAGGAAAGAATATTAAAGCTCTTCGATCAGATCGTGGAGGTGAATATTTGAGTACTGAATTTGATGAATACTTGAGAGAGCATGGCATTGTTTCTCAGCTGACTCCTCCAGGAATGCCACAATTGAATGGTGTATCTGAAAGGAGAAATCGTACACTATTGGATATGGTACGTAGTATGATGAGCTATACTGATATGCCAATCTTCTTTTGGGGATTTGCATTAGAATCAGCTTTGTATATTCTGAATAGGATTCCATCAAAATCGCTTTCTTCCGCACCTTATGAGATATGGCATGGAAGAAAACCAAGTCTAAAGCATGTTAAGATTTGGGGTTGTCCAAATTTATATCAAAAAGCTGAACACTGATAAATTGGAGACCAGATCAGAAAAAGGTCGATTTGTTGGATATCCAAAAGATAGTTTTGGATATTATTTTTATTTGCCTACTTCACAAAAGGTTGTGATAAGTAGAGATGCCACATTTCTTGAACAACAGTTTGTTCAAGAAGGAGGCAAAGGAAGGCAAATAGAGTTAGAATTGGAGAATTCTGACCAACCAATGCATCGATGGATATAGATCCATCTAGTCAACCTATACCCATTGATGAAACATCTACACTGTTCCTCGTAGAACAACTGTGGTATCTCACCCACTGGTGAGATATGGTTTTCTTCATGAAGAAGAACAAGAGTTGTCTACTCATGAAGAAGTAGATCATGGAGATGATCCACTTACCTATGAAGAAGCTATATCAGATATAGACTCTTCAAAATGGATTGATGCTATGAAATTCGAGATTGATTCCATGTATAAGAATCAAGTTTGGGATCTTGTTGACCCACCTGAAGGTATTATACCTATAGGGAACAAATGGGTTTTCAAGAAGAAAATTGGTTCTGATGGAAAGGTAGAGACCTATAAGGCAAGGCTAGTAGCGAAAGGGTTTCGCCAAAGGCAAGGAATCGACTATGAGGAGACTTTCTGCTTTGTTGCCATGCTTAAATCAATTAGGATTTTATTAGCAATAGCTGCGTACTATGATTATGAGATTTGGCAGATGGATGTCAAAACAGCTTTTCTCAATGGATACATTGAAGAAAACATTTTCATGGAACAACCTAAGGGATTTGAATCCCAAGATGGTTCCAAGGTATGCAAGCTAAAGCGATCCATTTATGGGTTGAAACAAGCTTCGAGGAGTTGGAACATCCGTTTTGATGAAGCCATTAAATCCTTTGGTTTTATCAAAAATGAGGATGAGCCATGTGTATATAAGAAGGTTAGTGACGGTGCTATCACTTTCCTTGTCTTATATGTGGATGACATACTATTGATAGGTAATGACACAGGTATGTTGACAACTATAAAGGTATGGTTGTCAAATACATTCTCCATGAAAGACTTAGGGGAGGCAACCTATATACTTGGGATTCGCATCTATAGAGATAGAGTGAAAAGAATAATAGGTTTATCCCAAAGTCTATACTTGGAAAAGGTGTTAAAGAGGTTTAACATGCTTGATTCCAAGAGAGGACTATTAATAGTGAGACATGGTATCCATCTTTCTAAAGAGATGTCTCCAAAGACACCTGAAGAAAGAGATAAGATGGCCAGGATTCCATATGCTTCGGCTATTGGAAGTTTAATGTATGCAATGTTGTGTACTAGGCAGGAACTCTCATATGTAGTTAGTTTGACTAGCAGGTATCAATCCAATCCAGGTTTAGAACACTGGATAGCAGTCAAGAATATCCTTAAGTACTTGAGAAGAACTAAGGATTTATTCTTGATTTATGGAGGTGGAGACTTGCAATTGGATGGTTATACTGATTCTGATTTCCAATCAGATATCGATGATAAAAAGTCTACCTCTGGATATGTGTTCATTTGTAATGGAGGTGCAGTCAGTTGGAAGAGTTCCAAACAGAGCACGACTGCAGATTCCACTATAGAGGCTGAGTATATTGCTGCATCAAATGCTGCAAAAGAAGCTGTTTGGATAAAGAAGTTCGTGACATAACTTACAGTAGTTCCTTCCATTGAGTCAGCAATTCCACTACACTGTGACAATAATGGAGCAGTCATACAGGCTAAGGAACTAAGGTCTCACCCAAAATCCAAACACATAGAAAGGCACTACCATATTATCAGGGATATAGTTGGGCAAGGCGATATAGCCATGCAGAAAATATAACATCAGCTAAAAACCAGCTGATCCATTCACTAAGCCTTTGTCACAAGCTTAGTTAGACTGACATCTTGAGAAGATGGGTCTAAAATATTATAATGAATGGCTCTAGTGCTAGTGGGAGATTGTTAGTAGTATGCCTTAGAGCATATCATTTAGTATGTATCTTGTACATAATTTTATTAATAAAAGGCATTTCTACTTTTCCGTTTACATAATATATTTATGTGTAATAGAAAAGGTCCATTGATATTCTGTTAGAAATATTATTCTTAAGTTGTTAAGAATATGAGTGACAATATTTCTAGCACAAAGTATCATAAATAGGTTCACAATCGAGGATACTTCATAATGAGGACATGACTTATCCAGAAAGATTGTATTCATGTTTGTTCCCAAGTTATTTATATGAGATATAAATAAGATGGAATGGTGAGTCTCATGCCATATAACAAACATGATAGGCACTTATAAATGATAAGTAGGCCGAACCAGTGACACTTATGACAAGCACATGGAGTTTACTCTTGTCAATGTTTTGTCATAAATCATATCAGTGCATATAATCTTTAGACTTGAGATAGCACAGTTATCTTGTATATAGGTAGTTTGAGTTTGATACTGCTTTCATACTTGTACTATGTATGGGTATATGGGCATGTGTTGGCTCCTGCTAGTTATATATGGAGGTAGGTGTTGATCAAGATGGAATCTGTTCCTCTAAGTAAATAGAGATAAAATTCTATGTTCATTTAATTGTTCTTGATGTTTCAAGTTCCTGGCCAGGACAGATAGATTTATTCGTAAAAGAGTTTCGATGAGAAAATCTTTTAATCAAGAACTAGAATTAAAAGAGAACATAATATTCATAGCAAATGGAGTTTGACATAAACCATGACTCCAGCTTGACTTGGGATTTTGTAACAGAGAGATTCTAGTGCATGGTAACATATGATTATAGGTTCATTTAAGGTAAATCTTATTACTAATTGGGTGGCCATGGCATGCTATGCTAGGTGTTAACCATGGTCTATGAGGTTCATAAAATGTTTTAGAGAAATCATTTATGTTAATAAAGATTTATTATTATATTAATAGTTGATATAATGTCTCATTGCCAATTAGTGATGAGCCTAGTAAGTCACACACATACACAAGTTATCACCTATTTAAATATGATTTAATTAATTAATTAAAGAGTTTAATTGATTAATTAAATAGGTTTGGTTTGCAATTAAATTGCAAAGTCCCTAGCATGACTTGAAACCAAATCTAGATTATTGGATGTGTAGCATAAATTAAATTTATATTTAAAGTGTTTAAATATGAATTTAATTGATGAAAAATTAATTAATAGAGATTAATTAATTAATTTATATTTGATATAAATTAATTAGAGGAAAAAAATAATTATTTTGGGTTAAGAACTCAAAATTAAGACACAGTGGCATTTTGGTCATTTCATTGTGACACGTGGCACCATGAGATGGTGACACATGGGATTACACATAAGCTTGCCAAATGTTTTTTAATCATGTAAGATGATTAAAATCAAGATTAAATATAGGTTTGACACTTGGCATAATGTGATTGGGTCACTTAAACCTAGAGCTAATCAAAAGGTGACATGTGGCTAGGGTTTAATGTGTTAACCTAGCTATTTAAGTGTGGTTATGAAAAGAAAAAATAACCAGCAGCCTCTCCTCTCATTTGTCATGCCACTTTGAGCCTCTCCAGCTATTTCTCTTCATCTCTCATCAATTCAAAGAGATTAATCTCTTGAATTAAGAACACTAGAAATTGTTTCTAGTGTCCTGTTTACATCTCTAATCTCTTAAAAGGCAGAACTTGAATTTCTAATTAATAGAAAAAGCTTTAGAGGCTATTCAAGGGCTGCCATAGGTGTTCTTGGTGTGGACAAGCTAGAGGGACAACATTTGGTGTCCTGAAGACGAAACTCAAAGGCGCAGACACGCTGTAGTGCATCAAGAGGTTAGTGTAATCGTTCTTGATTTAATCTAGGGTTCTAAAATTAATCTGATTAATTTTAAAATCTTAAATGGCAAATACAGATCCAAAAACATATTAAAAGAGTTTTAATATGTTGTTTATCATTGAAATCAAATAGATAAAAATAAATCTTGCATGGTGCATGTGACCCTAGGCGAAATTTTTTTGAATTCAATGGTATAATCTTGTGTTTTTCACGCTTCCGTTCCTTCAAACTTAGCATAAATCCAAAAATAAATTTAATTTCACTTTTACCTAACTTTAATGTGCTAAATTCGACGTTCTCGAAGTTTTTGTGTTTCGAGTTACTATTCACTATACTATTCAAGTCAAATTGTTGACTTTTTAAGGCTTGATAGGTATGGGAACTCCAACTTCACCCACATACCACATTTTGGTCATTAAATTTGTTGGTTTTGGTCATTTTCTCAAAGCTTAAGTCCTTTAGGAAAAATTGTCAAATTTTCAGTTTTGGTGTCCCTAGTTGCACTGTTCCATTGGTCATTCTACTGTTGAAATTTGGCAAAACTTTCTTCATAAAAAATGTTCCCTATTGTCTTAAGTTTATTCTCCTTTTTGAATCACCCCAATTGGAGTTTTGTAGCTCAAGTTATGGCCATTTGAACTATGGCTGCCGGATTGGAAATAACCCAGATTTTCTGGGCAATTTTGGTGCTGGCAGTTTTGGGTCACCAACTTGGGGTGGCCAAATGACTTAGTTGCTAGCAGAATTTGGGTTTGTGTTCTTCATGAAAGTTTTAGGTCTATATCTCATCTAACCTCTGGTAAAATTTCAGGTCATTTTGACCTACCCAGCTCGAGTTATGACCAAATGAACAAATACTGTTCATTTGGTCAGTTTGTACAGGGCAGTCTGCACTTTTCCAACTTTGGTCAATTTGTTCACTAGGTTTTGGTCACTTTGTGGGCATCGTTCCTAGATGAAAATTGTGTCATTTTGTGTCTATTTTCATCCACAATTGGTCCCATATCAATTGGACTTGTAAAATTTCATTTTTGGTCCTTCAAAGCTGACTTTGTCATGCTGCCAGCAGCATGACCACACTCCCTCCGAATTTGATTTTAGTTCCAACCATTCCAACACAACTCATTTGGTCACAAATGACCATTTTTCACTTCACAATAGGTTAAACATATCATTTACTCATTTCTCCAAATTTTTGCCTCAAAACCCTAGGTCTCCAAACCCTAACCACACTAAATTGTTACATTTAATCACATTTAAGCATTTCAATCTTACTACCACTTTCATACAAGCTTACTAACACATTTAATTCATTCAAAACACATCATACTCTCATACATCCATGGCTGGCCGAAATTTCAGTTTGGTCCTCCCCACATATTTATATTTCATTTCATTAGTTTCTAAGTTCATTTAAGTAACTAAATATGCATTTAAAGTAGAAAATTGAAAGTTAGCATACTAACCTTCTTAGAACTTCAAATCTCTATCTTTTGTTCTTCTTTCTTCTTTAAATCTTCTTCTTAAGTTGAGATAAAAAGCTCTAGTAAGGTTTTATGGGAGTTATTAAGGTTAAGTGAAGAAATTAAAGCTTGAGTGCAAGCTTTAATGGAGGATTAGCAATGGAGAAATGAGGGAGAGAGTGAGGCGGCACTTAGGGAAGAAAGAGAGCTTTTTGTTTTTTTTCTTTTTTCTTTTCTTTTATCTATTTTATCTTATGGAAGACCCCAAAATCCCATTTAATTTAATTTATTAATTATTACTTTTATGACATCATGCATGATGTCATGCATGATGTCATCTCCCTACACTTTTTCTTTTTCTTTTTTTTTAATTTTTTTTTCTATTAGTTCTTTAATTTAATTCCCGACTCCGAAATTTTCTTTTCTCCGATTTTATTTGACAGTTAGGTCAGGAGTCAGTTCTCGGGGTCAATTGACCAAATTGCCCATCGCCGGTTCATCCCGATTTGCAATTAATTCCATATTTCTTCTGGCTCCCTGACCTAATTATTTGACTGGCTTAACAGTTCTTTTTCATGATTTTCTCTTTTCCACTGTGTTCATGAGGGTCCTAAGGACCGCGACGTCACATTTTATGGTTCAAAATTTGAGTTTAAAATGACTTCGCAGTCATTCCCGAGAAGGTCACCCATCGTCGTGACTCTCGGCTCGTTTAACTTCTTATGTTCTGTTTTTCTTGTTTATACTTAACTAATTGGACATTACTAATTATTTGTGTTTATGGCTTCTCTAATTGATTTAAGTGTGGTTCTAATCCCCTTAATTATCTGGACTGACTCCGATCACTGGAACAGTGAAATATACCAGGCTATACCAATAGGGGTGTTACAATTCTCTCCTCCTTAAAATAAATTTCGTCTCAAAATTTTACCTGGTATCAATCTCTGAACAACTGTGGGTGTTGTCTCCTCATGTTCTCCTCTCGTTCCCAAGTAGCTTCTTGGCCCGAATGATGGTTCCACAGCACTTTTACCAATGGTATCTGCTTGTTCCGTAGCTGCTTCACCTCATAAGCCAGAATCTTTATGGGTTCTTCTTCATATGTGAGGTCTGGATTCACTTCAATTTTCTCTATTGGTAGTACATGAGATGGGTCTGATCGATACCTCCTCAACATAGACACATGGAAGACATTATGTATCTTCTCCAACTCTGGAGGTAGTGCCAACCGATATGCCAAAGGACCCACTCTTTCCAGAACCTCATATGGCCCAATGAAACGAGGACTCAGTTTCCCCTTTCTGTTGAATCTCATAATTCTCTTCCAAGGAGAAACTTTGAGGAAAACTTTCTCACCCACTGCATACTCAATATCCCTTCTCTTTAGATCAATGTAGGACTTCTGATGGTCTGATGCAGTTTTAAGTCGATCACTGATCACTCTGATTTTCTCTTCAGTCTGCTGAACAATTTCGGGTCCAATCATCTTTCTTTCACCCACGTCATCCCAACACAATGGGGTTCTACATTTTCTACCATACAACGATTCATATGGAGGCATCCCAATGCTTGATTGATAACTGTTGTTATAAGCAAACTCAATCAAAGGCAAGTGTGTATCCCAACTGCCCTCAAACTCAATCACACAAGCCTGTAGCATATCCTCCAAGATCTGAATTACCCTCTCAGACTGACCATCTGTCTGTGGGTGGAATGCAATACTGAAGTTCAATCTAGTTCTTAGGGCTCTCTGAAGACTACCCCAGAATCTAGAAGTGAACTTAGGATCTCTGTCTGATACAATGGATACTGGCACTTCATGAAGTTTCACAATCTCATCGATGTACAACTTGGCCAATCTATCTAAACTGTAGTCCATTCGGACTGGCAGAAAATGAGCAGACTTAGTCAGTCTGTCAATAATGACCCATACTGTATCATGACTCTTCTGTGTCCTCAGAAGTCCCATTACAAAATCCATCGTTATTTTTTCCCATTTCCATTCTGGCACTGGTAGTGGATGTAACAACCCAGTGGGTACTTAATGCTTTGCCTTTACTTGCTGACAAGTTAGGCATTTGGATATAAACTCTGCCACATCTCTCTTCATACCCATCCACCAGTAATGCTCCTTTAACCCTCTATACATTTTTGTACCACCAGGGTGCATGGCAAAGGGAGACTCATGTGCTTCTTTCAAAATGATCTGCCTCAAATCAACATCATTAGGAACACACATTCTGCCCTGATGTAGCAGTAAACCATCATCTCTGATTGAAAATTCTGGTTTCTTGCCCTGCCGGACTTCTTCCAACAGCTTCTGATACCTTTCATCATTCTGAGCAGCCATTCTGATCTGATCAATCAACATTGGCTGTACATGCCATGCCACTGCTATCTGCCCCTCATCATTAATCTCTAAGCTGGCATGCAGTGATCTTAACTCATGCACCAAAGACAAAGGAGTAACCCATAGACTTGCCATAGTCTTGCGACTTAAGGCGTCAGCCACAACATTAGCTTTCCCTGGCTGATAGTCTATTAGACAATCATAGTCTTTTATTAACTCTAACCATCTCCTCTGTCTCAAATTCAACTCTTTATGGGTGCCCAAATACTTCAAACTCTTATGATCTGTGTAGATGTAGCACTTCTCCCCATACAAATAATGTCTCCAGATCTTAAGAGTAAATACAATAGCTACAAGCTCCAAATCATGTGTTGGATAATTCCTCTCATGCGGTTTTAACTAGTGTGATGCATAGGCAATAACATTTCGATATTGCATCAACACACAACCTAACCCATTGTGAGAAGCATCGCTGTAAACTGTATATTCTTTACCCGGTATAGATAAAGTTAGGACTGGAGCCTCAGTCAAACCTCTCTTCAATTCATCAAAGCTTTGCTGGCATTTATCTGTCCACTGAAATTTCACATCTTTTCTAAGCAACTTGGTCAATGGAGATGCTAACATGGAGAATCCCTTCACAAATCGACGGTAGTATCCAACTAAACCCAGAAAACTACGAATCTCTGTGACATTTCTGGGTGGCTTCCAATTAAGGACAGCTTCAATCTTGCTAGGATCTACCTTAATACCCTCTGCTGATACTTTGTGCCCCAAAAAGGATATCTCCTTGAGCCAAAATTCACACTTCGACAGTTTGGCATATAGCTGTTTCTCCCTCAAAGTCTGTAGTACAATCCGCAGATGTCTATCATGCTCTTCTGCATTCCTCAAATAGACCAATATATCATCAATAAATACCACAACAAACTAGTCGAGGTATGGTCTAAAGATAGTGTTCATCAGATCCATAAAAGTAGCCGGAGCATTAGTTAACCCGAATGGCATAACCAAGAACTCATAATGGCCATAGCGGGTTCTGAAGGCAGTTTTAGGAATACTCTACTGTTGTACTCTCAGCTGATAATAACCTGATCTCAGGTCAATTTTGGAGAACACAGTTGCACCTCTCAACTGATCAAATAAGTCATCAATGCGGGGCAATGGGTATCTGTTCTTTATTGTCACCTTATTCAACTGCCGATAGTCAATGCATAACCGGAGAGTGCCATCCTTCTTCTTTACAAACAACACCGGCACTCCCCAAGGTGACACACTAGGGCGGATAAAGCCCTTATCAAGCAGCTCTTGCAACTGTACTTTCAATTCTTTTAGTTCTGCTGGTGTCATTCTGTATGGCGTTATGGAGATTGGGTCCACACCAGGCATAACATCAATTTCAAACTGCACTTCTCTTTCTGGAGGTAATCCTAGCAATTCATCAGGAAATACATATGGAAAGTCACATACAGTAGGAATGTCCCTCAGTGCTGGACTCCCCACTTGGGTGTCTATCACATGTGCCAAGTACGCCTCATACCCTTTCCTAATCATTTTTCTGGCCAGTGCAGCTGAAATGATGTTTGAAGGCAATAACTGCCTCTCCCCGTGTATTACTACATCACCATACTGAGGAAAACCAAAAGTGACTGTCTTCAGTCTATAGTCAATCATGGCGTGATGCCTGGCTAACCAATCCATGCCCAAGATAATGTCATAATCTCTGAAGGGCATTTCTATTAAATCAGATAGAAAAGTGTGTCCTTGGATCACCAAAGGACAGTACCTATATAGCCTATTTACCCTGACCTCCTAGCCTAATGGACTAGTTACTAGCACATTATAGTCCATTGGTACACACTGAATAGCAGTAAAACACATCACACAAGCACTAACATATGAATGTGTGGAGCCAGGATCAAATAACACATGTACATCTTGGTCAAGGATGGAAAAATTACCAGCTACTACGTCTGATGTTTCAGCCTCCTCCCTCTGACGCATGGTATACACTCTGACTGGTGCGCCACTGGGTACTGGTTGGTTAACAGTGCTTTGACTTCCAGGAGTGATACCAGGACCCCTACCTCTGCCTTTGCCTCTACCTCTAGCAGCTGACTGTGACCCTCTAGGTGTAGAGACTTGGGCTGATCCTTCAGATGTAGCAGAAGGTCCAGACTAGCGCGGACTAGTACAATCTTTAGCGAAATGTCCGCTCCCTTCATAGTTAAAACATGCACCGGTGGCCTTGAAACAAACCCCACTGTGAGTTCTACCACAAGTTTCACACTGTCGTACTGATAGAGCTCCTCGGGGTGCCTGCTGGGTCTGCTGACCAGACTGGGATGGTCTTTGGCTAGAAAATTTACCTCTGCCAGATCTACGGGAGCTGGATCCCCCAAACTGTTTCCTCTTCCCAGAATTACTCTCAGATGTTTGTCCCGTAGTCTTTTCAGTCTTCTCTTTCTCTTGTGTACCCTTCTTTACTGCCCCTTCAGATTCAATCCTTTCCAGTTACAGGGCCTGTGAGATCAACTCAGTGAAATTTTGATGTCGGAAACCCACAACTTGCATTCTCAGATTTGGCCTTAACCCAGACTCAAACCTCTTACATCTGTCTCTGGGGTGGAGACTAAGCTTCCAGCATAGTGGCTTAGCCTTGAGAAGTCTCTCTCATATTCTGCTATGGTTCTATCCCCTTATTTCAAACTTAAGAATTCTTGTAATTTCATATCTACATACGCATCAGGAACCCATTTATGCCTGAATTCCCTCAGGAAGTCTATCCATGTCAGCACAGGTGGCTCAACCAGGCTGTGGGGGATGGTCTTCCACCATTCATACGCATCCCCTTGGAGAAGAGATATTGAATACTCAAATTTTAATTCTTCAAGATTACTGCAGACTTTACGAAAACTGTTCCATTCTTTCCAACCAGCATTACGCCTCGGTGGATCCACAGTGCCTTTAAACTCGGTGGCCCCAAATTTCATCAATTTTTCATATTGCCGAGCTGAGGGCTATGGTTGTGCTACAGGTACTTGCATCTGAACTTGGGATGGCACATTTCCCGCCATTTGCTAGAAAAACGCAGCCATCTGCTGTACAAACTGAGCAGGGAATTGCAGTGCTAGAGTAGGAGCTGGAGTGGCTGACCCACTCACATTCTGGAGTGCTGGGGCTTCCCCATTGATACATACAACATTTCTATATTTACATCAAAATTAACTATATGGGTATAAAATAATACCCGTACAAAAAGACCGGTATAGTCCTCAATTCAATAGCAGCTCACTCTGCTGCTTTCTCCTTACTCTTATCTGCGACAGCAAAATAAGCTATCGTTGAGTATAAAAATACTCAGTGGTGCACAATAAAAATTTAAAATACAATACATAAATCATTCATTGCCAAAACACAATTTAAATATTTCTCAGTCACATTTCACAATTATCAAAACTCAGAATAACACAATTTAGTCAAATAATTTAATAAACACAGTGTTGCCAAAATCATATACAACTTAAGCCATGACACAAAATTTTCGATCAATGCCGTGTTGTACACCACGACAAAGCAATCTATAACCTCACTGAAATCAATGAGGGAGGTGGCTAGCTAGCTAATGAGTACTCATCCGATCTCAACCTCACCTGGCATGCCAGAGAGGGAGGAAAATAAACGATCTCAACCCCATAAATGGAGGAGGAATAATGTGATACTGTCATGCTAAGTGTGAACACAAAATCAATTCAAAACGATTTATTTAAATAATTTATGAGAAATCTGATCAATTTCCAAAGTCATATTTGCAATTATAAAATGGCAACACAATACATAATTAATCACAAAAGTCAAATTTTCGAGAAATAAATATTTAAACAATAATTATTGTGCACAGACCTGACGTGAGTCGCCTCTAGGCCTTGACTCAGTCTCTCAGAGCTTCCAAGCCTTTTTCAGCTGAAACACACAGTTTCACAGTGTTTCAGTACCATAACTTAGCATAAATCCAAAAATAAATTTAATTTCACTTTTACCTAGCTTTAATGTGCTTACTTCGACGTTCTCGAAGTTTTTGTGTTTCAGGTTACTATTCACTATACTATTCAAGTCAAATTATTGACTTTTTAAGGCTTGATAGGTATGGGAACTCCAACTTCACCCACATACCACATTTTGGTCATTAAATTTGTTGGTTTTGGTCATTTTCTCAAAGCTTAAGTCCTTTAGGCAAAATTGTCAAAATTTCAGTTTTGGTGTCCCTAGTTGCACTGTTCCATTGGTCATTCTACTGTTGGAATTTGGCAAAACTTTCTTCATAGAAAATGTTTCCTATTGCCTTAAGTTTATTCTCCTTTTTGAATCACCCCAATTGGAGTTTTGTAGCTCAAGTTATGGCCATTTGAACCATGGCTGCCGGATTGGAAATAACCCAGATTTTCTGGGCAATTTTGGTGCTGGCAGTTTTGGGTCACCAACTTGGGGTGGCCAAATGACTTGGTTGCTGGCATAATTTGGGTTTGTGTTCTTCATGAAAGTTTTAGGTCTATATCTCATCTAACCTCTGGTAAAATTTCAGATCATTTTGACCTGCTCAGCTCGAGTTATGACCAAATGAACAAACACTGTTCATTTGGTCAGTTTGTACAGGGCAGCCTGCACTTTTCCAACTTTGGTCAATTTGTTCACTAGGTTTTGGTCACTTTTTGGGCATGATTCCTAAATGAAAATTGTGTCATTTTGTGTCTATTTTCATCTCCAATTGGTGCCATATCAATTGGACTTATAAATTTCATTTTTGGTCCTTCAAAGCTGACTTGGTCATGCTGCCAGCAGCATGACCACACTCCCTCCGAATTTGATTTTAGTTCCAACTATTCCAACACAACTCATTTGGTCACAAATGACCATTTTTCACTTCACAATAGGTTAAACATATCATTTACTCATTTCTCCAAATTTTTTCCTCAAAACTCTAGGTCTCTAAACCCTAACCACACTAAATTGTTGCATTTAATCACATTTAAGCATTTCAATCTTACTACCACTTTCATACAAGCTTACTAACACATTTAATTCATTCAAAACACATCATACTCTCATACATCCATGGCTGGCCGAAATTTCAGTTTGGTCCTCCCCACATATATTTATTTCATTTCATTAGTTTCTAAGTTCATTTAAGTAACTAAATATGCATTTAAAATAGAAAATTGAAAGTTAGCATACTAACCTTTCTTAGAACTTCAAATCTCTATCTTTTGTTCTTCTTTCTTCTTTAAATCTTCTTCTTAAGTTGAGATAACAAGCTCTAGTAAGGTTTTATGGGAGTTATTAAGGTTAAGTGAAGAAATTAAAGCTTGAATGCAAACTTCAATGGAGGATTAGCAATGGAGAAATAAGGGAGAGAGTGAGGCGGCACTTAGGGAAGAAAGAGAGCTTTTTGTTTTTTTTTTCCTTTTCTTTTCTTTTATCTATTTTGTCTTATGGAAGACCCCAAAATCCCATTTCATTTAATTTATTAATTATTACTTTTATGACATCATGCATGATGTCATGCATGATGTCATCTCCCTACACTTTTTCTTTTTCTTTTTTTTTTATTTATTTTTTTCTATTAGTTCTTTAATTTAATTCCTGACTCCGAAATTTTCTTTTCTCCGATTTTATTTGACAGTTAAGTTAGGAGTCAGCTCTCGGGGTCAATTGACCAAATTGCCCCTGCCGGTTCATCTCGGTTTGCAATTAATTCTATATTTCTTTCGGCTCCCTGACCTAATTATTTGACTGGCTTAACAGTTCTTTTTCATGATTTTCTCTTTTCCACCGTGTTCATAAGGGTCCTAAGGACCGCGGCGTCACATTTTACGGTTCGAAATTTGAGTTTAAAATGACTTCGCAATCGTTCCCGAGAAGGTCACCCATCGCTGTGACTCTCGGCTCGTTTAACTTCTTATGTTCTATTTTTCTTGTTTATACTTAACTAATTGGACATTACTAATTATTTGTGCTTATGGCTTCTCTAATTGATTTAAGTGTGGTTATAATCCCCTTAATTATCCGGACCGACTACGATCACCGGAACAGTGAAATATACCAGGCTATACCAATAGGGGTGTTACACTATGTCTTATTACACTCTGGATAAAATTTCAGGTCATTTTGAGTTGTATAGACCAAGATATGGTCAATTTACTAAAGCTGGACAGATTGCACCTATAGTGCAAAAATTTGGTCAATTTTAGGTCATTTTAAGTTTTGGAGTACCCGAACTTTTGCAAGCTATTTGACTTGCTTATGGTCATTTCTTGGTTTTGGTGTCTTCATAAGAGTTGTAGCTCTATGTCTACTCTATCCATGGTAAAAATTTTAGGTCATTTGGACCTGTTTGATTGAGTTATAGTCATCCTAATAACTACTGTTCATATGGTCAAAAATCTGGGTTTGCAAGGTTGCCATTCCGGATTTGGTCATTTTTAAGGTCAGTTTCTAGGCAAAATTTTGGCAATATTTCTATATGAAAGTTAGCCTATTTGGTGTTTAGTTTCACCCCCATTGGCCTCATACTAATTGGGTTCACATTTTTACACTTATAACCTAATTTATGTACTGCCAATAACACACAACCTGCACAAGACAATTATACTTCCAATTTGACATTCCTTCTCCTCCTCATGTCTTCATTATTCATTCATAGCACTTCTTTAAATACTAAACACAATTTCAGCAAGCATATTGGATAGAACACTCAAGTGCTTAATGCACACAATTCACCATTAAAGTCCAACATTCAATTCCACCGAAATACAACATACTTCAACACCAATATTTCACATACACATCATGAAAACTACACATGTTGCCCACTATTTAACACCATCACATTTCATCAATAATTCACATAAACTCACATACAATTTCATAGTATTATAGGCTACCAAACATGGCAGTTTACCAAAGTATCAAGAACCATTTTCAAACCTTTAATTCAAGCACTAACATGCACATCCTTGGATATTAACTTACTACATCTTCCATTTGAGTTAATCAACCTTAATTTTCATCTATTAGAGGTAAGAAAAACTCAAACACTACAAACCTTCATGGCTGCCGAAAATGGCTCAATTCCAATACTCAACAATTCGTCAAATTTTCTTCACCAAACAACATCCTTTAACTCAAGCATCACTTTTACTAAAGGAAGGAAGAGAATTGGACACTTACTTATTTTTATAGCTTGCTCAAACCTCACTAAACTTCCTTCTTTTTGCTCCAAGTATGCTACCCAAGGTGTGTAGACAAGGTTTAGTGAAGGAACCTAGTGAAAAAGATGACTTGATCAAGGTTGCATGGAGGTCCTTCCATGGCCGGCTATGGAGTTCTTTCAATGGTGAGAGTTTTGGCTGGTTCTTGTGAAGGTTGAAGATGACCAATTTCTACCCACTAAGACTTATTTTATGTCTCTCATAATGTAGTTAGTGGAGCACTAAACAATAATTTAATGTTTAATTATACAAGGTTTCCTTTATTTGCACATTTATCTCTTTTTTTTTACTATTTACATAATGTATCACAATTAAATTTTTCATGACATTTCTAAAGTGTAATATAATTTATTTTTAATGGACATTGAGGTCAAAAGTCAACTCGGGGTGTCAAATGACAACAATGCCCCTATTCGGTTGCATTCCCAATTTTTCGGTAACACCGAGTTTTATCGTTTTCTCGATTTCTCGTTTTTCTTTGTACTAATTAATTGATTTTTCTTTGATATTTCTAATATCATTTATACTTCAATAGATGTTTATTTAAGTCTTAAAAATATTTTTCAGGGTTCCCCGCAGTCCAAGGCTAGTCAACGGTCCACGCCGTAACTTCCCGGTGCGGTCACCCATCGCTATGGTTTTCGGCTCGTTTAACTTGGTTACATTTCATTACTATTGTTTTTCCTTTGTTTTTCTTTTATTTTTCTCTACTGTATTTCATTATTTCATGTCTCCTCTCTAACATTTAAGTGTAGTTCAAGGCATTCTAGCTGTCCAGACAGACACTAGTCACCGAAACAGTAGAACGCACTACCGAACATAGGGGTGTTACAATTCTCCCCCCCTTAAAATAAATTTCATCTCGAAATTATACCTGGCATCAGTCTCTGAACAGCTGTGGGTGGTGTCTCCTTATGTCCCCTTCACATTCCCAAGTAGCTTCCTGGCCTGAATGATGGTTCCACAGCACTTTAACCAAGGGTATCTGTTTGTTCCTTAGCTGCTTCACCTTATGTGCCAGAATCTCTATGGGTTCTTCTTTATATGAAAGGTCTAGATTTACCTCAATCTCTTTAACTGATAGAACATGGGATGGGTCAGATCTGTACCTCCTTAACATGGACACATGGAAGACATTGTGTATCCTTTCTAGCTCTGGAGGTAATGCCAACCGATATGCCAAAGGACCCACTCTTTCTAGAACCTCATATGGTCCGATGAAACGAGGACTCAGTTTCCCCTTTCTGCCAAATCTCATAATCCTCTTCCAAGGATAAACTTTAAGGAATACCTTATCACCCACTACATACTCAATATCTCTTCTCTTCAGATCAATATAGGACTTCTGACAGTCTGATGCAGCCTTGAGTCAATCTCTGATCAATCTGATCTTTTCCTCTGTCTGCTGAATAATTTCTGGCCTAATCATCTTCCATTCACCTACTTCGTCCCAACATAGGAGAGTTCTGCACTTCTTGCCATACAAAGCTTCATATGGGGGCATACTAATGCTTAATTGGTAGCTGTTGTTATAAGCAAACTCAATCAAAGGCAAGTGTATATCCCAATTACCTTCAAACTCTATCACACAAGCCCATAGCATATCCTCCAATATCTGAATTACCCTCTCAGACTGGCCATCTGTCTGTGGGTGAAATGCCGTGCTGAAGTTTAATCTAGTTTCTAGGGCTCTTTGAAGACTACCCCAAAATCTAGAAGTGAACCTAGGATCTCTGTCTGATACAATCGATACTGGCACTCCATGCAGTTTTACAATCTCATTTATGAACAATCTAGCCAATCTCTCCAAACTATAGTCCATCTGGACTGGCAAAAAGTGAGCAAACCTGCTCAGTCTGTCAACTATAACCCATACTGCATCATGACTATTCTGTGTCCTCGGAAGTCCCATCACAAAATCCATAGTTATCCGTTCCTATTTCCACTCTGGTACTGGCGATGGATGAAACAAACCAGCTGGCACTTAATGTTCTACCTTCACTTGCTAACAAGTTAGGCATTTGGAAACAAAATCAGCTACATCCCTCTTCATACCCATCCACCAGTAATGCTCTTTCAGCCCTCTGTACATTTTGGTTCCACTAGGATGCATAGCAAAAGGAGAATCATGTGCTTCCTTCATGATGATCTGTCTCAATTCCACATCATTAGGAACGCACATTCTGCCCTGATGTAGTAGTAAACCATCATCTCTCATAGAAAATTCAGGTTTCTTGCCCTGCTAAACTTCTTTCAATAGCTTCTGATATTTTTCATCACTCTGAGTAATCATTCTGATCTAATCAATGAACATTGGCTGTACATGCCATGCAACTACTGTCTGTCCCTCATCATCAATCTCCAAACTGGCATGCTGTGCTTTCAATTCATGTACCATGGACAAAGGAGAAACAATGAGACTTGCCATAGTCTTGCGACTTAGGGCATCAGCTACCACATTTGCTTTCCCCGGCTGATAGTCTATTAAGCAATCATATTCTTTAATCAGTTCTAACCATCTCCTCTACCTCAAGTTCAATTCCTTCTGGGTGCCCAAGTACTTCAAGCTCTTGCGATATGTGTAAATGTAGCATTTCTCCCCATACAAATAGTGTCTCTAGATCTTCAGAGCAAAAACAATAGCTGCAAGCTCTAAATCATGTGTTGGGTAGTTCCTCTCATGCGGTTTCAGCTAGCGTGATGCATAAGCAATGACATTCCGATCTTGCATCAGTGCACAGCCTAACCCATTGTGAGAAGCATCACTATAAACTGTGTATTCTTTACCTGGGGTAGGTAAAGTAAGGACTGGCGCTTCAGTCAAACACCTCTTCAACTCATCAAAATTCTGTTGACATTTATCTGTCCACTAAAATTTTACATCTTTCCGAAGCAGCTTGGTCAGTAGAGAAGCTAACATAGAAACCCTTTCACAAATTGACGGCAATATCCAGCTAAACCCAAAAAATTGTGAATTTCTATGAGATTCCTAGGCGGCTTCCAATTAAGGATAGCTTCTACCTTGCTGGAATCTACCTTGATCCCTTTAGCTGACACAACATGTCCCAAGAAAGAGATTTCTTTCAACCAAAATTCACATTTCGACAATTTGGCGTATAGTTGTTTCTCCCTTAAGGTCTGTAGTACAATCCGCAGATGTCTGTCATGCTCCTCTGCATTCCTCGAATATATCAAAATATCATCAATAAACACCACCACAAACTAGTTGAGATATGGTTTGAAGATAGTGTTCTTCAGATCCATAAAAGCAGCTGCAACATTAGTTAACCCGAATGGCATTACTAAAAACTCATAGTGGCCATATCAAGTTTTGAAAATAGTTTTTGGAATACTCTGCTCTTGCACTTTCAACTGATAATAATTAGATCGCAAATCAATTTTGGAAAACACAGCTACACCCTTCAACTGATCAAACAAATCATCAATGCGAGGCAATGGATATCTGTTCTTTATTGTCACCTTATTCAACTGCCGGTAGTCAATACATAAGCGGAGAGTGCCATCTTTCTTCTTAACAAACAATACTGGCACTCCCCAAGGTGACACATTAGGGCGGATGAAGCCCTTTTCAGGTAGTTCTTGCAACTGTACCTTCAGCTCCTTTAACTCTGCTAGTGCCATTCTATATGATGTTATGGAGATTTGATCCACACCAGGCATAACATTAATTTCAAACTACACCTATCTTTCTGGAGGTAATCCTGGCAATTTATAAGGAAACACATCTGAAAAGTCATATAATGGAGGGATGTCCCTCAATGCTGGACTCTCCACTTGGGTGTCTACCACATGTGCCAAGTATGCTTCACACCCCTTTCTGATCAATTTTCTAGCTAGTGCAGCTGAAATGATGTTTGATGGCAATAGCTGCCTCTCCCCATGTATTACCATATCACTGTACTGAGGGAGACCAAAAGTGACTGTCTTCAGTCTATAGTCAATCATGGCGTGATGCCTGGCTAACCAATCCATGCCTAAGATGATATCATAATCTCTGAAGGGCATTTCAATGAGATCAGACAGAAAAGTATGTCCTTGGATCACCAAAGGACAATCCCTATACATTCTATTAACCCTGACCTCTTGTCCTAGCAGACTTGTTACTAGGACCTCAAAGTCCATTTTCACACATGGAACAGCAATGCAATCAATGATGCCAGTACTCGCATAGGAATGGGTAGAACTCGGATCAAATAACACAAACACATCTTGATTAAAAGTTGAGAAGGTACCAGCCACAATATAAGATGTCTCTACCTCTTCTCTCTGTCTCATTGCGTAGACTCTAACTGAAGCACTACCTTGCTCTGATTGATTCACTGTGTCTTGGCTGCCTACTGAACTACCTTTACCCCTACCTCTACATTTACTAGGTAGTTGTGAACCTCTGGTGGCAGGATTCTGAACTGACCCTTCTGCAGAAGTAGGAGGTGGGCTAACTCTATGGGCACTGGTGCAGTCCTTGGCAAAGTGTCCTGTGCCTCCACAGTTATAACAGGCTCCTGTAGCCTTATAGCATACCCCACTATGATTTCTACCACAAGTTTCACATTGGCGGGGAGGGTAGGAACTTCTGGTAGTTTGCTGACCAGATGGAGGAGGTCTCTGTCCCGAAAATCTTCCCCTACCGAACTTTTTATCACCTCTGCTGTGTCCCCCAAAGATCTTTCTCTTCCCAATAGGACCACTGGAACTCTGATCTACTAACTTTCCCTCTTTCTCTTTTTCTGTCTTCTCTGATTTCTTTTTCTCTGGGGCTGCTTCTGACTCAATTCTTTCTAATTCCAGTGCTTAAGAAATGAGCTTAGAAAAGTTAGTATGTTTGAATCTGACCACTTGTAATCTGATACTAGGCTTCAAGCCAGTTTCAAACCTCTTACATCTTTCCCTGCTGGTAGAAAGGAGACTTCCAGCATAGTGGCTCAGGCGGGAAAATTCCCTTTCGTATTTTGCCACTGACCTACTTTTCTGTTTCAGACTTAAGAACTCCTGTAACTTCTAGTCCACATGGGTATCTGGGACATATTTTTGTCTGAATTCCTACAGAAAGTCATCCCATGTTAGTATTGGAGGTTCCACCAAACTATGAGGAATAATTTTCCACCAGTCATATGCATCTCCCTGTAGTAGTGACACTGAATACTCAAATCTTAGCTCATCTGTGCAATGCAATTTCTTGAACACCCTATCCATTCTCTCCAACATTGTTCTGCCTTTAGAGGATCTACTGTCCCCTTGAACTCAGTAGCCCCATATTTAATCAGCTTGTCATACTGCCTAGCTGAAGACTATGGTTGTACCACTGGTGTCTGTAGTGGGACTTGAGTAGGCATATTACTAACCATCTGTTGGAACATTGCAGCCATCTGCTGAGCAAACTGAGTAGGAAACTGTGGTACTGAGGGGGCTGGTGCGGCTGATCCACTCACATTATGTAGGGCTGGGGCATCCCCTTGTACCTCAGCCTCTATTGATTGATCGACTAAATGATCCCCTTCTTTCATAGTCAATTTAAGGATCTTAGACCTCCCGAACAAATAACACAAGGAGATTTCCTTCTGTTAGTGTATTTTTATAATGTAATGTACTGTATGTATCAAACAATGACATTGAGCAGTTGTACTATGAAGAAAGAAAATTACAGGTCAAAACAGAATTTAAAACTAGCTCTGATACCACTAAAACATGTCACACCCTACTCCTCTATAAGGCATAACATTATCCCATAGTATACCTAATGAATTACCAAACTTCACTTACTGATAACCCATTAAATACACTACAAGGGATTTTTAAACCTTTTCTTATTTCTTTTTATAGTGGTGAGCACTTTTGACAGGTGTTAAAACATTTTTTTTACTAGAGTGAAAACAAATAATAAATCTGAGTATCAGTAATTTCTATAAAAATTTTGGCAGAGTGCCATCTGTATTTTGAATAAAATAGTTCTTCAAAAACCTATAAAAAGCACTTCCAATATATTTCTTCAATCCCAAACTCCAATAACAGTTCAACACAATAAATTTCTTAATATTTGTTAACTTAATTCAACAAAAATTTTTCTGTGTTTCCAAAAGCTAAGATAGGAGAAATATTTCACAATATTTTTACAGGCCAAAATAATTTATAATTTTAGTTTGCAAGTGCTCAAGACCAAGTACAATATATACATATAGTGCACATACATTACAATAAAAACTACAAAATATGGTATACTCAATATACTCGGCGAAATCTCAAAATGTAGCACAAGCAGCCTAGTCTGCTGCTCTGTCCCTCCGTCTACCTGCGACAGCAATGAAAAAGCTATCGCTGAGCTAATGTCTCAGTGGTGCACAACATTAAGAAAATACAATTTAAAACCACAAACCATAAATCATATAAACTGTGGATACTTAAAATCATAGTTGAATTCAAAAGACAGTGAATGTCATAAAGAATTAAACTCCATTTCACAATATCACAATAAATATCAATAAATCACACACACAGCTTAATCATGATTCCATAGTCTAATTCATCCCAAAAGCCGATGGCTGGTGAGGAATAACATAGCTAGCTAGCAAATGAATGAGTACTTATCCTATTTGTCCTCAACTGACACACACCTCAACACTTCAGTCAGAGAGGGAATTCAAAGTCAATTCATCCCACTAGACAAGCTAGCGAGGAATTCAATCAAATATACATGATAGCTGTGGTTTTAAACAATTTGTAATATTTTTCAAGCAATAAGTATCCATCAAATTTCCATTCAAACAATTTTCCACAATTTAAAACAATAACATACAAATTGTCATAATTTATTTCAATTGAAAAATTCAAAAGAAATAACTGTTGCACACAAACCTCTGAAGTGTAACCTCTTGGCCCTGACTCAGTGTTTCCTTCCCCTTCCCTGAGTCTTTGCTAACTGAAACACTGTAACACCCCTATGTTCGGTAGTGCGTTCTACTGTTCCGATGACTAGTATCTGTCCGGACAACTAGGATGCTTAGAACTACATTTAAATGTTAGTGAGGAGACATAAAATAATGAAATACAAGAAAGGAAAATACAAGAAAAACAAAGGAAAAATAATAGCAATGAAATGTAACCAAGTTAAACGAGCCGAAAACCGTAGCGATGGGTGACCGCACCGGGAAGTTGCGGTGTGGATCGTTGACTAGCCCTGGACAGCGGGAAACCCTGAAAAATATTTTTAAGACTTAAATAAACATCTATTGAAGTATAAATGATATTAAAAATATCAAAGAAAAATCAATTAATTAGTACAAAGAAAAACGAGAAATCGAGAAAACGACAAAACTCGGTGTTACCGAAAAATTGGGAATGCAACCCGAATAGGGGCATTGTGGTCATTTGACACCCCGAGTTGAATTTTGACTTCAATGTCCATTAAAAATAAATAGTAATAAATTTTGAAAATATCATGAAACTTAAAGTGGTGGTACATAATTTAAATAGTAAAAGAAATGAGGCAATCTTGCAAAATTGGAAACTTTGAATAAATAACCATTATAATCTTCATTAGTGCTCCACTAACTTGTGATAATTGACACATATCCAAGCTTTGGACAGCCACCTCCACAAAACAGCCTTCTTCCTCATCCTTTCTTCTTCATTGCTGAACCAAATTCTCCCAAGCTCTCATCCATGGTCGTCCACCATGCAAAGGAAAATCCACCATCATCAAGCCATCAATTCTTCTAGGTTTTTTCACTAAAGTTGTTCTATACAGCTTGGGCAGCAATTAGGGAGCAAGAAAGATAGGTTTTGGTGGAGTTTTGAAGAAGCTTCAAAAGAGGTAAGTGGTAATTTCAATTCTTGTTTCATTAAAACTGTAACTAAGATTGTGGGGAGTTGAATTATGGAAGAAAAGTTGAAATTTAATGAGTTGGTTGATGCTCCATTTCGGCAGCCATGGAACTTCATCATGTATAGCTTATTTTTGCATGTAAATGATAGTTTGAGATGTTAAATTAAGTACTTATATGTATTGAAGTTGATTCGCATGTATAAAGTTTGAATGGTGAGCTTGAAAAGTAAAAATGGAAGTTGATATATATGGATGTTACTTTGGTAGCCTCATAATGGAAATTGATAATGTTCAAATTCATGAAATGTTGTTGAAGTATTATACAAAGAAATGGCAGCCTATGTGTGTGGAATAGTAGTGATAGGTATGTAATTTGATGATGAAAGTATGTGTCATAATTAGAAGTATTTATGTGTATATATTATTGGGTTTGAACTTTGTGAATTGTGACTGCATTTGGTGTAATTTGAAGTTGTTATATTCTATCCAAGTTGACCTATAATGTAAAGAATTGAATGGTTATGGTTAGTACCAAATGCAGAATGGTATGGAGAAGTGAAGATGTAGTTGGTAATTATGTGTTTGGCTTGGTGCTTGAATGGCATGTAGAGGGCAGTGTGCAAATGGGCCTATAACCCTAAGTGTGTGACTCCAATTGGTATGAGGCCAATTGGAGATGAAACTAGGCACAAAATGTGCCAACTTTCATGAAGAAAGCTTACCTAAATTCTGTCCAGAAAATGACTTGAGAAATGACCAAATCCGGATTAGTGACTTGAAAGCCTGAAAATTTACCATTTGGGCAGCAGTTAGTGTTTTGAACATAACTCACCCAAAACAGGTCCAAATGACCTGAAATTTTTACCATGGATAGAGTAGACATAGAGATACAACTCTTATGAAGACACCAAAACCCAGAAATGACCATAAGCAAGTCAAATAGCTTGCACAAGTTCGGGTACTAAAACTGTTAGAACTAAAAGTGACCTAAAATTGACCAAATTTTGTACTAAAGGTGTAATCTGTCTAGCTTTAGTAAATTGACCATATCTTGGTCTATACATCTCAGAATGACCTGAAATTTTGCCCAGAGTGCAACAAGACATAGAGCTACAATTTTGCTTCTTTGACCAGAAGCTAAAAACTAAGAGAAATAGGACTTTAAGCTAGACCAATCTAGCACACAAAAATTGAGAACTTGACATTTACATACAATGATGCTTGAAATAATTTGGCAATGAATGCCAAATTGTAAAAATGGTAAATTACACTATATTGGTAGCAAATTGAAATGCAAAATGTGATATATTGGTAAAATTAAAATTTTTTCCCCTAGAGTGCATTAAGGGTCAACATTATAGGTTGACTAAGGAAAGCAATAGTATTAAATAAATTAATTATTGAACCTTATTATTAGAGACAGTTTAAATGAGTACTGAAACACTTTAAATTGTCTGTTTCAGTTAGCAAAGACTCAGGGAAGGGGAAGGAAAAACTGAGTCAGGGCCAAGAGGTTACACTTCAGAGGTTTGTGCACAACAGTTATTTCTTTTGAATTTTCAATTGAAATAAATTATGACTATTTGTAAGTTATTGTTTTAAATTGTGGAAAATTGTTTGAATGAAAATTTGATGGATACTTATTGCTTGAAAAATATTGTAAATAGTTTGAAACCACAGCTATCATGTATATTTGATTGAATTCCTCGCTAGCTTGTCTAGTGAGACGAATTGGCTTTGAATTTCCTCTCTGACTTAAGTGTTGAGGTGTGTGTCAGTTGAGGACGAATAGGATGAGTACTCATATAATTGCTAGCTAGCTATGTTATTCCTCACTAGCCATCGGCTTTTGGGATGAATTGGACTTTGGAAACATGATTAAGCTGTGTGTGTGATTTATTGATATTTATTGTGATATTGTGAAATTGAGTTTAATTCTTTATGACATTCACCGTCTTTTGAATTCAACTATGATTTTAAGTATCCACAGTTCATATGATTTATGATTTATGGTTTTAAATTGTATTTTCTTAATGTTGCACACCACTGAGACATTAGCTCAGCGATAGCTTTTTCATTGCTGTCACAGGTAGACAGAGGGACAGAGCAGCAGGGTAGGCTGCTTGTGCTACATTTTGAGATTTCGCCGGGTATATTGAGTATACCATATTTTGTAGTTTTTATTGTAATGTATGTGCACTGTATATATATATTATACTTGGTCTTGAGCAGTTGTAAACTAAAATTATAAATTATTTTGGCTTGTAAAAATATTGTGACATATTTCTCTTATCTCAGCTTTTGAAAACACTAGAAAATTGATGTTGAATTGAGTTGAGAAATTTATTATGTTGAACTATTATTGGAGTTTGGGATTGAAGAAATATATATTGGAAGTGCTTTTTATAGGTTTTTGAAGAACTATTTTATTCAAAATACAGATGGCACTCTGCCAAAATTTTTGCAGAAATTATTGATACTCAAATTTGTTATTTGGTTTCACTTCAGAAAAAAAAAATTTTTTAACACCTGTCAAAAGTGCTCACCACTGTAAAAAGAAATAAGAGAAGGTTTAAAATCCCTTGTAGTGTATTTAATAAGCTATCAATAGGCGAAATTTGGTAATTCATTAGGTATACTATGGGATCATGTTATGCCTTACAGAGGGGTATGGTGTGACATGTTTAAGTGGTATCAGAGCTAGTTTTTAAATTTTGTTTTGACCTGTAATCTGAATATTCTTTCTTCATAGTACAACTGATCAATATCATTGTTTGATACATACAGTACATTATATTATAAATATGCACTAACAGGAGGAAATCTCCTTGTGTTATTTATTCAGGAGGTCTAAGATCCTCAAATTGACTATGGAAGAAGGGGATCGTTCAGTCGATCAATCAATAGAGGCTGAGGTACAAGGGGATGCCCTAGCCCTACACAATGTAAGTGGATCAGCCGCACCAGCCCCCTCAGTACCACAGTTCCCTGCTCAGTTTGCTCAGCAGATGGTTGCAATGTTCCAACAGATGGCTGGTAACATGCCTACTTAAGTCCCACTACAGACACCAGTGGTACAACCACAGTCTTCATCTAGGCAGTATGACAAGTTGATTAAATATGGGGTTACTGAGTTCAAGGGGACAGAAGATCCTCTAGAGGCAGAACAATGGTTAGAGAGAATGGATAGGGTGTTCAAGAAACTACATTGCACAGAGGAGATCGGATTTGAGTATTCGGTGACACTACTACAGGGAGACGCATATGGTTGGTGGAAAACCATTCCTCATAGTTTGGTGGAACCTCTAGTACTAACCTAGGATGACTTTTTACGGGAGTTCAGACAAAAATATGTCCCAGATGCCTATGTGGACCAGAAGTTACAGGAGTTCTTAAGTCTGAAACAGGAAAGTAGGTCAGTGGCAGAATATGAAAGGGAATTTTCCCGCCTGAGCCACTATGCAGAAAGTCTCCTTTCTATCAGCAGGGAAATATGTAAGAGGTTTGAAACCGGCTTGAAGCCTAGTCTCAGATTACAAGTGGTCAAATTTAAACATGCTAACTTCTCTAAGCTTATTTCTCAAGCACTTAAATTAGAGAGAATTGAGTCAAAAGCGACCCCAGAGAAAAAGAAATCAGAGAAGATAGAAAAAGAGAAAGAGGAAAAGTCAGTAGATTAGAGTTCCAGTGGTCCTACTGGGAAGAGGAAGAACTTCGGGGGACACAACAGAGGTGGTAAAAAGTCTAGTAGGGAAAGATTTTCGTGATGAAACCTCCCCATCAGTGCAGGACTACGGAAGTTCCTACCCTCCCCGCCAATGTGAAACTTGTGGAAGAAACCATGGTGGGGTATGCTATAAGGCCACAAGAGCTTGTTATAACTGTGGAGGCACAGGACACTTTGCCAAAGACTGCACCAGTGCCCGTAGAGTTAGGCCACCTCTTACTACTGCAGAAGGGTCAGTTTAGAATCCTGTCACGAGAGGTTCACAACCACCTAGCAGAGGTAAAGGCAGGGGTAGAGGTAGTCCAACAAAGCAGCCAAGGCACAGTGAATCAATCAGAGCAAGGTAGTGCTCCAGTCAGAGTCTACGCAATGAGACAGAGAGAAGAGGCTGAGATATCTGATATTGTGGCTGGTATATTCTCAACTTTTAATCAAGATGTGTTTGTATTATTTGATCTGGGTTCTACCCATTCCTATGTGAGTACTAGCATCATTGATTGCATTGCTGTTCCATGTGTGAAAATGGACTTTGAGGTGCTAGTAACAAGTCCGCTAGGACAAGAGGTCAGGGTTAATAAAATGTATAGGGATTGTCCTTTGGTGATCCAAGGACATACTTTTCTATCTGATCTCATTGAAATGCCCTTTCGAGATTATGATATCATCTTGGGCATGGATTGGTTAGCCAGACATCACGCCATGATTTACTGTAGACTGAAGACAGTCACATTTGGTCTCCCTCAGTACAGTGATGTGGTAATACACAGGGAGAGGCAGCTATTGCCATCAAACATCGTTTCGGCTATACTACCCAGAAAAATGATCATAAAGGGGTGTGAAGCATACTTGGCACATGTGGTAGACACCCAAGTAGGGAGTCCAGCATTGAGGGACATCCCTACAGTATATGACTTTCCAGATGTGTTTCCTGATGAATTGCCAGGATTACCTCTAGAGAGAGAAGTGCAGTTTGAGATTAATGTTATGCCTGGTGTGGATCCAATCTCCATAACACCATACAGAATGGTATTAGCAGAGTTGAAGGAGTTGAAGATATAGTTGCAAGAACTACTTGAAAAGGGCTTCATCCGCCCTAGTGTGTCACCTTGGGGAGCGCCATTATTGTTTGTTAAGAAGAAAGATGGCACTCTTCCCTTATGTATTGACTACCGGCAGTTGAATAAGGTGACAATAAAGAACATATATCCATTGCCTCGCATTGATGATCTGTTTGATCAGTTGAAGGGTGCAGCTGTATTCTCCAAAGTTGATTTGCGATTTGTTTATTATCAGTTGAAAGTACAAGAGCAGAGTATTCCAAAAACTGCTTTTAGAACTCGATATGGCCACTATGAGTTTCTGGTAATGCCATTCGGGTTAACTAATGCTCCAGCTGCTTTTATGGATCTGATGAACACTATCTTCAAACCATATCTCGACCAGTTTGTGGTGGTGTTGATTGATGATATTTTGATATATTCGAGGAATGCAAAGGAACATAACAGACATCTGCGGATTGTACTACAGACCTTAAGGGAGAAACAGCTATACGCCAAATTATCGAAATGTGAATTTTGGCTTAAAGAAATCTTTTTTGGGACATGTTGTGTTAGTTGAAGGGATCAACGTAGATTCTAGCAAGGTAAAAGCTATCCTTAATTGGAAGCCACCCAGAAATATCATAGAAATTCCCAGTTTTCTGGGTTTAGCTGGATATTACCGCTGATTTATGAAAGGGTTTTCTATGTTAGCTTCTCCACTGACCAAGCTGCTTCGGAAAGATGTAAAATTTCAGTGGACAGATAAATGCCAGCAGAGTTTTAATGAGTTGAAAAGGTGTTTGACTGAAGCTCCAGTCCTTACTTTACCTACCCGGGGTAAAGAATACACAGTTTAGAGTGATGCTTCTCACAATGGGTTAGGCTGTGTACTGATGCAAGATTGGAATGTCATTGCTTATGTATCACGCTAGCTGAAACCGCCCGAGAGGAACTATCCGACACATGACTTAGAGTTAGCAGCTATTGTTTTTTCTCTGAAGATCTAGAGACACTATTTGTATGGGGAGAAATGCTATATCTACACAGATCATAAGAGCTTGAAGTATTTAGGCACCCAGAAGGAATTGAATTTGAATTTGATTAAAGACTATGTTTGCTTAATTGAATATCAGCCACGGAAAGCAAATGTGGTGGCTGACGCCTTAAGTCGCAAGACTATGGCAAGTCTTAGAGTTTCTCCTTTGTCCATGGTACATGAGTTGAAAGCACAGCATGCCAGTTTAGAGATTGATGATGAGGCACAGACAGTAGTTGCTTGGCATGTACAGCCAGTGTTGATTGATCAGATCAGAATGGCTACTCAGAATGATGAAAAATATCAGAAGCTATTGAAAGAAGTCCAGCAGGGCAAGAAACCTGAATTCTCTGTGAGAGATGATGGTTTACTACTACATCAAGGCAGAATGTGCGTTCCTAATGATGTTGACTTGAGACAAATCATTATGAAGGAAGCACATGAGGCTCCTTTTTCTATGCACCCTAGTGGAACTAAAATGTACAGAGGGCTAAAAGAGCATTACTGGTGGATGAGTATGAAAAGGGATGTAGCTGATTTTGTCTCCAAATGCCTAACTTGTTAGCAAGTGAAGGCAGAACATCAAGTGCCAGCTGGTTTGTTACATCCATTGCCAGTACCAGAGTGGAAATGGGAACGGATAACTATGGATTTTGTGATGGGACTTCCGAGGACACAGAATAGTCATGATGCAGTATGGGTTATAGTTGACAGGCTGAGCAAGTCTGCTCACTTTTTGCCAGTCCGGATGGACTATAGCCTAGAAAGATTGGCCAGATTGTACATATCAATTATATCTGACAGAGATCCTAGGAACTAGATTAAACTTCAGCAAAGCATTCCACCCACAGACAGATGGCTAGTCTGAGAGGGTAATTCAGATATTGGAGGATATTCTACAGGCTTGTGTGATTGAGTTTGAAGTTGGGATACACACTTGCCTTTGATTGAGTTTGCTTATAACAACAGCTACCAATCAAGCATTGGGATGCCTCCATATGAAGCTTTGTATGGCAGGAAGTGTAGAACTCCCCTATGTTGGGATGAAGTAGGTGAAAGAAAGATGATAGGGCTAGAAATTGTTCAACAGACAGAGGAAAAGATCAGATTGATCAGAGATTGACTCAAGGTTGCATCAAACCGTCAGAAGTCCTATATTGATTTGAAAAGAAGAGATATTGAATATGCAGTGGGGGATAAGGTATTCCTCAAAGTTTCTTCTTGGAAGAGGATTATGAGATTTGGTAGAAAGGGGAAACTGAGTCCTCGTTTCATCGGACCATATGAGGTTCTGGAAAGAGTAGGCCCTTTGGCATATCAGTTAGCATTACCTCTAGAGCTAGAAAGGATACACAGTGTCTTCCATGTGTCCATGTTAAGGAGGTACAGATCTAACACATTTCATGTTCTATAAGTTGAAGAGATTGAGGTAAATCCAAACCTCTCATATGAGGAAGAACCTATAGAGATTCTGGCATATGAGGTGAAGCAGCTGAGGAATAAACAGATACCCTTGGTGAAAGTGCTGTGGAACCATCATTCAGGCCAGGAAGCTACTAGGGAATGTGAAGAGGACATGAGGAAACAGCACCCACAGCTGTTTAAAGACTGATGCCAGGTAAAATTTCAAGATGAAATTTATTTTAAAAGGGGGAGATTGTAATACCCCTAAGTTTGGTAGTGCGTTCTACTGTTCCGGTGACCAGTGTCTGCCCGGACAGCTAGGATGCCTAGAACTATATTTAAATGTTAGTGAGGAGACATAAAATAATGAAATAAAAGAAAGGAAAATACAAGAAAAACAAACAAAAAATAATAGCAATGAAATGTAACCAAGTTAAACGAGCTGAAAACAGTAGCGATGGGTGACCGCACCAGGAAGTTGCGGCGTGGACCATTGACTAGCCCTAGACCACGGGGAACCTTGAAAAATACTTTTAAGACTTAAATAAACATATATTGAAGTATAAATGACATTATAAATATCAAAGAAAAATTAATTAATTAGTACAAAGAAAAATGAGAAATCGAGAAAATGACAAAACTCGGTGTTACCGAAAAATCGGAAATGCAATAGGGGCATTGTGATCATTTAACACTCCGAGTTGACTTTTGACCTCAATTTCCATTAAAATAAATAGTAATAAAGTTTGAAAATATCATGAAAATTAAAGTGGTGGTACATAATTTAAATAGTAAAAGAAATGAGGCAAACTTGCAAAATTGGAAACTTTGAATAAACAACCATTATAATCTTCATTAGTGCTCCACTAACTTGTGATAATTGACACATATCCAAGCTTTGGACAGCCACCTCCACAAAATAGCCTTCTTCCTCATCCTTTCTTCTTCATTGCCGAACCAAATTCTCCCAAGCTCTCATCCATGGCCGTCCACCATGCAAGGGCAAATCCACCATCATTAAGCCATCAATTCTTCTAGGTTTTTTCACCAAAGTTGTTCTATACAACTTGGGTAGCAATTAGGGAGCAAGAAAGATAGGTTTTGGTGGAGTTTTGAAAAAGCTTCAAAAGAGGTAAGTGGTTATTTTCAATTCTTGTTTCATTAAAAGTATAACTAAGGTTGTGGGGAGTTGAATTATGGAAGAAAAGTTGAAATTTTGATGAGTTAGTTGATGCTCCATTTCGGCAGCCATGGAACTTCATCATGTATAGCTTATTTTTGCATGTAAATGATAGTTTGAGATGTTAAATTAAGTGCTTATATGTATTAAAGTTGATTCCTATGTATAAAGTTTGAATGGTGAGCTTGAAAAGTAAAAATGAAAGTTGATATGTATGGATGTTACTTTGGCAGCCTTATAATGGAAATTGATAATGTTCAAATTCATGAAATATTGTTGAAGTATTATACAAAGAAATGGCAGCCTATGTGTGTGGAATAGTAGTGATAGGTATGTAATTTGATGATGGAAGTATGTGTGATAATTAGAAGTATTTATGTGTACATATTATTGGGTTTGAACTTTGTGAATTGTGACTGCATTTGGTGTAATTTGAAGTTATTATATTCTGTCCAAGTTGACCTATAATCTAAAGAATTGAATGGTTATGGTTAGTGTCACACCTTACCCCTCTGTAAGGCATAATATGATCTCGTAGAATACCTAATGAACTACCTAACTTCACCTACCGATAACTCATTAAATACTCTACAAGGGATTTTAAAATAATTTTCTTACTTTTTATAAGTGGTGAGCACTTTCTAATAGGTATTAAAACATTTAATTAAAGTTGAAAAATAGTTAAAATTTTGGGCCCATTTTATTTTTCCGCAAATTTTATAAAAATTTCGGCAGAGTGCTGTCTATATTTTGAGAAAACATTTCTTCAAATTCATGTAAAAAGCACTTTCAATAATTTGTCTCAACAACTTCTTCAAATTCACAATCATCCCAATCAATTTCAACATCATTTATCAATCTCCAAAAATTTAAATCCATAATTTCCAATATTCAACAATCATCAAAATACCATTAATTAATTTCATTCAATTTAAAACAAAATACTTCTATTCATATTTCATTAAAGATAAAACAATTTATAAACATCATTACAAAAATTTACATTAAGAGAAATTTAAACTAAAATTTATTACAAACTTTATACAAACTGCTCAAGACCAGTTTTACATGTCCATACCTTTACATACATTACATACATCAAAATAAATTTTTACAGTCAGGGTATAAATTATACCCGATAGCTTCAAAGTAGGTAGCTCCTTAATCCTCAGTAGCTCAATCTGCTACTCCTCTAGTCTCTATATCTGCGACAGCAATAACAGCTATCACTGAGTACTAGGACTCAGTGGTGCACAACATACTGAAATAATCTTTATGCAGAATTTAAATCACATTTATTCAAAAATTGGACTGAACATGAGAATTAAATACAAAACATGAATTATGAGATTTTAATCTAAACAATTTCATTTCGAAGTGTCATAACCAATTTCATAAAACTCACAGTTATATCATACCATTCGAAACAAATATAATCTCAATAGCCAGAGGCTAAGGAGAAGTCACATCACGAGGGTAGCTAGCTCAAATATATGGGAACACATTCTTTTTTTCTTTTACTGGCACACATCTCAACACTTCAGCCGGAGAAGGAATCAAAATTCGAAACTGATTACCCCCACTAGTCATGCTAGTGAGGTGTTCAAATATATGGTCATGACACTATGGTTTCAAAACTTATCTTAACAATTTACTAAACATTTATGCCATCTCAAATATACACAAATAACTTTCAATAATTTAAATCAAAAGCATAATAAATATTTCATCACAATGATGTCACAATTCAATATTTCAAATTATTCAAAACAATATGCAGAAGAAAATTTACAAAAATTCTACGTTGTGCACAAACCTTATATGAGTCGCCTTTTGGCCTTGACTCGACACCTCAGGTTCCTTCCTAGTATTCTTTTCCACTGAAACACACAGTTTCACAGTATTTCAGTATCATAACTTAGCATAAATCCAAAAATAAATTTAAATTCACTTTTACCTAGCTCTAAAGTGCTAAACTTAATGTTCTTTAAAATTTGTGTTTTGGGGTTACTATTCATGACACTATTCAAGTCAAATTGTTGACTTTCTAAGGCTTATTAGGTATGAGAATTCCAACTTCACCCACATATCACATTTTGGTTACCTAATTTATTGGTTTTGGTTGTTTTCTCAAAACTTAAGTCCTTTAGGTAAATTTGTAAATTTTCAGTTTTCGTGTCTTATGTTGCACTGCTCCATTGGTCATTTTGCTGTTAGAATTTAGCAAAATTTTCTTCAATAGAAAATGTTTCCTATTGTCTTAACTTTATTATCCTTTTTGAATCACTCCAATTGGAGTTTTGTAACTGAAGTTATAGCCATTTGAATCATGGCTGCCGGATTAGACTTAACCCAGATTTCTAGGCAAATTCTGATTCTAGCAGTTTTAGGTCACCAACTTTGGGCGACTAAATGACTTGGTTAAGTGCATGATTTAGGTTTTTGTTCTGCATATATCAGCTTTCTACTAGTAAAATTTTAGGTCATTTAGACCTATCTAGCCCAAGTTATGGCCAAATGAATAAACACTGTTCATTTGGTCATTTTTGTACAGGTCAGATTGCCTAATCCGGATTTGGTCAATTTGTTCACTAGGTTTTAGTCACTTTTTGGGCATGATTACTAAATGAAAAATGTTCCATTTTGTGTCTATTTTCATTCTCAATTAGTCTCACACCAATTGGACTTGTAAATTTTCAGTTTTGGTCCCTGAAAGGGACCTTGGTCATGCTGCCTACAGCATGACCCTAAGCAATCCGAATTTACATTTGGTTCCAACACTTCCAACTTACTCCAATTGGTCACAAATGACCATTACTCAGCTCAAACTAGGTCAAATACACCATTTAACATATTCTCATATTTTTGTCTTTCAAACCCTAGGTGCCAAAACCCTAATTACACAATTGTTTTAATTCATGAAATTTCAATACTCTAAATATATATATAACTTCACTAACCTTAGAATTCATATTCAATTAGGTCAAACCACACCAAAACCTAACCACTCATAGCTGACCAAATTTCTATGGTTCCTTACCTTGTCCATTTGTTTCAATTTTCTACACTTTCTAACTAAGTTTAATTGCCTAAGCATGAATATAAAGAGGAAATTGGAAAATTCATCACTAACCTTTTTGTTGGATTTTCCAAATCTTTATTTTTTCAATTTTTCCTTTTCTTTCTTGCTCCAATCTTCTTTTCAAGACTCAAAGACAAGGTTTACCATGAGGAACTAGGAAATTTATGGTGTAATTTATGGTTTTAAAAGCTTAAACATAAGCTTTAATGGTGGAAAAATAAAAAGAAAGGAAGAGGAGAGAGGATAGCCACGACAAGGAAGAAGAAAGAAAGGAAATTATGTTTTTCTTTTAATTTTTTAACTCCTTTATGCCATAATTATCCCACAAATTAAATTATTTAATATTAAACATTATTGCATCATGCTTATCAACTTTGAGGATGTAAAAAATTCTAATTTTCTCTATTTTTCTTTTTCTTTTATTTTTCCTTGTTTCTTTAATTTAATTCTCTATTTCAAAATTTTCATTAATCAAAATTTATTGAACAGTTAGGCCATTAATCACCTCTAAGGGTGAATTGACCAAATTACCCCTCGCCGGTTCGACCCGGTTTGCAAATAATTCAATATTTCTTTTAGATCCCTGACCTAATTATTTGACTGGCTTAACAATTCTTTTTCATGATTTTTTCTTTTCCACTGTGTTCACAATGGTCCTAAGGACCACCACATCATATTTACGGTTCGAAATTTGAGTTTAAATCGACTTCGCAATCCTTTCTGAGAAGATCACCCATCGCTATGACTCTTAGCTCATTTAACTTCTTATGTTTTGTTTTTCTTATTTATACTTAACTAATTGACAATTACTAATTATTTGTGTTTAGGGCTTATCTAGTTGTCTTAAGTGTGGTTCTAATCCCCTTAATTGTCCGGACCGATACCGGTCATCGGAATAGTGAAATATATCAGGCTATGCAAATAGGAGTGTTACAATTCTCACCCCCTTAAAATAAATTTCATTTCGAAATTTTACCTGGTATTAGTCTCTGAACGGCTGTGGGTGCTGTCTCCTCATGTCATTCTCTTGTTCCCAAGTAGCCTCCTGGCTCGAATGATAGTTCCACAGCACTTTCACTAATGGTATTTGCTTATTCCGTAGCTACTTCACCTCATAAGCCAGAATCTCTATGGGTTCTTCCTCATATGTGAGGTCTAGATTCACTTCAATCTCTTCTACTGGTAGTACATGAGATGGTTCTGATCAATATTTCCTCAACATAGACACATGGAAGATGTTATGTATCTTCTCCAACTCTGGATGTAGCGCTAAACAATATGCCAAAGGACCCAATCTCTCTAGAACCTCATATGGCCCAATGAAACGAGGACTCAGTTTCCCCTTTCTACCGAATCTCATAATTTTCTTTCAAGGAGAAACTTTGAGGAATACTTTCTTACCCACTGCATACTCAATATCCTTTATCTTTAAATCAATGTAGGACTTCTAATGGTCTGATGCAGTCTTAAGTCGATCTCTGATTACCCTGATTTTCTCTTCTGTTTGCTGAACAATTTCGGGTCCAATCATCTTTCTTTCACTTACTTTTTCCAAACACAAGGGAGTTCTACATTTTCTACCATACAAAGCTTCATATGGAGGCATTCTAAATCTTGATTGGTAGCTATTGTTGTAAGCAAACTCAATCAAAGGCAAGTGTGTATCCCAACAGCCCTCAAATTCAATCACACAAGCCCATATCATGTCCTCCAAAATTTGAATTACCCTTTCAGACTGGCTATCGGTCTGTGGGTGGAATGCCATACTGAAGTTCAATCTAGTTCCTAGGGCTCTCTGAAGACTACCCCAGAATCTAGAAGTGAACCTAGGATCTATGTCTGATATGATGGATACTGGCACTCCATGCAGTCTTACTATCTCATCAATGTATAACTTGGCAATCTTTCTAAACTGTAGTCCATCCGGACTGGCAGAAAATGAGCAGACTTAGTCAATTTGTCAACAATGACCCAAACTGCATCATTACTCTTCTGTGTCCTTGAAAGTCCCATCACAAAATCTATAGTTATTCTCTCTCATTTCCATTCTGGTACTGGTAGTGGATGTAACAACCCAACGGGTACTTAATGCTCTGCCTTCACTTGGTGACAAGTTAGGCATTTAGAAACAAACTCTACCACATCTCTTTTCATACCTATCCACCAATAATGCTCCTTTAGCCCTCTATACATTTTGTACCACCAGGGTGCATGGTAAAATGAGACTCATGTGCTTCCTTCAAAATGATCTGCCTCAAATTAACATCATTAGGAACACACATTCTGCCCTGGTGTAGCAGTAGACTATCATCTCTTATTGAGAATTCTGGTTTCTTGCCCTGTCTGACTTTTTCGAACAGCTTCTGATACTTCTGATCATTCTGAGCAGCCATTATGATCTGATCAATCAACACTAGTTATACATGCCATGCAACTGCTGTCTGCCCCTCATCATTAATCTCTAAGCTGGCATGTAATGATCTCAACTCATGTACCATAGACAAAGGAGTAACCTGTAGACTTGCCATGGTCTTGCGACTTAAGGCGTCAGCCACAACATTAGCTTTCCCTGGCTGATAGTCTATCAGACAATCATAGTCTTTTATCAACTCTAACCATCTCCTTTGTCTCAAATTCAGCTCTTTCTGGGTGCCCAAATACTTCAAACTCTTATGATCTATGTAGATGTAGCATTTCTCCCCATACAAATAGTGCCTCCAGATCTTAAGAGCAAACACAATAGTTGCAAGCTCCAAATCATGTGTTGGATAATTTCTTTCATGCGGTTTCAGCTGGCGTGATGCATATGCAATGACATTTCGATCTTGCATCAATACATAGCCTAACCCATTGTGAGAAGCATCACTATAAACTGTATATACTTTACCCGGAGTAGGTAAAGTTAGGACTGGAGCTTCAGTTAAACATTTCTTCAATTCATCAAAACTCTATTGGTATTTATCCGTCCACTGAAATTTCACATCTTTTCAAAGTAATTTGGTCAATGGAGATGCCAACATGGAGAATCCCTTCACAAATCGACGGTAGTATCCAGCTAAACCCAGAAAACTGTGAATCTCTGATATTTCTGGGTGGCCTCTAATTAAGGACAGCTTCTATCTTACTTGGATCTACCTTGATGCCCTCTACCGATACTACATGCCACAAGAAAGATATTTCTTTTAGCCAAAATTCACACTTCGATAGTTCGGCGTATAGCTATTTCTCCCTCAAAGTTTGCAGTACAATGCGCAGATGTCTATCATGCTCTTCTGTATTCCTCGAATAAACCAATATATCATCTATGAATACCACAACAAACTGGTTAAGGTATGGTCTGAAGATAGTGTTCATCAGATCCATAAAAGCAGTCGAAGCATTATTAACCCGAATGGCATAACCAAGAACTCATAATTGCCATAGTGGGTTCTAAAGGCAGTTTTAGAAATACTCTGCTCTTGTACTTTCAGCTGATAATAACCTGATCTCAGGTCAATTTTGGAGAACACAGTTGCACCCCTCAACTGATCAAACAAGTCATCAATGCGGGGCAATGGATATCTATTCTTTATTGTCACCTTATTCAACTGTCGATAATCAATACATAAGTGGAGAGTGCCATATTTCTTCTTAACAAACAACATTGGCGCTCCCCAAGGTGACACACTAGGGCAGATAAAGCTCTTTTCAAGCAACTCTTGGGTCCACACCAGGCATAACATCAATCTCAAACTGCACCTCTCTTTATGGAGGTAATCCTGGCAATTCATCAGGAAACACATCCGGAAAGTCACATACTATAGGGATGTCCCTCAGTGCTGGGCTCCCCACTTAGGTGTCTATCACATGTGCCAAGTATGCTTCACACCCCTTTCTGATCATTAGTCTGGCTAGTGCAGCCGAAATGATGTTTGATGGCAATAAATGCCTCTCCCCATGTGTTACCACATCACTGTATAGAGGGAGACCAAAAGTGACTATCTTCAGTCTACAGTTAATCAAGGCGTGATGCCTGGCTAACCAATTCATGCCCAATATGATATCATAATCTCTGAAGGGCATTTCAATCAAATCTGACGGAAAAACATGTCCTTGGATCACCAAAAGACAGTCTCTATAAATTTTGTTGACCTAAACCTCTTGTCCTAATGGACTAGTTACTAGTACTTCAAAACCCATTGGGACACATGGAACAACAAGTGAACTGACTATGCTAGCACTAACATATGAGTGGGTTGAACCCGGATCAAATAACAAAAATACATCTTGATCAGAGATAGAGAATGTACCAGCTACAACATCAAAAGTCTCAGCCTATTCTCGCTGTCTCATTGTATAAACCCTGGCTGAAGCACTTCCTTATGCTAACTGACCAATAGTGCCCTGACTGCCTGAAGCAGTGCCTCTACCTCTACCTCGTCCTCTGCCAACTAATTGTGAACCTCTGGGAGCAGGACTCTAAATAGATCCTTTAGCAGTAGTAGGAGCTGGACCGAATCTAAGAGCACTAGTGCAATCTTTAGCAAGATGGCCCTTGCCTCCACAGTTAAAGCAGGCTCCTGTTGCCCAATAGCATTCTCTCCCATGAATCTTGCCGCAAGTCTCACAGGGGCGGGGACTTTGTGAATCCCTGCTCAACTGCTGACCAGACCTAGGGGGTCTCTGTCCAGAAAATCGGCCCCTTCCAAACCTTCCACCTCGACCTCTGCTAGGTCCACCAAATTTCTTCTTCTTTCCAGAGGTACCCCTAGGACTTTGCTCTACTGACTTTTCCCCCTTATCTTTCTCTGATTTCTCAGCTTTTTTTTTTTATTTTTCTTTTACTGGGGTCGCTTCTGATTCAATTCTTTCCAACTTAAGTGTTTGAGAAATGAGTTCTAAAAAATTACTATGCCTGAATCCCACTACTTGCACCCGTAGGCTGGGCTTCAAATCCGTCTCAAATCTCTTGCACCTTTCCTTGCTGGTAGAAAGGAGACTCCCAGCATAGTGGCTTAAGCGGGAGAACTCTCTCTCATATTCTGCCACTGTTCTGTTGCCTTGTTTTAGACTCAGAAATTCTTGTAACTTTTGATCCACATATGCGTCTGGGACGCATTTTTATTTGAATTCTCTGATGAAGTCATCTCAGATCAGTACTGGTGGTCAACTAAGCTGTGGGGGATGGTCTTCCAACAATCATACGCATCCCCTTGTAGCAGCGACACAGAGTATTCAAACTTCAGTTCATCTGGGCAGTGCAGCTTCTTAAACACTCTATCCATCCTTTCAAGCCATTGCTCTGCCTCTAAAGGGTTCACTGTACCCTTAAACTCTATAGCCCCATACTTTAATAACTTATCATACTGTCTGGCTGGAGGCAGTGATTGTACCACAGGTGTTTGGGGTGGAGCTTGAGCAGGCATACCCCTAGCCATTTGTTGGAACATTGCCGCCATCTGCTGTGCGAACTGTGCAAGAAATTGTTGCATTTGTGGGGCTAGTGCCACTGACCCACTGACATTCTGTGGAGTTGGGGCTTCTCCTTGTGCCTCAGCTTCAACATATTGCTCAACTGAGCGATGCCCTTCTTCCACTTCAGTATGAAGTTAGGGTATCTCCTGAACAAATAACACAAGGAGATTTCCCTCCGTCAGTTCATATTTATGATGTAATGCACTATATGTAACAAATAAGAATATTGAGCAGTTGTACTTAGCAAAGAAAAGACACAAATTCATAAGTAAAACATACTTCAAAAAAATTTGCTCTAATAACACTAAAACATGTCACACCTTACCCCTCTGTAAGGCATAACATGATCCCGTAGAATACCTAATGAACTACCGAACTTCACCTACCGATAACTCATTAAGTACTCTACAAGGGATTTTAAAACAATTTTCTTACTTTTTATAAGTGGTGAGCATTTTCTAATAGGTATTAAAATATTTAATTAACGTTGAAAACTAGTTAAAATTTTGGGCCCATTTTATTTTCTGCAAATTTTATAAAAATTTCGGCAGAGTGCCGTCTGAATTTTGAGAAAATAGTTCTTCAAATTCCTGTAAAAAGCACTTCCAATAATTTGTCTCAACAACTTCTTCAAATTCACAATCATCCCAATCAATTTCAACATCATTTATCAATCTCCAAAAATTTAAATCCACAATTTCCAATATTCAACAATCATCAAAATACCATTAATTAATTTCATTCAATTTAAAACAAAATACTTCCATTCATATTTCATTAAAGATAAAACAATTTATATACATCATTACAAAAATTTACATTAAGAGAAATTTAAACTAAAATTTATTACAAACTTTATACAAACTGCTCAATACCGGTTTTACATGTCCATACCTTTACATACATTACATACATCAAAATAAATTTTTATAGTCAGGGTATAAATTATACTCGATAGCTTCAAAGCAGGCAGCTTCTCAATCCTCAGCAGCTCAATCTGCTGCTCCTCTAGTCTCTATATCTGAGATAGCAATAACAGCTATCGCTGAGTATTAGGACTTAGTAGTGCACAACATACTAAAATAATCTGTATGCATAATTTAAATCACATTTATTTAAAAATTGGACTGAACATAAGAATTAAATACAAAACATGAATTATGAGATTTTAATCCAAACAATTTAATTTCAAAGTGTCAAAACCAATTTCATAAAACCCATAGTTATATCATGCCATTCGAAACAAATATAATCTCAATAGCCAGAGGCTAAGGAGAAGTCACATCACAAGGCTAGCTAGCTCAAATACATGGGAACCCATTCTTTTTCTTCTTCTACTGGCACACACCTCAACACTTCAGCCAGAGAAGGAATCAAAATTCGAAACTAATCACCCCCACTAGTCATGCTAGTGAGGTGTTCAAATATATGGTCATGACACTATGGTTTCAAAACTTATCTTAACAATTTACTAAACATTTATGCCATCTCAAATATACACAAATAACTTTCAACAATTTAAATCAAAAGCATAATAAATATTTCATCACAATGATGTCACAATTCAATATTTCAAATTATTCAAAACAATATGCAGAAGAAAATTTACAAAAATTCTACATTGTGCACAAACCTTATATGAGTCGCCTTTTGGCCTTAACTCGACACCTCGGGTTCCTTCCTAGTATTCTTTTCCACTAAAACACACAGTTTCACAGTGTTTCAGTATCATAACTTAGCATAAATCCAAAAATAAATTTAAATTCACTTTTACCTAGCTCTAAAGTGCTAAACTTGATGTTTTTTAAAATTTGTGTTTCGAGGTTACTATTCATGACACTATTCAAGTCAATTTGTTGACTTTCTAAGGCTTAATAGGTATGGGAATTCCAACTTCACCCACATACCACATTTTGGTTACCTAATTTGTTGGTTTTGGTTGTTTTCTCAAAACTTAAGTCTTATGTTGCATTGTTCCATTGGTCATTTTGCTGTTAGAATTTAGCAAAATTTTCTTCATAGAAAATGTTCTTTATTGTCTTAAATTTATTCTCCTTTTTGAATCACTCCAATTGGAGTTTTGTAACTGAAGTTATAGCCATTTGAATCATGGCTGCTGGATTGGACTTAACCCAGATTTCTGGGCAAATTCTGATTCTAGCAGTTTTAGGTCACCAAATTTGGGTGACTAAATGACTTGGTTAAGGGCATAATTTTGGTTTTTCATCTGCATGAAAGTTTTAGGTCTATATCTCAGCTTTCTTTTGGTAAAATTTCAGGCCATTTAGACCTGCCTAGCCCAAGTTATGGCTAAATGAATAAACACTGTTCATTTAGTCATTTTTGTACAGGTCAGATTGTCTAATCTGGATTTGGTCAATTTGTTCACTAGGTTTTAGTCACTTTTTGGGAATGATTACTAAATGAAAAATGTTCCATTTTGTGTCTATTTTCATTCCCATTTAGTCTCACACCAATTGGACTTGTAAATTTTCAGTTTTGGTCCCTGAAAGGGACCTTGGTCATGCTGCCTATAGCATGACCCTAAGCAATCCGAATTTGCATTTGGTTCTAACACTTCTAACATACTTCAATTGGTCACAAATGACCATTACTCAGCTCAAACTAGGTGAAACACACCATTTAATACATTCTCACATTTTTGTCTTCCAAACCCTATGTGCCAAAACCCTAATTACACAATTGTTTCAATTCATGCAATTTCAATACTCTAAACATACATATAACTTCACTAACTTTAGAATTCATATTCAATTAGGTCAAAGTACACCAAACCCTAACCATTCATAGCTGACCAAATTTCTATGGTTCCTTACCTTGTCCATTTGTTTCAATTTTCAACACTTTCTAACTAAGTTTAATTGCCTAAGCATGAATATAAAGAGGAAATTGGAAAATTCATTACTAACCTTTTTGTTGGATTTTCCATGTCTTTATTTCTTCAATTTTTCCTTTTCTTTCTTGCTCCAATCTTCTTTTCAAGACTCAAAGACAAGGTTTACCATGAGAAACTAGGAAATTTATGGTGTAATTTATGGTTTTAAAAGCTTAAACATAAGCTTTAATGGTGGAAAAATAAAAAGAAAGGGAGAGGAGAGAGGATGGCCACAGCAAGGAAGAAGAAAGAAAGGAAATTATGTTTTTCTTTTAATTTTTTAACTCCTTTATGCCATAATTATCCCACAAATTAAATTATTTAATATTAAACATTATTGCATCATGCTTATCAACTTTGATGATGTAAAAAATTTCTGATTTTCTCTATTTTTCTTTTTCTTTTATTTTTCCTTGTTTCTTTAATTTAATTCTCTATTTAAAAATTTTCATTAATCAAAATTTATTAGATAGTTAGGCCATGAATCACCTCTAAGGGTGAATTGACCAAATTGCCCCTCGTCGGTTTAACCCGGTTTGCAAATAATTCAATATTTCTTCCGGATCCCTGACCTAATTATTTAACTGGCTTAACAATTTTTTTTTTTCGTGATTTTCTCTTTTTCACTGTGTTCACAATGGTCCTAAGGACCGCGACGTCACATTTTAAGGTTCGAAATTTGAGTTTAAATCGACTTCGGAATCCTTCCTGAGAAGATCACCCATCGCTGTGACTCTTGGCTCATTTAACTTCTTATGTTCTGTTGGTAATTATGTGCTTGGCTTGGTGCTTGAAAGGCATGTAGAGGGCAGTGTGCAAATGAGCCTATAACCCTAAGTGTGTGACTCCAATTGGTATGAGGCCAATTGGAGGTGAAACTAGGCACAAAATGTGCCAACTTTCATGAAGAAAGCTTACCTAAATTTTGTCCAGAAAATGACTTGAGAAATGACCAAATCTGGATTAGTGACTTGAAAGCCTGAAAATTTACCATTTGGGCAGTAGTTAATGTTTTGGACATAACTCACCCAAAACAGGTCCAAATGACCTAAAATTTTTACCATGGATAGAGTAGACATTGAGCTACAACTCTTATGAAGACACCAAAACCCAGAAATGACCATAAGCAAGTCAAATAGCTTGAACAAGTTTGGGTACTAAAACTGCCAGAACTAAAAGTGACCTAAAATTGATCAAATTTTGCACTAAAGGTGCAATCTGTCCAGCTTTAGTAAATTGACCATATCTTGGTCTATACAACTTAGAATGACCTGAAATTTTGCCCAGAGTGCAATAAGACATAAAGATACAATTTTGCTTCTTTGACCAGAAGCTAAAAAAGAGAAATAGGACTTTAAGCTAGACCAATCTAGCACACAAAAATTGAGAACTTGACATTTACATACAATAATGCTTGAAATAATTTGGTAATGAATGCTAACTTGTAAAAATGGTAAATTGCACTATATTGATAGCATATTGAAATGAAAAATGTGATATATTAGTAACATTAAAATTTATTCCCCTAGAGTGCATTAAGGGTCAACATTATAGTTGACTGAGGAAAGTAATAGTATTAAATAAATTAATTATTGAACCTTATTGTTAGAGACAGTTTAAATGAGTACTGAAACACTTTAAATTGTGTGTTTCAGTTAGCAAAGACTCAGGGAAGCGGAAGGAAACACTGAGTCAGGACTAAGAGGTTACACTTCAGAGGTTTGTGCACAACAGTTATTTCTTTTGAATTTTTAATTAAAATAAATTATGACTATTTATATGTTATTGTTTTAAATTGTGGAAAATTATTTGAATGGAAATTTGATGGATACTTATTGCTTGAAAAATATTGCAAATGGTTTGAAACCACAGCTATCATGTATATTTGATTGAATTCCTCGCTAGCTTGTCTAGTGGGACGAATTGGCTTTGAATTCCCTCTCTGACTGAAGTGTTGAGGTGTGTGTCAGTTGGGGATGAATAGGATGAGTACTCATATAATTGCTAGCTAGCTCTGTTGTTCCTCACTAGCCATCGACTTTTGGGACGAATTGGACTTTGGAAACATGATTAAGCTGTGTGTGTGATTTATTGATATTTATTGTGATATTGTGAAATGGAGTTTAATTCTTTATGACATTCACTGTCTTTTGAATTCAACTATGATTTTAAGTATCCACAGTTCATATGATTTATGGTTTATGATTTTAAATTGTATTTTCTTAATACTATGCACCACTGAGACATTGGCTTAGCGATAGCTTTTTCATTGCTGTCGCAAGTAGACAAACGGACATAGCAGTAGAGTAGGCTGCTTGTGCTATATTTTGAGATTTCACCGGATATATTGAGTATACCATATTTTGTAGTTTTTGTTGTAATGAATGTACACTGTATGTATATATTGTACTTGGTCTTGAGCAGTTGTAAACTAAAATTGTAAATTATTTGGCTTGTAAAAATATTGTGACATATTTCTCTTATCTTAGCTTTTGGAAACACTGGAAAATTAATGTTGAATTGAGTTGAGAAATTTATTGTGTTGAACTATTATTGGAGTTTGGGATTGAAGAAATATATATTGGAAGTGCTTTTTACAGGTTTTTTAAGAACTATTTTATTCAAAATACAGATGGCACTCTGCCAAAATTTTTACAGAAATTATTGATACTCAAATTTGTTATTTTGTTTCACTTCAGTAAAAAAAATTTTTTTTTAACACCTATCAAAATTGCTCACCATTGTAAAAAGAAATAAGAAAAAGTTTAAAATCCCTTGTAGTGTATAAGATATCAGTAGGCAAAGTTTGGTAATTCATTAGGTATACTATGGGATCATGTTATGCCTTATAGAGGGGTAAGGTGTGACAAACACACAATTTGAAGTGTTTCAGTACTCATTTAAACTGTCTCTAACAATAAGGTTCAATAATTAATTTATTTAATACTACTGGTTTCCTTAGTCAACCTATAATGTTGACCCTTGATGCACTCTCGGTGAATTAGGTTTAATGTTACCAATATGTCACATTTTGCATTTCAATATGCTACCAATATAGTGCAATTTACGATTTTTACAAGTTGGCATTCATTGCCAAATTATTTCAAGCATCATTGTATGTAAATGTCAAGTTCTCAATTTTTGTATGCTAGATTGGTCTAACTTAAAGTCCTATTTCTCTTTTTTAGATTCCGGTCAAAGAAGCAAAATTGTAGCTCTATGTCTTATTGCACTCTGGGCAAAATTTCAGGTCATTCTGAGTTGTATAGACTAAGATATGATCAATTTACTAAAGCTAGACAGATTGCACCTTTAGTGCAAAAATTTGATCAATTTTAGGTCACTTTTAGTTCTGGCAGTTTTAGTACCCGAATTTGTGCAAGTTATTTGACTTGCTTATGGTCATTTTTGGGTTTTGGTGTCTTCATAAGAGTTGTAGCTCTATGTCTACTCTATCCATGGTAAAAATTTCAGGTCATTTGGACCTGTTTTGAGTGAGTTATGGTCATCCCAATAACTACTGTTCATATAGTCAAAAATCTGGGTTTGTAAGGTTGCCATTCTGGATTTGGTCATTTTTAAAGTCAGTTTCTAGGCAGAATTTTGGCAACATTTCTACTTGAAAGTTGGCCTATTTGGTGTCCACAAAGGTATTAGCCTATGTCTAGGTTAGAATTCCTAGGTTTAAGATCTTGATTTTCTAATGTTAATCTTCACCTTTTAGTTCTTCAATTAACATCTACAATCATAACTAAGTGGGTACCAACACATAGCATGCATTAAGATTGCAAGAAATTAAATCAAGAAATGAATCTCAAATCCAATAAATAAAACTCAATGTTTATCCATAATAATAATTACAAGAGCTACTCTCCCAAATCCAAAATAAGAAAACTACTCACTCATGGTGAGTTCAACAAATGTCATGATAAAAAGTAAAAACAATGAAAAGAGAATTCTGTAGAAGAAATAAAATAATAAAAATCTGTCTAAGGAGATGAAACGAAGGAACCAAAGAGAGTTTGCAACTTTGATCTCGTGGAGCTTCAGCTGGAAAACCTCTTTTGGTACTGATGTAGAGCTTGATAGCAGCAACCTTCAGTAGTAGTCCTAACAACAGTGGTCGACCCCTCTTCCTAATATTTTCTTTGCTATTTATATTAGTTGTTCTAGGGTTAGGTCATTTTGAGTCCAAAAGGCTTTAGGAGTCTCGTTCGGATCAAAAAACAAGAGGGGAATTCGAGTCAGAAAATAGGCTGCAGCATAATACACAGCTCGTGTGTCACTACACGGGTCCCGAAGAGTGGGGCTATGTAACTTGCTGGAGGAGAATCGCATGGTCTTGTTTTCGCACAGAAAGTTACACGGGTCTGTGTCAACTACACGGGCCTGATTACACGGGCCGTGTACTCTTGTTCTCATAAGGTTCTTCAAGCTTGCGTCCGGCAGAGACTTACACGTGTCCCTGTAGATTACACGGGTCTACTTACACGACCCGTGTACTTGTGTTTCTCATCGATTCTCTTGGCTTTTTTCTGGCAAAGAGTTACACGGGTCTAAGGCTTGGTTTACACGACCCGTGTACTTTGTATCAGTAGCAATTCTTTGTCTTTTTACCTCTCCAAGCTTTCCTTTGCACCCCCATCCTTTGGGGCTTCAACCAAACACCTGAAATAATGCAGAAAACATAGAATTAAGGGCTTGGCAATAGAATTTATGAAAATTAATGAAATCAACTACTATGTATAAAAATACTTGCCTAAATGCTATGATTTAGAATACAAATGTGCTTTAAAACATCTATACAATTCAAGTGTATCAAATACCTCCAAACTCAAACTTTTGCTTGTCCTAAAGCAAAACAAAACTCTGTTTTAAAGCACATTTCAGGGGATACTTAGGAATACAACCATCAATTTAATAAGCATAGAATTGAACTCCTCCAACCTTCATACCAACTCCCCTCTTTCAAGGCATAAGGGTTCTAATAGCTACCTGTTTGGAACTTCACCTCGTTTCATGGTGTTTCAACTAATTATTCCTCTATACAAGACCATTAATAAGCCACAAACAACCTGTTTTATCGAGATAGAATTAAGAAACACTAACTTCCCCAAATCTACCTCTCTCATAAGTAATTGAAATGAAGTATTTCAATTCTAACTCCATAGGCATATCTCAATTTTCTATCTCCACTAATGTAGCATGTGCTTTTTCAAAAGATCAAAAGGTCTTTAAAAGGGTTGTAATGGGGCTAGAGGGATAAACTTGGTTGCCAATAAAAGGTTTTTAGGGAATGCAAATATGAAGATAGCATGTATGCATAAAATCCAAGTATACTGAGTTCGTTTCTACATATTTTATGTGGAGAGGAAAGGCTTTTGGCTTTATATATTGTCAAACATGCTTCCATGACACTTATCTTAGGACTTACTTTTTTTTTTTTCTTTTTATCCTCTCCCCCAAACTCATTGCTTTTGCTGGGTTGGAAAGGCAAGTTTTTCTTTGATTTCTATTACACACTTGCACTCTTTCTTGAGTACTACATCCTCTCTTCATTTTCCTTATGCATATTGCTTCCTCAGAAGGGTGTGGTAGGTGTTTAGGCTAGTGGCTAGGTAAATAACATGAGTAATCAATAAATTCTAAGGGATAAACATAGGCTTCAAGTTGGCTATAAGGGATATACTTTTTAATTAGGAATGGCTAAGGCTTAGTGAGGCTATATCAAAGAATGCCTTAATCATTTCTTCATCAAACATGTGCTAGGATTTCGCCTTGATAGGTCCAAGAGATATGTTCTAGAGCTAGTGAGGCAGTTTTTAGGTTTGCTTATATTTCAAAAATTGTTCTCCTAATTTTACAAGTTCAATGTGATAAATTAATAGTTATGAAGAGGTTTAACTAGTCTAGTTCAATTAAAGAGATTAGTTTCTTTACAAACAACATGTTAGAATCCCTTTTTGCCTATCTAGATACATTCATTCCTCTATCCCGTGGAGTCCAATTATTAGCTTATAAAAAATTTGGTTATTGTGCTAAGTTTCACAATTTATAATCCAAAAATTTTCAAAAATTCTCGAAAATTTTGATACACAAGAATAATGTAGCTGAATTTAAACAATGCAATGATGTGCATGTAATGATATGCAAGTGCAAATGTATTTCCCCCCCCCCCCCACCCCAAAACTCAAACTAGACATTGTCCGCAATATTAAAATAATGTGCAAGATCAAATCAAGCGTACAAAAATTTTAAGGAAGCATAATATTTATTATGGAAAATTTTTGAACATAAAGAAAATAAAAGAGACCTATGGTTTTAACTTAGGACTAAGGCATGTAAGATATTACAATAAAGATCCTATCCTATAGTCCTATCTCTAAAAGGGCTCTGATGACGATGATGGTGATGCTAGAGATCCTTGCTCCTCATCCTCCTCATCCTCCTTATCTAGTTAGTCCATTAGAATGTCCAGCTTATTGTGTGCTTCCTGGAGGTTGTCCTCGATAGCTCGCATCCTATTGTATATTGTGGTCTCCATGCGCTGCAGGTATGCAAGAACCGGGTCTGTCGGTGGAGGTGTGTATGGAGGCACTCAGACAGGGGACTCTTCGAACATTCAACCTTGCCCTTCTTCTTGAGGCTGTGAAGTCTCCTCGGGTCCCTCCCTTGCCTCGTCTCTCCGAGGGATGATGTTTCCTTTGGCATCCACCAAATAGCATTTGTTGCCCACTTTTTGTAACACCCCTCACCCATCTACAGTGTAGCCGAGCAAAGTGTGTTACATGGAGTGCCGGAGCACCTGATCTTACCTGATTTCATTATAGTTCTTGGTTTATTTATTCAAAAAATTTATTTAAGGTTTAGGCTATTTTTACTTTTATCAAAATCTAACTAATTTGGAAATTTCAAAAATTTTAATGATAATCCGGCAGAGCGCCGGCTGTAATTTGGACTAAAAGTTCTTTTGAACCTGCCAAGAACAATTTCAATATATGCTCAAATTCATAACTTAGATTATCTCAAAGCATTCTCATTAGTTTCTCAAACTTAGATTCAATATCAAAATTTCTCAAACTCAATCTCATTCAGAATCATTATGATTAGATAATCAATTCAAATATCAAAATTCTTATATTTCATTAACTTATATAATTTTCCAATTAAGTACATAAATTTATCAAGTACAGGATATACAAATGAAATTACAGTTACTAATTCACATTACAATATAAGTAGTAATTATAATGTATAGATTAGAAAACATGCTTAAAATGAGCCCTATCTACATGCATTGCTGAGGAGGTGACAATCTTGAACTCTTCTGATACTTCTGCAGATCTAGACTCAAAAAATCTTAGTCGACAGTCTACTGGTTTTACCTTCAGTACCTGCGCGAGGAAGCAATTCCATCACGCTAAGCATTTCTGCTTAGTAGTGCAATAGTATAACAAGAAATAATATATATAAATAAATAAAGAAATAAATCATAATTTGGATACTCAGGAATCAATTTAATTTGGTATGGTATTTCTAGTATCAATGATCTTATATACTAGTTTGTTCCTCTTTGGAAGTGCTTAGTTTATAACTTTTCAGTAATGCTACCCAGTATACAAATTATTCTAACTGTATTGTATTTTAAGTCTTTATGGTTCTGCAAATTATATTTTTGTTATGTTTCTATTGCTAATCTCTTTTACTCATTTCATTCAATGCTTAATTTAATTGTACTAAAATTTTCGTATACTTAACTTAACTTAACTGCCTGAATTGAATAATATTTTAATTGACTACCCGTGTAGTCTGTACATTGACCAGACTGGATAAACGAATATACTAGCACTGGGTACCTAGTACCTCGGGCCGTCACACCATCGGTCACAAAGTATCTCCTGGTGTGCAAACAGTGTGGCTAAAAAGCCATATAATCAATCAGGTATTAAGCCAAGTATAATAACACAATCTGTATAGTCATAGGCTATTAAAATCATAGTATGGCATAATAAGCCATAAAACACAATATGACATAAAATCATTTACAGAACAACTGTCAGAATCCTATTGGCATGCCAACCTATCTAAACTAGTCAACTAGGCAAACTAGGGCATATTACAAGATTAAATATTTATTTTTTAGGGTTTACTCGCCATTATACCATTCACTGGTCAATGAAAATGTTGACCTTTTCATACATCATGTATAAGTTGATTCTAGTATCAACATGTCACAATTTGCATTTCAATATGCTACCAATATAGTGCAATTTACAATTCTCACAAGTTGGCATTTATTGCCAATTTACTTCAAGGCCTGATTGTATGTTAATGTCAAATTTTCAGTTTTAATGTGCTAGATTAGTCTAGCTTAAAGTCCTATTTCTCTTGGTTTTTAGCTTCTGGTCAAAGAAGAAAAATTGTAGCTCTCTGTCTTATTGCACTATGGGAAAAATTTCAGGTTATTCTGAGTTGTATAGACCAAGATATGATCAATTTACTAAAGCTGGACAGATTGTACATTTAGTGCAAAATTTGGTCAATTCTAGGTCACTTTTAGTTCTGGCAGTTTTGGTACCTGAACTTGTGCAAGCTATTTGACTTGGTTCTGGCCCTTTCTGGGCTTTGGCATCTTCATAAGAATTATAGCTTTATGTCTTATTGCACTCTCGGCAAAATTTCAGGTCATTCTGAGTTGTATAGACCAAGATATGGTCAATTTACTAAAGCTGGACAGATTGCACCTTTAGTGCAAAATTTGGTCAATTTTAGGTCACTTTTAGTTCTGGCATTTTTGGTACCCGAACTTGTACAAGCTATTTAACTTGGTTTTGGCCATTTCTGGGCTTTGGTGTCTCCATAAGAATTGTATCTCTATGTCTAAGATATCCATGGTAAAAATTTCAGGTCAATTGGACATGTTTTGAGTGAGTTATGGTCATCCTAATGACTACTGTTCATATGGTCAAAAATCTGGGTTTGCAAGGTTACCATTCCGGATTTGGTCATTTCTAAGGTCAGTTTCTAGGCAAAATTTTGGCAACATTTCTACATGAAAGTTGGCCTATTTGGTGTCTACTTTCACCCCTCATTGGCCTCATACCAATTGAGTTCACAATTTTGCACTTATGACCTACTATATGTGCTGCCAACATACACAACCTGCGTTTGAACATTACACTTCCAAGTTTGACAATCCTCCTCCTCCCAATACTTCAACATTTAATCATGGCACTTCTATATATATTGTACACAATTCCAACAAGCATTTTGGGCAGAACACTCAAGTGCTCAATGCACACAATACACCATTCAAGTTGAACATTCACTTCTACCAAAATTTAACATACCTTAATATCAATATTACACATACACTTCCATATACTCATACCTCAATATCAACTACACATGCTGCCCACAATTTAACACCATCACATCTCATCAATATATTAAATAAAATCACATAAAATTTCATAACATTATAAGCTACTAATTTCAAGCTCAATTGTCCAAGTCTTCAAAAATTGTTCAAAACCCACTTTCACATTGTCAACCTCACATGTGCTCTTACAATTAAATTCTACTATGTATAATCACATAAATTGAGCATCATTAATCAACAATTATATGCATAAATTAACCATTTTCATACTTCTCAAGGCTGCCCCAATTTAACAATTATCCAAGGTCTTCAACAATTGTTTCAAACTCCTAATTCAATTACTCAATCTCAACATACACATAAAATCAATTTGCTAGGACCTCTAATTATCTTAATCAATATCATTTCCCATCAAATACATGTAAAGATAATTCAAACCTCTTTAGGTTCCATGGCTGCCGAATTCAATCACCATTAAATATTCATCCAATTCTTCCAATTTTTCAATAATTCAACTCATCTCAACCTTAGTACAAAGTTTAATTAAGTGAGGTAAGAAAAAACTAGCACTAACCTTTTGTGAAGCTTGATCAAACCTCACCAATCTTGCTTCCTTTTGCCGCCTAAATAGTGCCCAAGCTATGTAGAGCAACTTTATTGAAGAACAAGTGAAGAAATTATGGCTTGAAATGGTGGATTGGAGCTCATGCATGGTGGGCGGCCATGGTGATTTTAGGAGAGAAATAACTTCAGCAAAATAGAATGAAGATGATGAAGATGATGGATGAAGTGGCTGGTTCATTGTCCTTAGTGCTTATATATCCCACTAAATCCTCCACTAACTCTTTAAACATTATAATAAGTTAAGGTTTTCATAATTGCACTAATGCCCTCATAATTCTTTTAATTGCATTATATGTAATATTTCTTATTTTAATGGCATTTTCAAAGTATAATACCACTTATTTTTCATGGACATTTAAGTCAAAAATCCACTCTAGGTGTCAAATGACCAAAATGCCCTTCTTCGAGTTAAATTCAGACTTTTTCGATAACACCGATTTAATCCTTGACCCGCTGATTTCTTTAATTTTCATTTTTCATTTATATTGACTTACTAATTTTCTTTGAGATTTCCAATGTCAATTATACCTTAGTAGACCTTTAATTATGTCCCGAAAATACTTCCCCGAGTTTCCCGCGGTCCAGGGCTAGTCAACGGTCCTCGCCATAACTTCCTGGTGCGGTCACCCATCGCTACGGGTTCGGCTCGTTTAACCTAATTTCATTTTCTCTATTTTATTTTTCTTTAATTTTTCTCATCACATATTTCATTATTTTATACTTCATCAATGTCAATTAAGTGTTGTTCCAGACATTTTGACTTTCCAGGGTAGGCATTAGCCGTCGGAACAGTATGATGTACGGACTACGAAAATGAGGATGTTACACTTTCTTACATATCCCCATGGATATGCAGATAGTTTGATCAATTCTCGATGTTCCAGTAACAAAGCGCAGTCTGTGATGTCCTGGAAAGAAGCCGAAGTGGAGGGCAATAGTGGTGACAAGGCCTCTAAGCACTATGTGCCTAGTAGGCTGATGGCAAAGGCGTCGGAGATGGTTGCACAAGAAAAAGCCAGTGCTGCACTGCTGGCCAGTGACCATGCACCATAGGAAAAATAGCTCATTGGCGTTAACAACGCCAAGGCTGCTGCCACGGCCCATGATGGTGTGGGCGGCGAAGCAATGCATGTATCGCAATGCTGGACTAATAATGCCTATTGATTTGGATTTGCTGGAGTTGTAGGGCTCTGTGTTTGGTGCAATGGAATCCCAAAAGTTGATGTTGTTGTACAGCATGCGGTTCTTTGGGATTTCTTAGTGGCTGGTACTGTCAAAGCCGAAGATGGCATTGAACTCGTCCATATTCATTACCCGGTCTACACCAAGTAGGCGAAACTCAATTCTGCCCTTGTTTTCCCTATCGGTGGGCCATAAGTTGGCCTTGAAGCTACCCAGAAATTCCAGCGTTGTGTCTTTGTAAGCAAAAAATTAGAGTTGGGCGAACCTTGTCCACCCAATGCTGTCAAGTAGCCCATTAATTTTTTCTTGCAAACCGATTGCTCTAAGAGTGAAAAATCTATGTATTTGGTGGAGGATATTTTTTTGGCATGAAGTCAGGTGCACATTGCTTTATGGGCATCATCTCGAAATCCCTAAGGAATAGAGATTTCGGGTTATAGAGCGGGTTGTGGCTGTGGTTGCGGTGGAGGGGGGGCTTGTTGAGATGGTTGGGGAGTGGCTACCCTCGTTCTTGGGCGTTGGGTTGGAGGCTGGGGTGGAGAAGGTGAGGATTCTTCTCTTTGTCTTGAAGAAGAGCCAATCCTCCTTGCAGATCTTTTCGCAGGAGCCATGGGTGTGTTTTTGGGAAGGAGTAGAGTATGATTTTAGTGAAGGGAGATGAGATTTTAGAGGTTTTTATAGGCTAGGAAGGGAGTAGATGAAGGGTTTTATGTTATGAAGGGTTTTAATGATAGGGGTGCATTTAAAGAGCCATTAGGACTCTTCGTTTCATGCGTTTCACGCCCCAGGAGTTGCGTCTGCGACGAGATACACGGGTCCCGACATGTAGGGCCGTGTAAATTTCTGCTCGAAATTTACAAAATCTGTCGAAGTACACGGCCCGTGTAAATGAGCGGTGGGACTCGTGTAACTTTTTGTCTCTTGAGTTTCTTTACTGTATATTTTATACGGCCTATGTAAAATACAAGGAGACTCGTGTAACCTTCTGTCTCTTAGTTATTCTTCTAAAGACATTACACGGTCCATGTAAATTGGGCTATGGGCCCGTGTCATTTTCTGTCTCTCTAAGAGTTGAAATTGCATGAAATTTATGGACTTCCAAAATGTTACACGGGGCTCGTAAAACTAGTACACGACCTGGGTGATTTTCTGATTTTTCAAATCTTTGGCAAATGAAAAATTTTATCATCATAACACATGAAATGGATGCAAAGATTAACAATAGAGTTGCTTCCCTGGTTTTGTTCAATTTTTCCTTTTGTGGTTTTGACTTGGTAATTCCCTTCCTTTCTTGATCTCTATTCCCCTTTTCAAAAAAATCCTACAAAATGAAATGCTAATGAGTACGAAACAAAAATTCAATATTAAGGAAAAAGAAAAGAAGAAAAGTCCAGAAAAATTTTGGGTTGCCTCCCAAAAAGCGCTTGTTTATAGTATTTAGCTAGACTTTGCTTGTTTATGGTCTATTAGTAGGAGGATTTAGAGTGCAATTTACTCCCATTTTTATGGGTTCTCCCTGAAAGTAAGGCTTCAGCCTTTGCCTATTGACTTTGAAAGAACCTGAGGTTTCGCTCCATACCTCTACTGCTCCATGTGGGAAGACTTGGGTGACCTTGAAAGGTCTGAACCATCTTGATTTCAGCTTCACTGGAAAGAGTTTCAATCTAGAGTTGAATAAGAGGACAAGATCTCCTTCTTTTATCTCTTTCCTTACTATGCACTTGTCATGCCATCTTTTGGTTTTATCCTTAAAGATTTTGGCATTTTCGTATGCATCTTGTCGGATTTCTTCCAACTCATTCAGTTGTAAGAGCCTTTTTTCACTAGCAGCTTTGAGGTCAAAGTTTAGTACCTGAATCGCCCAGTAGGCTTTATGCTCAAGTTCAATAGGGAGATGGCATGATTTTCCATAAACTAGTCGGAAGGGTGTTGTGCCAATTGGGGTTTTATATGCAGTGCGGTATGCCCATAGCGCATCATCTAGCTTCATGCATTAGTCCTTCCTGGATTTGTTTATAGTTTTCTCTAGAATCTGCTTCAGTTCCCTGTTTGATATTTCTACTTGATTGCTGGTTTGAGGATGATAAGGTGTGGCCACCTTGTGAGTCACTCCATACTTTTTCAGTAGTATTTCGAATTGTTAGTTGCAGAAGTGGCTTTCTCCATCACTGATTATCACTCGTGGTATGCCAAATCTTGTGAAAATGTTCTTCTTAAGGAACTTGGTGACCACTCTAGCATCGTTGGTTGGTGTTGCAATAGCTTCTACCCATTTTGACACATAATCAACTCTAACTAGAATATACTTGTTTCCATGGGAAGAGGGAAATGGCCCTATGAAGTCTATTCCCTATACATCAAACAATTCTATCTCAAGTATTCCATGCAGTGGCATTTCATTTCTTCTTGAACTGTTACCTGTTCTTTGGCATTGATCACAAGCTAGCACAAAGGATCTTACATTCTTAAATAAATATGGCTACTAAAACCTTGCTTGTAAAATCTTGGCTGTGGTCTTTGAAGTGCCTAAATGTCCTCCATATAGTGATGAATGGCAGTAATAAATGATACTTTCCATATCTTCCTCTGGCATGCACCTTCTTCTCAGCCCATCATTACATCTCTTATATAGTAGTGGTTTTTCCCATAAGTAATATCTGACATCATGTAGGAATTTCTTCCTTTGCTAATAAGTCATGTTTGGAGGTAGTACTGTAACACCCCTATTTGCATAGCTTGGTATATTTCACTATTTCGATGACCGGTGTTAATCCGGATAACTGAAGGGATTAGAACCATACTTAAGACAACTAGATAAGCCTTGAACACAAATAATTAGTAATTGCCAATTAGTTAAGTATAAATAAGAAAAATAGAACATAAGAAGTTAAAACAAGCCGAGAGTCACAGCGATGGGTGACCTTCTCGAGAAGGACAGCGAAGTCAATTTAAATTGAAATTTTAAACCGTAAAATGTAATGCTGCGGTCCTTAGGACTATTGCGAACACAGTGGAAAAGAGAAAATCATGAAAAAGAATTGTTAAGTAGGTCAAATAATTAGGTCAGGGATCCGGAAGAAATATCAAATAACTTGCAAACCGGATCAGACCCGCGAGGGGCAATTTGGTCAATTGACCCCGAGAGCTGACTCCTGACCTAACTGTCAAATAAAATCAGAGAAAAGAAAATTTCAGAATTGGGAATTAAATTAAAGAACTAATAGAAAAATAAAAAAAAAGAAAAAGGAAAATTGAAAAGTGATGACATCATGCATGACATCATGCATGATGCAATAAACACTAATTAAAAAAAAATAAAATTTGGAGAATTAGTGGTCTTCTATAAGGATAAATACATAAAAGAAAAAGAAAAGAAAAGAAAAAAAAGGGGAAAGTCTCCTTCATTCCCGTTCATTTCTCTCTCTCTCTCTCTCTCTCAAAGCTCTCTCTCCCTTAAAACTCCATTAAAGCTCATTTTAATCCCACCATAAAAACTTAAATTTCTATCATTAAACCTTGTATTCAAACCTCGATAAAGAGCTTGACAATAAAAAGAAAAAGAAAGGAGGAAGTTTTGAAGAGGTGAAAAATTTCAAGTAAGGTTAGTTTGATTTCTCTTTTTGTATCTTTATATTTATACTTAGGCAACTTGATTGAGTGATAATTTGTTGAAAAATGAAACAAAATGATATGTTAAAGGACTATATAAATTTTGGCCAGCAGTATGTAGGTTGAGAATGAATGAATTTGATGCATTTGAATGGTTGTTTAAGTTGAATTATGTGTGTAGACAATGGATAGATGTTTAGAATGCATTAGGTTTGAATTTTATGAAAATTAGGGTTTGGACCTAGGGTTTGGAAGACAAAAATGTGAGGATGTATTAAATGGTGTGTTGGACTTAGTTTGAGCTAAGAAATAGTCATTTGTGACCAATTGGAGTATTTTAGAAGTGTTGGAACCAAATGCAAATTCGGATTGCTTAGGGTCATGCTGCAGGTAGCAGGACCAAGGTCCCTTTCAGGGACCAAAACTGAAAATTTACAAGTCCAATTGGGAATGAAAATAGACACAAAATGGAACATTTTTCATTAAGGAATCATGCCCAAAAAGTGACCAAAACCTAGTGAACAAATTGATCAAATCCGGAATTGGCAATCTGACCTGTACAAAAATGACCAAATGAACAGTGTTTGTTCATTTGGCCATAACATGGGCTAGGCAGGTCTAAATGACCTGAAATTTTACCAGTGGAAAGTTGAGATATAGATCTAAAACTTTCATGAAGAATACAAATTCAAATTATGCCCTTAACCAGGTCATTTAGCCACCCAAATTTGATGACCTAAAACTGCCAGAACCAGTTTGGTGCCCAGAAATCTGGGTTAAGTCCAATCTAGCAGCCATGATTCAAATGGCTATAACTTGAGCTACAAAACTCCAATTGGAGCGATTCAAAAAGGAGAATAAATTTAAGACAATAAGTAACAATTTCTATGAAGAAAACTTAACCAAATTCTAATAGCAACATGACCAATGGAACAGTGCAACATAGGACACCAAAACTAAAAATTTGCAATTTTGCTTAAAAGACTTAAAATTTGAGAAAACAATCAAAACCAACAAATTAGGTAACCAAAATGTGGCATGTGAGTGAAATTAGAATTCCCATACCTATTAAGCATTAGAAAGTCAACAAATTGACTTTAATAGTGTTATGAATAGTAACCCCGAAATACAAATTAAAGAACGTCAAGTTTAGCATGTTAAAGCTAGGTATAAGTAGATTTGAATTTATTTTTGGAGTTATGATAAATGGCGATACTGAAACACTATGAAACTGTATGTTTCAGTGGAAAAGAATACCAGAAAAGAACCCGAGACATTGAGCCAAGGCCAAGAGGCGACTCGTATAAGGTTTGTGCATAACTAACTATTTTGTTACTTATCACTTTTAAATTAATTTGAACAAGTTTATTTTATGATTTATAATTTTGTTGTGTTGAGGATTTTAATTTGTTGAATGAATTTGTATAAATTAAATGTAAATTTTCTTATGCATTTAAGGATTTATTGCATGGTTTTGAGGATTGTAAATTTTAAGTTTAATGTGTTGCCAACCTTGAGCATGAGTTTATGATGATTAAATATGTTAATGATTAGTAAACACTTTGTAAATAGAAATTGTTTTGAATATGATTTGAAACCATAGTTGACATGGCAAAAAATGTTGTGAATTCTCATTAGCTTATCTAGTGAGATATCTCCTCCACTAGATAGGGCGAGTTCCTTCCTCTCTAGCTTACCAGTTGGGGAAGAGTTTGAATGAGCACTCATATATACTAGCTAGTCTTTGTTCCTCCCTTTTAGCCTTGGTTATTGGGAGAGTGTGAAATGTCGTAGTGTACAATACGACATCTATTTGAATTTTGGGTCATGGGTTCAACTGTGTGAATTGTTGGCAACGCCCTTTAAATTATGCATAGTTTGATAAATTGTGGTTAAAATAAATAATTTGTCAGTGATTCAAAATATTTTTGTATTGTTTCGGGATTTAAAAGAAATGTAGATAAATAGTTACTATTTGATCAAAATGTTATTTAAATGAATAATTTGCATGAATGAAAATATTGATTCCTGAATGTTATGAATTTTGAAGAATTTAGAAATTTTAAATTTTTATTTGTTATGAATTGTCAAGCATAACTTGTATTAAGTTTTAAATTATTAGTTTTTGTACCACTGAGTTCACCACTCAGCGATAGCTTTGTATGCTGTCGCAGGTGAAAGGAATAATAAAGCAGTTGAGCAAGATTTCTGAAAGACATAGTGAGACTATATTTTGGTTTATCATAGGTATACCCTTGTACTTTAGATTTTGATGTAATTCTGTAATTATATGTATGAAATTTTCTTTGAGCAGTTGTACCAACTCTTTTGTAATATATTTTTGGATTGTAATTAAATACAAATAATTATAAGGTTATCTTGAGATTTTATGTGTTTATAAAGTTTTGCACTACTAAATTTTTAATAATCCCACAAATATAAATATTACCTTAATTAGAGGTTTCAATGTTTGATTTAATTTAAACTGTGTATTGAGTTGCTTATGTTGATTTGTGAAATGAGATTGAATAATAGAGTTGTGATTGAAAAAAATATTAGGAGTGTCTTTATTTTCAGGTTTTGAAGAACTATTTTCTCAAAATACAGACGGTACTCTGCTAAAATTTTTGTAAAAATTACGAAGATTTTAAATATCTAAAAATTTATTTTATGTTTGAACTTTAAATAAAGGTTTTTAAAATCTGAAAAAAAAAAATTTTACCCACCAATTTAAAAATGAACGAAAATTATTTTAAAATCCCTTGTAGTATATTTAATGGGTTACTGGTAGGCGAAGTACAGTAATTCATTAGGTGTACTACGAGAGCATGTTACATCTTATGAGGAGTAGGGTGTGACAAGTACCCTGCATACAAGAAAATTAACAAAGTCAGTGTACCATGAAGCTTTGGAGAATGCAAGTAATTGCTCATCAGGAAATGAATCGTCAATTGGCAAATCTTCGAAATCTTCCATGTACTCCAATTTTAGTCTAGAAAGATGGTCAGCTACTATATTTCAGATCCCTTTTTGTCCTTTATTTCAAGGTAAAATTCTTGTAGGAGTAGAATCCATCAAATTAGTCTTGGTTTTGCTTCCTTTTTGTTCATAAGGTACCGGATTGCAGCATGATCTGTGAATACAATGACTTTTGACCCAATGAGGTAAGATTTGAATTTGTCCATTGTAAATACCACTACTAGGAATTCCTTCTCTGTGGTAGCATAATTAATTTGTGCATCATCGAGTGTCTTGCTAGCATAATAAATAGCATGGAGCTTTTTATCTTTTCTTTGCCCGAGCACTGCTCCAACTGCAAAGTCACTCGCATTGCACATCACCTCGAATGGTAGTTTCCAATTCGGTGGCTGCATTATTGGTGCTTATATCAAGGCCTATTTGATTCTGTTAAAGGAGATAAAGCAATTTTCATCAAAATCAAAGGGAATATCTTGATTTAACAAGTTAGTAAGTGGCTTAGCTATTTTGGAAAAGTCTTTGATGAATCTTCTGTAGAATCCTGCATGTCTCAAAAAGCTTCGCACTTCTTTGACTGATGTTGGGGGTTGCATATTTTTAATGATGTCAATTTTTGCCTTATCAACTTCAATTCCTCTTTCTGATATCAAATGTCCCAGAACTATGCCTTCCCTTACCATGAAATGGCATTTTTCCCAATTTAGGACCAGGTTTGATTCTTCATATCTTTGCAACACCTTAGATAAATTAGCTAAGCAATCATCAAAAGTAGTTCCATAGATAGAAAAATCATCCATAAAAACTTCCATGATATCTTCAATATAATCAGAAAAGATAGCCATCATGCATCTTTGAAAGGTAGCAGGGGCATTACAAAGATCGAAAGGCATTCTTCTATATGCAAATGTTCCATAGGGACAAGTGAACGTTATCTTTTCTTGGTCTTCTAGGTGAATAGGAATTTAAAAGAATCTCGAGTACTTATATAGATAACAGAAATAAGAGTGTTTTGCTAACATTTCTAACATTTGGTTGATGAAAGGAAGCGGGAAATGATCTTTTCTAGTGGCACTGCTCAATTTCCTATAATCTATGCACATTCGCCAATCAGTGACTACTCTAGTAGGGATTAGTTCATTGCTTGCATTTTGGATAATAGTTGTCCCACCTTTCTTAGGAACTACATGTACTGGACTTACCCATTTACTATCAGAAATTGGGTATATGAGACCTGTATCTAATAGTTTTAAAATTTCTTTCTTGACTACTTCTTTTATGTTTGGGTTAAGTCTTATTTGATGTTTGATTGTGGGTTTACTGTTTTCTTCCATGGGTATCCTATGCATGCAAATCGAAGGGTTGATCCCCTTCAGGTCTTCTATTTTATACCCTATTGCTTTGCTATGGATCCTAAGTTCTCTTAACAATTTTTCCTCTTATAATTTAGACAGGCTAGCATTGATTATAATAGGATAATTAGACTTTGAGTCCAGGAATGCGTACCTTAGTGAAGACGGGAGAGGTTTAAGCTCTACCTATTTGGAGTTTTCCTGGAGCTTACCTTTGGTTTGTTCCTCCTTCAACTTTTCTATCTTGGAAACCTTAGCTAAGGGTAGGGGTGGAGGAGCTGCCAACTGTTGTGCACATGCTGCTATTTCTATATTTTCATCATCCACTGTATGGCTATGCACAATACATGCTTCAAGAGGATCTTTAAGATGTGTCTTATGAAATTCCTCTTTAACTTGTTCGTCAATTATGTCAACCTTGAAGCATTCATCAGGTTCAAATTTTTGTTTCATTGCGTCGAACATGTTGAACTCCACTTCTTCTTCTCCTACCTTGAGGGTTAATCATCCATTTTTTACGTTTATGATGGCTCCGGCGGTTGCCGAGAATGGTCTTGTAACACCCTCCCTATAGCAGCTCCATACATTCTACTGTTTCGGTGATCAGTGTCGGTCCAGACAGCTAGAACGTCAGGAAAAATATTTAAACTAAAGTGAGGAACCATAATTAACTCAAATATTAATAAGAAAAATTTAGAAAAAATTTTAGAAATAAAATACAACTAAGTTAATTGAGTCGGTGCTCTAGTAATGGGTAACCTAGTGGGAAGTTACAGTTCTCGCAACTAGAAGCCCTAGACCAAGGAGAAAATTCATAAAATAATTTTTGGGACTCCAGAGAAGAGTCATTGAGGTTTCTATGGCATTAGAATGCCAAGAAAATGCTTATAAAAAATTTTCAATCGGTACAGACAATTTTGGTCTGTTAAGCTTAATGGAGGGCATTTTGGTCATTTCGTCTTCAGAGATGATCTTTGGCTGACTTGCCTAGTTAAGTAAATAATTATCATGACACAAAATGTGAATAAATATTGCTCAAAATTAAATTAAAAATGAGTAGAGAAGAAAAAAAAAGAAAATGAGATTTAATGTCAATTTTGACATCATATGATGTCATTTAAAGGAATTCCCACCAATCACATTAAAGCATCACTTAAGTAAGTAATAAAAGAAGATAAATAACACCAAAAAAAGAAAAAAGCAATCAGTTTCTTCACCAAACTAAAGACCAGCCATCTCCCTCTTCTCCCATAGCCATTTCCTCCATGAAAGCTCACCAAAGCTCCCAATCTCACCAAATCTCACTTGAAACCCTAACCTTGCTTCATAAAAAATTAACCTAGCAACTTGAACATCCTCTAGGTAGCCAAAAGAGGAAGGAAAGAGCAAGTTTAATTGGTTTGAAATTCTGCTCCATTCAAGGTTAGTGTCCAACTCTTACTCCTTTTGTTTTAATTCATGTTTAATGTCATGAATTGTGTAGGAAATATAAGGAAATAAAGCAAACAAGTGTGTGTGTGCAACTTACAATTTTTGGCAGCTAGTGTTAGCTAGGGTTTGATGATTTTTCTTGGTAGAAAAATGGTTATGACCAGCCTTTGGTAGTGGATGGGGTATTGAACATAATTAAGTGAAATGCAAGAATTGTGCATGTATGAAATGAAAAAAATTGGACACTTGAAAAATTCTAGGGTTTGCTCAGGTGATGGTTCATTAACCTTGTAATGGTGAATTAGTGACCATTTGAATGTGTATGATGAGGAAATGAAGTGAGTTGAGGCTTGGCATTTGTGTATGGGTGAGCTGCCCTGGTTGACCTGTAGGACTAAGCATGAGTCCAGCAGGTTTGGGCACTTATAAATGGAGTTGTAGAGGTTTAATTGGTGCAAGACAAATTGGACATGAAACTAGACATATAATGGCACAACTTTGGTATAGAAACCTTTCCCAGAAAACCAAACCAAGTTGACCTAAAAATTGCCCTAATTCGGGTGACTTGCATTCTGCCTGGGCAAAATGACCAAATGAACAGTATCTATTCATTTGGTCATAACTCAGTGTAGAAAGGTCTAATTGACCTGAAATTTTACCAGCAGAAATCTGATACATAGACCTACAACTTTTATGAGGAACAAAAATTCAAATTCTGACCATAACCTAGTCAAATTGCCAACCAAACTTAGGTTACCAAATCTGGCAGAACTAGTTTTGCCCAGAATTTTGGATTCTATCTAATCCGGCCAGTTATGGTGTTTAGGCCATAACTTAAATATCTACAGCTTATGTCCCTCAAACAAGTGGGCAAGTAGAGGTGTCTAACAGAGAGATCAAGTCTATTTTGGAAAAAACAATAAAGCCAAATAGAAAAGATTGGAGCTTTAGACTTGATGATGCTTTGTGGGCTTACAGGACTGCTTATAAGATACCCTTAGGCATGTCCCCTTATAGGTTGGTTTTTGGTAAATTATGTCACCTTTCTATTGAGTTAGAACATAAGGCTTATTGGGCTGTTAGACATTATAATTTGGATTTGGATACTGCTGATGTGGAAAGAAAATTACAATTGTAGGAATCAGAGGAAATTCGATTTGAGGCTTATGAGAATTCCAGGATCTACAAAGAAAAGATCAAGGCATTCCATGACAAACTAATTCTAAGGAAGCAGTTTATGATTGGGCAAAAAGTTTTATTATATAATTCCAAATTGAAGTTGATGCTTGGTAAGTTGCATTCTCGTTGGATTGCCCCCTTTATTATTACTAATGTGTTTCCTTATGGTGCAGTTGAAATTCAAAGTTTAGGAACTAACAAGGTGTTCAAGGTCAACGGTCATAGACTCAAGCCATTTTATGAGGGGTTTCAGGAGCATTCATTGGAGGAGCTCAAATTGAGTAACCCCATTTATTTGGATTAAGAAGCTTTGCCATGTCGAGCTAACGACGTTAAATAAAGGCGCTACTTGGCAGGCAACCCATGGGTGGCTTGTTAGCCACAATCAGATTTGTTTTCTTTCCCTTATCTTATTTTATTTTCTAGGATTTTTTTTTCTTTTCTTTTGCATTTGGGCTTTATAAGGAGCTTTGCCATGTCGAGCTAACGACGTTAAATAAAGGCGCTACTTGGCAGGCAACCCATAGGTGGCTTGTTAGCCACAATCAAATTTGTTTTCTTTCCCTTATCTTATTTTATTTTCTAGGATTTTTTTTTCTTTTCTTTTGCATTTGGGCTTTATATTGGGGATAATGTAAGTTTTAAGTGTGGGGGAAAGGTTTTCATATTTTCAATGGTTTACAGAGTTCTTATGCTATAAAAAAATTAATGAAGTTTGAGAGATGCATAACATGATTGAATCAATGAACTTGCATATTTAGGCTTGTAATTAACTTGAGTTTTGATTTTGATTAGTTGATAAGCTAAAATTGGTGGACGATGAAACATTTCTTGTGTGAGTTTTTTTTAGCCTTGATTTAAATTGACTTCTTATATGTCAATCTTAATTTTTTTTGTGAGTGTTATTCATTTATGATTTGCTACTCCAGAACTTCCTTTTAATCCAATTGAGGTCACATGATTATATGCACATGTAAAAATGATAAAGGCAAATTAGGATTTAACCATTTTTACCCTAAAAAACCAACCTTATGTATTGACTTTAGTGAGCCCCTTTGAGCTTAAATCATACCTTTCTTTGTTGAAACTTAGAATATGAGCCTAAACCTTATTCTTTTTATCCTCTTTATCACCTAAGAACTAATAAAGTATTTGAAATGCATTAAATTGGGGTTTTGACAATATTGTATGGGGTGTAATATGTGAGTTGTTGTTGGGTTTTTATGCAAAAAAAAAAAAAAGTTGGAAAGAAATAATTGGCATGGTAAAAAAAAAAAAAGATTGTTTTGGGATTCTTTGGACATGGTAAAAGTTTTGGGATTCTTTGGACTTTATTGACATATATGTGAAGGGAAAGACTAGAAGAAATAAAGATTGTTTCAATATTCTATTAGTTCTTTCTGTACCTTCATTTATCCTTATTTCCATACCTTTACCTTAGCCCCATTACAACCATATTTAAAGACCTTTTGATTTATGTTGTGCATATGAAATAAGTGACGGAGATTAGATGAAAAAGCAAGCATATGTTAGTTCATTTCATGAATTGAATTTGAGTGCATGTTTTAAACCCTCCTAAACACTTGAGTGATTTGAGTGCCATGTGAGTGTCCACCATTTTTAGTGAGCCACTTTTTGAAAGATAAATTTTTGTTAATTTTAGCTTGAGTTTATTAAGATACTTTCAGTTCATGATATGTTATACTTCTTGATTTCTTATCATTTGTTTTATAGTGTATAAATTTTGTGTTTCATTGGAATTTTTAGATTGGTTTAGCTTGGTATTGCCCGAGGACGAGCAAAAATCTAAGTGTGGGGGAATTTTGATAAGTGCATAATTAATATTTTTACTCCCATCACATTTAGTATTTCTAGTATATTTTTATTCCTAATTCAATTGATTAAAGTATAATTATCAATTAGGGATATTTTTAGAGAGATGTTGGAATAATTATGTTAAATGGAAAAATTCTCAGCATTTGCATTAATTTAACCCTTGCTGTATTTTTTAGTTGTTTCTAAAGTTGTGAGTCTCCAAATCCAATGCTGTTTAATTCATTGAAAAGTAAGTCGGAGCACTACAAATGACAAAGAGGGACCAAAGCCAAATCAGTCTCTAAGGTTGTCAAAATTAGCTATGAGTCTATTACAAAAGCCCACACTTGATGTGTCATGACTAGTTTTGGGATTTATTTTATATCTAGAGCTCTAGATGTCCAAATGAAGCAAACCTAGGCCCAATTGAACCTTAAGAACCACCTCTACAATTTCTATGAAAGGCTGAAGACAAGACTACACCGTTTTGGTGGTTAAAAATGGCAGTGAAGTCAAATTTATGGGCTGGATACTCTGTCAGAACCAATTTCGATTTTTGGCCCATAACTTGGGCTGTAGACCTCCGATTTGGGGAAATGAGTACTCATTGGAAAGCTAAGAAGTAGGGCTACAACTTTCCTGAAGAAGTCAAAGATAGAATTGGAAGGAATTTGGCTGAAAATTGGCCATGATTGCAAAGCAGAGAATCTATCTTTTTGAATTTCAAAAATTTTCCAAGTTAGTTTTTATCTGTGGATTAGGTTTTTTATTATAAAGCTCATCTTTGGCAGCAGCGGAGACATTCATTCAGACCTTTGACACCTTCATTACACCTTCATTCTCCATTCACGTCCATAGTTTTAGATTTCTCCATTTTATTTTTCTTTTGTAAGTCATGAACATGAGTGGCTAAGTTTTCTAATTTTAGTTCAAGGGATTCTAGTTCTTATGCATGATTTGTGAGATCAGGTTCTTAATTTAAATTATGCCTTTTTGAATATCTATTGTTTCTTGATTTTATTGTTTTTGATGTATTGAATGATTTGCTAAAAAGGCCTATTAGTTAATTATTTGATGTAATTAATTGCTAGTTCATCTTCATAACTCGTAATTGTTGTGTAAGATTGAATGCGAGTAGCCATTAGGTTTTATTGATTATGATCCAAGTTTTCGATAATAACCTAAGGAAACAGTAGGGTGAATTAAATGATTTATGCTTTATAAATCATTGTTCAAGCTTAACTACTTCTTGTTCTTAAAGCAATTATTAAATTGATGAGGATTGCTTAATACCAATTCAGTTAATAATTAGAGTCAACAAGAGTGCTGGACTCGAATTGATGAGTATAGGAAAGTTAGGGGTTTTACCTCGCTGTTTGGTAAATCTACGTTAAGTATTCAATAAGAGATAATTGTATTTCTTTGGTTTATGATCGAGTCATGCATTGGAATGCAAATTACCTTGGACTGAAGTTTGTTTTAAATTGAGAGTTTCATATCTAAAATTAGTTCTTTAATTTTTGAACTTGATTTATTCTGATTTAGTGTTACAACTCCCAAGGCCCCCACCTTTATTTCTTTTTCTGTTACACACGTGCACGAAATTTAGTAACTCAGTTTCTAGGGTTCGACCTAGATTACCACTTATTGCATTCATTTAGAAAATATTTCATTACTGATAATTTTGTTTAATTTTTGGTAGAATCGGCAATCATCAATATCATACGGAGGTCAAATGACAATTTACTGGAATCTCAGAAAATTTCAGTTTCATTGTTATGCAATTTTCCTATCGATTCGACCCATTTGTCCTAAGATTTTAGTCTGGGCCAAAACACAAAAGTTGTAGCTATGTATCTTAGCTTTAATTTGATATAAATTTCATAGTAATTGGTGTTGTGTAGCTCAACTTATAGCTAATTAACCACACTAGACTCAAGCTCTCTAGAATCAAGCTCACTACACAACACAACTTTCTATCAACCAATTTGATGTCTCCTTAACATACTCCAACCATTAGCACATCCAAGAGTTTTAATATACATTCAATTGCATCAATGAAAGCATAAATAAGAAAATCCCTAATTATAGCAAACCCTAACTAAAATTCTTAAAACTTTAAAATTAATAGGGATTGTTAGCACTAACCTTGTCTTCAAGCTCTCCTTAGTCTAAATCAACCTTCAATTCAACCAAATCTTCACTCCCCTCATGGAACCACCTTGGTTGAAATTCCTCTTACCCCAAACCCTTAATTTCTTTTCATTTTCTTGAGTGCTCTCTACTAATTAGGCTTTAGTTTAGGGTTTGCATTAGGTTTTCTAAAGGAATTATGGGTGGAAATCAAAGTTTCAAAGCTTGGTTTTGGTGTGTTAATAGAGAATTTCAGAAAAATGAGAGAGTAAGTGGACGGGAATGAAAAGATGAAGAAGATGCAATTTTGTTTCAATAATTTATATATATATATATATATATATATATTAATTAATTAAATATTCAATGGCAAATTTATAAATGTGAGTAATGGCAATTTTGTAATTATTTTGAAGTTTATAATCATTAAATTTTGAATTTTTAATAATTATATTTAATTTTCATAATCTCAATTAATTAAATTAATCTAGCTTCATTAAATTAATAACTCTCATTTTTTTTTATCAATATTGGACCTTTAAATTTTATTGACCAAATTTTGCTCTTACCGGGTTTATGTCCATACTTCCCATAATACCCAATAATTCTTTATGTTCCTTTGCTTTATGCTTTTTTTTTTTCTTGGCCTATTAACTCATAGAAATCCCCTTAATGGTCTTATAGGGTTCTGCTTGAATTTAGAGTTACACTGAACTCATTATTATTTCCTAGTGAGGTCACCCATCACCAGAACTTGTGCTCATTTGACTGATTCCTACTTCACCTTTTTTATTTTTCTGCACCCTTAATTGATCTTTATTTGATTTAATTATGATTCTTTACTCTAATTTAAGTGTGGTTCTATACATTCTAGCTGTCCGAACATACCTTAGTCACCGGAATAGTGGAATGTACAAAACTGCTTGCAGTGAGGGTGTTACAATTCTTTCCCTCTAAAAGAAAATTTCATCCTTGAAATTTACTTGGTGTAAATAACCGAGGAAACTGCTACCTCCTCGTTTCTTCGCTTATCTGTGTCGCCTCTTCCGTGTCTAGATCTGGCTCCTCCCGAGCCTTCATGGCATATACAAAGAGTTGGTGCCCTAGCCTCTGGCCTTTGTACAGTCTCAGATGCAGCTTTTTGTAAACTGCCAACCGCCTCTACTCTACCAAGTCTCCTACCCATTGAAGCTATAGGGGCAAGTCTATTAACTTGTGCTAGAGCTACTGAACCACTCCTCTCGGGGCAATCCCTTAAATAATGATCCATAGCTCCACACTTAAAACATCGCCCAGTCAGCAATTGACACTCCCCTCTGTGTCTCCTACCATAGTGGGTACATTTTGACACTAGAGTTAGTGCCCTTGCTACTGTGCGAGGGGAACTAGCCATAGATACCCCAGACTAGCCTCTCTAGCCTTGTGTCTGGCCCTATGAACCCTTGGGCCTCTTACTAGCAGAAGTTGGCATGCTAGACTACCCTGGTCCAGACCCTCTCTTACACTGCCTATCTCTCTGAGTTTGCTCACTCTCTCTTACTCTCTCCACATTTTCTCTGTCCTTTCTAACCAATACTTAGCTGCTACAGGATCATCTTTCTTTTTGCCTTTGAAATCTACAGCCCCATATTCCTTAACCTTTTCCAAATGGGATTTCTGTTGAGATTGAGCTTGTGGAATTGCCCCAGTCATCTGCTTGAAAAACTCAGTCATCTACTGAAAAAGAGCTTACTGGGGTTGTGCAGGCCTTTCAGGCACTGGTATGGGAAGATCCCCCCTACCTCCAACATTACCCTTAGCAGGGGCATGGCTTTCTACCTCTTCCTCTACTGCCCTTTGTGACTCAGGGTCCATACCTTAACCTAAAATAAATAGAGAAACATATCTGCATTAGTGTCAGCTCGACTCCTAATTGAATGCCCATGCATATCATGCACACTATCTCTTTCTATCTATCTAAGCCTAGGAATGCCTAAACCAGGCTCTGATACCATTAAATATAATAGCCCTTACTCGATCTATAGTGTAGCCGAGCAAGAAGTGTCATATTCAGTGCCAGAGCACCCTATCTTATCTTGTCTTATGCATCATTAATTTAAACTCCATTTATTAGTGATATTCCATTTATTAGTAAATTTTTTTTTTTGAAAGGAGAAACGGATAGAGTTCCCCTATTTTATTACCTTCGACCTGTTAATCAATTACATGTTTATAAATCTCACCATAATTTCAATCAATTCAATTCATGTCATTTCTCACATCATCATGTATTCACGTACTCATTTTATGTATAATCCATCTCATTTTATTCATAATGTTTATGTACATAATTTACATCAATATATTACAATCCTCAAAATTTAATTACAAACTTTATGATTAAATACAAAATACAATGACAAAAAGATTTCATGTAGCTCATGGGCCCTACCAAAATATGCTACTGAGGTGATAACTCTCCTACTGCAGATCTGAGCACTACTGATCCTTGTCTCCAGTACCTATGCATGGACAAACCAACGCGCTAAGCATATTGCTTACTGACGCAATAAGATAATGTAAATAAACTAAACAATAAAAATACAGGTTTCATGTGTGTAATATCATAAATATTATGTTTATGTAATTCATTTACATATCTATATATTTTTTAGGTTTACACATTTTTGGTAATCTTTGGAATATTTAGTTCATTTAGATCTTTTTCGTTCATTGAGTTAACATCCAATCTTATTATTACTATTCAATGCCCAAGTAACCTATAACAGATTGTTAAGACTAGATACATAGGAGTATACTAGTTAGACACCTATGTGCCTATCAGGTATACATCTGTCAAGCATAAAGCTAATAGGCAGGCATAAAAGCCAGTAAAACATATCAGGCATAAAGCCAGAAGAATAACCATATCAGATATATATTGTCTATCAATGATCATCCATCAAGTAGGCTTGAAAGCCATGGGTAGTACTGCATCTGTGGACCCTAATTAGCATGCCAATCGATCCAACCCACACACTAATGTCTAGGCATACAAGGGCAAATTTATATCATTATGTGTTCATAAATCTCAATATTTAATCATATATGTTATTCATGCTTCATAGCATTAGTATACTATTCATAGTGGGAATATAAGTCCCAATCACCTATTCATGTGGTTCATGTGATCATTAATCCATTCATCTCAATTTCTTATCACATTCCAAGTCATTTATGAAAGTTTCATAAATTTCCAGAATTAATGTTTTAAATTTCCCAAGCAATTTGGCCAAGATGTAAATTCAATTTGGCCTCACTTTCTTCATGAAAGTTGTTCCCCTATGTTTAAACTTTAATTCCCTTTTTGAATCATTCAATTTGAGATTTTGTAGCTCTAGTTATGGTCAAATTACCAAGGATTGTTTCAGGGTACTAAACCTTGCACTTTCTATGTTTCCAGAATTTCACCAAGTTTTTGTAACAAATATCCGAGCACCTTAGGCTCAGAATTAGCTTTTGGTCCTTAAAACAAAGTTTTAGGCCTTTGTCTTCGGTTTCAAAATCTTTTTGAATCACTTCATTTGGAGTTTCTTAGAAAAACTTATGGCCAAATAACCATTCGGAGGTCAATAAGGCACATTTGCTAAAATTCAAGAAATCCAGCATTGTCACTTCTAACTTACTCTAACAATTTCCCTAAGTTGCATTAAGATCTGGGTTCTAGTCAAAACACAAAAGTTATAGTTCTATCTATGTGTTATGAATATTTTGTTTGGAATCACTGCATTTGCAATTTTGAAGCTTGAGTTATGGCAATTTTGCCAAAACTGGTCAGGTACCTAGGTGGTCAGGATTCAGGTATAGTCTAGAATTCAAGATAGGTTTTTGTAACTAGTTTGTCAAGTTATTTTTGACAGGTTACACTCATAATTTGAATCCATGTTCTCCATATGAATTGTTCCCCTGTGTCTTAGGGTTACACAAGTTCAAGAATCACTCAATTTGCATTTTTGTAGAGTGAGTTATGGCTGATTGATCAACCCTGACTCACAAACCTTGAGATTTCTAGATTTTCAGGTTTTCAGGTCAATTTTGCATTTAACATTTCAGGGTCTTACACTCAAAATTTGTGCAAGGTCTCTAAAACAAAGTTATAGGTCTATGTCTTAGAAGAGAAGTCGGTCACTAAAATTTTTTAAATTTAGTTTTAAGAAATTTTTTTAATTTAGTTTTAAGTAATAAAAAATAATTTAGAAACAATTAAATTGTGAGCAAGGTACATAAAACACCAATGTCTAGTTGTTATATCCATCATTGGCCCCATATATCTAAATGTTATAATCATCATTAATTGATATTTTTTATTAGCTCCAAAAAGCAAAAAATTTAATAAGCCAATATTCTAGTAAATTCATTGATTTTTATTGGCCCAATTCAACAAAAAACTTATGCATTCATATTTTCCTTTGGTGGCCCACATTTTAAAAATTTTCCTTTAGGTAATTAAAAAAATATTTAAAAAAATTTAATTGTAATTTAAATAAATAAAACACCTAGATCTAAAAGTTGCATCAGTTTAACACTAAACTCGGGGATTGAAATAGAACCACATATTCTCAATGATTTTAATTTTTAATTTAGAGTACTTTAATTATAGCATGCTCTTAACAATATCTCATGTTTAGCATCAAAAGAATCTTGACAAAATTTTAAAAGATTGATTTTTTTTATTTATTTTTTATTGGCCCAATTAAATAAAAAATCTAATGAGCTCAATTTTAATAATTTGAACCTTATTTTTTTTATTGGCCTAACTTATTTGAAAAATTGGTATGTGATATTTTTTAAATTTATTTTTAAGTAATAAAAAAACAGAAAAGATTTAAACTGTGAGTGACGTATATAAAATACATAGGTTTAGTTGTTTTATAATGTCATTGGCTTCATATATTTAAAAATTATAATCGTCATTAATTGATATTTTTTATTACCCAAATAGAGCAAAAAATTTAATGGGCCAATATTTAAGTATTTTTAAAGTTTTTTATTGGCTCAATTAAACAAAAAATTGATGAATTCAAATTTTAATTTTTTAAAGATTAGCTATTGTTAATCTAACAAAATTGAAAAATTAGCGGCCCACATTTTTAAAATTTTGCTTTAGGCAATTAAAAATTATTTTAAAAAATTCTAATTGTGAGTTAAATAAATAAAACACCTAGGTCTAAAAGTTGCATCCATAAACACAAAACTCAAGAGTTGAAAAAGACTTATAACCCTCAATAAATTTAATTTTTAATTTATAGTACTTTAAATATGGGTATGTTCTTAACTATCTCTCACATTTTACTCAAAATAATCTTAACAAAATTTTAAAAGTTAATTTTTTTATTATCTCAATTAAATAAAAAATTTAATGAGGCTATATTCTAATAATATGAAACTTATTTTTTTTATTGGCCAAACTTAGTAGAAAAATTGGTCTCTGATATTTTTTAAATTTATTTTTATGTAATAAAAAAGAATTTAAAAATAACTAAATTATGATCGAGGTACGTAAAACGCCTAGGTCTAGTTGTTATATGCATCATTAGCCCTATATATCTAAATATTATAATCTTTATCATTTTAAATTTTTCTACTAGCCCATTAAAGGAAAATAATTTAATGGGCCAATAATCTAGTAACCTAAATTTTTTTATTGTCCCAATTAAACAAAAAATTAATGAAACCATATTTTAATTTTTTAAAAACTAATTTTTATTGACCTAACAACATTGAAAGTTAGTGACCCATATTTTTAAAATTTTCCTTTAAGAAATAAAAAAAACATTTAAAAAAAATTCAATTTATGAGTTAAATATAGAAAACACCTAGTTCTGAATGCTGCATTCGTCTAACACCGAACTCGAGAGTTGAAAAAGAGTCACAGCTCCTCCAAAATTTTAATTTTTAATTTAGAGTATGTTAAATATGAGTATGTTCATAATTGTCTTTCACGTTTAAACTTAAAAAAATCTTAATTAAACTTTAAAAAGTTGATTTTTCTATTAGCCCAATTAAATATAAAATTTAAGTAATCCTTGCTCTAATAATTTGAAGGTTATTTTTTATTAGCACAACTTAGTTAAAAAATTAGTCGCCAATATTTTTTAAATTTATTTTTAAATAATAAAAAAGAATTTATAAAGAATTAAATTGTAAATGTGATATATAAAACAATTAGGTCTAGCTAGTTTATCCATTATTGGCCTCATATATCTAAATTTTGTAATCGTTATTAATTAAAAATTTTTATTGGCTCAATAAAGAAAAAAAAATTAATGGGCTAACATTCTAGTAATTTAAATTTTGTTTATTAGCCCTATTAAATTTAGCCTCATATATCAAAATTTTGTAATCATCATTAATTAAAAATTTTTATTGGCTCAATAAAGAAAAAGAAATTTAATGAGCTAACATTCTAGTAATTTAAATTTTGTTTATTAGCCCTATTAAAAAAAAAATCAATAAGTACTTATTTTAACTTTTAAAACATTAGTTTTATTGACCTAACACAATTGAAAAATTAGTGGCCCACAATTTTAAAATTTTCCTTTAAGTAATAAAAAAATAGTTTAAAAATATTCAAATTGAAAGTTAAATGCACAAAACACCTAGGTCAAAATGTTGCATTCGTCCAACACCAAACTCGTGGGTTGAAACAGAGCCACAATGCCTATAAAATTTTAATTTTTAATTTAGAGTACTTTAGATGTTGCTTTGTTCTTAATTATCTCTCATATTTAGCATTAATTAATAAAATTTTAAAATGTTGATTTTTTTCTATTAGCCAAATTGATTAAAAAATTTAATGAGCTTATATTCTAATAATTTGAAGCTTATTTTTTTTTATTGGCCAAACTTATTTGAAAAGTTGGTCACCAATACTTTTTAAAATTTTGTTTTAAGTAATAAAATAGAATTAAAAAAAAATAATTTGAGTAAGGTACATATCACACCTAGGTGTGGTTGTTATATCTGTCATTGACCCCATATATCTAAATGTTATAATCGTTATAAATTGATATTTTTTTTATTGGCCTAATAAATCAAAAAATTTAATAGCCAATATTCTTTTAATTAAAAATTTGTTTTATTTGCTCAGTTAAAAAAAAATTAATAAGTCCATATTTTAATTTTAAAAAGATTAGTTTTTATTGACCTAGCGTAATTAAAAAATTAGGGGCCCGCATTTTTTAAATTTTCCTTTAAGTAATAAAAAAATATTTTAAAAAGATTTAAATTGTGAGTTAAAATACATAAAACACCTAAGTCTAAATATTTTATCCATCTAACATTGAACTTGATGGTTGAAACAGAGCCGCAGCCACTCCCAAATTTTAATTTTTAATTTAGAGTATATTAAATATGAGTATATTCTAACTATTTCTAACATTTAGCCTCAAAAAAATCATAACAAAATTTTAAAAAGTTGATTTTTTTTATTAGCCCAATTAAATAAAAAAGTTAATAAGCCCATATTGTAATATTTTGAAGGTTAATTTTTTTATTAGCTCAACTCATTTGAAAAATTAGTTTCTAATATTTTTTAAATTTATTTTTAAATAATAAAAAAGAATTTGAAAAGAATGGAGCTGTGATCAAGATGCATAAAATACCTAAGTCTAGTTGTTATATCTGTCAGTGGCACAAATATTTTATTGTTATAATCGTCATTAATTAATATTTTTATTGGCCCAATAAAGCAAAAAATTTAATGGCCAATACTCTAATTATTTAAAAGTTTTTTATTTGTCCAATTAGACAAAATAATAAGACCACATTTTTTAGTTTTTATTGAGCTAATAAAATTAAAAAAAATTAGTTGCCCGCATTTTTCAAGTTTTCTTTTTATGCAAGAAAAAAATTTTAAAAAGATTTAAATTGAAAGTTAAATACAAAAATACATAGGTCTAAATGTTGCATCCATCTAATATTGATATTAGGCGGTTGAAAAGAAGCCACAACCTCTCTTAAATCTTAACTTTTTATTTAGATTACTTTAAATATAGATATATTCTTAACTGTCTCTTGCGTTTAGCATAAAAAAATCTTAACAAAATTTTAAAAGATTGATTTTTTTTTATTAACCCAGTTAAATATAAAATTTAATGAGTCCATATTCTACTAATTTGAAAGTTATTTTTTATTGGCCCAACTTTCTTGAAAAATTGGTAGTCGATATTTTTTAAATTTACTTTTAAGTAATAAAAAAAATTTAAAAAGAGTTAAATTGTGAGTGAGATACATAAAATAACTAGGTCTACTTTTTATATTAGTTATTGCCTCATATATCTAAATGTTATAAACATTATTAATTAATATTTTATTAGTTCAATAAATCAAAAAAATTTTATGGGCCAATGTTATAGTAGTTTAAAATATTTTCTCGTTTGCCCAATTACACAAAAAATTAATTTAGCCCATATTTTAATTTTAAAATATTAGTTTTTATTGACTTAAAAAATTAAAAAATTAATGGTTTATATTTTTAAAATTTTCCTTTAAGTAATAAAAAATATTTTAAAAAGATTCAAATTGTGAGATAAATGCATAAAACACCTAGGTCTAAATGTTATATCCAGTTAACACCAAACTTGATGGTTGAAATAGAGTCATAGCCGCTCCAAAATTTTAATTTATAATTTATAGTTTGTTAAATGTGGGTATGTTTTTAATTGTCTTTTATGTTTAGTCTCAAAAAAATCTTAATAAAATTTTAAAAGGTTAATTTTTTTTATTAGCCCAATTGAATAAAAAATTTAATGAGCCTATATTCTAAAATTTTTAAGTTTATTTTTTGATTGACCTAACTTATTTGAAAGATTTGTCACGGATATTTTTAAATTTATTTTTAAGTAATAAAAAAGAATTTAAAAAGAGTTAAATTGTGATCGAGGTACATACTTAGGTCTAGTTGCTATATCCATCACTGTCACATATTTTTAAATGTTATAATCATTATTAATTGATATTTTTTTATTGACCCAATAAAGAGAAAAATTTAATAGGCAATTCTCTAGTAATTTAAAATTTTTTTATTAGCCCAATTAAACAAAAAATGAATGAATCAATATTTTAATTTTTTTTAAAACATTAATTTTTATTCACCTAACAAAATTAAAAAATTAGTAGCCCAGATTTTTAAATTTTTTGTTAAGCAATAAACAATCTTTTAAAAAGATTTAAATTGTGAGTTAAATAAACAAAACATATACATCGAAATGTTGCATCCATCTAACACCAAACTCGGGAGTTGAAACAGAGTTACAGCTGCTTTAAAATTTTAATTTCTAATTTAGAGTATGTTAAACGTGGATATGTTCTTAACTGTCTCTCATGTTTAGTCTCAAAAAAATTTTAACAAAATTTTAAAAAGTTAATATTTTTATAAGTGCAATGAAATAAAAAATTTAATGAGCTCATATTCTAATAATTTGAAACTTATTTTTTTATTGACCTAACTTAGTTGAAAAATTGATCATTGATATTTTTTAAATTTATTTTTAAGCAATAAAAAAGAATTTATAAAGAATTAAATTATGAGTGAGGTGCATAAAATAATTAGGTTTAGTTTTTATATCTGTGATTGGCCCCATATATCTAAATATTATAATTGTCATTAATTAATATTATTTATTAGCCCAATAAATATAAAAATTTAATTGGTCAATGTTTTAATAATTTAAATTTTTTTATTGGCCCAATTTAACTATTCTAATCATGCAACAACCCATACCCCCTCCCCGATTCTCTCTCCTCTCCCTCACTTCCTCTTCATTCTTCTCCTTCGATTGGCCACCTCCAGCACCAGTGATGCACTGATGAGCTTCCTCACCTCAAACAACACCCAGGTGACGGCTAATAGTGGCAAAGGGCAGTGGAACACAGTGAGAAGAAAGGGAGAAAAAGCAAGAAATAAAGGAGGGAGAGACGGCAGCAATTTTGGCCATTCTAGTCAATGCTTGGCCACCCCACTAGCCCAAACCAAATTTTCACGTGCCAAGGAAGCTTTTCTGACCTGTCTCATTGGATTCCATGGAGTTTTTTAGCAAGGGAGAGAAGAGAGAGAAATATGTATGGTAGCAGATTTTTTGCAAATTTCCCGTTGATTCGACCATCGGATCGAAGATCTGATGCCACCATTTAGATTAGTGTGATGAAACCTTCGAGATGACTGACCCCGCTCCGATTAGATACCATTTGGAAAAAGAGATCATCGGACGATTCAGATCGCTCGGTGAGATTTTTTAGCTTTTTTGGTGCCTATAGATTAACTATAATTATATGATATTTTTTAACTATTTATGGGATTTTTTTAGGTGCGGTCGGATTGGTAATGGCTCACTGGACTCAGGATTGAGTTTTGAGCCTAGTCCAGGTGTCTAATGGGCTATTTCAAAAAGGGGTCATGCTTATAGTCAATCTTGAGGTTTTTAGACATTCCAAACATGTTCTAGGTAGTAGAATTTGCAAAGATAGTCCCTAACTCAATTTGTGTACTTTTTGCCTTATTTTGAGCTAGCTATTTAGTCTGTAAAATATTCCTAGCTTAGAAAAATTATGCAAAATAAATTTAATTAATACAAGAATGATGTAAAGGACCTTTAAGAATATTTTTAAGATTCGTTTGAAGTGCTAAAAAATAATTGTTTAGACTACAAAGGAGTTAGGGACGTCGAGTTAGAGTTTGGATAATTGGACTTAGATTAGGTTCTTGTAGGCCCCGAATAGGCATGTGATGTTGTTGTTGTGGGCTTGAGGCCTTGTGTGTTGAATTTTGCTAAATTTTCTTGTAGGGGTTAGGTTCAGTTATGAGGGAGACTCTATCAAAATTTCATAAAATCTTAGAATTTACTCTTTCTTTTGTAAATTAAATTAATTAATTGATTCTGTTAGAAAATTGATAAAGGATAGTGTGTCTATATAGGTGATAAATTGATAGAGGATAATGCGCCTATATAGGCGATCGGGCTGCCCATCTTCTCCTTCTAGTCAGACCAACTATAATCTAGTCAACTAGTTTGTGAGTTGGATATTAATTATATTTTGTAACTTCAATATTATTTATATATTTTTGGCATACTCATACATTTTATAAATATATTTACATGCTTAGTTAATTAAATTAAGAGTACTCTTATTGTTGTATATTTATTTCTTGATAATTACTTGTGTTTGCCGCCCTGGGGATAATTTGGAGCTATGTACATGTGTTATAAATGTATATATGGTATATGATGGATATGGATTGGATGGGTAGTCACAGCTTGAACTAGTTTTGCTAAAACCCAGTCCTTATGGATATGAAAAGTCAGGGTGAGGCACAGCTTTGAGTTGATCTCGTTGGCCCCCGCTCTTATATTAAAGAGAAAGTCCAGCTTGAGTTGAGCTCGCTGGTGAGATTTGGATTAATAGAGCTGTATAAGGGATTAACTCCCATATTTATGTATTGATGTGATATACTTGGTGCGTGAGTAGCTCTAAATTATTTTCTCATACGAATATTGGATGGATTATTTGTTATATGTGATGGATGTGCATTTCATAGTAGGTTTACAATAGTTTTAGGTAGTTATAGAAATTGAATCTATAATCAATATCTAAACTCTCTGAGTTGAATGCTCATATTCCTATTTAAATATTTTTTCCCAGGTTGCAAGAGGAGCAAGTTTATTTTTGGGTCCACTTATATTTTTCTCTACAGTTGTAGTGTTTCTTAGTTAATAGTTTTATAGTTTTTATTTATTTATCTACTTTTATAATTATTAAAACTCTGTTGTGACACCATTGTATATATATATGGTTTTAATTAAATGGAAATTAAGTGGTTTGTGCTTGCTAGGTATCAAGGTTGAGCTGAGCACCCCTAGTTTTGATTTTCTGATAGTTATCGGGTTGAGTTGGCCCAAATAAATTGACAATATTTTATTTTATTTCATTTGCATGTTGGGTCTTAAATTTGGTGTGATCGTGGGTTTGAAAGTAGTAAGGCTTACTATTGGTTTTGGGAGTTTTATGCCAACCCAAGCCCTAATGTAAGACCCACCATTTTTTGACATTAGAATTTCTGTCGCAGATGAAATAGTCTAGTGAATTCAAAAATTTCGTGAATGAAGGAAAGGGTGGTAAAAAGTGTATACTTTTATATATAGGTGTGGTTGAGGTGTTCATAATGTATTTAAAAAAATGAAAATGCTTTAAAGGTTTTCATCCTTAAAAGTTTTTAAGTGTGTGTTTTTGGACAGAAGGAACTTCAGCAGTCGAAAGATAGACTTTCAGCAGTCGAAGCCCATTTTCCTGTTCAAATAACTTCTTAGATAGAATGGACTCCAACAACTGAAAGTTCCTCAACTGACAATGGTATAAAAAGGGCCAAAGCTCATGTTTCTGCCAAAACACTTGAGTTTTTCTCTTTTTCTTTCTCTCTCAACTGCTGGAGCATGCAAGGAAGGTTTTAAGGAGATTTCCTTGAATTTTTTCAAAGTTCAAAGGGGGATTCTTCCATTTGAAAATTAGGAAGGTAGATTCAAGCTTTGATTCTCTCACCTTTAAGCTCCAAGAAAAGAGCTAATATTCTTTTCTTTTTGATCTAATAGGTAGATCTAAGTAGGTTGTTGAGGAATTAGATTTTTATAAATTTAATTTCATTTAAAGTTATGTTTAAGATGAATTTTGGGGAAGTTATACATGCTAGGGTTGGGGTTTAGTGATTTTATATTGAAATTGCTTGTTTAATGTTAGTTTAATCATGTTTAAGTGTTATGGGCCTTAAATGGCTAGTTTCCTTTGATTGATTTAAAGAGATCCTTGAATATGTTATATTGGGTTTGTGGAAACTTAGGATTTGAGTTCTAAGTTAATGTATGTGGGAATCAAGCATTATTTCAAGTTGTTTTAGGCACTGTAAACTTGTTTATATGTTTGGTTTGAGTTTTGAAACTTTGGAGTGAGTTTGTATGTTAATGAGAGAAGGATTCTATAGGTTTTCGACTTGGGAATTCTGGAAATTCCTCAATTCAACTATAAAAAATTATAGTTTTGATAGCTGAAGCATGCAGTTTCTCGAGAAAATCTAGAAATTTTCTAGGTTCGATAGCTTAAGCCCAAGACATTGATAGTCGCTTTCAATACTGGACAAAAGGGTCGTCCGAAGCCTGAGACTTTGGCAGCTAAAGTCTAGGATTTTGGTAGCTGAAGTAGGTTCTACCTGACTTTTTCTCCTTTCTTTTCTAAGGTTCCAAAATATGGTTTCATGGTTCCTAAGGGCCTAAAACAAGATGTTTATTATATGTATATAGTTTTAGAACCTTGTATAACTCTTTAAGGTCCGATGTTATAAGGTTAGACTTGAGAGACTCAGGAAGTTAAGGATTCGAAGATAGCCACCATTCAAGTTAGGTGGTTGATAGGCTTTAAGAGGTGAGTAATTCTAACTTTAATAAATGTAAACCTTTTAAATTTAAATTATAATTGTCCTCATGCATCATGTATATTTATTTAGGGTGTGTGTATCTAGAACACAAATATATTGCATAATTGCATATATTGTTGTTGGTGCATGATGGATCATGAAAGACCCACTGACTCCCCCTATGTTTAGGACTATATCATGTTATGTATCTTATGGATCCATAAAATCCAAAGGGAGATCTTTACAATGCCCCTGGTGCATAACACATGTCATGTTTTAAGCGAAAGTCCTAAGGAGCCTTTGTATGAGTCTATCACATTGGATATATTAAGCGAAATTCTGGAGGAGCCTCTGTATGAGCCGAGCACATTAGATTAAGGGAGTCACTGGTGACAAAATCCATGCTATGTGAAATATTTATGATGTGAAAAACCATTTGAGTGCTGCATCGCATATGTATGAAAAGAATGAGAAAATCAATTTATGATTGGTTAGTTTACTCACTGAGCTTTTGTAAGCTTTCCCCTTTCCCCTAACCCTAGATGCAGGTATGTAGGATTGGAAGAGTTCTTGGGAGAGAGGGTAACAGGGGTAACTAAAGCACTCTTTTTATGTATGATGTATTGATAGTTATACATGTAAAATGTGAATGGATAGTACTGTATTGGTAATTATAGAATGTTGGAGTTATGTAATATTTTAACTTTTAAGCAATGTCAATGATAATTTTTAAGGCTTTGTTTTTCCTTTGAAAGGATGTATGTACGTTTAACCAATACACTTTAGTGATTTTTCTAGGTAGGTAAATGATCAAATTCTGAACCAAATTTATGTTATGATGTGTAAGTATGTATGAAAAGACTAAAGTGTAATAGTTTGGAGTATGCTTAGATGGCGAGGTATAGGAATATGTTTATGGTTTACAAGTTTTAGGCTTGCTATGGTTTTTAGTAGCCTTAAGCTGACCCAATCCCTAGCGCCAGTAATGGCCCTAGCTTAGGTTGTTACAAAGTTTATATTGGAGCTCTAGGTTAGATGAGCGTACCTACATACTAGTAAAAGTATAAAATAAAGGTGAAAGGAAGTACGATAACCAACACAGTTAGAGAAATAAATGTCCATTAGGGTTGAGTCCTTATATGATTACATGTTGTACGTTATAGGTATGCTATATTTGATGTTATGTTGTGTATTCATGTGACTTCACATGAACTTTTTATACAATCAACACTTCTTGTTTACTTTTAGAAATGCGAGCCTCAAGATGGTCTGCTAGGTTAATAGGCACTTTACCCGAGAACAAGGGTATTAGAGCATTGCTCATTAACTTTGTTGCCAGGGAGAGAACAAGTAACAGTGGAAGTGGAGAATTTTTAATAGGTCCTAGAAGTTCCTTTAAAGTTAGTAGGGGGACTGTAAGCACACCCTAAATGTCTATAAATGCACGAAGGAGTTCTCATGGCTTTTCCTAACAGTATGAGAATCCTAAGTCTACAGGCATGGGAAGAGTGGGAGAAGATAGTTTTGTAGAGGGAGGAGATGAATCAAAGTTTATATCTCCTCTATAGCTAGGACCAAAATATGGGTTTGGGTATCAATATCCTCAACAGGGAAGTTTTGGAAATCCTGGGTTTATGAGTTATCCCCAATATCCTCCTTTTATGCCCTACCCACCTTACTTCCCACCGTTTAACCCATATCCCATGTACCCTCCACAACAGTACCTCCAAGGTTCTTCAACCACCATGGGAACTCAAAATCCCATGGAGGGAGTTACAAGAGAGCAAGTAACATCCCCAACAACCCTTACAGTTCCAAAATAAGAGACCTTGACAAGTAGTAGAGGTAAAGCAAAGATGATGGACTACTTAAAGCTAGATGCACCCAAGTATAAGGAAGGAGATGATCCTTTCAAGTACATAAAGGTGGTCAAAATGATAGCTAATGAATTGGACGCTAGTGACAGTAGGGCCACTCAGATGATAGGCTTTACCATGAAATGTAAAAAAGCAAAGGAGTGGTATAAGACTTATGTTGTTAACAAGGTTAACAGTATGACTTAGTCTCAGTTTGTGGCAGAATTTACTAATTGGGCTTTTCTAGAAAGCTTTAGGGAACTTAAGGTGGTAAAGTTTGAGCAGTTGAGACAGAGTACTGATATGGGTGTTAAGGAGTATACCAGCAAGTTTGTTGACCTTTTACAGTATATGGGACAGGAGTATGATACTGATAAGAAGAAAGTGAAGAGGCATATTCAGAGGCTTCACTCCAAATGCTCCTCATTGATTTTGGTTGTAGAAACCTATAGTTTTCATTCATTTGTAGATGTTGCAAGAAAGATGGAAGCAGGGGCTATCATTAAAAGGCGTCTGGAGCTAAAAAGTACAAAGGCTGAACAGTCCATAATTCCTAAGGCTATAGAAGTAGGGAGGTTTAGTTATTTAACCAAGACTATTTCCTCATCCAGAACTAAGAAGGATAAGGGAGGGAAGTTTGGCAAGAAGTAAAAAAATAAGAAGTTCTAGAGCAAAATCAAGTTAGGTCTTAGGGAAGGAAACAAATCTAGTTTAGGATCAAATACCTCTAGTTGTCTTAGATGTGGGAAACCTCATCGAGGACCTTGTAGGTTTGGAACCTCCTAGAGTAACAGGAATGGACAGGAGGGGCACATGTCTAGGGAGTGTCCTAATATGGAAAGAGTAGTTGCACAACAACAGATCGAGTCAGGTAATATGGCTCAACCGGTAATGAGACAAACTCCTATGGTTTCCTCTTCAGCGAGGGGATAAGGCAGAAGACAAGGGTCTTCTTCCTTTATGACAGGTACATAAGAAAACAGTTCAATAGCACTGACTTGGATCTTTACCATGACACAGTAGGAGGCCAATACCTCTAACATTGTGGTGTCAGGTAACCTTTGCATTGGAAGTTTCAATGTCAATGCTTTGATTGATCCTAGTGCATCACATTTTTTTGTTAAACCCAAAGTAGTCCTAAGGCTGGGTTTAGTAGTTTTGAGTCTACAATGTCAATTGTTTATTAGTGGGCCCAAATGTGATCCTTTAGTGATGAAGATGATCTATTATGCCTATCCAATGATGGTGGAGGATAAATGCTTTCTAGTTGAACTAGTGCTCCTAGAATTGATGGATTTGATGTCATTCTAGAGATAGATTGGCCCTCAGCCAATTATGCTATCTTAGACTGTAAGAATAAAGTAGTAAACTTTAGAGGATAGGATGGGTCAGAGGTAGTTTTTTAGGGAGATCAAACATCATCTATGAAGGGGATGATCTCCATGATGTATGCTAGAAAAATGCTCCAAAAGGATGTAGAGGGTTTTTAGCTCATGTTAGAGAGGTTGTGGAGAACAGAAGTGGATTGAGATCAGTTCCTGTGGTAAGAGAGTTTTCTGATGTGTTTCTAGAGGAACTACCCGGTTTGCCACTCAGAGGAAAATAGATTTTGAGATTGATCTTGTGCTAAATACTAGGCCCATATCTATTCCTCCTTATAGGATGGCTTTTATAAAGTTAAAAGACTTAAAGGAACAACTATAGGATTTAGTGGATAAGGGATTCATCCAACCGTGTACCTTTCCATGGGGTGCTTCCTTACTATTTGTAAAGAATAAGGATGGATCCTTGAAACTGTGCATTGATTATAGATAGTTGAATAAGTTCACTGTGAAGAACAAGTACCCTTTGCTCTATATTGATGATTTGCTTAATCAGCTAGCTAGAGCTAGTTGTTTTTCAAATATAGATTTAAGGTCCAAATGTCACTAGTTGAGGATTAAAAAGACAGATTTTTCAAAGACTACTTTCTGGACTAGATACGGGCATTATGAGTTTCTTGTGATGTGGTTTGGGTTAACTAATGCCCTAACTGCATTCATCGATATCATGAATAGGATGTTTAGGCCTTATCTGGATCACTTTGTGATTATCTTTATTGATGACATATTAGCGTGCTCCATAAGTTCTAAAAAGCATGCACAGCATATAAGAATGGTTTTTCAAACATTGAGAGAGTATCAGTTGTTTGCCAAGTTCTCTAAGTGTGAGTTCTGGCAAAAGAGTATATCTTTCTTAGGATATGTAGTGTCAAAGAATGAAATAGAAGTGGATCCTAAGAAGGTTAAGCAGTGGCAAATTAGCTAAGGCTAACTATAGTGATTGAGATCAAGAGTTTCTTAAGTTTAGCTAGCTATTATAGGAGATTTGTGCTTCATTTCTCCAAGATAACTACTCCACTGACTAGGTTAACTTAGAAGAATAAGAAGTTTAAATGGAGTGATGAATGTGAGGAGAGCTTTTAGAAGCTTAAGAAGTGTTTAATTTTAGCACCAGTGCTGGCTTTGTCTACGGGCAATGAAGATTTCACAGTTTACTATAATGCCTCCAGAGTGGATTTGGTATGTGTTTTTATACAGAATGGTAGAGTAATAGCTTATGCTTCAAAACAGTTGAAGAAGCATGAAGCTAATTATCCCACTTATGATTTAGAAATGGCGGTTGTGCTCTTTGCTCTAAAGATATGAAGGCATTATCTTTATGGAGCAAAATGTGAGATCTTCATAGACCACAAGAGTCTCCAGCACATCTTTAAGTAGAAAGTGCTAAATCTCATATAAAGGAGATGTTAGTAGTATGCCATAGAGCATATCATTTAGCATTTATCTTGTACATATTTTATTAATAAAAAGCAATTTCACTATTCTCTTTACATAATGTATTTATGTGTAATAGAAAAGGTCCATTGATATTTTGTTAGAAATTCTATTCTTAAGTTGTTAAGAATATGAGTGACAGTATTTCTAGCACAAAGTGTCATAAATTGGTTCACAATCGAGGATACTTTACACTGGAAATAACTTATCCAGAAAGATTATAATCATGTTTGTTCCCAAGCTATTTATATGAGATATAAATAAGATGGAGTGGTGAGTCTCATCCCACATAACAAACATGATAGGCATTTATACATGATAAGTAAGTCGAACTAGTAACGCATATGACAAGCACATGGAGTTTAGTCTTGTCAATGCATTGTCATATATCATAACAGTGCATTTAATCTTTAGAATTGAGATAATACATTTATCTTATATATAGGTGGTTTGAGTTTGATACTGCTTTCATACTTGTACTGTGTATGGGTATATGGGCATGTGTTGGCTCCTACTAGTTATATATGGAGATGGGTGTTGATCAAGATGGAATCTGTTACCCTAAGTAAACAGGGATAAAATCCTATGTTCATTTAATTGTTTTTGATGTTTCAAGTTCCTGGCCAAGACAGACAAATTTAGTCAGAAAAGAGTTTCTGATAAAATCTAATTAATCAAGAACTGGAATTAAAAGTGAACATAATATTCATAGCAAATATGGTTTGACATAAACCATGACTCCAGCTCAAATTAGGATTTTGTGACCGAAAGATTCCAGTGCATGGAAACATATAATTATAGTTTCATTTAAGGTATTCCTTGTTACTGATTGGGTGGCCATGGCACGCTATGGTAGGTGTCAACCATGGTCTATGAGATGCCTAAGATGATTTAGAGAAATCATTAATAGTAAGAAAGAGTTATGATGATATTAAGAATTAATATCATATCTCATTGCCAATTAGTGATGAGTCTCGTGAGTCACACACATAAACAAGTTAATCACCAAGTAAAATGTAATTTAATTGATTAATTAAAGAGTTTAATTGATTAATTAAATAGGTTTGGTTTGCAATAAGATTGTAAAGTCCCTAGCATGGCTTGAAACCCAATCTAGGTTATTAGATGTATAGTATAAGTTAAATTTATATTTAAAGTGTTTAAATCTGAATTTAATTGTAAGAAATTAATTAATGGAGATTGATTAATTAATTTATATTTGATATAAATTGATTAGAAGAAGAGAAATAGTGATTTTGGGTTGAGAACTCAAAATTACAACAAAAGGGTAATTTGGTCATTTCACATGGTGACATGTGGCACCATGATATGGTGACACATGGCATCATATAAGTTTACCATTTGTCTTCCTATCATGCAAGGTGATCAAAGTCAAGATTAAGTCTAGCTTTGACACTTGGCTTAATGAGATTAAGTTAATTAAAAATAAGATGCAATGTGGTGGTGACATGTGGCAAAGGGTTTAAGTGACTTAATGATCTAATTATAAAAGGAAAAAGAAAGAAGAATAAAAATAACATTCTCTCTTCCTCAATGGTGGCGGCACACTTTTCTCACCCTCTCCTCTTCTTGTTTTCTCATCAATTCAAAGAGAATCACTCCATTCCCTTTGAATTAAAATTGCTAGAAACCGTTTCTAGTGTCCTATACACACATACAACCTCTCTAAAGGCAAAAACCCAAATTATAATTGGTTGGCAAGGCTTGAGAAGCTGATTTGGGGGCTGCCCATTGGTGATCTTGGTGTGGACAAGCTATAAGGACAATACTTGGGGTCCTAGGTGCTTTCTAAAGTACCAACTGCATCCATAGTGCATCAAAGAGGTGAGTGCCCAAACTTCTCTTTTAAACTAATGCATGTGTGAATCAAGCATGATTTCATGTTGTTTTAGGCCCCTAGAGAGTTGTTTATATGTTTGGTTTGAGTTTTAGAACTTTGGAGTGAGTTTAGGTGTTAATGAAAGAAAGATTCTATAGGTCTTTGACTTGGGAATTCTAAAAATTCCCAGGTTCAGCTATCAAAAACCACAATTTCAGCAGCCAAAGCATGCAGTATCTTAGGAAAATCTAGAAATTTTCTAGGTTTGGTAGCCTTTAATACTGGACAAAAGGGTCATCCGAAGCGTGAGACTTTGGTAGTCGAAATCTAAAACTTTGGCAGCCAAAGTAGGATCTACCTGACTTTTTCTCCCTTCTTTTTTAAGGTTCCAAAATATGGTTTTATGATTCCTAAAGGCCTAGAATAAGATGTTTATTATGTGTATAGAGTTTTAGAACCTTGTATAACTATTTAGGGTTCGATGTTATAGGGTCGGACTTGAGGGACTCGATAAGTCAAGGATACAAGGATACCTGCTATTCGAGTTAGGTGATTGATAGGATTCAAAAGGTGAGTAATTCTAACCTTAATAAATGTAAACCTTTTAAATTTAAATTATGATCATCCTCATGCATCATGTCATATTTATTTAGGGTGTATGCATTTAGAACACAAATATGTTGTATAATTGCATATTTGTTATTGGTGCATGATGGATTATGGATGGCCCACTAACTCTCCCCATGTTTATGACTATGTCATGTCATGTCATGTTATGTATGTTATGGATCCATAAAATCCAAAGGGAGATCTTTATGTTGCCTCCAGTGCATGACACATCATGTTTTAAGCAAAAGTCCTAAGGGGCCTTTGCGTGAGCCAGGCACATTAGATATATTAAGTGAAAGTCCTGAAGAGCCTCTATATGAGCTAAGCACATTGGATTAGGGGAGTCACTAGCGACTATGTTCATCCTATTTGAAATGTTTATGATGTGAAAACCCATTTGATTGTTGCATAGCAAGTGTATGAAAAGAATGAGAAAATCAATTTATGATTAGTTAGTTTACTCACTGAGCTTTTGTAAGCTCACCCCTTTCCCCTAACCCTAGATGTTGGTATATAGGATTAGAAAATTTCATGGGAAAGAGGGCAATAGGGGTAGTTAATGCACAATTTTATATATGATGCATGGATAGTTAGACATGTAAAATGTGAATGGACAGTGCTATGCTGGTAATGACAGAATGTTGGAGTTATGCAATATTTTAAGTTTTAAGCAATGTCAATGACAATATTTAAGGCTTTGCTTTTCCTTTGAAAGGATGTATGTATGTTTAAATAATACACTTTAGTGATTTTTCTATGTACATAAATGTTCAAATTTTAAACCAAATTTATGTTGTGAATGTCTAAGTATGTATGGTAAGACTAAAGTGTGATGGTTTTGATGTGCTTTGTGAAGGAGAGAATGAAATTGATTAATTATGAAAGATAAGAAATTCTGTTGGAATGAATCAAAGAACAAGAATAAGCCAAAATTAAGCAATATAAACCCAAATCAAACTTCAATAGAAAAAAGAAAACAAATGATTTCTTTTTTTGGTATTTTATGAATTATGAAACAATAATAATAAAAGACAAAATTAAGAGGATAACTAAAAAATATATGCTTTGATAAGAGTAATCTCACCACAAAGAATAAAATCCCAATGAAGATGCCACACAAGGAATTCTTGTGATAAGTCAGAATTTTGCCACAAACAAATAATGTTTGATAAGAAAGAAGAAGCAACACTTGCTAATATGATTAAAATTCAAAATGCTTTGAGGTTACAAGAGTTAGCCTTTATATAGGCTGATTACAAGCACTATAAAGGAAAGATATCAAGGTTACTAAATAGGAAGTTTGAATAGTCTTCTAAATAGAAAATAATATTAAATTTTTGAAAAAAAAAAAAACACTTCAGAAATCTGCCCATATAGTAATGCACAAATTTGAGGAGATTTGGTGACTTTCAACTTTATTTCCTTCCTTATTTGAAAGATATTTTAATCTCCTTCTGATTTCTTTAACTTGGTCAATTTCAAACAGCAAATAAGGGCCTTTTACACACATATGGGATTGTTTTCTTCATAATCAACCCGTTATCTTTATTTTTAACTTAAGCCCAAACATTTTAGTATGCACCCATCTCATATGCCCTATGGACTTGCCCAGTCCAGCCCAACTTCTTTAATTCTGAATACAAGCAAGCAAAGTAATGAGCTTGCTTTTGGACCTAGTCAATGGGCTCTCGTATGTCATGTCATTATGTGGCACATTATCTCTCCCTTGTTGATTAGGATTTAATCATCTTCCAAGTAAGAAGAAAGATCCCTCACATTGAAAGTAGTAAAAATATTATACTCACCAGGCAAATTCACCTTGTAAGCATTGCCATTGATTCTTGCTACCGCATGGAATGGACCATCAGCTCTTGGTAACAACTTAGACTTCTTCTGATTTGGATATCTCTCTTTCTTCAAGTGAAGCCACACTAGATCACCGAGTTCAAACCAAACTTGCATCCTCTTCTCATTTGTGGTTTTGATGTATTGTTCATTTTTTGCCTTAATGAGCTTTGTAACTTGCTTATGCATAGACTTCACCATCTTTTTCTTCTTCTCCCCATCAACATTGGCTCTTTCCTGAATAGGAATTCACATCAAATCCATTAGTGTGATTGGATTGAAGCCATAAACTACTTCAAAAGGAGAATGCTTAGTTGAACTGTGCACACTTTGGTTGTAGGCAAATTCAACATAGGCCAAGCATTCATCCCAACTCTTCAAATTCTTTTTTATGATAGTTCTTATTAAGGTAGAGAGAATTCTATTCACCACCTCCATTTGCCCATCTATTTGAGGATGACAGGCTACACTAAAAAGGAGGTGAGTTCCAAGCTTCTTCCACAAAGTCTTCTAAAAATAGCTTAGGAACTTGGCATCACGATCTGAAATAATGCTCCTTGGAATGCCATGTAACCTAACAATTTCCTTAAAGAAAAGGTTAGCAACAAGAGAAGCATCATCAGTTTTATGGCAAGGAACAAAATGGGCCATTTTAGAAAACCAGTTAATAACAACTAATATGGAATCTTTGCCCCTTTGAGTTCTAGGCAAGCTAACAACAAAATCCATGCTTACATGTTCCCATGGGTGATTAGGAATTGGAATAGGCATATATAGCCCTTGCGCCATCTCCTTGCTTTTAGCCTTCTTACATGCCACACATTTCTCCACTACCTTATGCACACCTTTCATCATACTTGGCCAATAGAAATGCTCCTTTAAGGCTTCCAAAGTCTTCTTTTCACTGAAATAGCCAGCAAGACCCCCTCCATGTGCCTCCCTTACCAACAATTCTCTAATAGAATAGTTAGGAATACACAACTTTCCCATTTTAAAGAGGTAGCCATCATGTTGGCAGAATCCTTAAAAGGCTTTCTCTTTGCAAGAATCATAGATAGAAGAAAAGTCTCTATCTAACTTATATTGCTCAATCATCAACTTAAATCCCAACAACTTAGTATTTAGCAAAGAGATTAAGCCATACCTCCTGGATAATGCATCAGCCATAATGTTGGAGTGTACCTTCTTATACTTGATCACATATGGGAATGATTCAAGAAACTCCACCCATTTAGCATGCCGCTTGTTCAGCTTACTTTGTCCTTTTAGGTGCTTCAAGGACTCATGGTCTCTGTGGATAACAAACTCTCTTAGTAAGAGGTAGTGTTGCCAAGTCTCCAAGGCACGGACAAAAGCATAAAACTCTTTGTCATAGGTTGAGTAGTTTAAACTAGCTCCATTCAACTATTCACTGAAATAAGCAATGGAACATCCTTCTTGCATTAGAATAGCCCTGATTCCCACTCCAAAAGCATTGCATTCTACCTCAAAGGTCTTCAAAAAATTCGGCAATGCAAGTATTGGAGTAGAGGTTAGTTTTGCTTTGATGAGTTCAAAGCTCTTTTGGGCAGCTTCACTCTAATTAAATTTCCCTTTTTTCTTCAAGAATTTGGTTATAGGGGCCATGATGGTGCTAAAATTTTTTACAAACCTCTTGTAGAAAGAGGGTAGGCCATTAAAGCTTCTCACTTCTGAGATTGTAGTTGGTACTGGCCATTCTTGTATCACTTGCACCTTCTCTTTATCCACCTCCACGCCATGTTTGGATACCACAAAGCCAAGGAATGTGACTTGATCATGGCAAAAAGTGCATTTCTTGATGTTCACATATAATTTTTCTTAGTGTAGAACTTCAAAAATAGCCCTTAGATGCTTGAGATGATCTTCAAAACTCCTGCTATAAATCAAAATATCATCAAAATAAACAACCATAAACTTTCCAATGAAGTGGCAAAGTACATGGTTCATAAGTCTCATAAAAGTGCTAGGAGCATGGCCAAAAGGCATAACCATCCACTCATACAGCCCAAACTTTATTTTAAAGGCTGTTTTCCATTCATCCCCCTCCTTCATTCAAATCTAATGGTAACCACTTTTTAAATCAACTTTTGAAAAGATAACAGCACCATGTAATTCATCAAGCATATCATAAAGTCTAGGAATGGGATAGCGATACTTTATAGTGATTTTGTTGATGGCCTTACTATCAACACACATGAGCATGGAACCATCCTTTTTAGGCACCAATAAAGCTGGAACAGAACATGGGCTTATGGATTCATAAACATAGCCCTTTCTTAATAGCTTCATGACTTACTTATGTAACTCGTTAGCCTCTTCGGGATTGCTTCTGTAGGCCGGTCTATTTGGTAATGCCGCTCCAGGAATGAAATCAATCCGAAGCTCAATGCCATGAAAGGGAGGTAGCCCCTCTAGCATCTCTTCAGGAAAAACATTTCCAAATTCTTCCAATAGTTTGGCCACCATAGGAGGAACTGCAATGTAGTTAGATTCCAGTAATTCTTTAATAATAAGCACAAAAATAAAATTATGGTTAATGATAGCCTTCAAAACATCCCCTTGTTAAGGAGCAGACTCTCCTTCTTTTCTTTGTAACTAATCAGCTACTCTTGATGTATTTGTTGGGGACTAAGAGGGGCTAATACAATTCTTTTCCCATCATTCATAAAAGAATAAGTATTTTTAAAACCATCATGCACAGCCCTTCTATCAAATTGTCATGGCCTCCCTAACAACAAATGACTAGCATTCACGAGCACAATGTCACACATAACTTCATCTTTATACTTGCCTATGGAGAAAGGAACAACTACTTGCTTAGTCACATTAACATCACCATCATCATTTAGCCATTGCAATTTATAAAGATGAGGATGCACTAAGGTGGGCAAATTAAGTTTCTCAAACAAGGTAGTAGAAGCAACATTACTATAGCTACCACCATCAATAATGACATTACATACCTTGTTGAGAATAGTGCATCTAATATGGAAGATGTTCTCTCTTTGCTCTTCCTTTTTTATTGCATGTGCACTTAAGGTTCTTCTGACCACTAACATCTCCTCAACATCAACATACTCTACTTCCTCATCACCATATGCTTCATGACTCTCTTCCTCTTCGTATGTCTCATCTTCACTTTTTAGCTCCCATTGGGCTTCCCTCAACATCATTACTCTCTTGTTGGGACATTCTAAAGCAATGTGTCCATGGCTAAGGCACTTGAAGCATTTTATGTCTCTACTTCTTTTGGGAGGGGCTAGATCTACTTCCTTCTCCTTGCCCTTGCGCAAGCTAACTGGTGTTTTGGTAGAGCTCTCCCCTTTGTCATGCTTCTTCATGCCACCTTTATCACTAGTAAGTGGGGTGCTAGTGTTAAAAGGTTTTGTGAATATTTTGGTAGTAATGACCTTGTATCCACCTTTCATTCTTTGCCTTTCAACCTTAATGGAAAGTTTGATCACATCTTGCAAAAACACATATGGTTGAAATTCAATAGTATTAGCAATTTCAAAATTCAAACCACCAAGAAAACGGGCAATGGTTTGTTCTTGTGGTGCCCTCACATCATATCTCAACATCAACATCTCAAATTCTTTAACATAGTCTTCCACACACATTCCACCTTAGTGCAAACTTTAGAGTTTGATATACAACTTCTGTTTATAATATTCAAGTACAAATTGCTTCTCCATGATTCTTGTCATCTCATGCCAAGTTTATACATCATCAAGCCCATCCCTACGTCTTTGAGCCTTTATATTCTCCCACCATAAGTTTGCATAATCAACAAACTCAATGGCAGTAATTTTGCACTTCTTTGCTTCATTGTACTCCTGATACTCAAAGATTTTGTTAACTTTCTATACCCATTCTAGGTACTCTTCAGGTGAGCTAGTACCTTGAAAGGTTGGAATCTTCATCTTGATATTGTCTCTTTGGCCATTTGGATGCCAAGGCAGGTGCTTATCATAAGCACCTTCTTCAACTCTAGGTTCTTTATCATCATCATCATCACCACGCCCTTGTTGCATAGGACCGTTGCACTCTCTTTGTGGCTGGAGTGCAACTAGCCTTGCCAAAGCTTGTGTGATTTGAGCAATTTGGTCTTGCATTGCATTCTGTTGTCTTTCAAGTCTCAGCATATGTGCTTGATCCAATGTGAGACCTCTTGGAACTGGTGGAGGCACCTCTCCTTCATCAAACATATTGCTATCACAATCAAACTCACTAAGTGTTTCACATGGTTAAAGGATAGGTTGGTTCATTCCCTTATGTGCTTGCACTCCAAAGGCTTCAAAGTGCTGCTTAACTAAGGCTCTGATACCAAACTGATGTGCCTTGTAAAGGAGAGAATGAAATTGATTAATTATGAAAGATAAGAAATTTTACTAGAATGAATCAAGGAACAAGAATAAGCCAAAATTAAGCAATATAAACCCAAATTAAACTTCATCAGAAAAAAAAAAGAAAGGATTTCTTTTTTTGGTATTTTATGAATTAAGAAACAACAATAATAAAAGACAAAATTAAGAGGATAACTAAGGAATGTAAGCTTTGATAAGAGTAATCTCACCACAAAGAATACAATCCCAATAAAAAAGCCACGCAAGGAACTCTTGTGATAAGTCAAAATTTTGCCACAAAGAAATAATGTTTGAAAAAAAAGATGAAGCAGCATTTACTATTGTGATTAAAATTCAGAATGCTTTGAGCTCACAGGAGTTGGTCTTTATATAGGCTGATTATAAGTACTATAAAGGAAAGATAGCAAGGTTACTAAATAGAAAGTTTGAATAGTCTTCTAAATAGAAAATAATATTAAATTTTTGAAAAAAAAAACACTTTAAAAATCTACCCATATAGTGATGAACAAATTTGAGGAGATTTGGTGACTTTTCAACCTTATTTGCTTCCTTATTTGAAAGATATTTCAATCTCCTTTTGATTTCTTTGACTTGGTCAATTCCAAACATCAAATAGGGGCCTTTTACACACATATGGGCTTATTTTCTTCATAATCAGTCAATTATCTTTATTTTAACTTAAGCCCAAATATTTTAGTATGCACCCATCTCATATGCCCCATGGACTTGCCAAGTCCAGCCCAACTTCTTTAATTCTGAATATAAATAAGCAAAGTAATGAGCTTGCTTTCGGACCTGCGCAATGGGCCCTTGTATGTCATGTCATTATGTTTGGAGCTTGCTTTGATGGTGAGATATAAGAATGTGTGTATGTTTTATAGGCTTGTTACAGTTTCCGGCAATATTAAGCTAACCTAATCCTTAGCATCGGTAAAGGCCCTTGGGTTTGGGTCATTACACCTAATGCTGGTCCAACTCATAGGGTTGGGTCGTGACAAATGAAAAAAAAAACTTCAAATTATTAGAATATGGGCTCATTAATTTTTTTATTTAATTGGGTGAATAAAAAAAAAATCAATGTTTTAAAATTTTGTTTTCACTTTTTTGTGATAGATAGTTAAGATCATACTAATATTTAAAGTACTTTAAATTAAAAATTAAAATTATTAAGGGACTATGGCTATGTTTCAACCCTCGAATTTGGTATTAGTCAAATGCAACTTTTATACCAAGGTGTTTTGTTTATCTAACTTACAATTTGAAACATTTTAAAAAAATATTTTTTTATTACCCAAAAGAAAATTTTTAAAATGTGAATAACTAATTTTTCAATTTTTTTTAGTCAATAAAAACTAATCTTTTAAAAAATAAAATATGAACTTATTAATTTTTTGTTTAATTGGGCCTATAAAAAAACTTTGAAAATACTAAAATATTGGTCAATTAAATTTTTTGCTTTATTAGGCCAATAAAAAATATCAATAAATAACGATTATAACATTTAGATATATTGGCCAATGGTGGATATAACAACTAGATTTAGGGGTTTTATGTACATCACTCACAATTTGATTCTTTTTAATTTTTTTATTACTTAAAAATAAATTTAACACATATCGGCGATCAAATTTTAAAATAAGTTGGGCAAATAAAAAAATATTTTTTCAATTATTAGAACATGAACTCATTAAATTTTTATTTAATTATGCCACTAAAAAAAAAATCTCGGCTCAATCCTTCAAGTAGATGGAGGATGTGAGGAGGATATTAGTCATAGGATTAAAGCCGGATGGTTGAAGTGGAGACGTGCCACGGGAGTTTTATGTGATCGCGAGATTCCCAGTAAGTTGAAAGGAAAATTTTACTGTACAGCCATATGACCGGCTACGTTATATGGTAGTGAGTGTTGGGCATTGAAGGAGTCATATGCGTCTAAGATAAGATTTACAGAGATGAGAATGTTAAGGTGGATGAGTGGGCATACTAGACTAGATAAAATCCGCAATGAGAGTATTAGAGAAAAAGTAGGAGTAGTACCAATTGAGGATAAGTTGAGAGAAGGGAGATTGAGATGGTTTGGTCATGTGAAGCGTAGACATACAGAGGCTTCAGTTAGACAAGTAGAGCACATTAGGTTAGAGGATAGAAAGAAAAAAATGGATAGACCTAAATTGACTTGGAGGAGAGTAGTACAATATGACCTAGAAGTATTATAAATTTCTGAGGATTTAACCCAAAATCGTTTAGAGTGGAGAAAGCGAATCCATATACCCGACCCCAAATTTTTGGAATAAAGGCTTAGTTGAGTTAAGTTGAGTTGAGTATGCCACTAAAAAATATCAATTAATGACTATTATAACATTTAGATATATAAGGTCAATAACGGATATAACAACTAGACCTAGTGGTTTTATATACCTCACTCACAATTTAATTCTTTTTAAAATTTTTTTAATTATTTAAAAATAAATTTAAAACATATTGGCAATCAACTTTTAAAATAAGTCGGACGAGTAAAAAAGAAGAGCTTATAGTTATTAGAATTTGGGCTCATTAAATTTTTATTTATTTGGGCCAATTAAAAAAATCAACTTTTAAAATTTGTTAAGATTTTTTTTTAAGGCTAAACGTGAGAGACAGTTAAGAGCATGCTCACATTTAAAGTATACTAAATTAAAAATTAAAATTATTGAGGGGCTATGGCTCTATTTCAACCATCGAGTTCGATATTAGACATATGTAACTTTTAAACGTAGTTTTTTTTTATTTAAATCATAATTTCAATCTTTTTAAAATATCTTTTATTACTTAATATGGGCTCCTAATTTTTCAATTTTGTTAGGTCAATAAAAATTAATCTTTTAGAAAGTAAAATGTAGACTCATTAATTTTTTTTTTTAATTGGATAAACTTTGAAAATATTAAAATACTGGCCCATTAAATTTTTTTACTTTATTGGGCCAACAAAAAATATTAATTAATGATGATTATAATATTTAGATATATGGGGTAAATGACAAATCTAACAACTACACCCAGGCATTTTATGTACCTCATGAAGGAGCGGAAGCATGAAAAACATAAGTTTAGATCATTAAATTCAAAAAAATTTTCTTCTAGAGCGTCATGCATCATGCAAGATTCATTGTTTATCTATTTGATTTTAATGTTAAACAACATATTAAAACTCTTTTAATATGTTTTTGGATCTACATTTTCCATTTAAGATTTTAGAATTAACAGATTAATTTATTAGAACTGTAACATCCTCACTTTAGCTAGTTCGTATGGTCTACTGTTCTGGGGACCAATATCGGTCCGGGCAGTTAGAATATTTGAAATTATAATTAGACTAGAGTGGGGAGTTATAAAGAAACCAAATAATGCTCATAAAAATCAAGGAAAATTTTTAGGAATGAAATACACTAAGGTTAAATGAGCCAAAACCCCAGTAATGAGTAACCCGAAGGGAAAGTGACGATGAAGGTTGTTAACAACCCTAGACCCGGGGAAAACTTCATAAAATAATTTTTGGGACCTCAGGGAAGGATTATTGGGGTTCCCATGACAATAAAATGTTAAGGAAATACAAGAAAAATTTACTCAATCGGTACACACAGTTTTAGCTCGTTAAGCCAAACGGAGGGCATTTTGGTCATTTCGTCTTCAGAGATAATTTTTAACCAACTTATCCATTTATGTAAGTGAATTATATGACATAAAATGTGAACAAATATTGATGAAAATTTTATTAAAAATGAATAGCAAGAGAAAGGAAAGAAAATGAAAATAAATGGGATTTATTACCTAATGCTTATGTAAGCATGAGGTAATTAAATCCTATGGCCAATCTGTAACAAACGGGCTCTAACCACTAGAAGAATTGTTTGCTTTGGCCATAAGCCTCACGGTTTTGTCCCATAGATGGAATGGAGAACTTCCCAGGAGGTCACCCATCCTAGGATTTCTTTTAAATGACCACACTTAACCCTGGAGTTCTTCCAACTCTCCAGGCCATTCCACCAAAAGGCGCCATTAGTGATTAGTTCTCCCATTTTATGTATCATTACTTTTTGAACCCAAGACCATCTCCGTGCTTTGCCGATGTGGGATTTGCCTAAGAGACCTTTAAGCTGTAGATTACAGTACTGACTTGGGATTTATTATGTAGAGCTACGTACTACTCAATAGTACACAATGATAAGAATAGTTACAAATGGCTTTTGCTCTGATACCAATTGTAACGATTGGGCTCCAACCACTAGAGGAATTGTCCGCTTTGGCTATAAGCCTCACGGTTTTATCCCATAGGTAGAATGGAGAACTTCCCAGGAGGTCACCCATCCTAGGATTTATTTCAAGCGAGCACGCTTAACCCTGGAGTTCTTCCAACTCTCCAGGCCATTCCACCAAAAGGCGCCTCTAGTAATTAGTTTTTCCATTTTATATATCATTACTTTTTGAACCCAAGACCCTCTCCGTACTTTGCTGATGTGGGATTTTCCTAAGGGACCTTTAAGCTGAAGATTACAATACTGACTTGGGAATTATTGTGTAAAGGTACATACTACTCAATAGTACACAAGGATAAGAATAGTTACAAATGGCTTTCGCTCTGATACCAATTGTAATGATTGGGCTCCAACCACTAGAGGATTTTTCCGCTTTAGTCATAAGTCTCACGGTTTTGTCCCATAGGTGGAATGGAAAACTTTCCAGGAGGTCACCCATCCTAGGATTTCTTTTGTAACATCCTCACTTTAGCTAGTCCGTACAGTCTACTGTTCCGGTGACCAATATCTGTCCAGGTAGTTAGAATGTTTGAAATTATAAATAGACTAAAGTGAGGAGTTATAAAAAAACTAAATAATGCTCATAAAAAGCAAGAAAAAATTTTAGAAATCAAATACACTAAGGTTAAACGAGCCGAAACCCTAGTGATGAGTTAACTAAAGGGGAAGTGACGGTGAAGGCCGTCAACAACACTAGACCCAGGAGAAAAATTATAAAATAAATTTTGGGACTCTAGAGAAGGGTTATTGAGATTCTTATGGCATTAGAATGCCAAGAAAATGCTTAGAAAAATTTTTCTATCGGTACACATAATTTTGGCTCGTTAAGCCAAACGGAGGGTATTTTGATTATTTTGTCTTCAGAGATGATTTTTGGCCAACTTGTCCAGTTAAATAAATAATTTATATGACATAAAATGTGAATAAATATTGTTAAAAATTTAATTGAAATTAAATAGACAAGAAAAGGATAGAAAATGAAAGAAAATGGAATTTTGACATCATAATGATGTCATTAAAATTCTCCCACCCAATCCAATGTTGACACATGGCATAAGTTTATTTAAAAAGACTAAATGGGCAGAAAAATGAAAAAAAAAATCAGAACTCTCTCTACCCTTCTTCCTTGTCGTCACCCTTTCCCTCCATAACCACCATTTTCAAGCTTTTTAAAGCTTGCTTTTCATAGCTTTTACCCAACTAAACCCTATATTCCCAACACAAAAAATTATTCTTACATCTTGGTGAGTCTTTTGGGAGCAAAAAGAAAAGAAAAAGAAGAACCCTAGCAAGTTGGAAATTTCACTCTATTAGAGGTTTGTGACCTAACATTGATTTTCTCTTTAAATTCATGTTAAAGGACTATGAATGAGTGCAAATTACAAAGAAATTTATCAAATACCATGTGTATGCCCATCCCATATTTTTGGAAGCCTTAGTTGGGGTAAGATTTTGATGAATTTTATGGAGCTAATATGGTAGTATGGCTGCCCTTAATATGAATCCCTTAAGTGGAGTGATGAAATGCAAATTATAATGCATGGTTTGTGATAGTTGAGTTAGGGTTTGGGGTGAAAATGAGACCTTGATCATGTGATGATGAAAGTAGGTTTTAATGGTCAATTAGTGACCATCTGGTTTTGTTTGAATGAAAAATGAAGTGGGTTGTGCAGTGGGAATTAAGTTTGGTGTGGCTGCCCTTGGTGACCTGCAGGACTGGGCATGAGTCCAGCAGGTTTGGGCAGCAATAACTGGAGTTGTAGAGGTTCAATTGGTGCAAGGCCAATTTCAAATGAAACTAGACACATAATGGCACAACTTCGGTGAAGAAACCATGCCCAAAAAACCAAACTAAGTTGACCAAAAGATTGCCCTAATCCGGGTGACCTGCATTCTGCCTGGGCAAAATGACCAAATGAATAGTGTTTAGTCATTTGGTCATAACTCAGTGTAGAAAGGTCCAATTGACCTGAAAGTTTACCAGCAATAAGCTGAGATATAGACATACAACTTTCATGAAGAAACCTAATCCAAATTATGACCATAACATATTCAAAAAATGACCTACAATCATTGTTCGTAATACTGTAGATTTGGTCAGTCCAGAAATTCTGGAAAAATTATGATCCAGCCAGTTGTGGTTTTTGGGCCATAACTTGCGCTACAAAACTCCAAATGGAGTGATTCAAAAAATAAAATATAACTAGACAAAATAAGGAACAACTTTTATGTTGATCATTTTGCCAAATTCCCACTACAAAAATGACTAATAGAACAGAAAATACAAAGCTTGAAAACTAAAAATTTTGAACAATTAACATTCAGCTTAGAAATGGTATTGACAACCAATACCAATAATTTTAGAATGCAAAATGTGGTATGTTGGGAGTATTAAAACCAATGTACCTATTGTCCATGTAAAATTCAACATTTTGTTGACTAGTGAATTGAATAGTAACATCAAAACTTGAATTTCAAGAATTGTGAAACTTAAAAGTGTAATATGCCCTAGTATACCTAGCAAGATTGGTTTGGATAGGTTGGCATGCCAATAGGGTTCTGTTAGCAGTACTGCATATGGCTTCATGCCATTCTGTGACATAATAGCCTTTGGCTATGTTATTTTAGTTGTTAAACTCGGGTTTTATCCCTGATAATTATTACAGCTTATTAGCTGTTTTGTTGCACACCGGGAGACACAATGTGATCGATGGTGTGATGGTCTGAGGTACTTAGTACCTAGTGCCAATTTACCCATTTATCCAGTCCAGTCGACTAGTATGGGTTGCTCGGGCAATGATAATAAATCTTACCAAATCTTAATCGAATAATACTACAATAAATATAAGAAATTAAGTTTACCAAAAATGTAAACATACATTCTGCATATTTACTTTATTTTAGTTATTTTATTTTATATTGTCACCACTAAGCAGAATTGCTTAGTGCGTTGCTTTTGCCACGCGCAGGTACTGGAGACATAGTTGGGGAGCCCAGCAGACATCAGACCGGGTGAACTTTCAGATATGCATACCGAGTCCAGAGTCACCTCACATCTGCAGTGCACTTGGTAGGACATTAAGACTTTGGGTGGCATTTTGTATTTTGCATTTTGTATTAGTTTTGATTGTAATTACAAACTCTTGAACTTATGTGATAATGTAAAGATATGAAATTTCATGTTATTGAAATTTTCTGTATATTTTGCTGAAAAATGAAATGTTGAGAAATATTCATGAATATGCTTCAAGTGATGATGTGAACAGAAAAATTCTGAAAATAGTATTGAGATTTTGAGATTGAGTTGAAATGTGTGTATCATGGAGTTCTGGATTTGGAAATTATATTGGAAGTGTCTTTTAAACAGGTTCACAAGAATTGTTTTTCCAATTTATAGCTGGCACTCTGCCAGATTTTCTATAAAAATTGTGAAAAAATTTAGATTTATCAAAAATTGTAAATAAATGAATTAAAAGGGATAAATTGTAATGAAAATATGAATTGGTGCTTCGGTACACTGAGTGGCATATCTTGCTCGGCTACACTGTAGACGGGTAAGGGGTGTCACATTTAGTGGTATCAGAGCATCAGTTTAGGCGTTTATGGGCCTAGATAGAGTGCATACCATTGCATTGCATTTGTAAGTGTTGAGGTGACACTGATGCAGATCTGTTTGTTTTCTTATTTTGAATAGGATATGGATCCTGCTTCTCAAAGAGCAGTTGATGAAGAGGTGGAGAGTCGTGCTCCACTAAGGGCTGAATCTGGGGGCAGGGGAGAATATGCTCCACCAGCAGCTGAGGCACCTGCCCAACCTCAGTTTGCACTATTTCAGCAAGTGACCGAGTTTTACCTGCAAATGATGGGGGCAATTCCACCACCACAACCACAGCCACAACCTCCACCAGCACCACAAAAGTTCCATCTGGAGAAACTGCGTAAACATGGGGCTGCGGATTTCTTTGGGAAGAGGGAGGATGATCCCATGACAGCAGAAAACTGGTTGGATAGAATAATTAGAGTGTTAAAGCAGCTAAATTGCACCCCCCGAGCAGAACTTAGAGGGTGCTGTGTCCCTACTTTAGGATGATGCATATCAGTGGTGGGACACAGTAACCAGTGAGTTGCAACCGGAACGGATCACTTGCGAATTCTTCCTCACAGAGTTCAGGAAGAAATATGTCAGTAAAGTGTATTTAGAAGAGAGAAGAAGAGAATTTATCAGTCTGAGACAAAGACAATTATCAGTGGTAGAATATGAATGTGAGTTTATCAGATTGAGCCGGTATGGGAGGGAGATAGTCCCTACAGAGGCAGAGAGGTGAAGAAGGTTCGAAGAAGGGCTCAATGACAATATCAAAGTCATGATAACAGCATTGGAGATCATAGATTTTGCTAAATTAGTAGATGCTTCATCAAAAGTAGAAAGGGTCTGAATCAATGAGCAAACTAGAAGGGAAAGACAGCAGAGGAGGGGTCCGGGTCAGTCCAATTCATTTTCTGTTCCCAGTAAGAAGAGTAAGGGTCCTCCTGCTCAGGGTTCAGGACAACCACAAGGTCAGGGTCAGTCTTAGGAGCCCAGACCACAATTCACACCTAGAAGAGGCCAGTCCACACCATCAGTGGGCAGCTCTCCAGGTATGATGATCAGGGGACCAGCATCTTCTGCCTGTCCGTATTGCTAGAAATGGCATAAGGGGGACTGTTGGGGAGTGACTGGTCCATGCTTACGGTGTGGATCTACAGAACATTAGATTAAGAATTGTTCGAAGAGGACTACCATAGTTGCTCCAACACAAGCTGACAGACCTGCTCCTGCACCACAAAGGGGTAGAAAGCCTGGTAAATCAGAGGCAGCTGGTCCATCACTGAGGCCTGCATCCGAGTTAGCTGAGAGGCTAGAGACTAGAATACCTACCAGGGCCTATGCCATCAGAGCTCAGGAGGAGCAAGATGCCCCGGATGTCATCAGGGGTACGTTCTCCCTCTTTAACACTTTTGTGCATGCATTGGTGGATCCAGGATCCACTCATTCCTACATTTGCATCAAACTATCCATAGAGAGGGGAGTTCCAGTAAAGGAGAGTGATCAGGACATTCTGGTCACAAATCGACTAGGCCATAGTGTGTTAGTGAATAAGGTGTATAAAGGTTGCCCGTTGAGGATTCAGGGGTATGAATTCTTGACAGACCTAATTGAATTGCCCTTCCACGAGTTTGACGTGATTTTTGGAATGGACTGGTTATCACGTCACCAGGAAATAGTTGATTGCAAATTGAAGAGGATTCTCTGAAAACTTCTGAGGGTAATGAGATTACTGTCGTGGATGAAAGGAAAGATTTCCTGTCCAATGTTATCTCAGCCACAGTTGCAAGAAGATCGATGAGAAAAGGTTGTGAAGCTTACCTAGCACACGTGGTTGATACTAGGCAGGCTAATCCAAACCTGTGTGATATAACCACAGTAAGAGACTTCCCAGATGTATTTCCTGAAGAATTGCCTGGTTTACCACCAGAAAGGGAAGTCGAGTTTGCTATTGAGGTAATGCAAGGTACAACACCAATTTCTATTGCTCCTTATAGGAACGCACCCACTGAATTGAGGGAGTTGAAAATTCAATTGTAGGAGTTACTCGATAAGGGGTTCATACTCCCCAGTGTGTCACCATGGGGAGCTCTGGTACTATTTGTGAAGAAGAAGGATGGAACCTTGAGATTGTGTATTGATTACCGGCAGTTGAACAAGGTAACTGTGAAGAATAAATATCCATTGCCCAGAATTGACAATCTGTTTGATTAGATGAAGGGAGCTGGTATATTTTAAAAAATTAATCTCAAATCAGGGTATCATCAGTTGAGGGTAAATGATGCAAATGTGTCAAAAACTGCATTCAGAACCCGGTATGGGCATTATGAATTTCTAGTGATGCTGTTTGGGTTAACAAATGCACCAGCAACATTTATGGACCTTATGAAATGTATCATTCATCCATATTTAGATCGGTTTATAGTGGTCTTTATTGATGATATTTTGGTGTATTCCAAGACCAGGGAAGAACATAATGAACATTTGAGGATTGTTCTGCAAACCCTATGAGAAAATAAGCTGTATGCTAAGTTGTCCAAGTGTGACTTCTGGATGAGTGAAATCTCTTTCCTTAGACACATAGTATCAGCAGAGGGGATTAGAGTGGATCCCAAAAAGATAGAAGCAGTGATGGAATAGAAGCCTCCCAGAAATACAACTGAGGTCAGAAGTTTCTTGGGGCTATGTCACACCCTACTCCTCGTAAGATGTAACATGTTCCTGTAGTACACCTAATGAATTACCGTACTTCACCTACTAGTAACCCATTAAATATACTACAAGGGATTTTAAAACAATTTTCGTTCATTTTGGAATTGGTGAGTAATTTTTTTTTAATTATTAAAAACCTTCATTTAGAGTCTAAACATAAATCAAATTTTTAGATATTTAAAATCTCCGCAATTTTTACAAAAATTTCGGCAGAGTGCCATCTATATTTTGAGAAAATATTCAAAACCTGAAAATAGAAACACTCCCAATATATTTTTCAATCACAACTCCAATTGCAAACACCAAATTTCAAATCAACAGCAATAGCAACACTTCAATCAAAAATACAAATTTCAAATCAAGAATTAATATCTCAAAACATTTCATAACTCATGCACATTACGTTTTAAATCATTAATTTACAGTCATAAGTTAATTTACAGATACAAAATCTCAAAAATAATATTATTACAATTTTATCTGTATAACTGCTCAAATTACAGGGATACATATGCATACTATCATATTTAAATCAAACTAAACTACCAGGATATAGACAAATACCAGTACAAAAATTTTTCAATTGTGCTCTTCTCTAACTGTAGCAGCTCACTCTACTGCTATGTCCTTTTCTCTATCTGCGACAGCAAGTTAAAGTTATCGCTGAGTATATAAATACTCAGTGGTGCAAAATAAAGCATAAAATGCATAATATAAAACATTTATGAACAAATCATCATTCAAAAATCTCATAATCGTATTTCACAATTTTTTTCTAAAATTACATTTATAACAAATCATAATTTTCAAAGCTTAACATAACCCAACTTTGATCAAATAATTCAATAAACATAGTGTTGCCAAATAATAACACAACTTAGGCCATGACACAAAATTTCCTAACATGTCGTGTGTACATCACGACAAGGCATACTCACCCCACTAATCGAAATCAATGAGGGAGGTGGTTAGCTAGCTAATGAGTACTCATCCAAACTCGCCCCTCAGACTGGAAAGCCAGAGAAGGAGGAAAGTGATCAAATATCAAACTCACCCCACAAGTGGAGGAGGAACATATTAATATTGTCATGCCAAGTGTGAATAAAAAACAATTTAAATCAAGTTGTTCAAACATTTCATACAATTCACAAATCATATTTCATTCCAAACTTTTCATTTACAAAGTAGGCAACACACTATTTTTCAAATAAGATTTTCAAAGCCATAGCTAAATTCAAAACCATATTGTTCAAATATTTCATACAAATCAATAATTAATTTTCCTTCCAAATTTCCAATGTAGAATAGGCAACACAACATTCTCGAAATTCATAATGAACAAACACATTCACAATGTATAATAAATCAATTTCCATTATGAAAACTATAATTTAAAATTTTTGTGCACAAACACAATCAATTTTCAAAATCAAATTTCCATTAACAAGTGGCAACACCATAGTTCTCAAAACCCATAATTAACACAATCCATACAAATCAAGTTTTCAATGGGAAAACAATAATTTAAAGTTATTGTGCACAAACCTGGACTTAATCGCCTCTAAACCTTTCGGGTCTTTTTCAGCTGAAACACAACATTTATAGTGTTTCAGTATCTTATTTCACACTAAATCCAATAATTAATTCATAAATACTTAATTCAAGCCCAAATATGCTTAAACTAACATTCTTGGAAATTTTCATTTTGCAGTTACTATTCATGATACAATTCAAGTCAATTTGTTGACTTTCTAAGGCTTAATAGGTATGGGAACTCCAACTTCACCCACATACCACATTTTGGTCACTAAATTTGTTGGTTTTGGTTGTTTACTCAAATTCTAAGTCTTTTAGGCAAATTTGCAATTTTTCAGTTTTCGTATCCTAAGTTGCACTGTTCCATTGGTCACTTTACTGTTAGAATTTAGAAAAACTTTCTTCATAGGAAATGTTCCCTATTGTCTTAAGTTTATTTTCCTTTTTGAATCACTCCAATTGGAGTTTTTTAGCTCAAGTTATAGCCATTTGAACCATGACTGCCGGATTGGACTCAACCCAATTTTCTGGGCAAATTTTGGTTCTGGCAGTTTTAGGTCACCAAATTTGAGTGGCCAAATGACTTGGTTAATGGCATAATTTGGGTTTTTGTTCTTCATGAAAGTTTTAGGTCTATATCTAAACTGTCCACTGGTATAATTTCAGGTCATTTAGACCTTCCTAGCTCAAGGTATGGCCAAATGAACAAACACTGTTCATTTGGTCAGTTTGTACAGGGACAGACTATGATTTCCCAAGTTTGGTCAATTTGTTCACTAGGTTTTGGTCACTTTTTGGGCATGCTTCCTAAATAAAAATTGTGTCATTTAGTGTCTATTTTCATTCCCAATTGGTATCATACCAATTGGACTTGTAAAATTTCATTTTTGGTCCTTTAAAATTGACTTGGTCATGCTGCCAGCAGCATGACCACACTCAATCCGAATTTGGCCTTAACTCCAACCATTCCAACACACTCCATTTGGTCACAAATGACCATTTCTCACTTCACATTAGGTCAAAGAAATCATTTACAAGTTTCTCACATTTTTTATCTCTAAACCCTAATGTCCAAAACCCTAATTCACTTATTGGTTACATTTAACCAATTCAATGCATACCAATACCATTTCTCACTCATTCAAGTTTACATACACTTTTAATTCTATCAAATTCATGCATACATATATCAAACCCTAGTTGACTGAAATTTCTATCTAGTCCTCCAAATAATTTTTCTTTTCATTTTATGTTCATTTCTAAGTTCTTGATGCTATACATACACTAATTAAACTAAAAATTTGAAGTTTGCATTACTAACCTTAGGTGAAGTCTTTGATCTTCACTTTCTCTCAATTTTCTTCAATTCTTCTCCTTCTAATCTTCCTTCCAAGATTTTCTTATAATTTTTCTTCAAGAAAATTAAAGGATTTATGGTGGAATTAATGTTTAGAAAGCTTAAAAATAAGCTTCCATGGAGGAAATTTTGAGAGAGAACTTGGGAGAGAGAGAGGCGGCACTTTGAGGAAGATGAAGACTTTTGGTTTTTTTTTTTCTTTTCTTTTCCTTCTTTTATGTCTTATGAAAGACCAAAAATCAATATAATTAAATTTATTAATAATAAGATTTATGGCATCATGCATGATGTCATGCATGATATCATCTCCCTACACCTTTTTCATTTCTTTTTTTTTTTAAATTTTTCTATTAGTTCTTTAATTTAATTCTTGATTCTGAAATTTTCTTTTCTCCAATTTTATTTGACAGTTGGGTTAGGAGTCAGCTCTCGGGGTCAATTGACCAAATTGCCCCTCGCCGGTTCAACCCGATTTGTAAATAATTCAATATTTCTTTAAGCTCTCTGACCTAATTATTTGACTGGCTTAACAATTATTTTTCATGATTTTCTCTTTTCCACTGTGTTCATAATAGTCCTAAGGATCTCAGCGTCACATTTTACGGTTCGAAATTCGAGTTTAAATCGACTTCGCAGTCCTTCCCGAGAAGGTCACCCATCGTTGTGACTCTCGGCTCGTTTAACTTCTTGTGTTATGTTTTTCTTATTTATACTTAACTATTTGGCAATCACTAATTATTTGTGTTTATGGCTTATCTAATTGTCTTAAGTGTGGTTCTAATCCCCTTAATTTTCCAGACCGACTCCGGTCACCGGAACAATGAAATATACCAGGCTATGCAAATAGGGGTGTTACAATTCTCCCCCCCCCCCCCCCCTTAAAATAATTTCGTCCTTGAAATTTTACCTAGTATTAGTCTTCGAACAGTTATGGGTGCTGTCTCCTCATGTCCTATTCATGGTTCTAAGTAGCTTCCTGACCTGAATGATGGTTCCTTAGCACTTTAACTAATACTATTTACTCATCGATTGCTCACCTCGTGTGCCAAGTTTCTTATGAGCTTCTGTCATAAGTTAGATTCAAATTCATTTGAATTTTAGAGGTAAGCGAATCTGTGTGCTAGTGGATCCACTTTTCTAGGACCTCGTGTAATCCTATGGGTAAGAACTTAGTTCTACTCTTTCCTTATCAAATCTCTTAATCATTTGATGTAACCTTCAGTTTAGTTTACAATATTTTAGTCTTTTCTTACCGTTGTTTTAGCAATTATTTTCTTTTGTAGTCTTTTCTTTCTTGGCCATAGGTCCATAACCATTATCTTACCATCTCCATTTATGACCAAGGCCTTTGTGCCCTTTTGCACTATCTTGTTTACTTTGGTTTAACTTATTTCTTTCTTGATAAAATAGTTCGGAATATCGTTACGCATCTTAAGTAAATTGCTTGCCTTGGTGGCAATTCCTCATCTAGTATTTTTCTCATTTCTTACTGTTTTATTTATTTTTATCTATCGATATTCTATAGCTTATTTTGCATTGATGTGCAATCATTATTTTCTTTTGCACTGAACTATAACCTTTCAATATTCTAACTTTAGAGTTTTAAATCCCAAGTTAGGATTTTCAAACTCCTTTCCAATAAGAAAACTTTATCTTATCATAACTGTACCAAAATAGATGCCGTTTGCAACTATTCTTATCCTTGTATACTATTGGGTAGTACGTAGCTCTACACAATAAATCCCAAGTCAGTATTGTAATCTGCAGCTTACAACACAAACATCAAGAATATTGCATAGTTACTACGATACATCCCAATAGAACAAACTTCCCTATATCTTATTTCTTTTAAATTCACTAATATCTTGAACTTATTTTGATTATGGTACTCACTGACATCTATCAGCAGTAATACCTTTACCCGCATCTAAGGTAGCTATATTACTATAACTTACTTTTAGGTTCTCTTTCCTTACATAATTAGGCTTACTAATTAACTGTACAAATTCTTGTGTGCTAGCAAATACTTTTCACTAATAAACTATTCCAAAATTAAATTTAAAAAGACTAGTCACTAACATATCAATTTTTTTCTTTTACTCATATACATATCTCAATTAAGAATTAAGAAAATACCAGCAACCATACCAGAAGTCTCATCCTCGTCCTTTTGTCGTATAGTGTGTACTCTCACTGGAGAATCACCTTGTCCTGGTTGATTCACAGTACTCTGACTTCCAAGTGTACTACCCCTACCTCTGCCTCTGCCTCTACCAACTGTTGGTAAACTCTTCAGGGTAGAAACTTGGGCTGATCCTTCTGCCGTGGTAAATGACCCATAACGGCGTGGACTTACACAATCCTTAGCAAAATGACCAGTCCCTCCACAATTGAAACATGCTCCTATAGCTCTATAACATACTCCACTATGTGGTTTACCACAAGTCTCACAAAGTCGATCCGATAGCGTATTTCTGTGTCTCTGTTGAGTTTGCTGATCGGATTGGGATGATTTCTGTCTAGAAGATATACCTCTACTCGATTTGTGCGAGCTAGATCCTCCAAAATGTTTTCTTTTCAAAGAGCCACTCTCAGTAGCTTGACCAGTAACCTTTTCAGTTTTCTCTTTCTCTTGTGTACTCTTTTTCATTGCCCATTCTGATTCTATCCTTTCCAGTTCCAGGGCTTGTGAAATCAATTCAGAAAAATTCTGGTGTCAGAACCCTACCACTTACATTCTCAAGCTAGGCCTCAACCCAGCCTCAAACCTCTTACACCGGTCTCTGGGGGTGGAGACTAAGCTTCCAGCATAATGGCTTAGCCTTGAAAAGTCCTGCTCATACTCTGCTATGGTTCTATGCCCTTGCTTTAAACTTAAAAACTCTTACAGCTTCATATCTACATAAGTATCGGGGACCCACTTTTGTCGAAATTCCTTTAAAAAGTCTACCCATGTGAGGACTGGTGGTTCTACCAGACTGTAGGGGATGGTCTTCGACCACTCATATGCATCCCCTTGCAAAAGTGATACTGAATATTGAAACTTCAACTCTTCAGCACACTGTAGTTTTCTGAAAACCCGTTCCATCCTCTCTAACCACTGTTCTGCTTCCAGTGGATCCACTGTTCTTTTAAATTCCGTAGCCCCAAATTTCATTAATTTCTCATATTGCCGAGCCGAAGGCTGTGGTTGTGCTACAGGTGCTTGTGTCTGTGCTTGAGGTGGCACATTTCCCACCATTTGTTGAAAGAACGCAGCCATCTGTTGTGCAAACTGAGTAGGGAACTGCGGTGCTTGAGGAGGAGCTGAAATGGCTGACCCACTCACATTCGGGAGTGCTGGGGCTTCTCCTTGGGCCTCAGCCTCGACAGATTGCTCTACGGAATGATCTCGCTCTTCCATTCCATTTTCCAGAAATTTTCTACTCTCTGATAACAAACACAAGGAGGTTGACCCCCGTTAGTGCATATTCATGATGTAAATATGTCATATATATCAAACATTTAAGCAGTTGTATTTACTGACAAAATATTTCAAATTCACAGTTCAAAATTTATTTTAAAACCTTGCTTTGATACCACTAAACATGTCACACCCTACTCCTCATAAGATGTAACTTGTTCCCTAGTACACCTAATAAATTACCGTACTTCACCTACCGGTAACCCATTAAATATACTACATGGGATTTTAAAACAATTTTCATTTATTTTGGAATTGGTGGGTAAATTTTTGTTTAATTATTAAAAACCTTCATTTAGAGTCCAAACATAAATCAAATTTTTAGATATTTAAAATCTCCACAATTTTTACAAAAATTTCGACAAAGTGCCATCTGTATTTTGAGAAAACAGTTCTTCAAAACCTGAAAATAGAAACACTCCCAATATATTTTTCAATCACAACTCCAATTGCAATCACCAAACTTCAAATCAACAGTAATAGCAACACTTCAATCCAAAATCCAAATTTGAAATCAAGAATTAATATCTCAAAACATTTCATAACTCATGCACAATACATTTTAAATCATTAATTTACAGTCATAAGTTAATTTACAGATTCAAAATTTCAAAAATAATATTATTACAATTTTATCTGTACAACTGCTCAAATTACAGGGATACATATGCATACTATCATATTTACATCAAACTAAGCTACCAGGGTATAGACAAATACCCGTACAAAAATTCTTTAATTGTGCTCTTCTCTAACTGTAGCAGCTCACTCTGCTGCTATGTCTTTTTCTCTATCTGCTACAGCAAGTTAAAGCTATCGCTGAGTATAATACTCAGTGGTGCAAAATAAATCATAAAATGCACAATATAAAACATTTATGAACAAATCATCATTCAAAAATCTCATAATCATATTTCATAATTTTTTTCTCAAATCACATTTATAACAAATCATAATTTTCAAAGCTTAACATAACCCAACTTTGATCAAATAATTCAATAAACATAGTGTTGCCAAATAATAACACAACTTAGGCCATGACACAAAATTTTTGAACATGTCGTGTGTACATCACGATAAGGCATACTCACCCCACTAATCGAAATCAATGAGGGAGGTGGCTAGCTAGCTAATGAGTACTCATCCAAACTCGCCCCTCAGACTGGAAAGCCAGAGAGGGAGGAAAGTGATCAAATATCAAACTCACCCCACAAGTGGAGGAGGAACATATTAATATTGCCATGCCAAGTGTGAATTAAAAACAATTTAAATCAAGTTGTTCAAACATTTCATACAATTCACAAATCATATTTCATTCCAAACTTTTCATTTACAAAGTAGGCAAGACACTATTTTTCAAGTAAGATTTTCAAAGCCATAACTAAATTCAAAACCATATTGTTCAAATATTTCATACAAATCAATAATTAATTTTCCTTCAAAATTTCCATTGTAGAATAGGCAACACAACATTCTCGAAATTCATAATGAACAAACACATTCACAATGTATAACAAATCAATTTCCATTATGAAAACTATAATTTAAAATTTTTGTGCACAAACACAATCAATTTTCAAAATCAAATTTCCATTAACAAGTGGCAACACCATAGTTCTCAAAACTCATAATTAACACAATGCATACAAATCAAGTTTTTCAGCGGGAAAACAATAATTTAAAGTTATTGTGCACCAACCTGGACTTAATCGCATCAAGGTGTAACACTCTCCCGGTAGCAACTCCGTACATTCTACTGTTCTGGTGACTGGTGTCGGTCCGGACAGCTAGAACGTCCGGAAAAATATTTAAACTAAAGTGAGGGACCAAAATTAACTCAAATATTAATAAGAAAAATATAGTAAAAATTTTAGAAATAAAATACAACCAAGTTAAATGAGCCGGTGCCCAAGCGATGGGTAACCAGAGGGAAGTTGCGGTTCTCGCAACGAGGAGCCCTAGACCCGAGGGAAAAATTATAAAATAATTTTTGAGACTCCAGAAAAGGGTCATTAAGGTTCCTATGGCATTAGAATGCCAAGAAAATATTTAGAAAAATTTTTCAATCGGTACAGACAATTTTGACCCGTTAAGCCAAACGGAGGGCATATTGGTCATTTCGCCTTCAGAGGTGATTTTTGACCAACTTGTCCGCTTGAGTAAATAATTATTATGATTTAAAATATGAATAAATATTACTAAAAATTAAATTGAAATTGAGTAGTGATGAAAAGAAAAGAAAAATCAAAGAAATGCTCATTTATGATGATGTCATTAAGAGCTCTAACCAATTACCTTTAAACAACTATCAAATTAACAAATAAAAGAGACAAAATGAAGGCTAAAGGAATTAAAAACCAGCTGCTCTTCTTCTTCTTCTTCTTCTTTCTCAAGACGTGAATCTCTCCCTCTTCTCCCTCCATTGATTTTCAAACAAAAGCTTCATTTCTCATGCTTCCTCACCATATTTTCTCAAGACCCCAACACTAAAATGAATCCTTGGACCTAGAGGAAGTGTTTGGCAGCCAAGAGAGTACAAGGAAAGTGAAGTTAAGCTTGGAGAAATTATGCCACTTAAAGGTTAGTGCACATATGTATTTAAAACTCATTAATTCCATGTTAGAGATGTGTAATAGGTAAGAAATTGTGAAATAAATGAACCAAACCCATGTGTATGTGTACATGAATTTTCGGCAGCCCTAGGAAGGAATGAGTTTGATTGTATTAATGGACTTAGAGTGAATTGGAGATTATGTTTAAAGTGTATACATATATATATATAGAGAGAATGAAAGAGTAAATTAGGGAAATTGTGAAAACTTTGAAATTTAGCTAGGGTTTAGGAATGAAAATTTGACTTGGCTTATGAATTGGTTAAAGAACATTCTAATGGTCAATTAGTGACCATTTGAGGTATGTTGACCATAAATTGGACTGAAAAATGGCATGGCAAAGTGGAATGGTAGGTCGCCTAAAGACAATGAAAGATGATGGCTGAGATTTCAGTCCATTTGGACTGCCATATCCTTGGCTGTGTTAGTCCAATTGGTGTTTGGCCAATTGGACATGAAACTAGGCTTATAATGGCACATTTTTTCTGAAGAAACCATGCTCAAAAGACCAAAGAAAGAGGACCAAAATTTGGCCCCAATCTGGATACCCTGCAACCAGCACCTGCAGAAATGACCAAACTGTTCATTTGGCCATAACTCACTGTAGAATGGTCAAATTGACCTGAAATTTTTACAGCAACAAGATAGGATATATACAAACAACTTTCATGAAGAACATTACCCCAAATTATGCCATTAACCCATTCAAATTATTGGGCAAAGTTAAGTTATCAAACCTGCAACTCTGCAGATTTTCACTTGAGCAGTAATGTTTGGATGGCTATAACTCTCTCTAGAAAACTCGGATTTAGGCGATTCTTGAACCGATGGAAACCTAAGGTATGGTAGAACATTTCATAAGAAGAAAGTTAGACCAAATTATGAACTTAACTTGATCAAATTACTGACCAAAATTGGACCAAAAATCTGCGGACTCCAAAATCTCAAAGATGAATAAAGACACGTGAACAGTAAACTTATTTTGTCCATAACTTGAGCTACAAAACTCCAAATGGAGTGATTCAAAAGAGGAAATTCAACTAGACAAAATAAGGAACAACTTTCATGTTTACCATTTCCTCAAATTCCCACTGTACCAGTGCTTAATGGAATAGTAAAGTTAAGCTTCAAAAACTGAAAATTTTGTTTCCCTTGGTTTAAGCCTAGAAATGGTAATGGTGATCACTTCCAACAAGTTTTAAATGAAAAATGTGGTATGTTTGAAGTGCCAAAGCCAATGTACCTACTTTCTATGCAAAATTCAACTTTTTTGTTGACTAATGAAGTGAATAGTGACACCAAAACTTGAAATTCAAAAATGTGAAACATAAAAATGCAAAATGCCCTAGTAGGCCTAATGTGATTGGTTTGGATAGTTTGGCATGCCAATAGGGTATTGTTTTAGCAATACTGCGAAAGGCTTTATGCCTGTGTTCAGGGCTTTATGCCCGTATTCATGGCTTTTATGCCCGTATTCATGGCTTTTATGCCCGTATTCATGGCTTTTTAGCCATACTGACTGCATACATGGTTGACGTTCTGCGTCCCATAGTATGACGGCCCAAGACACCGCGGTGTCTAGTGCCAATGACCTGTTATCCAGTCCAGTCGTTCAGTATAGGTTACTTGGGCATGGAAAAGTATAACTGTAATTGAACTGATTGTTAAAGAAAATACAAAAATTAAATATCAGGAATGATTATGATAGAATACAAAGAAACTCAAGATCATGAAGAAAATAATTAACAAAATGCATGAAGAAGTTAATATCATAAAACGTAATTAGCCCTTGACTAAACATTAAGTTGATAATTATTCAGTTCTTATGAACACAATGGCTAAGAAATTATGATTTTTATTAGCATATTATATTTTCTTGTATTATTGGCACCACTAAGCTTTATGCTTAGCGCGTCGCTTTTGCAATGCGTAGGTACTGAAGATTTGGACAGAGGGCCCAGTAGACCACAGATTCGGTAAGGCAGTTCACGCTCGCATAGTGTCCGTGTCACCTCAACTTCTGCAGTGCATTGGTAGGACACTAGGTGTCATTTTGGCATTTTGTAACTAAATTTTTATTTTCTCATATGTATTTGGATCTATGTAATGTATTTTGATGTTCATGTAAATAATGAAAGTTATGGTCATGATTGCAAATTTGAGCATTTATTTATTGTTTGTATATGAGTATTATGAGAAATGGATGTTTGAGAAATGAAAAGGTTGTTGAGAACTGAAATTGAGAAATGAATGGTTGAAAAATGTTGAGATTTTTAATAATTGGAGTTTGAGATGATGAGACATGAATGTTGGAAGTGTTTTTCACAGGTTCCGAAGAACTGTTTTCTCCATTTTTAGCCGGTACTCTGCCCGATTTTCTTTAAAATTTTCGGAACCTCAAATAAATAATAATTTCGATAAATGGTTTAAAATGAATTATATTTCACAAGTTATGTTCAAAACTATGATAAAAATGAATTAAGATAAAATAGAGTGCTCCGGCACACTGAGTGGCATAACTTGCTTGGCTACACTGTAGCCGAGTAAAGGGTGTCACATTTAGTGGTATCAGAGCACGGTTTAGGCGTTTCTGGGCCTAGATTGAGTCCATACCATGCATTGCATTTGTAAGAGTCGAGGTGACACTAATGCAGATCTGTTTGTCTTTCTTATTTTGAATAGGATATGGACCCTTCATCTCAGATAGCCATTGAGGAGGAAGTGGAGAGTCATGCTCCACCTGCAGCAGCTGAGACTGGGGGCATGAGAGAATCTGCTTCGCCAGCTCAAGCAGAGCCTGCTTAGCCTCCACAGGCCATGTTTCAGCAAATGGCCGACTTCTTTAGACAAATGGCCGGGGTAATGCCAGCACCACCACCACCAGCTCCACAACAGAAATCACACCTGGAAAGGCTAAGAAAGTTTGGAGCAGTGGACTTCTATGGTAAGAGAGAAGATGATTCTGTTGCAGCCGAGAATTGGTTGAACAGAACAGGCAGAGTTCTAAAACAACTCCACTGCACTCCAGAGCAAAACCTAGAAGCTGCCATATCTCTATTACAAGATGATGCCTACGAATGGTGGGACACTGTGTCCAGTGAAGTGCAACCAAAAGCTATAACTTGGGACTTCTTTCTCTCCGAATTCAAGAAGAAATATGTGGGTACTGTATACCTGGAAGAGAGAAGAAGAGAGTTTATTAACCTGAGGCAGAGACAGTTATCAGTGGCTGAGTATGAGAAAGAATTCGTCCGATTAAGCCGCTACGGAAGGGAGATAGTCCCTAATGAAGCTGAAAGGTGTAAGAGATTTGAAGAGGGATTGAATGACAATATAAAGCTCATGATCACTGCCTTGGGAATCATTGACTTCACCAAGCTAGTGGAAGCTGCATTAAAAGTGGAGAAAGTGAGAATAAATGAACAAAATAGGAAAGATAGGCAGCGTAAGAGGGAATTTGGACCAGGACAGTCAAGTATACCAACTGATAGTAAGAAGTTTAAGGGTTCTAGTTTACAAGATCAGACACAGGGCCACAGAGGCCAGATTGGAATCTCTATAGCTAGTTCCCCGGGCACAATAACAAGGGGATTAACCCCAGTGCCTGAATGTATGCATTGTAGTAGAAGACACAGAGGGGAGTGTCGACTGTTAATTGGAGAGTGTTTCAAGTGTGGGGCTACGGATCATTTTATAAGAGATTGCCCTCAGAGGAGTGGTTCAATAGCTTCGGTACAAGTTGATAGACCTTCCCCTATAGTTCAAAGGGGTAAAGGATCGGGTAGAGCAGAAACGGCTGACATTTCACAGAAGATTGTTTCTGAGACAGTTGAAAAGCCTGAAGTCATGGTGGCACCACAAGTATATGCTATGGAAGCTCAGGAAGAGCCAAACCTGCATAATCGATGAGGCGATACAAGGAAGTGAAGAAACAAGAAGGTAGCAACTCCCCGATTACTTAAGTCAGGTAAATTTCGAGGACGAAATTTAAATTAGAGGGGAAGAGTTGTAACACCCTCCCGGTAGCAACTCCGTACATTCTACTGTTCCGGTGATCAGTGTCGGTCCGGACAGCTAGAACGTCTGGAAAAATATTTAAACTAAAGTGAGGGACCAAAATTAACTCAAATATTAACAAGAAAAATATAGTAAAAATTTTAGAAATAAAATACAACCAAGTTAAATGAGCCGGTGCCCAAGCGATGGGTAACCAGAGGGAAGTTGCGGTTCTCGCAACGAGGAGCCCTAGACTGTGGGGAAAAAATTATAAAATAATTTTTGAGAATCAATAGAATGTTCATTGATGTTACTATGTCATTAGAATTCCTATAAAATATTTATTAAAATTTTTCAATCGTTACAGACAATTTTGCCCGTTAAGCCAAGCGGAGGGCATTTTGGTCATTTCAGAGGTGATTTTTGACCGACTTGTCCACTTGAGTAAATGATTATTATGATTTAAAATATGAATAAATATTACTAAAAATTAAATTGAAATTGAGTAGTGATGAAAAGAAAAGAAAAATCAAAGAAATGCTCATTTATGACATCTTGATGATGTCATTAAGAGCTCTAACCAATTACCTTTAAACAACTATCAAATTAACAAATAAAAGAGACAAAATGAAGGCTAAAGGAATTAAAAACCAGCTGCTCTTCTTCTTCTTCTTCTTTCTCAAGACGTGAATCTCTCCCTCTTCTCCCTCCATTGATTTTCAAACAAAAGCTTCATTTCTCATGCTTCCTCACCATATTTCCTCAAGACCCCAACACTAAAATGAATCCTTGGACCTAGAGGAAGTGTTTGGCAGCCAAGAGAGTACAAGGAAAGTGAAGTTAAGCTTGGAGAAATTATGCCACTTAAAGGTTAGTGCACATATGTATTTAAAACTCATTAATTCCATGTTAGAGATGTGTAATAGGTAAGAAATTGTGAAATAAATGAACCAAACCCATGTGTATGTGTACATGAATTTTCGGCAGCCCTAGGAAGGAATGAGTTTGATTGTATTAATGGACTTAGAGTGAATTGGAGATTATGTTTAAAGTGTATACATATATATATATATATAGAGAATGAAAGAGTAAATTAGGGAAATTGTGAAAACTTTGAAATTTAGCTAGGGTTTAGGAATGAAAATTTGACTTGGCTTATGAATTGGTTAAAGAACATTCTAATGGTCAATTAGTGACCATTTGAGGTATGTTGACCATAAATTGGACTGAAAAATGGCATGGCAAAGTGGAATGGTAGGCTGCCTAAAGACAAGAAAGATGATGGCTGAGATTTCAGTCCACTTGGACTGCCATATCCTTGGCTGTGTTAGTCCAATTGGTGTTTGGCCAATTGGACATGAAACTAGGCTTATAATGGCACATTTTTTCTGAAGAAACCATGCTCAAAAGACCAAAGCAAGAGGACCAAAATTTGGCCCCAATCCGGATACCCTGCAACCAGCACCTGCAGAAATGACCAAACTGTTCATTTGGCCATAACTCACTGTAGAATGGTCAAATTGACCTGAAATTTTTATAGCAACAAGATAGGATATATACAAACAACTTTCATGAAGAACATTACCCCAAATTATGCCATTAACCCATTCAAATTATTGGGCAAAGTTAAGTTATCAAACCTGCAACTCTGCAGATTTTCACTTGAGCAGTAATGTTTGGATGGCTATAACTCTCTCTAGAAAACTTGGATTTAGGCGATTCTTGAACCAATGGAAACCTAAGGTATGGTAGAAAATTTCATAAGAAGAAAGTTAGACCAAATTATGAACTTAACTTGATCAAATTACTGACCAAAATCGGACCAAAAATCTGCCAGACCTAAAATCTCAGCATGAACAGTACACGTGAACAGTAAACTTATTTTGGCCATAACTTGAGCTAAAAAATTCCAAATGGAGTGATTCAAAAAAGGAAATTCAACTAGACAAAATAAGGAACAACTTTCATGTTTACCATTTCCTCAAATTCCCACTGTAACAGTGCTTAATGGAATAGTAAAATTAAGTTTCAAAAACTGAAAATTTTGTTTCCCTTGGTTTAAGCCTAGAAATGGTAATGGTGATCACTTCCAACAAGTTTTAAATGAAAAATGTGGTATGTTTGAAGTGCCAAAGCCAATGTACCTACTTTCTATGCAAAAGTCAACTTTTTTGTTGACTAATGAAGTGAATAGTGACACCAAAACTTGAAATTCAAAAATGTGAAACTTAAAAATGCAAAATGCCCTAGTAGGCCTAATGTGATTGGTTTGGATAGTTTGGCATGCCAATAGGGTATTGTTTTAGCAGTACTGCGAAAGGCTTTATGCCTGTGTTCAGGGCTTTATGCCCGTATTCATGGCTTTTATGCCCGTATTCATGGCTTTTATGCCCGATTATGTGATATCATGGCTTTTTAGCCATACTGACTGCATACATGGTTGACGTTCTGCGTCCCATAGTATGACGGCCCGAGACACCGCGTTGTCCAGTGCCAACGACCCGTTATCCAGTCCAGTCGTTCAGTATAGGTTACTTGGGCATGGAAAAGTATAACTGTAATTGAACTGATTGTTAAAGAAAATACAAAAATTAAATATCAGGAATGATTATGATAGAATACAAAGAAACTCAAGATCATGAAGAAAATAATTAACAAAATGCATGAAGAAGTTAATATCATAAAACGTATTTAGCCCTCGACTAAACATTAAGTTGGTAATTATTCAGTTCTTATGAACACAATGGCTAAGAAATTATGATTTTTATTAGCATATTATATTTTCTTGTATTATTGGCACCACTAAGCTTTATGCTTAGCGCGTCGCTTTTGCAACGCGTAGGTACTGAAGATTTGGACAGAGGGCCCAGTAGACCACAGATTCGGTAAGGCAGTTCACAGTTCTACATAGTGTCCGTGTCACCTCAACTTCTGCAGTGCATTGGTAGGACACTAGGTGTCATTTTGGCATTTTGTAATTAAATTTTTATTTTCTCATATGTATTTGGATCTATGTAATGTATTTTGATGTTCATGTAAATAATGAAAGTTATGGTCATGATTGCAAATTTGAGCATTTATATATTGTTTGTATATGAGTATTATGAGAAATGGATGTTTGAGAAATGAAAAGGTTGTTGAGAACTGAAATTGAGAAATGAATGGTTGAAAAATGTTGAGATTTTCAATAATTGGAGTTTGAGATGATGAGACATGAATGTTGGAAGTGTTTTTCATAGGTTCCGAAGAACTGTTTTCTCCATTTTTAGCCGGTACTCTGCCCGATTTTCTTTAAAATTTTCGGAACCTCAAATAAATAATAATTTCGATAAATGGTTTAAAATGAATTATATTTCACAAGTTATGTTCAAAACTATGATAAAAATGAATTAAGATAAAATAGAGTGCTCCGGCACACTGAGTGGCATAACTTGCTCGGCTACACTGTAGCCGAGTAAGGGGTGTCACACTAGGCCTTTTGGGTCTTTTTCAGCTGAAACACAACATTTATAGTGTTTCAGTATCTTATTTCACACTAAATCCAATAATTAATTCATAAATACTTAATTCAAGCCCAAATATGCTTAAACTAACATTCTTGAAAATTTTCATTTTGGAGTTACTATTCATGACACTATTCAAGTCAATTTATTGACTTTCTAAGACTTAATAGGTATGGGAACTCCAACTTCACCCACATACCACATTTTGGTCGCTAAATTTATTGGTTTTGGTTGTTTACTCAAATTTTAAGTCTTTTAGGCAAATTTGCAATTTTTCAGTTTTTGTGTCCTAAGTTGTACTGTTCCATTGGTCACTTTACTGTTAGAATTTGACAAAACTTTCTACATATGAAATATTCCCTATTGTCTTAAGTTTATTCTCCTTTTTGAATCACTCTAATTGGAGTTTTTTAGCTCAAGTTATAGCCATTTGAACCATAGCTGCCAGATTGGACTCAATCCAGTTTTCTGGGCAAATTTTAGTTCCGACAGTTTTAGGTCACTAACTTTGGGTGGCCAAATGACTTGGTTAATGGCATAATTTGGGTTTGTGTTCTTCATGAAAGTTTTAGGTCTATATCTAAACTGTCCACTGGTAAAATTTCAGGTCATTTAGACCTTCCTATCTCTTGTTATGGCCAAATGAATAAACACTGTTCATTTGGTTAGTTTGTACAGGGACAGACTGTGATTTTCCAAGTTTGGTCAATTTGTTCACTAGGTTTTGGTCATTTTTTGGGCATGCTTCCTAAATGAAAATTGTGTCATTTAGTGTCTATTTTCATTCTCATACCAATTGGACTTGTAAAATTTCATTTTTGGTCCTTCAAAGTTGACTTGGTCATGCTGCCAGCAGCATGACCACACTCAATCCGAATTTGGCCTTAACTCCAACCATTCCAACACACTCTATTTGGTCACAAATGACCATTTCTCACTTCACATTAGGTCAAAGAAATCATTTACAAGTTTCTTACATTTTTTGTCTCTAAACCCTAATGTCCAAAACCCTAATTCACATATTGGTTACATTTAACCAATTCAATGCATACCAATACCATTTCTCACTCATTCAAGTTTACATACACTTTTAATTCTATCAAATTCATGCATACATATATCAAACCCTAGTTGAATGAAATTTCTATCTAGTCCTCCAAATAATTTTTCTTTTCATTTTATGTGCCAACCCAGAAGGAGCTGAATCTTAGACAGAGGCGATGGATTGAGTTCCTAAAGGAATACGATTGTGTGATAGATTATCATCCTGAGAAGGCATATGTAGTTGTTGATGCCTTGAGTAGAAAATCCATCATAGCTTTAAGATCACTAAATGCCTGTCTGTCCTTAGTTCAAGATGGAGCTATTTTGGCTGAGTTACAAGTGAGGCCAAACCTACTACAGTAGATATAAGATGGGCAAAGGGCAGATGAAAAATTAATGGCCATTGTGGGTAAAATTCCAAAGGGAAAGGAAACTGAATATGAGGTGAAAGCAGATGGGTGTCTATATTACAGAGGAAGAGTGTGTGTACTAGATGATGGGAAACTAAAGGCTAGTATTCTGAAAGAAGCACACACTAGTGTTTATGCTATGCACACGGGAAGCACAAAAATGTATAATGATTTGAAGCCTTATTATTGGTGGCCTGGTATGAAGAGGGATATAGCTAACTATGTGACTAAGTGTTTGACATGTCAGCAAGTTAAAGTAGAACATCAAGTTCCATCAGGATTGCTACAGCCTATAAACATACCTGAATGGAAATGGGACCAAGTCACTATGGATTTTGTTAGTGGTTTACCTCTCACTCAAAGAAAGCATGATGCAGTGTGGGTGATAGTGGATAGATTGACGAAGTCAGCACATTTTCTGCCAGTTAGGACTGACTACTCACTAGAGAAGTTAGCAGAATTGTATATCAGTGAGATAGTTAGACTGCATGGAATCCCACTTTCCATCATATCTGACCGAGACCCAAGGTTTACATCGAGATTCTGGAAAAAGTTGCAAGAAGCCTTGGGCACACAACTTCGTTTTAGCACGGCTTTTCATCCTCAGACGGATGGCCAGTCAGAATGAGTAATCCAGGTAAACCTAAGAACTAATTGAATTTTCACAAATAATAAATAGAAATGATAGTAACAATGTGAATTATGTAATAGATCCTGGAGGATATGCTGAGGAGTTGTGTCATTGAGTTTGAGGGGAGTTGGGATAGATATTGTAACACCCCTATTTTCGGTAGTGCGTTCTACTGTTCCTATGACCAGTGTTGTTCAGACAGCTAGAATGCCTAGAACTACACTTAAATATTGATGAGGAGACATAAAATAATGAAATACAAGAAAAGAAAATACCAGAAAAACAAAGGAAAAATAATAGTAATGAAATGTAACAAAGTTAAGCGAGCTGAGAACCCTAGCGATGGGTGACCGCATCGGGAAGTCGCGGCGTGGACCATTGACTAGCCCTGGACCGTGGGGAACCCTGGAAAATATTTTTAAGACTTAAATAAATGTCTATTGATGTGTAAATACCATTAGAAATATCAAAGAAAAATTAATTGATTAGTACAAAGAAAAATTAATTGATTAGTACAAAGAAAAGTGAGAAATCGAGAAAATGACAAAAATCAGTGTTACCGAAAAATTGGGAATGTAACCCGAACAGGGGCATTATGGTCATTTGACACCCCGAGTTGTCTTTTGATCTAAATGTCCATTAAAAATACATGATATTACACTTGGAAAATGCTATGAAAAATTAAATTGGTGGTACATAGTTTAAATAGCAAAAATTGGGAGCTTAATGTGAGAAATTGGGAATTTAAGATTAAATTAACATTATATTCTCACTTAGTGGTCCACTAAAACCTAAAGTGGACCATTAAATTGGTGGTACATAGTTTAAATTGTGACACCCCTTACCCGTGTACAGTATATCCGAGTAAGCAATGTCATACGGTGTATCGGCACCCTCTATTTTAATTTAATCAATTTTTGTCATAGTTTTGAATATAACTTGTGAAATATAATATATTTAAGCCATTTGTCGAAATTATAATTTATTTGAGGTTCCGAACATTTTATAGAAAATCCGGCAGAGTACTGGCTAAAAATGGAGAAAACAGTTCTTCGGAACTTGTGAAAAACACTTCCAATAATCGTGTTCAATCATTCTCAAACTCCAATGTCATCACAAACTCAATATTTTTCAACAACATTTCTCAATCAATCATTTCTCAGGGTACTCATATGTAAGCAATGAATAAATACTCAGATTTTTCCATACATAACCACAAATCTTTATTTTTTACATGAACATCAAAATACATAACATAATTTTCATTTACGCAAAGGTAAACAAAAATTGGTTACAAAATACCAAAATGAAGCCTAGTGTCCTACCAATGCACTGTGGAAGGTGAGGTGACACGGACACTGTGCAGAGCTGCAGGATGGACTCACCCAGTCTGCGGTCTACTGGGCTCACGATCAGTATCTCCAGAACCTACGAGTGGCAAAAGCAACGCGCTAAGCAATGATGCTTAGTGGTGCAATAATAAAATAAAAGAAAATAGCATAAAATAAATATGTATTTAATGTATATGTCTTATTTGTTTTGTATCTGTTATATTCATTTATTTCTTTAACTTTGTCCATTTTCATTCATTTAGTTGCCCAAGTAACCTATCTTGAGCAACGATCGGATGGATAAACGGGTAAACTGGCACTGGGTATCTAGTACCTCGGGCCGTCACACCATCGGTCACATATGCATCTCCCGGTGTGCAACAGAACATCTAACGAGCTATAAATAATATTAGGCACGAGGCCAAGTCTCAACACAATATCAAAATGGCTAAAAGCCATAAAATCACATAATGGCATAATGCCATGTGCAGTACTGCTAACTGAACCCTATTGGCATGCTAAACTATCCAAACCAATCTTATTAAGTATACTAGGGCATTTGATACTCTTAAATTCTTCAATTTTTGAATTTCAAGTTTTGGTGTCACTATTCACCTCATTGGTCAACAAAAATGTTGACTTTTGGATAGAAAATAGGTACATTGGTTTTGACACTCCCAACATACCACATTTTGCATTGAAAACTTGTTGGCATTAACCATTAATACCATTTCTAAGCTTAAATCAAGGGAAGCAAAATTTTCAGTTTTTGTAACCCAACTTTACTGTTCCATTGGGCACTGTTGCAGTGGAAATTTGAGGAAATGGTAAACATGAAAGTTGTTCCTTATTTTGTCTAGTTGAATTTTCTTTTGTGAATCACTCCATTTGGAGTTTTGTAACTCCAGATATGGTCCAAAAACCACAGCTGGCCGGATTGGAAATCTGCAGAATTTACCAAATCTACAGTACAATGAACAGTAATTGTGAGTGCCCTGTTGGATAGGTTCTGGTCATAATTTGGGGTAGGTTCCTTCATGAAAGTTGTTTTTCTATGTCTTAACTTGTTGCTGTAAAAATTTCAGGTCAATTTACCCATTCTACAGTGAGTTATGGCCAAATGAACAGTTACTGTTTATTTGGTCATTCTGCAGAACCTGTTTGCAGGGTATCCGGATTGGGGCCAATTTTTGGTCCACTTGCTTTGGTCTTTTGGACATGGTTTCTTCAGAAAAATTGTGCCATTATAAGTCTAGTTTCATGTCTAATTGGCTAAACACCAATTGGACCTACACAGCCAAAGATATGGCAGTCCAAACAGGCTGGACTCACAGCCTCCCTGCTGCTGTCACTAGGCAGCCTACCAAAACTCTTTGTAACCCTCTAATGCACTTCAAATTATGGTTAACTTACCTCAAATGGTCACTAATTGACCATTAAAATGTTCTTTAACAATTTCATCAGCCAAGTCAAAATTTTACTCTCAAAACCCTAATTCCCATTATGAGTTTTCACAACATACTTTAATTAACTAACTAATCCATTATACTTATATTTACATACTTTAAACATAATCTCTAGTGCACTCCAAGTCCATCAAAAACACTCAATCTTGTTCCTTCCTTAGGGGCAGCCGAAATCCATGGGCTACATACACTTAACTTTTATTCATTTGGTTCACAAATTCACACTTATTTTGAGTCATTAACATGGAATAAGAAAGATAGGTGTATAAATAGGCACTAACCTCTTTGCTCAACTTATTGAACTTGTGAAAACTCTAGAATTTCTCCTCTTTGTGGCTGCCTAGAGCTTCCTTAGGGTGTGTGGATAAGCTTTAGTGAAGGTGACTTAGGGTTTTAGAGTGAGGTGTGAGAGATTTTTTTAAGCTTGAATGGGGTGTTAATAGAGGTTTAGGGCAAGGCATAGGTTCGGCTGGTTTGGGGAGGAAGATGGCTGATGGCATTTTTAATTCCTTTGGTCTAATTTTATCTCTTTTATTGGTTAATTAATTGGTTGTTTAGTTATAATTGGTGGAAGCTTTTAAGTGACATCATAATGATGTCATATTTGGCATTTTATTGATTTTTCTTTTCTACTAGCTTTACATTAATTTTTCATCACCCTTAATTCATATTTTATGTTATAATAATTATTTACTCAACTAGACAAGTCGGCCAAAAATCACCTCTGAAGGCGAAATGACCAAAATGCCCTCCGTTTGGCTTAACGGGTCAAAATTGTCTGTACCGATTGAAAAATTTTTCTAAATATTTTCTTGGTATTCTAATGCCATAGGGACCTCAATTACCCTTCTCCGGAGTCTCAAAAATTATTTTATGATTTTTCTCCCGGGTCTAGGGCTCCTAGTTGCGAAAACCGCAACTTCTCTCTGGGTTACCCATCGCTAGGGCACCGGCTCGTTTAACTTGGTTGTATTTTATTTCTAAATTTTTACTAAATTTTTCTTATTAATATTTGAGTTAATTATGGTTCCTCACTTTAGTTAAAATATTTTTCCGAACGTTCTAGCTGTCCGGACAGACACTGGTCATCGAAACAGTAGAATGTACGGAGTTGCTACAGGGAGGGTGTTACATAAATAGCAAAAATTGGGAGCTTAATGTGAGAAATTGAGAATTTAAGATTAAATTAACATTATATTCTCACTTAGTGGTCCACTAACACCTAAAGTGGACCATTAACTTTCATTTTGGACAGCAGAATTCACCTTCTTCAACCTCTCAAAATTCCAGCCGAAAACTTTCTTGAAAGAATCCTCCATGGCCAAAGCTTCCAAGCTCCATTCTCTCATCTCCAAGCCATTTTTCCACTTGATTCCTTCACTAAAATTGCTCTACACCACTTGGGCAGTAGATAGGCAGCAAGAAGATCAAGTTTGGTCAAGGTTTTGAAGAGTTTCCAAAGTGGTAAGTAAGTATTTTTTATGCTTGCTTCATTAAAGTTTGTGTGGGTGTTATGGGTAGTTGAATTGTGGAAGGATTTTTGGAGTTTGATGTTTGAAGGGAGATGTATATTTTTTGCAGCTATGGAAACTCCTTAAGGGCAGTTTATCCTTGTATGTAAATGGTAGATTAAAGTGTTGATGAAGTGTTTATATGTGTAGGAATAAATTGGGTGATGTATATTAAATGTATGTGAATGTATACTTGATTTTGGAAGCTTGGAAGTTAATGGAAGGAAATGTACAATTCGGAAAACTTGAAGTGTGAACCAAAATGTGTTGCTTCATGGTTTGGTTTATGGAATTATATGGTTGAATTATGGTGCTTGTTATGGCAGCTTTTACATGGGTATAAAGGTTTGAGTTTGAACATGTGAATGAGCTAGGTTATGTGGTTAAATTGTTTGTAATTTGAACTTGAAAAATTCTGGACTATAATGTGCATATTGAGTGTGGTTATAAGCTGCCAAAGTGACCAAAAATATGTTGTGAAATGTGTTTAGGTTATGGTACAAACCAAAATTGGCATGAATGTGTAACTTGGTAAGTGTTACAAGTGTCCTTTGATGAGTAATGAACAAAATGCAATAGGGCAGTTTATGTTTTGGGCTTAGAACCTTAAGTGTGTGGCTCCAATTGGCATGAGACCAATTGGAGGTAAAACTAGGCACAAAACGTGCCAACTTTCATGAAGGAAGCTTACCAAAATTCTGGTTGGAAGGTAACTTGAAAAATGACCAAATCCGGAATAGTGCATTTAAGGCCTGAAAATTGACCATTTGGGCAGCAGTTAGTGTTTTGGCCATAACTCACTCAAAACAGGTCCAATTGACCTGAAATTTTTACCATGAATAGTTGAGACATATATCTACAAGTATTATGAGGACACCAAAGCCCAAAAATGACCATAAGCAAGTCAAATAGCTTGCACAAATTCGGGTCCAAAAACTGGCCAAACCAAAATTGACCTAAAATGACTTAAAGTGACCAATTTTGGTACATTCTGAATAGCAATAGTAAAATAACCATAACTTGGTCTAGTAAACTCAGAATAACCTGAAATTTTTCCCCACGTGCAATAAGACATAGATCTACAAGTTTGTAGTTTTGACCGAAACCTGAAAACCGAGGGAACTAGGTCATCCGGTTAGGTCAAATTAGCATACCGAAATCCGACAAATTGCACTAAAGTGCACTATACATGGAATTGAATTGGGTAATATGTACCAACACTAAAAGGCTATAAAATGTGACATATTGATGACATTGAAACCTAATTCACCTAGACTGCATTGAGGGTTGACATCTTAGGTTGACTAAGGAAAAAATAGAATTCGATAAATTAATTATTGAATCTTATTCTTAGAGACAGTTTAAATGAGTACTGAAACACTTCAAATTGTGTTTCCCAGTTAGCAAAGACTCAGGAAAGAGGAAGGAAACATTGAGTTAGAGCCAAGAGGCATATATCAGAGGTTTGTGCACAATAGTTATTTCTTTTGAATTTTTAAATTGAAATAAATTATGATTAATTGTATGTTATTATTTTAAATTGTGTTTGTGCACAATAATTTTGATTTCTTATTTTCTACTTAAAAATTTATTTGAACATTATATTTTTAAATTGTGTCTGTGCACAATACTTTTTATATTCACTGTTTTACTAGAAAAATTTATATGGAGAAATGAGTTATGAATAATTTTTTATTGTTTTGGCTTTGAGAATCTTATTTGGAAATTATTGTGTTGCCTACTTTGCAAATGGAAATTTTGAGATAAAATATGATTTGTGGTTTGTATGAAATATTTAAATATTGTGATTTGGAATTGTTTTGATTCACACTTGGCATTACACTGTTACTATGCTCCTCCTCCATTTATGGGGTGAGTGTGATTATATTCCTCCCTCTTTGACTTATCAGTCTGGGGTGAGTGTGATTATTTTCCTCCCTCTGTGGTTTACCAATTGAGTTTGTAGATCGGATGAGTACTCATTAGCTAGCTAGCCACCTCCCTCATTGATTTCGATTAGTGGGGTTGTAGATTGCTTTGTCGTGGTGTACAACACGGCATTGATCGAAAATTTTGTGTCATGGCTTAAGTTGTGTATGAATTGGCAACACTGTGTTTATTAAATTATTTGACCCAAAATTTTTCTATAATGAGCTTTGATAATTTATGAAATGTAATTTTGCAGCATTTAAATTGTATTATTGATTTGCAAAATGGTATTATTCAGTTATTTGATCAAATTGTGTTATTGATTAGCAAAACTGTATTATTCAGTTATTTGATCAAATTTGTGTTATATGAACTTTGTGAATTGTAAAATGGAATTGTGAACTATTTTATTTGTGAATTGTCAATAAAAGATTTATGTATCGCATTTCAAATTGTTATTGTGCACCACTGAGTAAATTTTACTCAGCGGTAGCTTTTCATTGCTGTCGCAAGTAGACAGACTGATAGGGCAGTAGACTAGGTTGCTAGTGCTTCAGTGAGAGATCATCGGGTATATTGAGTATACCATATTTTGCATTTTGAATTATAATGTATGATCACTGTATGTATATAGTGTTCTTGGTTTTGAGCAGTTGTAAATTAAAATTGTACATTGAAGTTGTGAAATAAATTGTAAATTATTTTGGGCTTATAAAATTTGTACTATATTTCTTTTATCTCAGCCTTTGGAAATATTGAAAAATTATTGTGGTTTTGAGTTGAGAAACATATGGTGTTGATTAAATGTTAGAGTTTGAGATTGAGAAATATATTTGAAGTGCTTTTTACAGGTTTTTGAAGAACTATTTTATTCAAAATGCAGATGGCACTCTACCAAAAATTTTACAGAAATTACTAATAATCCAAATGTGTTAGCTGTTTCACTTCAGTTCAAAAAAGTTTTTAACACCTATAAATAGTGCTCACCACTGTAAAAGAAGTAAGAAAAGTTTTAAAATCTCTTGTAGTGTATTTAATGGATTATCAGTAGACGAAGTTGGTAATTCATTAGGTATACTACGGGATCATGTTATGCCTTACAGAGGGGTAGGGTGTGACATGTTTTAGTGGTATCAGAGCAAAGTTTTCAAATTTTGTTTTCACCTATAATTTGAATATTTTTTCTTCATAGTACAACTGCTCAATTTCATTGTTTGATACATACAGTACATTACATTAGAAATATGCACTGATGGGAGGGAATCTCCTTGTGTTATTTGTTTAGGAGGTCTAAGATCCTCGCATTGAATATGGAAGAGGGTGATCATTCAGTCGATCAATCTATAGAGGCTGAGGTACAAGGGGATGCCCTAGCCCTACACAATGTCAGTGGATCAGCCGCACCAGCCCCCTTAGTGCCGCAGTTTCTTGCTCAGTTCGCTCAGCAGATGGCTGCAAAGTTCCAACAGATGGCTGGTAACGTGCCTACTCAAGTCCCACTATAGACACTAGTGGTACAACCATAGTCTTCTGCTAGGCAGTATGACAAATTGATGAAATATGGGGCTACTGAGTTCAAGGGGATAGTAGATCCTCTAGAGGCAGAACAGTGGTTAGAGAGAATGGATAGGATATTCAAGAAGCTACATTGTACAGAGGAGCTCAGATTTGAATATTCAGTGTCTCTGCTATAGGGGGATGCATATGACTGGTGGAAAACCATTCTCCATAGTTTGGTAGAACCTTCAGAGCTAACATGGAATGATTTTCTATAGGAATTCAGACAAAAATATGTCTCTAATGCTTATGTGGACCAGAAGCTGCAAGAGTTCCTAAGTTTGAAACAGGGGAGTAGATCAGTGGCTAAATATGAAAGGGAATTTTCCCGCCTAAGCCATTATACAGTAAGTCTACTTGCCACCGGCAGGGAGAGATGTAAAAGGTTTGAAACCGGCTTGAAGCCTAGTATCAGATTGCAAGTGGTCGGATTCAAACATAACAACTTCTTTGAACTTATTTCTCAAGCACTAGAGTTAGAAAGAATTGAATCTGAAGTAGCCCCTGAGAAAAAGAAATCAGAGAAGACAGAAAAAGAGGGAAAGTCAGTAGAACAGAGTTCCAGTGGTCCTACTGGAAAGAGGAAAAACTTTGGGGGACACAACAAAGGTAGTAAGAAGTCCGGTAGAGATAGATATTCTGGACAGAAACCACCTCGATTCTATTAGCAAACTCAGCAGAAACCCAAAAATGCGCTGTAAAATCGACTTTGTGAAACTTGTGGCAAAAATCATGGTGGGGTATGCTACAAGGCCATAGGAGCCTGTTATAACTGTGGAGGCATAGGACACTTTGCCTAGGACTGCACCAGTGCCCGTAGAGTTGGACCACCTTCTACTACTGCTGAAGGGTTAGTTCAGAGCCCTGTCACCAGAGGTTCACAACCACCCAGCAGAGGTAGAGGCAGGGGTAGAGGTAACCCAGCAGGCAGCCAAGGCACTGCGAAACAATCAGAGCAAGACAGTGCTCCGGTCAGAGTCTATGCAATGAGACAGAGAGAAGAGGCCAAAACATCTGATGTTGTGGCTGGTACCTTCTCAACTTTTAATCAAGATGTGTTTGTGTTATTTGATCTGGGTTCTACCCATTCTTATGTGAGTGCTAGCATCATTGATTGCATTACTGTTCCATGTACAAAAATGGACCTTGAGGTGTTAGTAACAAGTCCGTTAGGACAAGAGGTCAGGGTTAATAGAATGTATAGGGATTGTCCTTTGGTGATCCAAGGACATACTTTTTTGTCTGATCTCATTGAAATGCCCTTCAGAGATTATGATATCATCTTGGGCATGGATTGGTTAGCCAGGCATCACGCCATGATTGACTATAGACTGAAGACAGTCACTTTTGGTCTCCCTCAGTACATTGAAGTGGTAATATATGGGGAGAGGCAGTTATTGCCATCAAACATCATTTCGGCTGCACTAGCCAGAGAAAAGATCAGAAAGGGGTGTGAAGCATACTTGGCACATGTGGTAGACACCCAAGTGGGGAGTCCAGCATTGAAGGACATCCCTACAGTATATGACTTTCCAAATGTGTTTCCTGATGAATTGCCAGGATTACCTCCAGAAAGAGAGGTGCAATTTGAAATTAATGTTATTCCTGGTATGGATCCAATCTCCATAACACCATACAGAATGGCACCAGAAGAGTTGAAGGAGTTGAAGGTCAGTTGTAAGAACTACTTGAAAAAGGCTTCATCCGCCCTAGTGTGTCACCATGGGGAGCGCCAGTATTGTTTGTTAAGAAGAAGGATGGCACTCTTCATTTATGTATTGTTTGACTTGGAGTCTGAATACTTTTATGTTAGTGTTAGAATTATATGTTCTGTTGTTATTCCTTTACAGGGGAATAATTTTTGATGCATTAGTGATTAGTCCTTTATAATAAGGATTGTGATAATAAGTGAAATAGGTTTTGAAAGAGTTTATCGGCGAAAAGTATTTTCTAACACACCATAAATTATAAAGCTAATTGGCGAGCCTACATAATGTAAGGCTAGAGGACGTAAAAGTAAGATGCGGTAATAGAATTGCTCTAGATGAAGGCAGAGATGTTACTGTTAGTAATTGTTAATGGATATTGTAATCAGAATAAGTTTCGGATATCAGCGAATTCAAAAAGGATAAAAGATAGGAAAGTTTGATCTATTGGGATGTATCGTAATAACTATGCAATGTTCTTGATGTTTATACTGTAAGCTGCAGATTACAGTACTGACTTGAGATTATTGTGTAGAGCTACGTACTACCTGATAGTACACCAAGATAAGAATAGTTGCCAACGACATCTGTATTGATATAGTTATGCCAGGACAGAATTTTATTGTGGGAAATGAGTTTTGAAAACCCTACTTAGGGATTTAAAACTCAAAAGTTAGGAAATCAAAAGGTTATAGTTTAGTACACAAGGAAGTAAGTTATAGAATATTACTAGATAAAAAGAGTTATGGAAGTAAAAATTTGAACAGTTGGTTCAGATATACAAAGAAATGTTACGAATGTGAGTAAGACTATTGACTATAATGGTCAGAGGACCAATGACTAGATAAATCATTCTAACATGACCTCAAGAGTCATTCAAGAAGGAACATGAACCGAAATATTGGACAGCACAATAGTAAGAGAAGATTGGTGTTATACAAACAAATTAAATGTTGTATTAGATTGTTAAAAGTCTTAAACAAATTCGAGGGAAAGAAGATTACCCGATTATATAGAAACGAGAAAATAAACTTATGACTATTGTAAGATAGCTATTGGGTAAAATTTTACGGATGAAATTTATTTTAAGGGGGGGAGAATTGTAACACCCCTATGTTCGGTAGTGCGTTCTACTGTTCCTGTGGCCAGTGTTGTCTAGACAGCTAGAATGCCTAGAACTACACTTAAATATTGATGAGGAGACATAAAATAATGAAATACAAGAAAAGAAAATACAAGAAAAACAAAGGAAAAATAATAGCAATGAAATATAACCAAGTTAAGCGAGCCGAGAACCCTAGCGATGGGTAACCGCACCGGCAAGTCGCGGCGTGGACAGTTGACAAGCCCTAAACGCGGGGAACCCTGGAAAACATTTCTAGGACTTAAATAAATATCTATTGAAGTGTAAATACCATTAGAAATATCAAAGAAAAATTAATTAATTAGTACAAAGAAAAGTGAGAAATCGAGAAAATGACAAAAATCGGTGTTACCCAAAAATTGGGAATGCAACCCGAACAGGGGCATTATGGTCATTTGGCACCCCAAGTTGTCTTTTGATCTAAATGTCCATTAAAAATACATGATATTACACTTGGAAAATGTTATGAAAAATTAAATTGGTGGTACATAGTTTAAATAGCAAAAATTGGGAGCTTAATGTGAGAAATTGGGAATTTAAGATTAAATTAACATTATATTCTCACGTAGTGGTCCACTAACACATAAAGTGGACCATTAACTTTCATTTTGAATAGCAGAATTCACCTTCTTTAACCTCTCAAAATTCCATCAGAAAACTTTCTTGAAAGAATCCTCCATGGCCAAAGCTTCCAAGCTCCATGCAAGCTCCATTCTCGCATCTCCAAGCCATTTTTCCACTTGATTCCTTCACTAAAATTGCTCTACACCACTTGGGCAGTAGATAGGCAGTAAGAAGATCAAGTTTGGTCAAGGTTTTGAAGAGTTTCCAAAGTGGTAAATAAGTATTTTTGATGCTTGCTTCATTAAAGTTTGTGTGGGTGTTATGGGTAGTTAAATTGTGGAAGGATTTTTGGAGTTTGATGTTTGAAGGGAGATGCATATTTTTGGCAGCTATGGAAACTCCTTAAGGGCAGTTTATCCTTGTATGTAAATGGTAGATTAAAGTGTTGATGAAGTGTTTATATGTGTAGGAATAAATTGGGTGATGTATATTAAATGTATGTGAATGTATACTTGATTTTGGAAGCTTGGAAGTTAATGGAAGGAAATGTACAATTCGGAAAACTTGAAGTGTGAACCAAAATGTGTTGTTTCATGGTTTGGTTTATGGAATTATATGGTTGAATTATGGTGCTTGTTATGGCAGCTTGTACATGGGTATAAAGGTTTGAGTTGGACATGTGAATGAGCTAGGTTATGTGGTTAAATTGTTCGTAATTTGAACTTGGAAAATTCTGGACTATAATGTGCATATTGAGTGTGGTTATAAGCTGCCAAAGTGACCAAAAATATGTTGTGAAATGTGTTTAGGTTATGGTACAAACCAGAATTGGCATGAATGTGTAACTTGGTAAGTGTTACAAGTGTCCTTTGATGAGTAATGAACAAAATGCAATAGGGCAGTTTATATTTTGAGCTTAGACTCTTAATTGTGTGGCTCCAATTGGTATGAGACCAATTGGAGGTGAAACTAGGCACAAAATGTGCCAACTTTCATGAAGGAAACTTACCAAAATTCTACTTGGAAGGTAACTTGAAACATGACCAAATCCGGATTAGTGCATTTAAGGCCTGAAAATTGACCATTTGGGCAGCATTTAGTGTTTTGACCATAACTCACTCAAAACAGGTCCAATTGACCTGACATTTTTACCATGAATAGTTGAGACATATATCTACAAGTCTTATGAAGACACCAAAGCCCAGAAATGATCATAAGCAAGTCAAATAGCTTGCACAAGTTTAGGTCCAAAAACTGGCTGAACCAAAATTGACCTAAAATGACTTAAAGAGACCAATTTTGGTACATTCTGACCAGTAATAGTAAAATGACCATAACTTGGTCTAGTAAACTCAGAATGACCTGAAATTTTTGCCTCGCGTGCAATAAGACATAGATCTACAAGTTTGTAGTTTTGACCGAAACCCGAAAACCTAGAGAACTAGGTCATCCGGTTAGGTCAAATTAGTATACCGGAATCCGAAAAATTGCACTAAAGTGCACTATACATGGAAATGAATTGGGTAACATGTACCAACACTAAAAGGCTATAAAATGTGACATATTGGTGACATTGAAACCTAATTCACCTAGACTGCATCGAGGGTCAACATCTTAGGTTGACTAAGGAAATAATATAATTCGATAAATTAATTACTGAACCTTATTCTTAGAGACAGTTTAAATGAGTACTGAAACACTTCAAATTGTGTTTCTCAGTTAGCAAAGACTCAGAGAAGCGGAAGGAAACACTGAGTCAGAGCCAAGAGGCATATATCAGAGGTTTGTGGACAATAGTTATTTCTTTTGAATTTTTAAATTGAAATAAATTATGATTAATTGTATGTTATTGTTTTAAATTGTGTTTGTGCACAATAATTTTGATTTCTTATTTTCTACTTAAAAATTTATTTGAACATTATAGTTTTAAACTGTGTCTGTGCACAATACTTTTTATATTCACTCTTTTACAAGAAAAATTTATTTGGAAAAATGAGTTATGAATAATTTTCGATTGTTTTGGCTTTGAGAATCTTATTTGGAAATTATTGTGTTGCCTACTTTGCAAATGGAAATTTTGAGATAAAATATGATTTGTGGTTTGTATGAAATAATTAAATATTGTGATTTGAAATTGTTTTGATTCACACTTGGCATGACACTGTTACTATGTTCCTCCTCCATTTATGGGGTGAGTGTGATTATATTCCTCCCTCTTTGACTTATCAGTCTAGGGTGAGTGTGATTATTTTCCTCCCTCTCTGGTTTACCAATTGAGGTTGTAGATAAGATGAGTACTCATTAGCTAGCTAGCCACGTCCCTTATTGATTTCGATTAGTGGGGTTGTAGATTGCTTTGTCGTGGTGTACAACACGACATTGATCGGAAATTTTGTATCATGGCTTAAGTTGTGTATGAATTGGCAACACTGTGTTTATTAAATTATTTGACCCAAAATTTTTCTATAATGAGCTTCGATAATTTGTGAAATGTAATTGTGCAGCATTTAAATTGTGTTATTGATTTGCAAAACAGTATTATTCAGTTATTTGATCAAATTGTGTTATTGATTGGCAAAACGGTATTATTCAGTTATTTGATCAAATGGTATTATTGATTGGCAAAACTGTATTATTCAGTTATTTGATCAAATTTGTGTTATATGAACTTTTTAAATTTTGAAATGGAATTGTGAACTATTTGATTTGTGAATTGTCAATAAAATATTTATGTATCGCATTTCAAATTGTTATTGTGCACCACTGAGTAAATTTTACTCAGCGATAGCTTTTCATTGCTGTTGCAGGTATACAGACTGACAGGGCAGTAGACTAGGCTGCTAGTGCTTTAGTGAGAGATCATCGGGTATATTGAGTACACCATATTTTGTATTTTATATTATAATGTATGATCACTGTATGTATATAGTGTTCTTGGTTTTGAGCAGTTGTAAATTAAAATTGTACATTGAAGTTGTAAAATAAATTGTAAATTATTTTGGGCTTGTAAAATTTATACTATATTTTTTTTATCTCAGCCTTTGGAAATATTGAAAAATTATTTTGGTTTTGAGTTGAGAAACATATTGTGTTGGTTAAATGTTGAAGTTTGAGATTGAGAAATATATTTGAAGTGCTTTTTACAGGTTTTTGAAGAACTGTTTTATTCAAAATACAGATGGCACTCCGCCAAAAATTTTACAGAAATTACTAATAATCCAAATGTGTTAGCTGTTTCACTTCATTTCAAAAAAGTTTTTAACACCTATAAATAGTGCTCACCACTGTGAAAGAAGTAAGAAAAGTTTTAAAATCCCTTGTAGTGTATTTAATGGATTATCAGTAGACGAAGTTGGTAATTCATTAGGTATACTACGGGATCATGTTATGCCTTACAAAGGGGTAGGGTGTGACAGATATCTCCCACTGGCAGAATTCGCATATAACAATAGCTGCCAAGCTAGCATTCAAATGGCTTCGTATGAAGCACTGTATGGAAGGAAATGTAGAACTCCAGTGTGTTGGACTGAATTGGGCAAAGATAAACTAGTAGGACCAGACCTGGTGAAACAGACTGAGGTGAAAGTGAAGATAATCAAAGCTAACTTGAAGGTTGCCTCAGATAGACAGAAATCTTATGACGACTTGAAGAGAAAAGAGATAGAGTATGCAATTGGTGATAAAGTGTTTCTCAAAGTCTCACTGTGGAAGAAAGTACTGAGGTTTGGAAGAAAGGGTAAGTTAAGCCCTAGGTTCATTGGCCCATATGAAGTCATTGAACGTGTGGGACCAGTGGCCTATCGGCTAGCTTTACCAACAAAACTGGATAAAATCCATAATGTATTCCATGTTTTTATGCTGAGAAGATATCGCTCAGGCCCTTCATATGTCATTTCCATGGAAGAGATTGAAATCCAACCGGACTTGACATATACAAAAGAACCTATGCAGATCCTAGTTCGGGAAGTTAAGGAACTGAGAAATAAACAAATTCCACTGGTGAAAGTGCTTTGGAGGCACCACAACACTGAAGAGGCAACTAGGGAAAGTGAAGAGACGATGAAGCAACAGTTTCCTCAACTGTTTGCATCAGGTAAATTTCGAGGACAAAATTTTTATTAGAGGGGAAGAGTTGTAACATCCTCACTTTAGCTAGTCCATACAGTCTACTGATCCGGTGACCAATGTCAGTCCGGGTAGCTAGAATGTGTGAAATTATAAATATACTAGAGTGAGGAGTTATAAAGAAACTAAATAATGCTCATAAAAAGCAAGGAAAAATTTTAGAAACCAAATACACTAAGGTTAAACGAGCCAAAACCCCAGTGATAACTAAACCGAAGGGGAAGTGACGGTGATGGCCGTTAACAACCCTAGACCTGGGGAAAAAATTATAAAATAATTTTTGGGACTCTAGAGAAGGGTTATTGAGATTCTTATGGCATTAAAATGCCAAGAAAATGCTTAGAAAAATTTTTCTATCGGTACACACAATTTTGGCTCGTTAAGCCAAACGGAGGGCATTTTGGTCATTTCGTCTTCAGAGATGATTTTTGGCCAACTTGTCCAGTTAAATAAATAATTTATATGACATAAAATGTGAATAAATATTGTTAAAAATTTAATTGAAATTAAATAGACAAGAAAAGGATAGAAAATGAAAGAAAATGGAATTTTGACATCATAATGATGTCATTAAAATTCTCCCACCCAATCCAATGTTGACACATGGCATAAGTTTATTTAAAAAGACTAAATGGGCAGAAAAATGAAAAAAAAAATCAGAACTCTCTCTACCCTTCTTCCTTGCCGTCACCCTCTCCCTCCATAACTACCATTTTGAAGCTTTTTAAAGCTTGATTTTCATAGCTTTTACCCAACTAAACCCTATATTCCCAACACAAAAAAATGTTCTTACATCTTGGTGAGTCTTTTGGGAGCAAAAAGAAAAGAAAAGGAAGAACCCTAGCAAGTTGGAAATTTCACTCCATTAGAGGTTTGTGACCTAACCTTGATTTTCTCTTTAAATTCATGTTAAAGGACTATGAATGAGTACAAATTACAAATAAATTTATCAAATACCATGCGTATGCCCATCCCATATTTTTAGCAGCCTTAGTTGGGGTAAGATTGTGATGACTTTTATGGAGCTAATATGGTAGTATGGCTGCCCTTAATATGAATCCCTTAAGTGGAGTGATGAAATGCAAATTATAATGTATGGTTTGTGATAGTTGAGTTAGGGTTTGGGGTGAAAATGAGACCTTGATCATGTGATGATGAAAGTAGGTTTTAATGGTCAATTAGTGACCATTTGGTTTTGTTTGAATAAAAAATGAAGTGGGTTGTGTAGTGTGAATTGAGTTTGGTGTGGCTGCCCTTGGTGACCTACAGGACTGGGCATGAGTCCAGCAGGTTTGGGCAGCAATAACTAGAGTTGTAGAGGTTCAATTGGTGCAAGGCCAATTGGAAATGAAACTAGACACATAATGGCACAACTTTGGTGAAGAAACCATGCTAAGAAAACTAAACTAAGTTGACCAAAAGATTGCCCTAATTCGGGTGACCTGCATTCTACCTGGGCAAAATGATCAAATAAACAGTGTTTAGTCATTTGGTCATAACTCAGTGTAGAAAGGTCCAATTGACCTAAAAGCTTACCAACAACAAGCTAAGATATAGACCTACAACTTTCATGAAGAAATCTAACTCAAATTATGACCATAACATATTCAAAAAGTGACCTACAGTCACTGCTCCTAATACTGTAGATTTGGTAAGTCCAGAAATTCTGAAAAAATTATAATCCGGCCAGTTGTGGTTTTTGGGCCTTAACTTGAGCTACAAAACTCCAAATGTAGTGATTCAAAAAAAGAAATATAACTAGAAAAAATAAGGAACAACTTTCATGTTGATCATTTTGCCAAATTCTCACTGCAAAAATGACTAATGGAACAGTAAACACAAAGCTTGAAAACTGAAAATTTTGAACAATTAACATTAAGATTAGAAATGGTATTGGCAACCAATACCAACAATTTTAGAATGCAAAATGTGGTTTGTTGGGAGTATTAAAACCAATGTACCTATTATCCATGTAAAAGTCAACATTTTGTTGACTAATGAATTGAATAGTAACACCAAAACTTGAATTTCAAGAATTGTGAAACTTAAAAGTGTAATATGCCCTAGTATACGTAGCAAGATTGGTTTGGATAGGTTGGCATGCCAATAGGGTTCTGTTAGTAGTACTGTATATGGCTTCATGCTATTCTGTGTTTCATGGCCTCCCATGCCATTCTGTGATATAATAGCCTTTGGCTATGTTATTTTAGTTGTTATACTCGGGTTTTATCCCTGATAATTATTACAGCCTATTAGCTATTCTGTTGCACACCGGAAGACACAATGTGACCGATGGTGTGATGGTCCGAGGTACTTAGTACCCAGTGTTAGTTTACTCGTTTATCCAGCCCAGTCGACTAGTATGAGTTACTCGAGCAATGATAATAAATCTTACCAAATTTTAATTGAATAATACTGCAATAAATATCAGAAATTAAGTCTACCAAAAATGTAAACATACATTCTACATATTTACTTTATTTTAGTTATTTTATTTTATATTGTCACCACTAAGCAGAATTGCTTAGCGCGTCACTTTTGGCACGTGCAAGTACTGGAGACATAGCTGGGGAGCCCAGCAGACATCAGACTGGGTGAACTTTTAGAGCTGCATACTGAGTCCAGAGTCACCTCACATCTGTAGTGCACTTGGTAGGACATTAGGACTTTGGGTGGCATTTTGTATTTTGCATTTTGTATTAGTTTTGATTGTAATTACAAACTCTTGAACTTATGTGATAATGTAAAGATATGAAATTTCATGTTATTGAAATTTTCTGTATATTATGCTAAAAAATGAAATGTTGAGAAATATTCATGAATATGCTTCAAGTGATGATGTGAACAGAAAAATTCTGAAAATAGTATTGAGATTTTGAGATTGAGTTGAAATGTGTGTATCATGGAGTTTTGGATTTGGAAATTATATTGGAAGAGTATTTTAAACAGGTTCAGAAGAACTGTTTTTCCAATTTATAGCCTGCACTCTGCCGGATTTTCTATAAAAATTATAAAAAAATTCAGATTTATCAAAAATTATAAATAAATGAATTAAAAGGGATAAATTGTAATGGAAATATGAATTGGTGCTCCGACACTGAGTGGCATATCTTGCTCGGCTACACTGTAAACAAGTAAGGGGTTTCACATCTTTCAAGAGAGCACGCTTAACCCTGGAGTTCTTCCAACTCTCCAGGCCATTCCACCAAAAGGTGCCTCTAGTGATTAGTTCTCCCATTTTATATATCATTACTTTTTGAACCCAAGACCATCTCCATGCTTTGCCGATGTGGGATTTGCCTAAGGGACCTTTTAATTGTAACACCCCTATTTGTATAGCCTGGTATATTTCACTGTTCCCGTGATCGGTGTCGGTCCGGATAATTAAGGAGATTAGAACTACATCTAAGATGTAACATCCTCCCGGTAGCAATTCCGCACAGTCTACTGTTCCGGTGACCGGTGTCAGTCCGGACAACTAGAACTTCTGGAAAAAAAAATATTTAAACTAAAGTGAAGAACCATAATTAACTCAAATATTAATAAGAAAAATTTAGTAAAAATTTTAGAAATAAAATACAACCAAGTTAAATGAGCCGGTGCCCAAGCGAAGGGTAACCAGAGGGAAGTTGCGGTTCTCGCAACGAGGAGCCCTAAACCCGGGGAAAAAAATTTAAAATTATTTTTGGGACTCCAGAGAAGGGTTATTGAGGTTCCTATGGCATTAGAATGCCAAGAAAATACCTAGAAAAAATTTTCAATCGGTACAGACAATTTTGACCCGTTAAGCCAAACGGAGGGCATTTTGGTCATTTCGCCTTCAGAGGTGATTTTTGGCCGACTTGTCCAGTTAAGTAAATAATTATTATGACATAAAATATGAATTAATATTGATAAAAAAATTAATTGAAAGTGAGTAGAGAAGAAGAGAAAAGAAAATACAATAAAATGCCAATTATGACATATTATGAGGTCATTTAAAATTGTCCACCAATCACAATTAAGTAACCATCAAATTAACTAATAAAAAGAGTCAAAAGAGACCAAAGAATTAAAAAGCAAACAACAGCCCTTCTTCTCCTTCAAAAACGTTTTTCACCTCCTCCCTCGCTCCTCCATTAACAAACTTTCTAAAGCTTCAATTTCCATGCTTTCCTCACCCCAAAACCCTAAGTCCCTTCACTAAAAACTTGTCTCTACCTCTTGGGAAGTGTTTGGCAGCCTAGAAAGGGAAAGAAAGTGAAGATTAACTTGGGAAAATTCTGCCCTACAAGAGGTTAGTGCACATATATACTTAAAACTCTTTAATCCCATGCTAGAGACTTGAAACAAGTATGAATTTGTAACTTAAATGAATAAAAGTTATGTGTATGTCCACCATGATTTTTAGCAGCCCTAAAGAAGGAACATGATTGAGTTTCTTGATGGACTTAAAGTGAACTAGAGAGTATGTTTAAAATATATATATATATATATATATATATATATATATATATATATATATATATATATATATATATATATGTATGTAAGGAATGAAAGTGATTAATTAAGGTAGTTGTGAAAATTTATAATGGAAATTAGGGTTTTGAGGTGTGAAACTTGGATTTAGCTTATGAAATTGTGAAAGAACATTATAAGGGTCAATTAGTGACCATTTTAGGTAAGTTGACCATAATTTGGACTGAAATGTAACATGGCAAAGGGAATGAGTAGGCTGCCTTGTAAGTGCAGCAGGGTGACTGAAATTTCAGTCCACTTAGATAGCCATAACTTTGGCTGTGTAGGTCCAATTGGTGTTTGGCCAATTGGACATGAAACTAGGCTTATAATGTCACATTTTTGCTGAAGAAACCATGCCCAAAAGACCAAAGCAAGAGGACAAAAAGTTGGCCCCAATCCGGATACCCTGCAACAGCACCTGCAGAAATGACCAAATGAATAGTAACTGTTCATTTGGCCATAACTCACTGTAGATATGGTCAATTGACCTGAAATGTTTACAGTAACAAGATATGATATAGAAAAACAACTTTCATGAAGAAACCTACCCCAAATTATGCCATTAACCCATTCAAATTATTGAACAAAGTTGAGTTATCAAACCTGCAACTCTGCAGATTTACATTTAAACAGTAATGTTTGGATGGCTATAACTCTCTCTAGAAAACTCGGATTTAGGCGATTCTTAAACCGATGGAAACCTAAGGAATGGTAGAACATTTCATATGAAGAAAGTTAGACCAAATTATGAACTTAACTTGGTCAAATTACTGACCAAAGTTAGACCAAAATCTGCCAAAACCCAAAATTTCAGCAGAATAAAGCAGTGAACAGTAAACTTATTTTGGCCATAACTTGAGCTACAAAACTCTAAATGGAGTGATTCAAAAAAAGAAATTCAACTAGACAAAATAAGGAACAACTTTCATGTTTACCATTTCCTCAAATTCCCACTATAACAGTGCTTAATGGAATAGTAAAGTTAAGCTTCAAAAACTGAAAATTTTGTTTCCCTTGGTTTAAGCCTAGAAATGGTAATGGTGATCACTTCCAACAAGTTTTAAATGAAAAATGTGGTATGTTTGAAGTGCAAAAGTCAATGTACCTACTTTCTATGCAAAAGTCAACTTTCTTGTTGACCAATGAAATGAATAGTGACACCAAAAGTTGAAATTCAAAGATTGAAGAATTTTAAAGTATCAAATGCCCTAGTATACCTAACAAGATTGGTTTGGATAGTTTGGCATGCCAATAGGGTATTGTTTTAGCAGTACTGCGAAAGGCTTTATGCCTGTATTCATGGCTTTATGCCCGTATTCATGGCTTTTATGCCCGATTATGTGATATCATGGCTTTTTAGCCATATTGATTGCATACGTGGTAGACGTTCTACGTCCCATGGTATGACGGCCCGAGGCATCTGGTGTCGGTGCCAACGACCGTTATCCATCCGATCGCCCAAAGATAGGTTACTTGGGCATGGAAAAGTATAACTGTGATTGAACTGATTATTAAAGAAAATACGAAAATTAAGAATCAACAATGATTACAAAAATACAAAGAAGCTCAAGATCATGAAGAAAATAATTATCGAAATGCATGAAGAAGTTAATATCATAAAACATGATTAGCCCTCGACTAAACAATAAGTTAGTAATTATTCATTTCTTATGAACACAATAGCAAGGAAATTATTATTTTTATTTGCATATTATATTTTCTTGTATTATTTGCACCACTAAGCTTTATGCTTAGCGCGTCGCTTTTGCAAAGCGTAGGTACTGAAGATTTGGACAGAGGGCCCAGTAGACCACAGATTCGGTAAGGCAGTTCACAGTTCTGCATATTGTCCGTGTCACCTCACCATCCACAGTGCATTGGTAGGACACTAGGTTTCATTTTGACATTTTGTAACTAATTTCTATTTTCTCATATGTATTTGAACTTATGGAATGTATTTTGAGGTTCATGTAAATAATGAAAAATCGTATTAATGAATGTAAAAGTGAATGTTTATCTGTGATTTATACATGATATCACATGAGATGAATGATTGAGAAATGAATGGTGAAAAATGTTGAGATTTTGATATTGAAGTTTGAGAGTGATGAGATGATTGAATATGATCATAGGAAGTGTTTTTCACAGGTTTCGAAGAACTGTTTTCTCCATTTTTAGCCGGTACTTTGCCGGATTTTTTATAAAATTCTCGGAACCTTAAATAAATTATAATTTCGATAAATGGCTTAAATAAATTATATTTCACAAGTTATATTCAAAAGGAAGAATAAAAATGAATAAAGATAAAATAGAGTGCTCGGCATACTGAGTGGCATAACTTGCTCGGCTACACTGTAGTCGGGTAAAGGGTGTCACATAAGACAACTAGATAAGCCCTGAACACAAATAATTAGTAATTGTTAATTAGTTAAGTATAAATAAGAAAAACAAAACATAAGAAGTTAAATGACCTGAGAGTCACAATGATGGGTGACCTTCTCGAGAAGGACTGCGAGGTCGATTTAAACTCGAATTTCAAACCATAAAATGTGACGCTGCGGTTCTTAGGACTATTACGAACACAGTGAAAAAGAGAAAATCACGAAAAAGAATTGTTAAGCAGGTCAAATAATTAGGTTAGGGATCCATAAGAAATATTGAATAACTAGCAAATCAGATCGAACCAGCGAGGGCCAATTTGGTCAACTTACCCTAAAGCTGACTCCTAACCTAATTGTCCAATAAAATCAGAGAAAAGAAAATTTCAGAATCTGGAATTAAATTAAAGAACTAATGGAAAAATAAATGCAAAAGAAAAAGAAAAAGAGAAAAAGTTTATGACATCACCTTCCATGACATCATGGATGACACAATAAATGATTATTTTTAAATTAAGAAAAGTTGAGATAATTTTTTACTTAAAAGACAATTAAAAGAAAAAAAAAATTAATTAAGTCTTCATTTTTTCCTTGGCCGCCCATCCCTCTCATCTTTCTCTCTCATTTCTTCATTTTCCTCCATGAAAGCTTATGATAGGCTTTTCCAAGTCCTAATTTCACCATTCAATTCCCTACTTTTCTTGAGGAAAATTAGTAATTGAGCCTTGGTAAGAAGTTTAGAAGAAAGAATTGGAGGAAAATTTGAGGAAGCAAGAAGATAGGAAAACTTCATAAGAGGTAAGCTCTCTCACTCTTAACTTTAATTGAATTATAAGTATAGAATTAAGATTAAAGTAGTTAGAATTACATGAAAACATGAAAAATCATGTCTATTTAGAACCCTATAAAATTCGATCAACATGTGACTAACTAGAGTTTGATGGTATTTAGTTAGGTTAAACATGAAATCTTGGTGAATTAATGTTGTATATGTGATTTGTATGTTTAAATTGCATGAATTGAGCTACGCATAAAAATTAGGGTTTTGGCACCTAGGGTTTGGGAGGAAAAATGTGAGAATTAGCCAAATGATGTGTTTGACCTTACCTAAGTTGAAAAATGGTCATGTATGACCAATTGTAATGTGTAGGAAGTGTTAGAACCAAATTGAAATTCATATTGGATAGTAGGCAGCATGACTAAGGTCCCTTTCAGGGACCAAAATTGAAAATTTACAAATACAATTGGTGTGAGACAAATTGGGAATGAAACTAGACACAAAATGGCACATTTTTCATTTAGGAATCATGCCTAGAAAGTGACCATAACTTAGTGAACAAATTGGCCAAATCCGGATTAGGCAAACTGACCTGTACAAAAATGACTAAATGAACAGTATTTGCTCATTTGGCCATAACTTGGGCTAGGTAGGTCCAAATGACCTGAAATTTTACCAGTAGAAATCTGAGATACAGAAATACAACTTTCATGAAGAACAAAAGTCCAAATTATTCCCTTAACCAAGTCATTTAGCCACTCAAAATTAGTGACCCAAAACTGCCAGAACCAAATTAGGTGCCCAGAAAATCTGGGTTAGACTAATCCGGCCAGCCATGTTCAAATGGCTATAACTTCGGCTACAAAACTCCAAATGGAGTGATTCAAAAAGGGAAATAAATTTAAGACAATAAGGAACAACTTCTGTGAAGAAAACTTAGCCAAATTCTAATAGCAACATGACCAATGGAATAGTACAAAACAGGACACCAAAACTGAAAATTTGAAATTTGTGCCTAAAATACATAAAAGTTGAGAAAACAACCAAAACTAACAAATTAGGTCACCAAAATGTGGTATGTGTATGAAATTAGAATTCCCATACCTATTAAGCATTAGAAAGTCAACAAATTGACTTGAATAGTATCATGAATAGTAACCCCGAAATACAAATTTTAAAAAACGTCAAGTTTAGCATATTTAAGCTTGGTATAAGTAGATTTGAATTCATTTTTGGAGTTATGATAAATTGTGATACTGAAACACTGTGAAACAGTGTGTTTCAGTGGAAAAGAATATCGAGAAAGAACTCGAGGCATCGAGTCAAGGCCAAGAGGCGACTCATATAAGGTTTGTGCACAACATCAATATTCTTTAAAATTCATTTACAAAGTGCATGAAATGTGTATTATGCTTTTGACTTAAATTGTTGAAAGTTTATTTGTTTGTGTTTGAAATGGCAATAAATGTTTAGTAAATTGCTAAGACAATTTTAAAACCACAGTGTCATGCCCACATATTTGAATGCCTCACTAGCATGACTAGTGGAGGAAATTAGTTTCGAATTTTGATTCCTTCTTTGGCTGAAGTGTTGAGGTGTGTGCCAGTAGAAGAAGAAATTGAATGGATATCCATATATTTGAGCTAGCTAGCCTTGTGATGTGACTTCTCATAAGCCTCTGGCTATTGAGATGATTATTGTTTCGAATGGCATGATATAACTATGTGTTTTTATGAAATTTATTTTGAGACTTTCAAAATGAAATTGTTTGGATTAAAATTTTATAAATCATGTTTTGAATTTATATCTCATGTTCAGTTTAAATTTTTGAATAAGTAAGATTTAAATTATGCATAAAGATTATTTTAGTATGTTGTGCACCACTGAGTCATAGTACTCAGAGATGGCTATTATTGCTATCGCAGATATAGAGACTAGAGGAGCAGCAGAGTGAGCTGCTGAGGATTATGGAGCCACCTTCTCTGAAGTTCTATCGGGTATATTTTATACCCTAATTGTAATAATTATTTTGATGTATGTAAATGTATGTACATGTAGAACTGGTCATGAGCAGTTGTATAAAGTTTGTAATAATATTAGTTTGGATTTTTCTAATGTAAATTCTGGTTGGAATAATGTAATTTGTTTTAACTTTTGTGAAAAATGAATGAAAGTATTTTGTTTTAATTTGAATGAAATTACTTAGTATTATTTTTTATGATGTTTGAATTGTAAATTATTGATTTGAATTTTGAAAATTGAGAAATTATGTTGAAATTTGTTGTGGTGGATGTTGAGTTGATGAGATAAATCATTGGAAGTGTTTTTTTCAGGTATTTGAAGAACTGTTTTATCAAAATACAGATGGCACTCTGCTAAAATTTTTCTAAAATTTATGGAAAAATAAAAAGGGACAAAAATTTTATCTAGTTTTCAAACTCTAATAAAATGTTTTAATATTTATTAGAAAACCAACAGCTCTCTCTCCCTTCTTCAGGCCGCCCCCTTTGTTCCTCCATTGTTAAGCTTGCCAAATCTTGATTTCTTTGGTTTTTAACTAACTAAAGCCTAAGTTCCCAACATAAAATCTTGTTCTTTCATCTAGGTGAAGCTTTTGGCAACAAAAAGAAGTGTAAAGGAAGAATTCTCACAAGTTTAGAAGTGACTCCATTAGAGGTATGTGACCAAACTTAATCTCTCTTTCAATTCATGTTGAAGGAATGAAATTGAATGCAAATTTACAAGAAAATTGAATAAACATTATGTGTATGCTTTGCTTAAAATTTCAGCAGCCTTGGGCTTGGTAGGGTTTTGAAGATTTTCTTGAATTAAAATGGTACCCTAGCTGCCCTTAACACTAACCTATTGTTTAGGATGGTAAAAGGTAAGTGAATGCATGATTTGAGATGGAATGGGTTAGGGTTTGGGTATGAAATTGAGACTTTGATCATGTAATGGTGAAAGTAAGTTTTAATAGTCAATTAGTGACTATTTGGTTTTGTGTGAATAAGAAATGAAGTAGTTTGTTTAGTGGGAATTGAAGTTAGTGTTGCTGCCTGCAGGACTGAGCATGAGTCTAGTAGGTTTGGGCAGCAATAACTGGAGTTGTAGAGGGTCAATTGGTGCAAGGCCAATTGGACATAAAACTAAACACATAATGGCACAACTTTGGTGAAGAAACCATGCCCAGAAAATCAAACCAAGTTGAACTAAAGATTGCCCTAATCCTAGTGACCTGCATTCTGCCTGGGCAAAATGACCAAATGAACAGTGTTTATTCATTTAGTCATAACTCAGTTTAGAAAAGTCTAATTGACCTAAAAATTTACCAGCAGAAAGATGAGATATAGACCTACAACTTTTGAAGAAACCAAACCCAAATTATGACCATAACATGTTCAAAAGGTGACCTGCATTCACTACACAAAACACTATAGATTTGGTCAGTCCAGAAAATCTGAAAAGTTTACAATCTGGGCAGTTATGGTGTTTAGGCCATAACTTGACCTACAAAACTCCGAATGGAGTGATTGAAAAAAGAAAATATAACTAGACACAATAAGGAACAACTTTCATGTTGATAACTTTGCCAAATTTCCACTGTAAAAATAACCAATAGAACAGTAAACAAAAGGCTTAAAATCTAAAAATTTTGAACAACTAACAGTAAGTTTAGAAATGGTATTAGCAACCAATACCAACAATTTTAGAATGCAAAATGTGGTATGTTAGGAGTATTAAAACCAATGTACCTATTGCCTATGCAAAAGTCAATATTTTAGTTAACTAATGAAATGAATAGTACACCTAAACTTAAATTTCAAGAATTGTAAAATTTAAAAGTGTAACATGCCCTAGTACACCCAACAAGATTGGTTTAGATAGGTTGGCATGCCAATAGGGTTCTGTTAGCAGTACTGCATATGGCTTTATGCCATTCTGGGTTTTATGGCCTCCCGTGCCATTCTGTGATGAAAAAATAGCCTTTGGCTATGTTGATTGAGTTGTTATACTTGTGATTTATCCCTAATAATTATTATAGCTTATTAGCTATTTTGTTGCACACCGGGAGACACAATGTGACCGATGGTGTGATGGTCCAAGGTACTTGGCACACAGCGCTAGTTTACCCGTTTGTCCAATCGAGTCGATTAGTATAGTTTACTCGGGCAATTAAAATAAATCTTACCAAATTTTAATCGAATAATACTGCAATAAATGGTAGAAATTAAGTCTACATAAAATGTAAACATACATTATGCATATTTATTTTATTTTTGTTATTTTATTTTGTATTATCACCACTAAGCAGAATTACTTAGCGCGTCGCTTTTGCCATGCGCTGGTACTGGAGACATAGCTGGGGAATCCAACAGACCTCAGACCGAGTGAATTGTCAGATCTGCACACAGAGTCCAGAGTCACCTCACATTTGCAATGCATTGGTAGGACATTAGGTTACTTTTGGTATTTTGTATTTTGTAAACTTTTGTTATGTATATTATAAACTCATGTAATTATACTTTTGATGTAATTATCTATAAACCATGTTCTGTAATAAATTTAAGCATTTCTTATTGAATTGAGTATGATATGAAACGAATTGAATTTTGAGATATTTAAGTCATTTGAGAAATTGTTGAAAATATGTTGGTGGTTGACTGAGATTGAAATTATGATTATATTGGAAGTGTTTTAAACAGATTCAGAAGAACTGTTTTTCCAATTTACAACCGATACTCTGCCGGATTTTCTATAAAATTTACAGAAAATTCAAATTAATAAAAAATTGTAAACAAATGAATTAAAAAGGGTAAATTGTAATGGAAATATGAATTGGTGCTTCGGCACACTATGTGGCATAACTTCTCGCCTACACTGTAGACGGATAAGGGGTGTCACATTTAGTGGTATCAGAGCATGGTTTAGGCGTTTCTAGGCCTAGATAGAGTGCATACCATTGCTTTGCATTTGTTTGTAAGTGTTGAGGTGACACTAATGCAGATCTGTTTGTTTGCTTATTTTGATTAGGATATGGATCTTGCTTCTCAAAGAGTAGTTGATGAAGAGATGAAGAGTTGTGCTCCACCAAGGGCTGAATCTGGAGGCAAGGGAGAATCTGCTCCACTAGCAGCTGAGGCACTTGCCCAACCTCAGTTTGCATTATTTTAGCAAATGATCGAATTTTACCGGCAAATGATAGGGCCAATTCCACCACCACAACCACAGAAGTCCCATTTAGAGAAACTACGAAAACATGGGGCTGTGGATTTTTTTGGAAAGAAGGAGGATGATCTCATGACAGCTGAAAACTGGTTGGATAGAACAGTCAGAGTGTTGAAACAACTTCATTGCACCCCCGAGCAGAAACTGGAGGGTGTTGTGTCCCTACTTCAAGAGGATGCATACTAGTGGTGGGACACAGTAACCAGTGAGGTGCAACCGGATCAGATCACCTAGGATTTCTTCCTCACAGAGTTCAGGAAGAAGTATGTCAGTAAAGTGTATTTAGAAGAGAGAAGAAGAGAATTTATCAGACTAAGACGGAGGCAATTATCATTGGTAGAGTATGAGCAAGAGGTCGGCCTTTGCACCTCAAAGAGGTAGGAAGCCTGGTAAATCTGAGGCAACTGGTCCATCACTGAGGCCTGCATCTGAGTCAGCTGAGAGGCCAGAGGCCAGTGTACTTGCTAGAGCCTATGCCATGAGAGCCCAGGAGGAGCAAGATGCCCCAGATGTTATTAGGGGTACGTTCTCCCTCTACAACACATTTGTGCATGCATTGGTGGATCCAGGATCCACTTATTCATACATCTGCATCAAACTACCTGTAGAGAGGGGAGTTTCAGTAGAGGAGAGTGATCAAGACATTCTGGTCACAAATCCACTAGGCCACAGTGTGGTAGTAAATAAGGTGTATAAAGGTTGCCCGTTGAGGATTCAGGGGTATGAATTCTTGGCAGACCTAATTGAATTGCCCTTCCACAAGTTTGACATGATTTTGGGAATGGACTGGTTGTCACGTCATTAGGCAATAGTTGATTGCAAACTAAAGAGGATTTCTTTGAAAACTCCTGAGGGTAATGAGATTTTAGTTGTGGGGGAAAGGACAGATTTCTTGTCCAATGTTATCTCAGCCACAGTTGTAAGAAGATTGATGAGAAAAAGCTATAAAGCTTACCTAGGACATGTGGTTGATACTAGGCAAGCTAAGCCGAACTTGTATGATATACCCACAATAAGAGACTTTCCAGACGTATTTCCTGAAGTATTGCCTGGTTTACCACCAGAAAGGGAAGTCGAATTTGCTATTTAGGTAATGCCGGGTACAACACCTATTTCTATTGCTCCTTATAGGATGGCACCCACTGAATTGAGAGAGTTGAAAATTCAGTTGCAGGAGTTACTCAATAAGGGGTTCATACACCCCAGTGTGTTACCATAGGGAGCTTCGGTGCTGTTTATGAAGAAAAAGGATGGAACCTTAAGATTATGCATTGTTATTGACAGTTGAACAAAGTAACTATAAAGAATAAATATCTGTTGCCCAGAATTGACGATCTATTTAATCAGTTAAAGGGAGCCGGTGTATTTTCAAAAATTGATCTCAGATCAGGGTATCATCAGTTAAGGGTAAAGGATGCAGATGTGTCAAAAACTGGTATGGGCATTATGAATTTCTAGTGATGCCGTTTGGGTTAACAAATGCACCAGCAGCATTTATGAACCTTATGAACCATATCTTCCATCCATATTTAGATCGGTTTGTAGTGGTCTTTATTGATGATATTCTGGTGTATTCCATGACCAGGGAAGAACATGATGAACATTTGAGGAATATTCTGCAAACCCTGTGCGAAAAGAAGCTACATGCTAAGCTTTCCACGTGTGACCTCTGGATGAGTGAAATCTCCTTCCTTAGACATATAGTATCAGCAGAGGGGATTAGAGTGGATCCCAAAAAGATAGAAGCAGTGATGGAATGGAAGCCTCCCAGAAACACAACTAAGGTCAAAAGTTTCTTGGGGCTAACTGGGTACTACAGAAGATTTGTGAAGGGGCTTTCTCTCATAGCTGCTCCAATGACCAAGTTGTTACACAAAAATGTGAAATTTGGCTGGAACGATAAATGCCAAGCCAGTTTTGAGAGGTTGAAGGCTATGTTAATAGTAGCACCAGTGTTAACACAGCCAGTATCGGGAAAAGACTTTGTGGTCTACAGTGATGCCTCACATAATGGGTTAGGGTGTGTATTGATGCAAGAGAGGAAAGTGGTCGCCTATGCTTCCAGGCAATTAAGACCACATGAACAGAACTACCCTACTCATGACCTGGAGTTAGCAGCAATTATTTTTGCACTGAAGATATGGAGGCATTATTTGTATGGTGAAAAATGCTATATCTATATAGACCACAAAAGTCTAAAATATTTGCCAACCTAGAAGGAGCTCAATCTTAGACAGAGGTGATAGATTGAATTCCTAAAAGACTATGATTGTGTGATAGATTATCATCCTGGGAAGGCAAATATAGTTGCTGATGCCTTGAGTAGAAAGTCCATCACAGCTTTAAGATCACTAAATGCCTGTCTGTCCTTAGCTCAAGATGGAGCTATTTTGGCTGAGTTACAAGTGAGGCCATACCTGCTACAGCAGATACAAGATGGGCAGAAGGGGGATGAAAAATTAATGGCTATTATGGATAAAATTCCAGAGGGAAAGGAAACTGATTATGAGGTGAAAGCAGATGGGTATCTATACTACAGAGGAAGAGTGTGTATACCAGATGATGGGAAACTGAAGACTCGTATTCTGAAAGAAGCACACACTAGTATTTACGCTATGCACCCGGGAAGCACAAAAATGTATAATGATTTAAAGCCTCATTATTGGTGGCCTGGTATGAAGAGGGATATAGCTGACTATGTGACTAAGTGTTTAACATGTCAGCAAGTTAAAGCAGAACATCAAGTTCCATTAGGATTGCTTGAGCCTATAAGCATACCTGAATGAAAATGGGACCGGGTCACTATGGATTTTGTTAGTGGTCTACCTCTCACCCAGAAAAAGTATGATGCAGTATGGGTGATAGTGGATAGATTAATGAAGTCAGCACATTTTCTACCAGTTAGGACTGACTACTCACTAGAGAAGCTAGCAAAGTTGTATATCAGTGAGATAGTTAGACTGCATGGAATCCCACTTTCCATCATATCTGATCGAGACCCAAGGTTTACATTGAGATTTTGGAAGAAGTTGCAAGAAGCCTTTGGGCACACAACTCCACTTTAGCACGGCTTTTCATCCTTAAACGGATGGAAAGTCGGAACGAGTAATCCAGGTAAACCTAAAACTAATTGAATTTTTATAACTAATAAATTGAAATGATAGTAACAATGTGAATTATGTGATAGATCCTGGAGGATATGCTGAGGAGTTGTGTCATTGAGTTTGAGGAGAGTTGGGATAGATATCTCCCACTGGCAGAATTTGCATTTAATAATAGCTATCAAGCTAGCATTCAAATGGCCCCATATGAAGCACTGTATGGGAGGAAGTGTAGAACCCCAGTGTGTTGGACTGAATTGGGCAAAGATAAACTGGTAGGACCAGACCTAGTGAGACAGACCGAGAAGAAAGTGAAGATAATCAAAGCTAATTTGATGGTTGCCTCAGATAGACAGAAATCTTATGCTGATTTGAAGAGAAAAGAGATAGAGTATACAGTTAGCGATAAAGTGTTTCTCAAAGTCTGACCGTGGAAGAAGGTACTGAGGTTTGGAAGAAAGGGTAAGTTAACCCCTAGGTTCATTAGCCCATATGAAGTCATTGAACGTGTGGGACCAGTGGCCTATCGGCTAGCTTTACTACCAGAACTGGATAAGATCCATAATGTATTCCATGTGTCTATGCTAAGAAGATACCACTCATACCCTTCACATGTCATCTCCATGGAAGAGATTGAAATCCAATTGAACTTGACATATGCAGAAGAACCCATACGGATCCTGGCTCGAGAAGTGAAGGAACTGAGAAATAAACAAATTTCACTAGTGAAAGTACTTTGGAAGCACCATAATACCGAGGAGGCAACTTGGGAAAGTGAAGAGACAATGAGGCAACAGTTCCCTTAACTGTTTGCGTCAAATAAATTTCGAGGACGAAATTTTTTATTAGAGGGGAAGAGCTGTAACATCCTTACTTTAGCTAGTTCGTACAGTCTATTGTTCCGGCGACCAATGTTAGTTCGGGCAGTTAGAATGTTTGAAATTATAATTAGACTAGAGTGGGGAGTTATAAAGAAACCAAATAATGCTCATAAATCAAGGAAAATTTTAGGAATGAAATACACTAAGGTTAAATGAGCCGAAACCCCAGTGATGAGCAACCCGAAGGGAAAGTGGCGGTGAAAGCCGTTAACAAACCCTATACCCGGGGAAAACTTCATAAAATAATTTTTGAGACCTCAGAGAAAGATTATTAGGGTTCCCATGATAATAAAATATTAAGGAAACACAAGGAAAATTTACTCAATCGGTACACACAATTTTAGCTCGTTAAGCCCAACGGAGGGCATTTTGGTCATTTTGTCTTCAGAGATAATTTTTAACCAACTTGTCCATTTATGTAAGTGAATTATATGACACAAAATATGAACAAATATTGATGAAAAATTTATTAAAAATGAATAGCAAGAGAAAGGCAAGAAAATGAAAATAAATGGGATTTATTACCTAATGCTTATGTAAGCATGAGGTAATTAAATCCTATGGCCAATCAAAATAAAGAACCACAATTAAAATACATTAAAAATAAAGAAAAGAAGGCAGAAATCTGGAATAAACCAGCAGCTCTCTCTCCCTTCTTCAAGCTACCCCCTTTGTTCCTCTATTGTCAAGCTTACCAAAGCTTGATTTCTTAGATTTTTAACCAACTAAAGCCTAAGTTCCCAACATAAAATCTTGTTCTTTCATCTTGGTGAAGCTTTTGGGAGCAAAAAGAATTGTAAAGAAAGAATTCTCACAAGTTTGGAAGTGACTCCATTAGAGGTATGTGACCAAACTTAATCTTTCTCTTTCAATTCATGTTGAAGGAGTGAAATTGAATGCAAATTTATAAGAAAATTAAATAAACATTATGTGTATGCTTTGCTTAAAATTTTAGCAGCCTTGGACTTGGTAGGGTTTTGAAGATTTTCTTGAATTAAAAAGGTACCCTAGCTGCCCTGTAACACCCTCCCTGTAGCAACTCCGTACATTCTACTGTTCCGGTGACCAGTGTCTGTCCGGACAGCTAGAACATTCGGAAAAATATTTTAACTAAAGTGAGGAACCATAATTAACTCAAATATTAATAAGAAAAATTTAGTAAAAATTTTAGAAATAAAATACAACCAAGTTAAACGAGCCGGTGCCCTAGCGATGGGTAACCCAGAGAGAAGTTGCGGTTTTCGCAACTAGGAGCCCTAGACCCGGGGGAAAAATCATAAAATAATTTTTGAGACTCCGGAGAAGGTTCATTGAGGTCCCTATGGCATTAGAATGCCAAGAAAATATTTAGAAAAATTTTTCAATCGGTACAGACAATTTTGACCCGTTAAGCCAAACGGAGGGCATATTGGTCATTTCGCCTTCAGAGGTGATTTTTGGCCGACTTGTCCAGTTGAGTAAATAATTATTATAACATAAAATATGAATTAAGGGTGATAAAAAATTAATGTAAAGCTAGTAGAAAAGAAAAATCAATAAAATGCCAAATATGACATCATTATGATGTCACTTAAAAGCTTCCACCAATTATAACTAAACAACCAATTAATTAACCAATAAAAGAGATAAAATTAGACCAAAGGAATTCAAAATGCCATCAGCCATCTTCCTTCCCAAACCAGCCGAACCTATGCCTTGCCCTAAACCTCCATTAACACCCCATTCAAGCTTAAAAAAATCTCTCACACCTCACTCTAAAACCCTAAGTCACCTTCACTAAAGCTTATCCACACACCCTAAGGAAGCTCTAGGCAGCCACAAAGAGGAGAAATTCTAGAGTTTTCACAAGTTCAATAAGTTGAGCAAAGAGGTTAGTGCCTATTTATACACCTATCTTTCTTATTCCATGTTAATGACTCAAAATAAGTGTGAATTTGTGAACCAAATGAATAAAAGTTAAGTGTATGTAGCCCATGGATTTCGGCTGCCCCTAAGGAAGGAACAAGATTGAGTGTTTTTGATGGACTTGGAGTGCACTAGAGATTATGTTTAAAGTATGTAAATATAAGTATAATGGATTAGTTAGTTAATTAAAGTATGTTGTGAAAACTCATAATGGGAATTAGGGTTTTGAGAGTAAAAGTTTGACTTGGCTGATGAAATTGTTAAAGAACATTTTAATGGTCAATTAGTGACCATTTGAGGTAAGTTGACCATAATTTGAAGTGCATTAGAGGGTTACAAAGAGTTTTGGTAGGCTGCCTAGTGACAGCAGCAGGGAGGCTGTGAGTCCAGCCTGTTTGGACTGCCATATCTTTGGCTGTGTAGGTCCAATTGGTGTTTGGTCAATTGGACATGAAGCTAGACTTATAATGGCACAATTTTTCTGAAGAAACCATGTCCAAAAGACCAAAGCAAGTGGACCAAAAATTGGCCCAAATCCGGATACCCTGCAAACAGGTTCTGCAGAATGACCAAATGAACAGTGTAACTGTTCATTTGGCCATTACTCACTGTAGAATGGGTCAATTGACCTGAACTTTTTACAACAACAAGTTAAGACATAGACAAACAACTTTCATGAAGGAACCTACCCCAAATTATGACCAGAACCTATCCAACAAGGCACTCACAGTTACTGTTCATTGTACTGTAGATTTGGTAAATTCTGCAGATTTCCAATCCGGCCAGCTGTGGTTTTTGGACCATATCTAGAGTTACAAAACTCCAAATGGAGTGATTCAAAAAAGGAAATTCAACTAGACAAAATAAGGAACAACTTTCATGTTTACCATTTCCTCAAATTTCCACTGCAACAGTGCCCAATGGAATAGTAAATTTGGTTTACAAAAACTGAAAATTTTGCTTCCCTTGGTTTAAGCTTAGAAATAGTGTTAATGCTTAATGCCAACAAGTTTTCAATGCAAAATGTGGTATGTTGGGAGTGTCAAAACCAATGTACCTATTTTTTATCCAAAAGTCAACATTTTTGTTGACCAATGAGGTGAATAGTGACACCAAAACTTGAAATTCAAAAATTGAAGAATTTAAAAGTATCAAATGCCCTAGTATACTTAACAAGATTGGTTTGGATAGTTTGGCATGCCAATAGGGTTCAGTTAGCAGTACTGCACATGGCATTATGCCATTCTGTGATTTTATGGCTTTTAGCCATTTTGATATTGTGTTGAGACTTGGCCTCGTTCCTAATATTATTTATTTCGTTAGTACATTGCCTGCACGGAGATGCATATGTGACCAATGGTGTGACGGCCCGAGGTACTAGATACCCAGTGCTAATTTACCCGTTTATCCAGTCCAGTCGTTCAGTATAGGTTACTTGGGCAACTAAATGAATGAAAATGGACAAAGTTAAAGAAATAAATGAATATAACAGATACAAAATAAATAAGATATATACATTAAATACATATTTATTTTCTGCTATTTTCTTTTATTTTATTATTGCACCACTAAGCATCATTGCTTAGCGCGTTGCTTTTGCCACGCGTAGGTTCTGGAGATACTGATCGTGAGCCCAGTAGACCGCAGACTGGGTGAGTCCATCCTGCAGCTCTGCACAGTGTCCGTGTCACCTCACCTTCCACAATGCATTGGTAGGACACTAGGCTTCATTTTGGTATTTTGTAACCAATTTTTATTTACCTTTGTGTAAATGAAACTTATGTAATGTATTTTGATGTTCATGTAAATAATAAAGATTTGTGGTTATGTATGGAAAAATCTGAGTATTTATTCATTGCTTACATATGAGTACCCTGAGAAATGATTGATTGAGAAATATTGTTGAAAAATATTGAGTTTGTGATGACATTGGAGTTTGAGAATGATTGAACACGATTATTGGAAGTGTTTTTCACAGGTTCCGAAGAACTGTTTTCTCCATTTTTAGCCGGTACTCTGCCGGATTTTCTATAAAATGTTCGGAACCTCAAATAAATTATAATTTCGACAAATGGCTCAAATATATTATATTTCACAAGTTATATTCAAAACTATGACAAAAATTGATTAAATTAAAATAGAGGGTGCCGATACACCGTGTGACATTGCTTACTCGGATATACTGTACACGGGTAAGGGGTGTCACATGCCCTTAACACTAACCTATTGTTTAGGATGGTGAAAGGTAAGTGAATGCATGATTTGAGATGGAATGGGTTAGGGTTTGGGTATGAAATTAAGACTTTGATCATGTAATGGTAAAAGTAAGTTTTAATGGTCAATTATTGACCATTTGGTTATGTGTGAATAATAAATAAAGTGGTTTGTTTAGTGGGAATTGAAGTTAGTGTTGCTGCCTTGGCTGACCTGCAGGACTGAGCATGAGTCCATCAGGTTTGGGCAGCAATAAATAGAGTTGTAGAGGTTCAATTGGTGCAAGGCTAATTGGACATGAAACTAGACACAGAATGGCACAACTTTGGTGAAGAAACCATGCCCAGAAAATCAAACCAAGCTGACCTAAAGATTACCCTAATCAGCGTGACCTGCATTCTACTTGGGCAAAATAACCAAATGAATAGTGTTTATTCATTTAGTTATAACTCAGTGTAGAAAAGTCCAATTAACCTGAAATTCTACCAGTAGAAAGCTGAGTTATAGTCCTACAACTTTCATGAAGAAACCAAACCTAAATTATGAACATAACATGTTCAAAAGGTGACCTGCAGTTACTGCATAAAACACCATAGATTTGGTCAGTCCAGAAAATCTAGAAAGTTTGCAATCCGGCCAGTTATGGTGTTTAGGCCATAACTTGAGCTACAAAACTCCAAATAGAGTGATTCAAAAAAGAAAATATAACTAGACACAATAAGGAACAATTTTTATGTTGATAACTTTGCCAAATTTCCACTGTAAAAATGACCAATGGAACAGTAAACAAAAAGCTTAAAATCTAAAAATTTTGAACAACTAACACTAAGTTTAGAAATGGTATTGGTAACCAATACCAACAATTTTAAGATGCGAAATGTGGTATGTTGGGAGTATTAAAACCAATGTACCTGTTGCCTATGCAAAAGTCAACTTTTTAGTTGACTAATAAAATGAATAGTAACACCTAAACTTAAATTTCAAGAGTTGTAAAATTTAAAAGTGTAACATGCCCTAGTACACCTAACAAGATTGGTTTGGATAGGTTGGGATGCCAATAGGGTTTTGTTAGCAGTACTAAATATGGCTTTATTCCATTCTGTGTTTTATGGCCTCCCGTGCCATTCTGTGATGAAAAAAATAGCTTTTGGCTATGTTAATTGTGACACGCCTTACCCGTCTACAGTATATCCGAGTAAGTTATGTCACACGGCGTACCGGAACACTCTATTGTACCTTAATTTATTTTTATCATAGTTTTGAATACAACTTGTGAAATATAATTCATTTAAGCCATTTATTGAAATTACAATTTATTTGAGGTTCTGAAAATTTTAAAGAAAATCCGGCAGAGTACCGGCTAAAAATGGAGAAAACAGTTCTTCGGAACCTATGAAAAACACTTCCAATATTCATACTCAATCATTCTCAAACTCCAATGTCATCACAAACTCAATAATTTTCAACAACATTTCTCAATCAATCATTTCTCAGGATATTCATATATGAGCAATGATTAAATACTCAGATTTTTCCATAGATAACCACAAATCTTTATTATTTACACAAATCTCAAAATACATTGCATAGGTTCAATTACATATGAGAAAATAAAAATTAGTTACAAAATACCAAAATGACACCTACTATCCTACCAATGCACTGTAGGTGGTGAGGTGACACGAACACTTTGCAGAGCTGCAGGATGGACTCACCCAGTCTGCGGTCTACTGGGCTCTCGATCAGTATCTCCTGTACCTACGCGTGGCAAAAGCAACGCGCTAAGCAATAATGCTTAGTGGTGCAATAATGAAATAAAAGAAAATAGATGAAAATAAATATGTATTTAATGTATATGTCTTATTTGTTTGGTATCTGTTATATTCATTTATTGCTTTAACTTTGTCCATTTTCATTCATTTGGTTGCCCAAGTAACCTATACTGAACGACTGGACTGGATACACGGGTAAACTGGCACTGGGTATCTAGTACCTCGGGCCATCACACCATCGGTCACATATGCATCTCCCGGTGTGCAACAGAACAGCTAACAAGCTGTAAATAATATTAGGCACGAGGCCAAGTCTCAACACAATATCAAAATGGCTAAAAGCCATAAAATCACAGAATGGCATAATGCCATGTGCAGTACTGCTAACTGAACCCTATTGGCATGCCAAACTATCCAAACCAATCTTGTTAGGTATACTAGGGCATTTGATACTTTTGAATTCTTCAATTTTTGAGTTTCAAGTTTTGGTGTCACTATTCACCTCATTGGTCAACAAAAATGTGGACTTTTTGATAGAAAATAGGTACATTGGTTTTGGCACTCCCAACATACCACATTTTGCATTCAAAACTTGTTGGCATTAAGCATTAATACCATTTCTAAGCTTAAACCAAGGGAAGCAGAAATTTCAGTTTTTGTAGCCCAACTTTACTGTTCTATTGGGCACTGTTGCAGTGGGAATTTGAGGAAATGGTAAACATTAAAGTTGTTCCTTATTTTGTCTAGTTGGATTTCTTTTTTTGAATCACTCCATTTGGAGTTTTGTAGCTCTAGATATAGTTCAAAAACCACAGCTGGCCTGATTTCAATTCTGCAGAATTTACCAAATCTGCAGTACCATGAACAGTGACTGCCACTGCCTTGTTGGATGGATTCTGGCCATAATTTGGGGTAGTTTTCTTCATGAAAGTTGTTTGTATATGTCTTAACGTATTGCTGTAAAAATTTCAGGTCAATTGACCATATCTACAGTGAGTTATGGCCAAATGAACAGTTACTGTTCATTTAGTCATTCTGCAGAACCTGTTTGCAGGGGATCCGGATTGGGGCCAATTTTTGGTCCACTTGCTTTGGTCTTTTGGGCATGGTTTCTTCAGCAAAATTGTGCCATTATAAGTCTAGTTTCATGTCCAATTGGCCAAATACCAATTGGACCTACACAGCCAAAGATATGGCAGTCCAAACAGGCTGGATTCACAGCCTCCTTGCTGCTGTCCCTAGGCAGCCTACCAATTGGGTTTGTAACACTTTAGTTCACTTCAAATTATGATTAACTTACCTAAAATGGTCACTAATTGACCATTAGAATGTTCATATACCATTTCATGAGAAAACCCTAATTTTTGTTCAAGTCTCCAAGTTCTCAAAGTTCAATTTATACATTAAACTTACAATTTCAACTTAAATCATGTTCTTAAACATGAATTGAGAGAGAGAGAATAAATTGGGCACTAACCTTAGGAGGGCAGAATTTTCCCTTCAATTTCCTTCACTTTCTTTAATTTTCTTGGCAGCCAAACACTTTCCCAAGAGGTAAAATCAAGTTTTTATGAAGAAGACTAAAGGTTTTATGGTGATTTGGTGGGTTGTCTCAAGCTTCCATTAAGCTTCCATGGAGGAATGGGTTTGGGAGAGAGTGTAACGTTTTTGGGTGAGGAAGAGCAGATGGTATTTTGATTTCTTTTGTCTCAATTATCTCTTTTTATTAGTTAATTAAGTGGTTGTTTAAATGTAATTGGTGGAAACTTTTAAATGACATCATAATGATGTCATAATTTGTATTATATTGTATTTTCTTTTCTTTTCTTTTCTACTAACTTCAAATTAATTTTTCATCAACATTAATTCATATTTTATGTCATAATAATTATTTACTCAACTGGACAAGTCGGCCAAAAATCACCTCTGAAGGCGAAATGACCAAAATGCCCTCCGTTTGGCTTAACGGGTCAAAATTGTCTGTACCGTTTGAAAAATTTTTCTAAATATTTTCTTGGCATTCTAATGCCATAGGAACCTCAATGACCCTTCTCTGGAGTCCCAAAAATTATTTTATAATTTTTCCCCCGGGTCTAGGGCTCCTAGTTGTGAGAATCGCAACTTCCCTCTGGGTTACCCATCGCTTGGGCACCGGCTCATTTAACTTTGTTGTATTTTATTTTTAAAATTTTTCCTAAATTTTTCTTATTAATATTTGAGTAAATTATGGTTCCTCACTTTAGTTTAAATATTTTTCCGAACGTTCTAGCTGTCTAGGCGACACTGGTCATCAAGCTTGATAGAATGTACGGAGTTGCTACCGGGAGGGTGTTACAACTCTTCCCCTCTAATTTAAATTTCGTCCTCGAAATTTATCTGATGCAAACAGTTGAGGGAACTATTACCTCAACGTCTCTTCACTTTCCCAAGTTGCCTCCTCAGTGTTGTGGTGCCTTCAAAGCATTTTCACCAGTGGAATCTGCTTATTCCTCAATTCTTTTACTTCCCGAGCTAGGATCCGTATGGGTTCTTCTTCATATGTCAATTCCGGTTGTATTTCAATTTCTTCCCTGGAGATGACATGTGAAGGATCTGAGCGGTATCTTCTGAGCATGGATACGTGGAACACATTGTGGATCTTGTCCAGCTCTGGTGGTAAAGCTAGCTTATAGGCCACTGGACCCACACGTTCAATGACTTCATATGGGCCAATGAACCTAGGGCTTAACTTACCTTTTCTTCCAAACCTCAGTACTTTCTTCCACGGTGGCACCTTGAGGAACACTTTGTCGCCAACTGTGTATTCTATTTCTTTTCTCTTCAAGTCGGCATAGGATTTCTGTCTATCTGAGGCAACCTTCAGATTGGCTTTGATTAGTTTTACTTTCTCCTCAGTCTGTTTCACCAGGTCTGGCCCTACTAGTTTGTCTTCGCCCAATTCAGTCCAAAGACCTGCTGGAGTTCTACATTTTCTCCCATACGATTGCTTCATACGGGGCCATTTGGATGCTAGCTTGGTAGCTATTGTTGTATGCAAATTACGCGATTGGGAGGTATCTATCCCAACTTCCCTCAAACTCAATGACATAACTCCTCAGCATATCCTCAAGGACCTGACATATATTTCATGTTATTATTATCATTTTAATTCAATATTTGTATCAATTCCATTGGTTTCAATTGTTTACCTGGATTACTCTTTCTGATTACCCATCCGTTTGAGGATGGAAAGTTGTGCTGAAGTGGAGTTGTGTACCCAAGGATTCATGCAACTTCTTCCAAAATCTCGATGTAAACCTTGGGTCTCGATCAGATATGATGGAAAGTGGAATTCCATGCAGTCTTACTATCTCACTGATATACAATTCTGCTAACTTCTCCAGTGAGTAGTCAGTCCTAACTGGCAGAAAGTGTGCTGATTTTGTCAATCTGTCCACTATCACCCATGCTGCATCATGTTTCTTTCGGGTGAGAGGTAAACCACTTACAAAATCCATGGTGACACGATCCCATTTCCATTCAGGTATGTGTATAGGCTGTAGCAATCCTGATGGAACTTGATGTTCTGCCTTGACTTGCTGACATGTCAAGCATTTAGTCACATAGTCAGCTATGTCTTTCTTCATACCAGGCCACCAAAACTGAAGCTTCAGATCATGATACATCTTTGTACTTCCTAAGTGCATAGCATACGCACTGGTGTGTGCCTCTTTCAGAATATTGGCCTTCAATTCCCCATTATCTGGTACACACAGTCTTCCTTTGTAATACAGACACCCATCTGCTTTCACCCCATAGTCAGTTGCTTTTCCCTCTGGGATTTTGCTCATAATAGCCATTAGCTTCTCATCTACTTTCTGCCCATCTAAAATCTACTGTAGCAGGTTTGGCCTCACTTGCAACTCAGCCAAAATAGCTCCATCTCGAATCAAAGTTAGACGGGCATTCAATGATCTCAAAGCTGTGATGGACTTTCTGCTCAAAGCATCAGCAACTACATTTGCCTTCCCAGGATGGTAGTCAATTATACAATCATAGTCCTTCAGGAACTCAATCCATCGCCTCTGTCTAAGGTTGAGCTCCTTCTGAGTTGGCAAGTATTTTAGACACTTGTGGTCTGTGTAAATGTAGCACTTTTCACCAAACAAGTAATGCCTCCATATCTTCAGTGCGAAGATAATTGCTGCATGCTCTAGATCATGGGTAGGATAGTTCTGTTCATGTGGCCTTAGCTGCCTGGAAGCATAGGCAATCACCTTTCTCTCTTGCATCAATACACACCCTAACCCATTATGAGAGGCATCACTATAGACCACAAAGTCCTTTCCTGACACTGGCTGTGTTAACACTGGTGCCTCTGTCAACATAGCCTTCAACTTCTCAAAACTGGTCTGACACTTGTTATTCCAGTCAAATCTGACATTCTTATGTAACAACTTGGTCATTGGAACAGCTATTAACGAAAATCCTTTCACAAATCTTCTGTAATACCCAGCTAGCCCCAAGAAGCTTCTGACCTCAGTTGTATTCCTGGGAGGCTTCCATTCCATCACTGCTTCTATTTTCTTGGGATCCACCCTAATCCCATCAGCTGACACTATGTGTCCAAGGAATTCAATCTCATTCAACCAGAAGTCACACTTGGATAACTTAGCATACAGCTCCTTTTCTCTCAGGGTTTGCAGAACAATCCTCAAATGCTCATCATGTTCTTCCCTGGTCTTGGAATACACCAAAATATCATCAATAAAGACCACTACGAACCGATCTAAGTGTGGATGGAAGATACGGTTCATAAGGTCCATGAATGCTGCTGGTGCATTTGTTAAGCCAAAGGGCATCACCAGAAACTCGTAGTGCCCATATCGAGTTCTGAATGCAGTCTTGGGCACATCTACATCCTTCACCCTCAACTGATGGTACCCTAATCTGAGATCAATCTTAGAAAATACTCCTGCTCCCTTCAACTGATCAAACAGATCATCTATTCTAGGCAACGGATATTTGTTCTTCACAGTCACTTTATTCAACTGCCGGTAATCAATGCATAGCCTCAAAGTCCCATCCTTTTTCTTTACAAAAGACCGAGCTCCCCATGGTGACACACTGGGGCGTATGAACCCCTTATCAAGCAACTCTTGCAACTGAGTTTTCAACTCCCTCAATTCAGTGGGTGCCATTCTATAAGGAGCAATGGAAATGGGTGTTGTACCCGGCAGTGTCTCAATAGCAAATTCGACTTCCCTTTCTGGTGGCAAACCAGGCAATTCTTCAGGAAATACCTCTGGGAAGTCTCTTACTGTGGGTATATCACTCAGGTTTGGCTTAGCCTACCTAGTATCCACCACATGTGCTAGGTAGGCTTCACAGCCTTTTCTCATCATTCTTCTTGCAACTATGGCTGAGATGACATTGGACAAGAAATCTATCCTTTCCCCCACAACTATGATCTCATTACCCTTAGAAGTTTTCAAAGAAATCCTCTTCAGTTTACAATCAACTATTGCCTGATGACGTGACAACCAATCCATTCCCAAAATCACGTCAAACTCGTGGAAGGGCAACTCAATCAGGTCTGCCAAGAATTCATACCCCTGAATCCTTAACGGGCAACCCTTGTATACTTTGTTCACTATCACACTGTGGCCCAATGGATTAGTGACCAGAATGTCTTGGTCACTCTCCCCTACTAGTATCCCCCTTTCTACGGGTAAGTTGATGCAAATGTATGAATGAGTGGATCCTGGATCCACCAATGCATGCACAGATGTATTGTAGAGGGAGAACGTACCCTTGATGACGTCCGGGGCATCTTGCTCCTCTTGAGCTCTAATAGCATAAGCTCTTGTAGGTGGTCTGCTGTCAGGCCTCTTTGCTGGCTCAGATGCAAGCCTCTGCGATGGTCCCACTACATCAGATTTGCCAGATTTCCTACCCCTTTGTGGTGCAGGAGCAGGTCTGTCTGCTTGTGTTAGAGCAGCTATAGTAGTTCTGCGTGGACAGTTCTTCAACTGATGCTCTGTTGACCCACACCTTAAGCAAGCACTAGTCACTCTCCAACACTCCCCCTTGTGCCACTTCAGACAGTGTGGACATGCAGAAGATGCTGGGGCTGGTCCCCTGAACCCCATCGCTGGAGAGCTGCCCACTGATGGTGTGGACTGACCTCTCCTAGGGGTAAACTGTGGCCTAGGCCCCTGAGACTGACCCTGACCTTGTGGCTGGCCTGAACTCTGTGCAGATGGACCCTTGAACCACTTCCAGTGTGCGGAGCCGAACTGATCGACTGGTCCCCTCTTCTGCTGTCTATCCCTTCTGGTCTGCTCATTGATTCTTACTTTTTCAACCTTTATTGCAGCTTCTACTAACTTGGTAAATTCTGTGATTCCCAAGGCAGTGAGCTGGATCTTTATGTTGTCATTTAGTCCCTCTTCAAATCTCTTACACCTTTCAGCTTCATTAGGGACTATCTCCCTTCCGTAGCGGCTTAATCGGACGAATTCCTTCTCATACTCGGCCACTGACAACTGTCTCTGCCTCAGATTAATAAACTCTCTTCTTCTCTCTTCCAGGTATACAGTACCCACATATTTCTTCTTGAATTCTGAGAGAAAGAAGTCCCAAGTTATAGCTTCTGGCTGCACTTCACTGGATACCGTGTCCCACCATTCATAGGCATCATCTTGCAACAGAGATATGGCAGCCTCTAGGTTTTGTTCAGGAGTGCAGTGGAGTTGTTTTAAGACTCTGCCTGTTCTGTTCAACCAATTTTCGACTGCAACAGAATCATCTTCTCTCTTGCCGAAAAAGTCCACTGCTCCAAACTTTCTTAATCTTTCCAGGTGTGATTTCTGTTGTGGAGGTGCTGGTGGTGGTACTGGCATTACCCCAGCCATTTGTCTGAAGAATTCGGCCATTTGCTGGAACATGGCCTGTGGAGGCTGAGCAGGCTCTGCTTGAGCTGGCAGAGCAGGTTCTCCCATACCCCCAGTCTCAGCTGCTGCAGGTGGAGCATGACTCTCCACTTCCTCCTCAACTGCCCTTTGAGATGTAGGGTCCATATCCTATTCAAAATAAGAAAGACAAACAAATATGCATTAGTGTCACCTCGACTCTTACAAATGCAATGCATGGTATGGACTCAATCTAGGCCTAGAAACGCCTAAACCGTACTTTGATACCACTAAATGTGACACCCCTTACCCGTCTACAGTATATCCGAGTAAGTTATGTCACACGGCGTACCGGAACACTCTATTGTACCTTAATTTATTTTTATCATAGTTTTGAATACAACTTGTGAAATATAATTCATTTAAGCCATTTATTGAAATTACAATTTATTTGAGGTTCCGAAAATTTTAAAGAAAATCTGGCAGAGTACCGGCGAAAAATGGAGAAAACAGTTCTTCGGAACCTGTGAAAAACACTTCCAATATTCATACTCAATCATTCTCAAACTCCAATGTCATCACAAACTCAATAATTTTCAACAACATTTCTCAATCAATCATTTCTCAGGATATTCATATATGAGCAATGATTAAATACTCAGATTTTTCCATAGATAACCACAAATCTTTATTATTTACACGAATCTCAAAATACATTGCATAGGTTCAATTACATATGAGAAAATAAAAATTAGTTACAAAATACCAAAATGACACCTAGTGTCCTACCAATGCACTGTAGGTGGTGAGGTGACACGAACACTTTGCAGAGCTGCAGGATGGACTCACCCAGTCTGCGGTCTACTGGGCTCTCGATCAGTATCTCCTGTACCTACGCGTGGCAAAAGCAACGCGCTAAGCAATAATGCTAGTGGTGCAATAATGAAATAAAAGAAAATAGTAGAAAATAAATATGTATTTAATGTATATGTCTTATTTGTTTGGTATCTGTTATATTCATTTATTGCTTTAACTTTGTCCATTTTCATTCATTTGGTTGCCCAAGTAACCTATACTAAACGACTGGACTAGATAAACGGGTAAACTGGCACTGGGTATCTAGTACCTCGGGCCGTCACACCATCGGTCACATATGCATCTCCCGGTGTAACAAATGCCTAACAAGCTGTAAATAATATTAGGCACGAGGCCAAGTCTCAACACAATATCAAAATGGCTAAAAGCCATAAAATCATAGAATGGCATAATGCCATGTGCAGTACTACTAACTGAACCCTATTGGTATGCCAAACTATCCAAACCAATCTTGTTAGGTATACTAGGGCATTTGATACTTTTGAATTCTTCAATTTTTGAGTTTCAAGTTTTTGTGTCACTATTCACCTCATTGATCAACAAAAATGTTGACTTTTTGATAGAAAATAGGTACATTGGTTTTGGCACTCCCAACATACCACATTTTGCAATCAAAACTTGTTGGCATTAAGCATTAATACCATTTCTAAGCTTAAACCAAGGGAAGCAGAAATTTCAGTTTTTGTAGCCCAACTTTACTGTTCCATTGGGCACTGTTGCAGTGGGAATTTGAGGAAATGGTAAACATGAAAGTTGTTCCTTATTTTGTCTAGTTGGATTTCTTTTTTTGAATCACTCCATTTGGAGTTTTGTAGCTCTAGATATGGTTCAAAAACCACAGCTGGCCGGATTTCAAATATGCAGAATTTACCAAATCTACAGTACCATGAACAGTGACTGCCACTGTCTTGTTGGATAGATTCTGGCCATAATTTGGGGTAGGTTTCTTCATGAAAGTTGTTTTTTTATGTCTTAACTTGTTGCTGTAAACATTTTAGGTCAATTGACCATATCTACAGTGAGTTATGGCCAAATGAACAGTTACTGTTCATTTGGTCTTTCTGCAGAACCTGTTTGCAGGGGATCCGGATTGGGGCCAATTTTTGGTCCACTTGCTTTGGTCTTTTGGACATGGTTTCTTCAGCAAAATTGTGCCATTATAAGTCTAGTTTCATGTCCAATTGGCCAAACACCAATTGGACCTACACAGCCAAAGATATGGCAGTCCAAACAGGATGGATTCACAGCCTCCTTGCTGCTGTCCTTAGGCAGCCTACCAATTGGGTTTGTAACACTTTAGTTCACTTCAAATTATGATTAACTTATCTAAAATGGTCACTAATTGACCATTAGAATGTTCATATACCATTTCATGAGCAAACCCTAATTTTTGTTCAAGTCTCCAAGTTCTCAAAGTTCAATTTATACATTAAACTTACAATTTCAACTTAAATCATGTTCTTAAACATGAATTGAGAGAGAGAGAATAAATTGGGCATTAACCTTAGGAGGGCAGAATTTTCCCTTCAATTTCCTTCACTTTCTTTAATTTTCTTGGCAGCCAAACACTTTCCCAAGAGGTAAAATTAAGTTTTTATGAAGAATACTAAAGGTTTTATGGTGATTTGGTGGGTTGTCTCAAGCTTCCATTAAGCTTCCATGGAGGAATGGGTTTGGGAGAGAGTGTAACGTTTTTGGGTGAGGAAGAGAAGATGGTATTTTGATTTCTTTTGTCTCAATTATCTCTTTTTATTATTTAATTAAGTGGTTGTTTAAATGTAATTGGTGGAAACTTTTAAATGACATCATAATGATGTCATAATTTGCATTATATTGTATTTTCTTTTCTTTTCTTTTCTACTAACTTCAAATTAATTTTTCATCAACATTAATTCATATTTTATGTCATAATAATTATTTACTCAACTGGACAAGTCGGCCAAAAATCACCTCTGAAGGCGAAATGACCAAAATGCCCTCCGTTTGGCTTAACGGGTCAAAATTGTCTGTACCGATTGAATAATTTTTCTAAATATTTTCTTGGAATTCTAATGCCATAGGAACCTCAATGACCCTTCTCTGGAGTCCCAAAAATTATTTTATAATTTTTCCCCCGGGTCTAGGGCTCCTAGTTGCGAGAATCGCAACTTCCCTCTGGGTTACCCATCGCTTGGGCACTGGCTCGTTTAACTTGGTTGTATTTTATTTTTAAAATTTTTCCTAAATTTTTATTATTAATATTTGAGTTAATTATGGTTCCTCACTTTAGTTTAAATATTTTTCCGAACGTTCTAGCTGTCTGAACCGACACCGGTCACCGAAACAGTAGAATGTACGGAGTTGCTACCGGGAGGGTGTTACATTGATTGAGTTGTTATACTTGGGATTTATCCCTAATAATTATTACAGCTTATTAGTTGTTCTGTTGCACACCGAGAGACACAATGTGACCGATTGTGTGATGGTCCGAGGTACTTGGTACCCAGTGCCAATTTACTCATTTATCCAGTTCTGTTGACTAGTATAGGTCAGGCAATTAAAATAAATCTTACCAAATTTTAATCGAATAATGCTGCAATAAATGTTAGAAATTAAGTCTATATAAAATGTAAACATACATTCTGCATATTTATTTTATTTTTGTTATTTTATTTTATATTGTCACCACTAAGCAGAATTGCTTAGCACATCGCTTTTGCCATGCGCAGGCACTGGAGAAATAGCTGGGGAGTCCAGCAGACCTCAGACCGGGTGAATTGTCAAATCTGCACACAGAGTCAAGAGTCACCTCACATTTGCAGTGCATTGGTAGGACATTAGGTTACTTTTGATATTTTGTATTTTATAAACTTTTGTAATGTATATTATAAACTCATGTAATTATGCTTTTGATGTAATTATCTATGAACCATGTTCAGTAATAAATTTGAGCATTTCTTATTGAATTGAGTCTGATATGAAACGAATTAAATTTTGAGATATTGAAGTCATTTGAGAAATTGTTGAAAATATATTGGTGGTTGACTGAGATTGAAATTATGATTATATTGAAAGTGTTTTTAACAGGTTCAGAATAATTTTTTTTCCAATTTACAGCGGCACTCTGCCAGATTTTCTATAAAATTTGTGAAAAATTCAGATTAATCTAAAATTATAAATAAATGAATTAAAAAGGGTAAATTGTAATGGAAATATGAATTGGTGCTCCGGCATATTGTGTGGCATAACTTGCTCACCTGCACTGTAGACGGATAAGGAGTGTCACAAGAACTCTAAATTAGATCGAGAATAAGTGCACTATCCTTTTGATGCACTACAGTTGTGTTTGGCAACTTTGGGATGAGCCTAGGACACCAGATATTGTCCCTCTAGCTTTTCCACACCAAGATCACCAATGGCAGCTCCTTGAACAGCTTCTCAAGCCTTTCCAATCAATTAGAAATTCAGGTTTTGCCTTTAGAGATATTACAGATGTATACAAGACACTAGAAACGATTTCTAGCAATTTTAATTCAAGAGAATGTTGGCAATTCTCTTTGAATTTATAGGAGATGAATAAGAAAAGAGGAAGAGCACTCTAAGGGTGGTGGCATCTATAAAGAACAGCAGCTTATTATTCTACTCTTTCATAACAATACATTATATAGCTAGGTCACCACTTAAAACCCTTGCTATATGTCACCTTCTGATTGGCTCTTAGTTTAATTGACCCAATCACATTGTGCCAAGTGTCAAACTTAGATTTAATCTTCACTTTAATCATCTTATATGATTAAAAAACAATTAGTAAGCCATATGTGACCCAGTGAAATGACCAAAATACCCCTATGCCTTAATTTTGAGTTCTCAACCCAAAATAATTATTTCTCTTCTTCTAATCAATTTATATCAAATATAAATTAATTACTTAATCTCTATTAATTAACTTCTCATAATTAAATTCATATTTAAACACTTTAAATATAAATTTAACTTATATTATATATCTAATAACCTAGATTTGGTTTCAAGCCATGCTAGGGACTTTGCAATCTAATTGCAAACCAAACCTATTTAATTAATCAATTAAAATCTTTAATTAATTAATTAAATCACATTTAACTTGGTGATTACTTGTGTATGTGTGTGACTCACTAGGCTCATCACTAATTGGCAATGAGATATGATATTAACTCTTGATATCATTAGAGCTCTTTCTTACCATAAATGATTTCTCTAAATCATTTTAGGCAGCTCATAGACTATGGTTAACACCTAGCATAGCATGCCATAGCCACCCAATTAGTAATAAGATATACCTTAAATGGACCTATAATCATATGTTATCATGCACTAGAATCTCTCTGTTACAAAATCCCAATTCGAGTTGGAGTCATGATTTATGTCAAACCCCATTTGCTATGAATATTATGTTCTCTTTTAATTCTAGTTCTTGATTAAAAAGATTTTCTCATCAGAAACTCTTTTCTGATTAAATCTATATGTCCTGGGCAGGAACTTGAAACATCAAGAACAATTAAATAAACATAGGATTTTATCCCTATTTACTTAGGGTAACAAATTCCATCTTGAACAATACCTACCTCTATATATAACTAGTAGGAGCCAACACATACCATATACCCATACACAGTACAAGTATGAAAGCAGTATCAAAATCAAACCACCTATATACAAGATAACTGTCCTATCTCAGGTCTAAAGATTATATGCACTGATATGATTTATGACAATGCATTGACAAGAGTAAACTCCATGTGCTTGTCATAAATGTCACTGGTTCGGCCTACTTATCATGCATAAGTGCCTATCATGTTTGTTATATCGCATGAGACTCATCATTCCATCTTATTTATATCTCATATAAATACATTGAGAACAAACATGAATATAATCTTTCTGGATAAGTCATGTCCTGTGTGAAGTATCCTCGATTGTGAACCAATTTATGATACTTTGTGCTAGAAATACTGTCACTCATATTCTTAACAACTTAAAAATAGAATTTCTAACAAATATCAATGGACCTTTTCTATTACACATAAATATATTATGTAAACGGGAAAGTGAAAATACCTTTTATTAATAAAACATGTACAAGATACATACTAAATGATATACTCTAAGGCATACTACTAACAATCTCCCACTAGCACTAGAGCCATTCATTATAGTACCTTAAACCCATCTTCTCAAGATATCGGTCTAACTGAGCTTGTGACATAGCCTTAGTGAATGGATCAGCTGGATTTTCAGCTGATGCTATTTTCTGCATGGCTACATCGCCTTGCCCAATAATTTCTCTGATAATGTGGTAGCGCCTTTCTATGTGTTTGGATTTCTATTGAGACCGGAGTTTCTTATATCCAAATAGCTTCTCTTACAGCATCTGATACAGCAATATACTTGGCCTCTGTAGTGAAATCTGTAGTCGTACTCTGTTTGGAAATCTTACAATTGACTGCACCTCCATTACAAATGAACACATACCCAAAGGTAGACTTTCTATCATCGATATCTGATTGGAAATCAGAATCAGTATAACCATCCAATTACAAGTCACCTCCTCCATATATCAAGAATAAATCCTTAGTTCTTTTCAAGTACTTAAGGATATTCTTGAGAGCTATCCAGTGTTTCAAACCTGGATTCGATTGATACCTGCTAGTCAAACTAACAACATATGTGATATCTAGCCTAGTATACAATATTGCATACATCAAACTTCCAATAGCTGAAGCATATGGAATCCTAGCCATTTTATCTCTTTCTTCAGGTGTCTTTGGAGACATCTCTTTAGAAAGGTGGATACCATGTCTCACTGGTAACAATCCTCTCTTGGAATCAAGCATGTTAAACCTCTTTAACACCTTTTCAAAGTATAGACTTTGGGATAAACCAATTATTCTTTTCGCTCTATCTCTATAGATGCGAATCCCAAGAATATAGGTTGCCTCCCTTAAGTCTTTCATGGAGAATGTATTTGATAACCATACCTTTACAGTTGTCAACATACCTATGTCATTACCCATCAACAAAATGTCATCCACATATAAGACAAGGAAAGTGACAGCACTATCACTAACCTTCGTATATACACATGGCTCATCCTCATTTTTGATAAAACTAAATGACTTAATAGCTTCATCAAAATGGATGTTCCAACTCCTCAAAGCATGTTTCAACCCATAAATGGATCGCTTTAGCTTGCATACCTTGGAACCATCTTGGGATTCAAAAACCCCTTGGTTGTTCCATGAAAATGTTTTCTTCAATGTATCCATTGAGAAAAGCTGTTTTGACATCCATTTGCTAAATCTCAATCATAGTATGCAGCTATTGCTAATAGAATCCTAATTGTTTTAAGAATGGCAACAGGCGAGAAAGTCTCCTTATAGTCGATTCCTTGCCTTTGGCGAAACCCTTTCGCTACTAGCCTTGCTTCATAGGTCTCAACCTTTCCATCATAACCAATTTTCTTCTTGAAAACCCATTTGTTCCCTATAAGTACAATACCTTTAGGTGGGTCAACAAGATCCCAAACTTGATTCTTATACATAGAATCAATCTTGAATTTCATAGCATCAATCCATTTTGAAGAGTCTATATCTGATATAGCTTCTTCATAGGTAAGTGGATCATCTCCATGATCTACTTCTTCATGAGTAGACAACTCTTTTTCTTCTTTATGGAGGAAACCATATGTCACTGGTGGGTGGAATACCCCGGTTGATCTACGAGGAACAGCTGTAGATTTTTCATCAAAAGGTGTAGGTTGACTAGATGGATCTATATCCATCTAATTTGTTGGTTAGTTTGAATTTTCCAATTCTAACTCTATTTGCCTTCCTTTGCCTCCTTCTTGAACAAACTGTTGTTCAAGAAATATGGCATCTCTACTTACCAAAACCTTTTGAGATGTAGAATAATAAAAATAATATCCAAAACTATCTTTTGGATATCCAATAAATCGACCCTTTTCTGATCTGATTTCCAATTTATCAGCATTCAGCTTTTTGATATAAGTTAGACAACCCCAAATCTTAACTTGGTTTTCTTCCATGCCATATCTCATAAGGTGTGGAAGATACTGATTTTGATGGAATCCTATTCAGAATATGCAAAGCTGATTCTAATGCAAATTCCCAAAAGGAGATTGGCATATCAGTATAGCTCATCATACTACGTACCATATCCAATAGGGTATGATTTCTCCTTTCAGATACACTATTCAGCTGTGGTGTTTTTGGAGGAGTCAGCAGGGAAACAATGCCATGCTCTTTCAAGTATTCATCAAAATCAGTACTCATGTATTCACCTCCATGATCTAATGGAAGAGCTTTAATACTTTTTCCTGTTTGATATTCTACTTCAGATTTAAATTCTTTGAACTTTTCAAAGGTTCATGTTTGTAATTCATCAAATACAAATACCGAAACCTTGATTTATCATCAGTAAAGGTAATAAAATAATGAAAACCTCCTCTAGCCATTTCTTTAAATGGACCACATACATCACTATGTATTAGCTTTAAAATATTTTTAGCTCTTAGCCCTTGTCTAACAAAGGGTGATCTGGTCATTTTGCCCTGAAGGCAGAATTCACAAGTTGGAGTAGATCCAAAACCTAATGAAGATAAAATCCTCATTTTCTCCAACTTTGCAATCTTATCTTTTACAACGTGACCTAACTTTAAGTGCCAAATATATTTTGAACTTGAGTTGATTTTCACCATGGCATTGCATTCTTTTAGATTGCTATACTCTGGGTAGTTCCTTTTCCAGTGCCCATCCTGCTGGCAGTGGAAACACTTTCCTTTGCGTCCATCAGCTTTAGTTTTCCCTTTCTGTTTAGTTATTTTCTTGGAAGGACTAGGAATTTGAGGTTTCTTTTTCTTATTGCCCTTCTTCTTGTTGGACTTTCCAGCAGAAGAAGATGCAATCAAAGCTACCTTTTTTCCTTTATTGCCTGGTATATTCTTTTGGGTAATAACCAGCATGTTAAGCAGACCAGCCAAGGTGTATTCCTGCTTAGTCATATGGAAATTTGTCACAAAATTCCCAAATAGCTCAGGAAGGGACTGAAGGATCAAATCCTTTTGTAGTTGGAAATCCATGTTAAAGTCAAGATGTTCCAGCTGCTCAATCAGCCAAATCATCTTGTGGACATGATCCCCAACATTCTGTCCCTCAGACATCCTCATGTAGAATAGCTGTCTAGATATCTCATACCTAGCATTCCTACTGCGCTCACCATACAACTCTTGTAGGTGAAGAAGTGTAACAACCCTCACCCGTCTACAGTGTAGCCGAGCAAGGCGTGTCACACGGAGTGCCGAAGCACCTAATCTTATCTGATTTCATTATAGTTCTTGATTTACTTGTTTAAAAACTTTATCTAAGGTTTAGGCTATTTTTATTGTTTATCAAAATCTAACTAATTTGGAAATTTCAAAAATTTTATCTATAATCCGGCAGAGTGCCGACTGTAATTTGGACTAACAGTTCTTCTGAACCTGCCAAAAACAATTTCAATATATACTCAAATTCATAACTCATATCATCTCAAAGCATTCTCAACAGTTTCTCAAACTCAGATTTAGTCTTAAAATTTCTCAAACTCAATCTCATTCAGAATCATTATGATTAGATAATCAACTCAGATATCAGAATTCTTACATTTCATTAACTTATATAATTTTCCAACTAATTACATAAGTTTGTCAAGTAGATGATATACAAATAATTTACAATATACTTAGAATGAACAAAATACATAACATGTGTAAATATGAGCCCTATCTACATGCATTGCTGAGGAGGTGATAACCTTGTACTCTTCTGACACTTCTGCAGATCTGGACTCTAAAAATCTCAGTCGACAGTCTACTGGTTTTACCTTTAGTAACTGCATGAGGAAGCAATTCCATCACGCTAAGCATTTCTACTTAGTGGTGCGATAGTATAACAAGAAATTAATATATACAAATAAAGAAAGAAATAAATCATAATTCGGATACTCAAAAATCAATTTAATTTAGTATGGTATTTCTAGTGTCAACTATCTTATATACTAGTTTGTTCTTCTTTGGAAGTGCTTAGTTTATAACCTTTCAATACATATACTCAGTATATAAATTGCTCTAACTATATTTTATTTTAAGTCTCTATGGTTCTGCAAATTGTATTTTTGTTATGTTTCTATTGCTAATCTCTTTTCCTCATTTCATTCAATACTTAATTTAATTGTACTGAAATTTCATTATACTTAACTGCTTGAATTGAATAATGTTTTAATTGACTGCCCGTGTAGCCTATACACTGACCAGACTGGATAAATGGTTATAATAGCACTGGGTACCTAATACCTCTGGCTGTCACACCATCGGTCACAAAGTATCTCCCGATATGCAAACAGTGTGGCTAAAAAGCCATATAATCAATCAGGCATTAAGCCGAGTATAATAACACAATCCATATAGCCATAGGCTATTAAAATCATAGTATGGCATAATAAGCCAGAAAACACAGTACTGCGTGAAGCCATTTACATAACAGCTGTCAAAATCCTATTGGCATGCCAACCTATCCAAACTAGTCAACTAGGCAAACTAGGGCCTATTACAAGATTAAATATTTAATTTTTATTTTTAAGGTTTATAGGTTATTATGCCTTTCACTAGTCAGCAAAATTGTTGACCTTTTTATATATCATGGATAGGTTGATTATAGTATCAATAGGTCACAATTATTCAATAGATCATTAGACAGATCATATTTCGTATAAATTGTTCTGAAGTATCATTGTGCTCAAAGCATTTTTCCTATCTCTGATAATAAGGACTAATGTCCTATTCATACATTCATGTGATTTATTAAGTCATTATGTTTCTTATTCACATTACTAGTCAAATATAAATGTTGACTTTTCCATACTGAACAGATATGTTGGTTCTAATTGCACTAGGATTCCTCATTTTGAGTTTATACTAGTTGGCATTGATTTCCAAACTTAATTCAAGGCTAATTATAAGTGATTCTAAATTTTCAGATTTGATGGCCAATGGTTACTGTTCCATTGGGTCAGGCTATAGGGTGAAATTATCAAAATTCTCTTCATCAAATTGTTTCTTATTGTTTCTTCTTTAATTCACTTTTTGAATTACTCCATTTTGAGTTGTATAACTCAAGTTATGGTCAATTAACCATAACTAGGTCAAATCTGAATTTTGGTTCCCTTAGTAGTCATTTTGATTCTGGACTTTACTAATTTATTTGGACTATTTATAATGACATTTAGGCCTAGTGTGCTTCATAAGATTTGTTGCCCTATGTCTTATAGCTATTTAGAAATTTTACTTGTAATTTGTCAAGTCTTATAGAATTATTTATAGTCAAATTGTTGACTTGGACTCAAAGGTCCTATATTGGCATGGTCCTCAATCAGGTCAATGGCTTTGACCTTAAAGTCTGGCCTTATACATTTATAATTTGAGGAACTTGCCTAAAACAAAGTAATAGGTCTCTTTCTTAGCTTTCTAGATTGGTATGGCTTATTACATTTGGAGACTTCTTGTGGGAGATATACCTATTTGAATTTTCTGGACTTAATGGTCAATTGTACCAATTCCAGATTTAGTGTGTCAACTTAATCAACTTAATTGGCCTAGTTCCCTTGATTTCTCGATTCTGGTCAAAATTTCAATATTGTAGGTTTATGTCTTATTGAACTATTGGATAAATTTTAATTCATTCTGAGTTGTATAGACCAAGATATGGTCAATTTACTAAAGCTAGACAGATTGCATCTTTAGTGCAAAATTTGGTCAATTTTAGGTTAAATTCAGTTCTGGCAATTTTGGTACCCTAACTTAGGCAAGCAATTTGACTTGATTCTGGTCATTTCTGGGCTTTGATGTTTTCATAAGAATTGTAGCTCTATGTCTAAGCTTTCCATGGTATAAATTTGAGGTCATTTAGACTGTTTTGAGTGAGTTATGGTCATTTTAGTGACTACTGTTCTTATGGTCAAATTCTGGGTTGCAATGGTTCTGGACAGTTTTGTTACCTCAACTTGTGCAAGCAATTTGACTTAGTAAATGATATTTCTGGGTTCTATGATCTTCACCAAAGTTGTAGCTCTATGTCTAAGCTTTCCATGGTATAAATTTTAGGTCATTTGGACCTATTTTGAGTGAGTTATGGCCAAAATACTGGTTACTGTTCATATGGTCAAAAATCTGGGTTGCAAATTGCCAATTCATGATTAGGTCACTTTTTAAGTCACCTTCTGGACAGAATTTAGGCAAGGTTCCTACATGAAAGTTGGTTCATTACATGTCTAATTTTACCTCCAATTGGCCTTACACCAATTTGGGTCACATAATTAGGGTTATAGGCTCAAATGCATACTGCCCTCAATGTAGTCCTCAAATACCAATCAATTTACACATTCAACTTGCTATACCTTAACTTCCCATGCCTAAATTCTGGACTCCTAATGTACTAACATCATTCATCACATCTCATTAAGGTCATTTTGAATAGTATATACAAATCATCAATGTATAATATACAACCCTAAATCACAAAGTCCAAAATCAACATATTATACACATGAATACACCTAATTATTACATATAATTCCAACAATAATTTACATACACTTCCATTAATCCCTTAGTACCATAATTCATCAAATAACTTCATGAATTCAAGTACTCTTCAATGAATCATAAGGCTGTCGAATTGTCCAAAAATGCATAAATCTTCTACAATTCCTTCAACTCTAAATTCAAATGCTCAAATATACATTCATATGGAAATTAACTTACTAGCACCTTAAATTACCTTAATCGACATTAAATCCCAACAAATACATGTAAGAATAATTCAATAACCATACACTTCCATGGCTGCCAAATTCATGCTCCATCAAATACTCATTTTTTTCTTCAAATTTCTCAACAATTACACTCATCACAACCTTAAATCAAAGATTAATTAAGGGAGGAAGGAAATTTAGCACTAACCTTATTTTGAGCTTGACAAATCCTTGGAATTTCTCTTCCTTTTTGCTGCCCACATATTGCCCATGGTGTGAGGACCACTTTTATTGAAGGGAGTTTGAAGAAATATGGCTTGAATCATGGTAGATTTGAGCTTATGCATGAATGGCCATGGAGGAAGCTTGGAGGAAAAACACATTTGGCAAAGAAGAAGAATGAAGAAGAAGAAGATGAATCTTTTAGTGGAAAAATCTGTCCTAGTGGTCCTTATATACTCTACTAATGCCCCACTAATCACAATTAAAAATTAGATTAATTCAAGATTTCCTTTAATTGCAATTATGCCCTCCAATTCCCTTAAATTACATGTTATCTTGAATTTCATTTTTCATTAAATTTTTAAAATATAATACAACTTATTTTTCATGGACATTTAGGTCAAAAGTCATTTTTCATGGACATTTAGGTCAAAAGTCAACTCTAGGTGTCAAATGACCAAAATAACCTCTTCGGGCCAAATTCAGACTTTTTCGGTAACATCGATTAAATCCTTGTCCTGCCGATTTTCTTAAATTTTCATTTTTATTTTTACTGACTTACTAATTTTTTTTTGACATTTCCAATGTCAATTATACCTCAATAGACCTTTAATTAGGTCTCGAAAATTTTTCTCGGGGTTCCCCACAGTTCAGGGCTAGTCAACGGTCCTCGCTATAAATTCCCGGTGCGGTCATCCATCGTTACGATGCCAGCACATTTAATCTAGTTTCATTTCCTCTCTTTTATCTTACCTTAATTTTTTCTAATCACATATTTCATTATTTTATACTTCCTCACTGTCATTACAGTGTAGTTCCAGATATTCCGACTTTCCAGGGTAGACATTAGCGATCAAAATAGTAGGATGTACGGACTATGAAAATGAGGGTGTTATAAAAAGAATCTCACTCGCACTCTACATGTTCTCATGCTGCTTCTGTAACTCATTACTCATAGAAGCAAGCATGTAACACTTAGCTCTCATATCATGCTCTTTCCACTTGTCCAAAGTTTCATGTTCCTCTTAAGTGGCCTCTAGAGGTAAGGGACCAAGAACATTTGAGTCTAAAACAAATCCTATATGTTCAAGGTTCAGGACAAGTTTCAAATTTCTTAGCCAATCAGATAGATTAGGTCCTGTCAACTTATTGCAATCAAGTATGCTTGCAAGGATATTGGATAGTAGTGGTTGTGGTGTGCTTATTATTATCAGAAAATTAATTGTAGAAAATAACTAGATTAATTAGTAAATGTATCATGTAATTAACCAAAATGATTATGGTCTTTTAATCAAATTGGTCCTCCCACTAACTTAGCGAATCCTACACTTCCAAAGTAGAAAACGAAAATCCTAGTTGGATAGATTTCTAGTGGGTGATTGAATTCTTATAATCCTATTGATCATCCTCAGGTACATCCATTATTGGAATTACAATAAACTATAAGTGAGCAACTCCTTGCCCATCACATATCATGTGAGGTTCAATCCTTTACCTAGTCCCTAATGCTCAAAATCTCAGGTACATCCATTATTGACTTATCTTGTATTAGTTAAGTTGATTCCATTGAGCCAATAAACATGCAAATAATTTTAATGTCCTCAAGTACATCCAATATTGGCCACCAAACCATTTACATATTTACAATATCTCACGCTTAATAATTATTCTTAAGAAAATCTCTTAAATTAATTATATCATATGCAAGTATTTAAATTTTCTTAAAATAATTGCCTCAATGGAGGGCCCATGTTATAATTACTTTAATGATACCATTTCCAACTTAATCATTTGTTTGGAAGATTTTATGGTCGTCCTAATAACTATTATGGTCTCACTTTGCATATTATCTAATTAGTATGCATATATCATATATTTGCATACATTCCCATACATCTCATGCATTCATGGGTAATAATAAATATGGTATGATCATGGACTTTCTAAGGGATTCATTTCTGAGCCACCAAGAATTGAATCAGGGCATTCCTAGGTGCATTTCATTCATTCATATTACAAGAGTTGCTGAAAGAGTACATAATCAACACTTGATCTTAAATTTCTCCCACTGGTCCCACAAATGCTCTTGACCTCCTTGATCTTCTTGCAATCCAATTACATAGTAATCCTTGGCATACCAAGGCAAATTTACAAGAACTAAATAAATGAAATTACAACCAAAAAAAAATATTACAACCTTTATAATGCATGCCCAAAATAAATTAAAATAAATTAATTAATTTACAACCCAAAGAAACATAAAAGAAATAAATTCAATCACATTGGTCTTTTATTGTCCATGATCATCCATCATGCATATCACTATTTAACAATTAAATAAAATATACATACTTAAATTAAATTGCTATCTCATATTCAACTTAAAAATCCAGATTTGAATATGATTCAAACAAATTTAAAAATTCATATTTGAATCATATTCAAACAAATTTAAAAATTCAAATTTGAATCAAAATTTAATTGTGTGATTAAAACTCTTAATTAAACACTTTAATTAGTCATGGGCCTAATTATGGGCCTTTGAAACCAAGCCCACAAACAAGCCCAAAGCCATGCGCATGGTTGGATGCACGAAACCATGCGCACCAATGGAGTTCATCTCCATGCCTCATCCAATTACATAGTAATCCTTAGCATACCAAGGCGAATTTACAAGAACTAAATAAATGAAATTACAACCCAAAAAAAATGAAATTACAACCTTTATAATACATGCTCAAAATAAATTAAAATAAATTAATTAATTTACAATGCAAAGAAACATTAAAGAAATAAATCCAATCACATTGGTCTTTTATTGTCCATGATCATCCATCATGCATATCACTATTTAACAATTAAATAAAATATACGTACTTAAATTAAATTGACTATCTCATATTCAACTTAAAAATTCAGATTTGAATATTATTCAAACAAATTTAAAAATTCATATTTGAATCACATTCAAACAAATTTAAAATTCAGATTTGAATCAAAATTTAATTGTGTGATTAAAACTCTTAATTAAACACTTTAATTAGTCATGGGCCTAATTATGGGCCTTTGAAACCAAGCCCACAAACAAGCCCAAAGCCATGCGCATGGTTGCATGCACCAAACCATGCACACCAATGGAGTTCATCTCTATGCCTCTACCTATTCCTTGCAACCAACAATGAATCAATTATCTCATGATCAAATCACACAATTGAATTATATAATCAACAATCTAAATAGCAAATATAGTGGCTCTGACACCAATTGAAGGAGCGAAAGTATGAAAAATATAAGTTTAGCTCAATGAATTCAAAAATTTTTCTTCTAGGGTGTCATGCATCATGCAAGATTTAATATTTATCTATTTGATTTCAATGTTAAACAATATATTATAACTCTTTTAATATGTTTTTGAATCTACATTTTCCATTTTAGATTTTAGAATTAACAGATTAATTCATTAGAACCCTAAATTAGATCAAGAATAAATGCACTAACCTTTTGATGCACTGTAGTTGTGTTTGGCACCTTTGGGATGCGCCTAGGACATCAGATGTTGTCCCTCAAGCTTGTCCACACCAAGATCACTAATGGCAGCCCCTTGAACAGCTTCTCAAGCCTTTCCAATCAATTAGAAATTCAGGTTTTGCCTTTAGAGAGATTATAGATATATACAGGACACTAGAAACGATTTTTAGCAATTTTAATTCAAGAGAATGTAGGCAATTCTCTTTGAATTGATGAGAGATGAATAAGAAGAGAGGAAGAGCACTCCAAGGGTGGTGGCACCTATGAAGAACAACAACTTATTATTTTAATCGTTCATAACAACACATTATGTAGCTAGGTCACCACTTAAAACCCTTACCATATATCACCTTCTGATTGGCTCTTAGTTTAATTGACCCAATCACATTGTGCCAAGTGTCAAACTTAGATTTAATCTTGACTTTGATCATCTTACATTATTAAAAGAAAGTTGGTAAGCTTATGTGTAGTGCCATGTGTCACCATCTCATGGTGCCACATGTCACCCTGTGAAATGACCAAAATACCCTTGTGTCTTAATTTTGAGTACTCAATCCAAAATGATTATTTCTCTTCTTCTAATCAATTTATATCAAATATAAATTAATTAATTAATCTTTATTAATTAATTTCTCATAATTAAATTCATATTTAAACACTTTAAATATAAATTTAACTTATACTATACATCTAATAACCTAGATTTGGTTTCAAGCTATGCTAGGGACTTTGCAATCTAATTGCAAACCAAACCTATTTAAATAATCAATTAAAATCTTTAATTAATTAATTAATTAAATCACATTTAACTTGGTGATTACTTGTGTATGTGTGTGACTCACTAGGCTCATCTCTAATTGGCAATGAGATATGATATTAACTCTTAATATCATTAGAACTCTTTCTTACCATAAATGATTTCTCTAAATCATTTTAGGCAGCTCATAGACTATGGTTAACACCTAGCATAGCATGCCATAGCCATCCAATTAGTAATAAGGTTTACCTTAAATGAACCTATAATTATATGTTATCATGCACTAGAATCTCTTTGTTACAAAATCCCAATTCGAGCTGGAGTCATGGTTTATGTCAAACCCCATTTGCTATGAATATTATGTTCTCTTTTAATTCTAGCTCTTGATTAAAAAGATTTTCTCATCAGAAACTCTTTTCTGATTAAATCTATCTGTCCTGGCTAGGAACTTGAAACATCAAGAATAATTAAATGAACATAGGATTTTATCCCTATTTACTTAGGGTAATAGATTCCGTCTTTATCAACACCTACCTCCATATATAACTAGTAGGAGCTAACACATGCCCATATAGCCATACACAGTACAAGTATGAAAGCAGTATCAAACTCAAACCACCTATATACAAGATAATTATACTATCTCAGGTCTAAAGATTATATGCACTGATATGATTTATGATAATACATTGATAAGAGTAAACTCCATGTGCTTGTCATAAATGTCACTGGTTCGTTCTACTTATCATGCATAAGTGCCTATCATGTTTGTTATATGGCATGAGACTCACCATTCTTTCTTATTTATATCTCATATAAATATATTGGGAACAAACATGAATACAATCTTTCTGGACAAGTCATATCCTGTGTGAAGTATCCTTGATTGTGAACCAATTTATGATACTTTGTGCTAGAAATACTGTCACTCATATTCTTAACAACTTAAGAATAGAATTTCTAACAAAATATCAATGGGCCTTTTCTATTACACATAAATATATTATGTAAACGGAAAAGTGAAAATGCCTTTTATTAATAAAACATGTACAAGATACATACTAAATGATATACTCTAGGGTATACTACTAACACGTCACTCACAATTTAATTTTTTTAATTCTTTATTATTAGTAAATTGATGCTACTTGAGTAAAATAAGGTCAAAAAAGCCATAGGAAATCCAACGTGGTAGTCAAAATATCAACACTCTACTAAGGAATATAACCGAGCAAAGGGTTATAAAAGTCGAGCTCACCTAGTTTAAAAGAGTGAAGCTTACCGAGGCCTAGACTAAGGGATAATATTTTTGCTCGCCTTTATGACTGAACGGAACCTATACTGAACAAACACAATACTAAGGAAAGGAAAGATAGATTTTAAAGAGGAAATCTTGGGGCATCTATCCAAGATTTCCTCTGTGATTGAAGCAACAACTATTTTCTTAAAAGACTATAATACTAGAGGAAAATTAGAAGTAAGGTACTCATAATTCTATTGTCTGAAATCAATTACAATTCTCTTTCATTCTTGAAAATCTTATTCTCTCATTTCTAGCTATCTAACTTAGGCATTAGAATGGTTGGCTTCAGGGCTATCCATCTCACCTTCTCTTTATTTATAGATCTACGTGGCGTTGGGATGGGACCCCGGGAACTCATGGCAGCATCAGTGGTGTCATCTGTGGAAAACTCAGATTACTGGTTGACAATGTCACACCCCGGCTTAGGGGGCCCCAGCTCAAGCCCCTCTATGGGTGGCCTTCTTGCCAGAAGGCCCTAGAGGCGGACTGCGACTCAAGGTCTTGTCGCTTTGTGGAATTAAATCGCCTGCAGCTAGGATTCGAACCCTTATCACTCACGGTTGCCGCCTCACCACCAATTGGTGCGGCTCGGCTCAATTGGTGAGAGGCTACAAACCGTGAGTGATAAGGGTTCGAATCTAGCTCGCAGGCAAGGGATTTAATTCTACAAAGCGGACAGTACCTTGTGAGTCGCAGGTCCGGCCTCTAGAAGGGCCTTCTGGCAAGAAGGCCACCCATAGAGGGGCTTGAGCTGGGGCCCCCTAAGCCGGGGTGTGACAATAAAAAGGTGCAGCTCAATTGGTGAGAGGCGAAGCAAAACCGTGAGTGATAAGGGTTCGAATCCTAGCTCTGCAGAAGCGAAGGGATTTAATTCCACAAAGCGGACAGTACCTTGTGAGTCGCAGGTCCGGCCTCTAGAAGGGCCTTCTGGCAAGAAGGCCACCCATAGAGGGGCTTGAGCTGGGGCCCCCTAAGCCGGGGTGTGACAGACAACCCATACCTAAGATCATTTGTTTTTCATTTTTTGTGCTATAAGTGAGTTCTAATCTCTAGTCCTAATCAATTATTATTTTTTTATGGTTTTTGCTATTTCAATGGCTGCAGATTTAAAGATTCCCAACAAAAACATTATTTCTATCACCCCCGCATTAGGAGGGGGAGGAACAATGCTTTTATTTCTTATTTGATCATCAACAAAAGCAGGTGCTCTTTGCTCACCTGGAGACACTGGGGGAGTGGAGACTCACTCGTTTAGTAGTCGGAGGTGTGGATTGGTTAGATAGAGCCTTTCTAGACTTCTTCTTCCTATCGATCAATTCCTTAACATTCTTTGCTCGACTTGCCACCTCTGTAAGAATAAAAGAATGTAAATGAGTAATAAAAAAACAAGAGAATAGTTACAAGTTTTTACCCTCAATTAGAACACTATTGTAATGCTTGGTAGCCATCGGATTCTCGTTCACATAAATAAAGGCCCACCATTGAACTTTGATATCAATCAATGTCTTAATCAATATCTCATCCATTCAAATAATAAATTTAATTTCTCAAACCATAGCTTTCTCCTTAGCATTTAGTCGTAACTTCCCTCCTCTTTTCTTAGTGAAACAATTCTAGCTTGTCTGTATGCAGCCCCATTACTCATCCATCATATCTTCCACAAAAAAAGTATCTGTCTTTCCACTTCTTCAAGGACAATGGAAGACTAACAAAAAGCCCCATTCCCTTCCAAATGTGGAAATGCCGGTACTCTTTATTATCCGTAGTGTTAAGTTGAGGCATGAAATCTTTTCCTACGACACAAAACTCAAAAGGCTGATAAAAGTCTCCACAAGTTAGGATGCATTTGGGGAATGAACAACTGATAATACTTGAGCACCTTGATATCTAGAGGATCAAAGGGCAATCTTATACTAGATTTCAACTGCTCCTCATACATGGCCACACAAACCAGGTGAAAAAAGGCATTATCCACATGACCCCTATGATCGACAAGCGAGAGATGAATTCTTTTCATATCAATTTCATAGGACTTTGAAAGTTCTAGAAGATCCCAACCACTCAAGCAAGATGGAAGCTCAAAAACACCTCGTAGTACATTCATCCTAGAGGTGTTCGCCTCCACATCCGCCACAGGGTGAGAACCAGTAGTGGTTAGTGGAACAAATGGACCAATAACCTCAAGAAACTCCATGCCTTTAGGTTGTCGGTGATCAAATTCCAAAAATAGTTCACAGGTGCTAGTACCACAACTATAAACAATCATTGGTGCATGGGGGTAGCACTCGAGTCACATTTGTCACCAAAGCCAGTCATTCTCATGAAATAGAAAACAAGAAAAAAAGATGAAGAAAAGGAAAGAACAATTTTGATTACCTTCAAACGAAGAAGCTTGCAAGTAAAAGAAATCACTAGAAACTTGAAGAAGATAATCATAGAAGAAAGACAGAAAGCGAAATAGAAGGAAAGAGAAAAGTTTGATTTTTATAAGAGAGAAACCATAAATTTTTCAAAAATCAAATCGATGTCATTATGTCACTAAAAGCATTCGTTTGTTTCTTCGAAATGAAATTAATGGTAGTTATTAGAATAGATATAGCACGATAAAATAAAAACAACTGTCCATTAGGTAACACATGATAGCCAAAAGGACAAACTACACATGATATCCATACCAAACAAGTACAACAACCGAACCTAAAAGATTCATTAAGTGTAGGGAGGAGGACTAATGATACTACCTGAGTAAAATAAGGTCAAAAAAGCCACAGGAAATCCAACATGGTAGTCAAATGTCAACACTTTACCAAGGAATATAACCAAGCAAAAGGTTATAAAAGACGAGCTGACTTGGTTTGAAAGAATGAAGCCGATTGAGGCCCAGACCGAGTGATAATATCTTTGCTTACCTGTATGATCGAACAAACACAATACCAAGGAAAGGAAAGATGAATTTTAAGGAAGAAATCCTGGGCATGTATACGAGATTCCCTCTGAAATTGGAGCAACGACTATTTTCTTAAAAGACTATAAATACCGGAGGAAAATCAAAAGTAAGGTACACATAATTATGCTGTCTGAAATCAATTACGATTCTCTTTCATTCTTAAAAATCTTATTCTCTCATTTCTAGCTAGCTAACTTAGGCATCAGAGTGGTTGGCTTTAGGGCCTTTCATCTCACATTCTTTTTATTTGCATATCAACATGGCATTGGGATGGGACTTCGAAAACTAATGGCAACATCATAAATTAAAAAAAAAAAAATCAACAACCATTTTTCAATTAAGTTGGACCGATAAAAAAATAAGTTTCAAATTATTATAATATAAGTTCATTAAATTTTTTATTTAATTAGACTAAAAAAAATCAACCTTTTAAATTTTGTTAAGATTTTTTTTTATGCTAAATATAAGAAACAGTTAAGAACATAACGACATTTAAGGTACTCTAAATTAAAAATTAAAATATTATAAGGGTTATAGCTTTGTTTCAACCCTTGAGTTTAATGTTAGATAAATGTAATATTTAGACTTAGTTGTTTTGTATTTTTAACCCATAATGTGAATCTTTTTAAAATATATTTTGACACCTAAAGAGAAATTTTGAAAATGTGGACTACTAATTTTTTTAATTTTTTTTAGGTCGATAAAAACTAATCTTTTAAAAATTAAAATATGCTCTCATTAATTTTTTTGTTTAATTGGGCCAATAAAATATCTTTAAAATTACAATATTAGCCCATTAATTTTTTTTACATTTTTGGGTTAATTAAAAATAATTATAACATTTAGATATATTGAACCAATGATGGATATAACAACTAAACTTAGGTTTTTTTTGTACCTCAGTCACAATTTGATTCTTTTATATTCTTTTTTAATACTTAAAAATAAATTTAAAATATATCAGCAATGAATTTTTCAACTAAGTTGGGCCAATAAAAAAAAGTTTCAAATTATGAGAATATAAGCTCATTAATTTTTTTTTTTTGGAATCGAGATAATATAAAAAAAATCAATCATTTAAAATTTTATTAAGATTCTTTTGAGGCTAAATGTAAGAGGCAGTTAAGAATATGCCCACATTCAAAGTACTCTAAATTAAAATTTAAAATATTTGAGGGCTTGTGGCTTTGTCTCAATTGTCGAGTTTGGTATTAGATGAATGCAATATGTAGACCTAGATTTTTTTTTTTATCTAACTCATAATATGAATTTTTTTTAAATATTTTTTTATTACTCAAAGGAAAATTTTAAAAATGTGGGTACTATTTTATTTTTTTAATTTTGTTAGGTCAATAAAAACTAATGTTTTAAAAATTAAATATGTACTTATTAATTTTTTTTGTCTTATTGAGCCGATATACAAAAACTTTGAAAATACTATATTATTGGCCCAATAAATTTTTTGCTTTGTTGAGTTAATGAAAAATATCAATTAATAAAAATTATAATATTTAGATATATGAGACCAATGATAGATATAATAACTAGGGGTTTTATGTACGTTACTCATAATTTAATTCTTTTTCATTACTTAAAAATAAATTTCAAAAAAATCAGCAATCAATTTTTCAAATAAGTTGGGTTGATAAAAAAAATAATATTCAAATTATTAGAATATGGGCTCATTAAATTTTTTATTTAATTGAACCAATAAAAAAAACTTAACTTTTTAAAATTTTGCTAAGATATTTTTAGATTAAACGTGAGAGACATTTAAGAACATACCCACATTTAAAATATCATAAATTAAAAATTAAAATTATTGAGGGGCTGTGACTTTGTTTCAATCCCTGAGTTTGGTGTTAGATGAATGCAATATTAGATTTATGTGTTTTTCGTATTTAACTCATAATTTAAATCTTTTAGAATATTTTTTTTCGTTATTTAAAGGAAAATTTTAAAAAAGTTGGCCACAAATTTTCAATTTTGATAGGCAAGTGAAAATTAATTTATAAAAAATTAAAATATTGACTCATTAATTTTTTGATGAATTGGCCCAATAAAAAAACTTTGAAATTATTGAAACATTGGCTTATTAAATTTTTTGTTTTATTGAGGGAACAAAAAATATTAATTAATAATGATTATAACATTTAGATAAATGGCATTAATGATGGATATAACAACTAGTTTAATGTATTTTTGTACCTCATCCATAATTTAATTTTTTTAAAAAATTCTTTCTTATTGTAACAAAATAAATTTAAAAAATATTAGCTACCATTTTTCAAATAAGTTGGGCCAATAAAGAAAAAGTTTCAAATTATTAGAATATGAGTTGGGCCACTTAAAAAAATAAATCTTTTCAAATATTGTAAGATTATTTTTTAGACTAAATATGAGAGACCGTTAAGAACATACCCATATTTAAAGTACTCTAAATTAAAAATTTAAATTATAAAGAGGTTGTAGCTTTATTTTAACTACCGAGTTTAGTGTTAGATGGGTGCAATTTTTAGATTTTATTTATTTAACTCACAATTTAAATCATTTTTAAATATTATTTTATTACCTAAAGAAAAATTTTAAAAATGTTGGCCACTAATTTTTCAATTTTGTTACATTGAGAAAAGCTAATCTTTTAAAATTAAAATATGGACTCATCAATTTTCTAGTTAATTGGGCCCATTAAAAGCTTTAAAAATACTAGAATATTGAACTATTAAAGTTTTTGCTTTATTGGCGAATAAAAAATAATTAATGATGATTCTAATATTTAAATATATAGCGCCAATAGCGGATATAACAACTAGACCTAGGGGTTTTATGTACCTCACTTACAACTTAATTCTTTTTAAATTCTTTTTTATTACTAAAAAAAGAAATTAAAACATATCCGCAATCAAATTTTCAAATAAGTTGGGCCAATAGAAAAGTAAGTTTAAAATTATTAGAATATAGGCTCATTAAATTTTTATTTAATTAGGCCAATAAAAAAAAATCAAACTTTTAAAATTTTGTTAAGTTTTTTTTTAGGCTAGACATGAGAGACAGTTAAGAACATACTCACATTTAAATTATTCTAAATTAAAATTTAAAATTATTAATGGTTTGTGATTTTGTTTTTAACTCCTAAGTTTTGTATTAGACGAATGCAATTTTTAGACGTATGTGTTTTGTTTATTTAACTCACAATTAAAATCTTTTTAACATATTTTTTTATTGGGTAAAGGAAAATTTTAAAAATGTGAGCTGCAAATTTTTTAATTTGTTAGGTTAAGAAAAATTAATCTTTTACAAATTAAAATATGGACTCATTAATTTTTTTATTTAATTGGACCAATAAAATACTTTGAAATTACTAGAATATCAAGCTATTAAATTTTTTTCGTTTTATTGGCCAATAAAAAATAGCAAATAATGACGATTATAACGTTTAAATATATGGGGCCAATGTTAGATATAATAACTAGACTGAGCTATTTTATGTACATTACTCACAATTTAATTCTTTTGAAATTTTTTTATTACTAAAAAATAAATTTAAAAAATATTGGCCACTAATTTTTCAATTAAGTTTGGCCAACAAAAAAAGTTTCAAATTATAAGAATATGGGTTCATTAAAATTTTTAATTCAATTAGGCAAATAAAAAAATCAACCTTTAAAAATTTTGTTAAGATTTTTTAGGCTAAATGTGAGAAACAATTAAGAACATGCCTACATTTAAAGTACTCTGAATTGAAAATCAAAATTATTGAGAGACTGTGCCTCTGTTTTGACCCTCAAGTTCAGTGATAGACGGATATAATATTTAAACCTCGGTGTTTTATTTATTTAACTCACAGTTTTAATCTTTTAAAATACTTTTTTATAATCTAAAGGAAAATTTAAAAAATATGGGCCACTAATTTTTCAATTTTGTTAGGTTAACAAAAACTATTCTTTTAAAAATTAAAATATAAACTCATTAATTTTTTATTTAATTGGGCCAGTATAAAAATTTTGAAATTACTAGAATATTGGCCTATTAAATATTTTGCTTTATTAGGCCAATAAAAAAAAATCAATTAATGATTATTATAACATTTAGATATATGGGGAAAATGATAGATATAAAACTAGACCTAGGTATTTTATGTACCTCACCCACAATTTAATTATTTTTAAATATTTTTTATTACTTACAAATAAATTTAAATAATATTAGCGATCAACTTTCAAATAAGTTGGGCTGATAAAAAAAGGTTCAAATTATTTGAATATGGGCACATTAAATTTTTTTTATTTAATTGGGCCAATAAAAAAATCATTATTTTTAAAATTTTGTTAAGATTTTTTTGAGCTAAACGTGAGAGACAGTTAATAACATACTCACATTTAAAGTATTCTAAATTAAAAATTAAAATTACTATGAGGCTGCAGCTCTGTTTCAACTCCCGAATTCAGTGTTAGATGAATGCAACTTTTAGATTTATGTGTTTTCTTTATTAAACTCATAATTTGAATTTTTTAAAATATTTTTTTACCTAAAGAAAATTTAAAAAATGTGGGCTACTAATTTTTATATTCTCTTAGGTTTATAAAAACTAATCTTTTAAAAATTAAAATATGGACTCAATAAATTTTTATTTAATTAAGCCAATAAAAAAACTTAGAAAATACTAGAATATTAGCACATTAAATATTTTGCTTTATTGGGCTAATAGAAAATATAAATTAATAATGAATATAACATTTAGACTACAGAGTCAATAATGGATATAATAAATAGACCTAAGTAGTTTATGTATACCTCACTTACAATTAAATGCTTGTTAAATTTTTTTATTACTTAAAAATAAATTTAAAAAATATTAGCGACCAAATTTTTTTATATAAGTTGGGCTAATAGGGAAAAAGTTTCAAATTATTAGAATATAGGCTTATTAAAATTTTTATCCATTTCCACCAATAAAAAATAAACATTTTAAAATCTTGTTAAGATTTTTTTTAAGCTAAATATGAAAGACAATTAAGAACATACCCATATTTAAGTACTCCAAACTAAAAATTAAAATTTTTGTGAGGCTATGGCTCTGTTTTAACTCTCGAGTTCGATGTTGGACACATGCAACTTTTGCAACTAGTTCTTTAGCTTATTTAACTCACAATTTGAACCTTTTTAAAATATTTTTTTATTAACTAAAAGAAAATTTTAAAAAAGTGGGTCGTTAATTTTTCAATTTTACTAGGTTAATAAAAGTTAACCTCTTAAAAATTAAAATATGGAGTCATTAATTTTTTATTTAATTGGGCCAATAAATAAATCTTTGAAATTACTATAATATTCGCTCTTTAAATTTTATGCCTTTTTATGCCAAAAAAATATACCAATTAATGAGATTATAACATTTATATATGGGGCTAGTGTTGGTGGATGTAATATCTACACCTAGATATTTTACGTACCTCACCCATAATTCAAATCTTTTTAAATTCTTTTTTATTCCTTAAAAGTAAATTTAAAAAATATTGGAGACTAATTTTTCACCAAACTTGGGCCTAAAAAAAAGCTTCATACTATTAAAATATGGGCTCATTAAAATTTTTTATTTAATAGGGCTAATTAAAAGAATCTACCTTTTAAATTTTAGTAAGATTTTTTTTTTGAGGCTAAACATGAGAGAAAGTTAAGAGCATACCCATATTTAAAGTATTCTAAAGTAAAATTATAACGATCGGGCTCCAACCACTAGAGGAATTATCCACTTTGGCCATAAGCCTCACGGTTTTGTCCTATAGGTGGAATGGGAAACTTCCCAGAAGGTCACCCATCTTAGGATTTCTCTCAAGTGAGCACGCATAATTCTAGAGTTCTTTCAACTCTCCAGGCTATTCCACCAAAAGGCGCCTCTAGTGATTAGTTCCCCCATTTTATATATCATTACTTTTTGAACCCAAGACCATCTCTGTGCTCTGCCGATGTGGGATTTGCCTAAGGGACCTTTCTCACCCCCTTTAGGGACTCAACATCCTCTCTGAGGTTTGCCCACAATCTCCCAAGAGGACACGTGAGTGACTCTGATATCAATTGTAATGATCGGGCTCCAACCACTAGAGGAATTGTCTGCTTTGGCCATAAGCCTCACGGTTTTGTCCCATAGGTGGAATGAAGAACTTCCCAGGAGGTCACCCATCGCTGTGACCATCGGCTCATTTAACTTTTTATGCTTTGTTTTTCTTATTTATACTTGACTATCTGGTAATCTCTATTAATTTTTATTCAGGGTTTTTCTAGGTGTCTTAAACATGGTTCTAATCCTCTTAATTGTCTGAACCGACACCGATCACCGAAAAAGTGCAATATACCAGGCTATGCATATATGGGTGTTACAATTCTACCCCCCTTAAAAGAAATTTCGTCTGCGAAATTTCTTTCTAAGATCCACCTAAAATGGTCATACGTTTGTTTTCTCATGTCTTCATATATTTTCATGTAGCTTCATAATCTGAATAATGGTCCATAACACCTTAACTAAATGTATACATTTATTTTTCAGTTTCTTCATCTCATGTGCTTTGCCGATGTGGGATTTGCCTAAAAGACCTGTCTCCCCCTCTTTCGGGAATCAGCGTCCTCACTGAGGTTTGCCCCACCATCGCCCAAGAGGACACGTGAGCGGCTTTGATACCAATTGTAATGATCGGGCTTCAACCACTAGAGGAATTGTCCGCTTTGGCCATAAGCCTCATGGTTTTGTCCCATAGATGGAATGGAGAACTTCCCAGGAGGCCACCCATCGTTGTGACCATCGGCTCATTTAACTTTTTAGCTTTGTTTTTCTTATTTATACTTAACTATCTGATAATCTCTATTAATTTTCATTCAGGGTTTTTCTAGGTGTCTTAAACATGGTTCTAATCCTCTTAATTGTCCGGACAGACACCGATCACCGGAACAGTACAATATACTAGGCCATGCATATAGGGGTGTTACAAAAATAATTAAAATAATATAGGCATTGTGGATCTATTTCAATCCCCAAATTCGATGTTAGACGAATGTAATATTTAGACCTAGGTGTTCTGTGTATTTAACTTATAATCTGAATCTTTTTAAAATATTTTTTATTATTTAAAGGAAAATCTAAAAATATGGGCTACTAATTATTTAATTTTGTTAGGTCAATAAAAACTAATCTTTTAAAAAGTTAAAATATAGACATATTAATTTTTTTATTTAATTGAGCCAATAAAAAAACTTTGAAAATACTAAAATATTGGCCCATTAAACTTTTTACTTTATTGGTCCAACAAAAATATTAATTAATGACAATTATAAAATTTAGATATATGAGACCAATAACGGATATAACAACTAGTTTTTTTATGTATCTCATTCACAATTTAATTCTTTTTAAAAATCATTTTTATTAATTAAAAATAGATTTAAAAAATATCGGGATCAATTTTTTAACTAAGTTGGACTAAAAAAAAACTTTAAATTATTAGAATAAGGGCTAATTAAATTTTTTATTTAATTGGGCCAATAAATAAAATTAACCTTTTAAATGTTAAAATTTTTTTAAGATTAAACGTGAGAAACAATTAATACAAACCCACATTTAAAATACTCCAAATTAAAAATTAAAATTATGAGGGGGCTTTGGCTTTGTTTCAATCCCCGAGTTTGGTGTAAGACAGATGCAACTTTTTAACCTAGGTGTTTTATTTATTTAACTCACAATTTGAATCTTTTAAAATATTTTTTTATTACCTAAAAGAAAATTTTAAAAATCTTGGCCACTAAATTTTAATTTTGTTAGGTAAAGAAAAACTAATCTTTTAAAATTAAAATATGAACTTATTAAATTTTTAGTTAATTGTGCCAATAAAAAAAATATTGAAATTACTACAATATTGGCCTATTAAATTTTTTGTTTTATTGGGCTAATAAAAAATATCAATTAATAATGAATATAACATTAAGATATATGATGCCAATCGAAGGAGCGAAAGCATGGTAATTGGTGAATTGGAGCATTGAATTTTAAAATTTTTCTTCTAGGGTTTCATGCATCATGCCATATCTCTTATGTGCCTAATTAATTTCAATGCTCAATTGCATATTAAAACACTTTTAATATGTACTAGGATCTTCATTTGCCATTTAAGATTGTGAATTAACAAATTAATTCAATTAAACCCTAATTTGATAGAGAAATTTGGGCAATAACCTCTTTGATGCACTATGAATGCAATTGACACCTTTAGGAAGCTCCTAGGACCCCAAGTGTTGTCCCTCTAGCTTATCCACACCAAGATCACCAATGGCAATCCCCAATTTTGCTTCTCAAGCCTTTGCCAACTATTATTATTATTTCTAGTATAGGATACTAGAAATAATTCCTAGCAATTTTAATTCAAAGGGAATGAATAATTCTCTTTGAATTGATGAAGAAAATAAGAAGTGGGAAAGGGAATAGTGGTTGCCGCCAACATTAGAATAGAGAGAGTTCTATTTTTAATTCTTCTTTCTTTCCCCTTTATAATTAGGTCAAATAATCACTTAAACCCTTTGCTACTTATCACTACCACATTGCATCTTATTTTTAATTGACTTAATCTCATTAAGCCAAGTTTCAAAGCTATACTTAATCAAGACTTTGATCATTTTGCATGATAGGAAGACAAATGACAAGTTTATATGGTGCCATGTGTCACCATCTCATGGTGCCACATGTCACCATGTGAAATGATCATATTATCCTTATGTTTTAATTTTGAGTTCTCAACCCAAAATCATTATTTATCCTCTTCTAATCAATTTATATCAAATATAAATTAATTAATTAATCTCCATTAACTAATTTCTCACAATTAAATTCATATTTAAACATTTTAAATATAAATTTAACTTTTACTATACATTCAATAACCTAGATTTGATTTCAAGCCATGCTAGGGACTTTGCAATCTCATTGCAAACCAAACCTATTTAATTAATCAATCAAACTCTTTAATTAATCAACCAAATCACATTCTTCTTGGTGATTAACTTGTATATTTGTGTGACTCACTAGGCTCATTACTAATTGGCAATGAGATATGATATTAACTCTTAATATCATCAGAACTCTTTTTTACCATAAATGATTTCTCTAAATCATTTTAGGCATCTCATAGACCATAGTTGACACCTAGCATAGCGTGCCATGGCCACCCAATCAATAAAAAGAAATACCTTAAATTAACCTTTAATCATATGTTACCATGCACTAAAATATCTCCATTACAAAATCCCAATTCGAGCTAAAGTCATGGTTAATGTCAAACCCTATTTGCTATGAACATTATTGTAACACCCTCACTGTAGCAATTTTGTACATTCTACTGTTCCAGTGACCGGTGTTGATCCGGACAGCTAGAATGTCTGGAAAAAAATATTTAGACTAGAGTGAGGAGTCATAAATAACTCAAATATTAATAAGAAAAATTTAAGAAAAATTTTAGAAATAAAATACAATGAAGTTAAATAAGTCGGTGCCCCAGCGATGGGTGACCCAACAGGAAGTTGCGGTGAAGACAGCTAGTAGCCCTAAACCCAAGGGAAATTCCGTGAAATAATTTTTGGGACTCTAAAAAAGAGTCATTGAGGTTTCAATGGCATTAGAATGCCAAGAAAAGGCTTAGAAAAATGTTTAGATCGATATAGACGATTTTAGCTCGATAAGCCAAATGGAGGGCATTTTGGTCATTTCATCTTCGAAGATGATTTTTGACTGACTTGTCCAGTTAAGAAAATAATTATTATGACATAAAAAGTGAACAAATATTGGTAAAAATTGAATTGAAAATGAGTAGAAAAGAAAAAGGAAAGAAAATGGATTAAATATGAATTTTGACATCATTATGATGTCATTAAAACATTTTTATCTAATCACATTGTGACACATGGCTATAACTCACTTAAAATGAGTTAAATGGGCAAAAATGAAAGAAAAAAAAATCGGTTTTCATCTTCCTTCTTCAACCATCCGAAACCTCACTTCTCTCTCCCTCCATTGATTCTCAACCAAAGCTCCATTTCCCTCTCTATTTCACCATAAAACCACTAGCTTGCTTCACTAAAATTCATCCTTGCAACTAGAGCAAGCTCGAGGTAGCAAAAAGGAAGAGAAAAGAAAGAGTTTTACAAGCTTAGAAATTTCATCAAACAAGGTTAGTGTTAGAGTCTTTCTTTCTCTCTTTTAATTCTTGATTTGAACTAAGAATTGAACTAAGAATTGGAGAAATTGTGTAAAAATATGCATGTAGGGACACTATCCAATTTTCGATAGCCTTAAATCTTCTTGAGTTTAATAGCTTTTAATGAATTTAAAATGGTGTAGGGCTGTCCCTTGACATGTATAAGTGAATTAAAAACTTTAATTGTGAGTATAATGTAAGATTTGAGAATTTGGGATTATTAGGGTTAGGGTTTGGACAACAAATTTATGATTTTTCTCATATAGTGGTGAAAGGAAGTTCTAATGGTCAATTAGTGACCATTTGATTGTGTTTGATGAGGAAATGAAGTGAATTGTGCCATGGGAATGGAGGTTAGAGGTGCTGCCTTGAGTGACCTATAGGGCTGAGTGTGAGTCTAGTAAGGTTGGACAGCTTTAACTTGAGTTGTGTAGGTTCAATTGGTGCAAGGCCAATTGGACATGAAATTAGACACATAATGGTGCAACTTTGATGAAGAAACCTTGCTCAGAAAACAAACTTAGGATGCCTTAAAAATTGACCAAATCCGAGTAGCATCAATTCTGCCTGGGCAAAATGACCAAATGAACAGTGTTTATTCATTTGGTCATAACTTAGTGTAGAAAGGTCCAATTGACTTTAAATTTATATCAATGGAAAGCTTAGGCAAATTATAACAACTTTCATGCAGAACACAAACTCAAATTCTGGACTTAACTAAATGAAATTGCTAGCCTAAACTGAACTATCAAATCTGGCAGAACCAAAAATTACTTAGAAATTCTGGATAAAGGCAATCCAACCAGTTATGGTGAAATAGCCATAACTTAAGCTAGAAAACTCCAAATGGGGTGATTCAAAAAGTGAAATATAACTTGACACAATAAAGAACAACTTTGATTAAGAACACTCGGCCAAATTCTCACTGTAGAATGGACTAATGGAACAGTGAACTTTAGCACCTAAAACTGAAATTTCTGATTTATTCTCCATTGGTTAGAAGCAATGATTGGCAACTAATGCCAACACTTTTAGAAATCAAAATGTGGTAAATCTATATGATTAAAACTTATGTAATCATTATATATGGGAAAGTCAATATTTTGACTTAAATGACCAAATGAATAGTACCACTAAATTATGTGAAGTAGAAAAACAAACTATAAGAACCATTGTAGTTATTAATATAGGATGTGTTAGGTAAAATGGTGAATGGTGAAGTTGAGTGACCCCAATGATATAGGAAAGGGTATAATAAATTAGAAAGCTATTATAATGGTTAAGATATAGATAATGAAAATAGTTGATTTAAATTTTTGAATTTTAGTGACATAAGATTTAAGGAAAATTTAGTTAAAATTGAAATCCATGAAATATTCATGGACTACTTGGAATATGAATAATAATTTATACAAATAGGGCAATGAATAAATGAATGTATAAATAAGACATTAGTTCCCATTATGGGAGAAAGGACAAGAACAAGTATTTTGAGCACAATAGTGCATGAGAACCATTGTTTTGAATTGTGATTATTATGGATAACACAATGAATATATAAATTAAGATGAATGTGACACCCCTTACCCGTCTATAGTGTAGCCAGCAAGATATGCCATACAGTGTACTGGAACACCATATTTTATCCCAATCATTTTTATCCTTCCTTAATTTATTTCTTCATGGATATGAAGTGCAATTTGTGAAATTTAACTTATTTAAGTCATTTATTGAAATTATAAATTCATTTGGGGTTCCGAAAATTTATAGAAAATCCAGAGGAGTACTGGTTAAAAATGGATAAAACAGTTCTTCGAAACCTGTGAAAAACACTTCCAATACATTTCTAATCATTCTCAAACTCCATTTGTATCAACATAATCTCAATATTCTTAATCATTTCTCACAACTTCTTCTATTTGACATTCATTCATTTCACATGATAATCATGTTCAAATCATCAATAAATACTAAATTTTCATTTATAAACACAAATTACAAATATTTGCATTAATCTAAAATATATTACATGAGTTTCAATTTATACATGAGAAAATAAAAGTTTAATTACAAAATACAAACAGTACCAAAATACCAAAATGGGACATAGTGTCTTACCAATGCACTGTAGTTTGTGAGGTGACACGGACACTATGCAAAACTAAGAATGGCCTCACCCAGTCTGTGGTCTACTAGGCTATCTATCTAAATCTTCAATACCTACGCGTTGCAAAAGCGATGCGCTAAGCATAAAGCTTAGTGGTGCCAATAATACAAGAAAATATAGTATGCAAATAAAAGTAAAAATTTCCTAGTTATTGTATTTATAAGAAATAAATAATTACTAACTTATTGTTTAGTTGAAGGCTAATTACATTTTATGATATTAACTCCTTTGAGCATTTTATTAATTGTTTTCTTGATGATTTTGATCTTCTTTATTTTATTGTAATCATTCTTGTTCTTTATCTTAATATTTAATTTCCTTATTTTCTTTAATAATCAATTCAATTACAATTATACTTTTCCATGCCCAAGTAACTTATACAAATTGATCGGACTGGATAAATGGGTAAACTAGCACTGGGTACCAGGTACCTCTGGCCGTCATACCATCAGTCACAATGTGTTTCCCGGTGTACAAATAGAATGGCTAATAAGCCATAAAAGCAATAAGGCATAAAGCCAAGTATAACATCATAATCAGTATAGCCATAGGCCATCATATCACAGAATGGCATGGAGCTATACATCATATGCAGTACTGCTATCAAAACCCTATTGGCATGCCAACCTATCCAAACCAATCACATTAGGCCTACTAAGGCATATTACAAAGTTATTTCTTGAATATTTGTACTTAACATGTAAGGTTACTATTCATTTGGTCATTTAAGTCAAAATATTGACTTTCTCATATATAATAGTTACATGAGTTTTAATCACATAGATTTACCACATTTTGATTCCCAAAAGTGTTGGCATTAGTTGCCAATCCATACTCCTAACCAATGGAAAATAAATAAAAAATTTTAGTTTTGGGTGCTAGAGTTCACTGTTCCATTAGGCCATTATACAGTGAGAATTTGGTCAAATGTTCTTCATTAAAGTTGTTCCTTATTGTGTCTAGTTACATTTAATTTTTTGAATCACTCCATTTGGAGTTTTGTAGCTCGAGTTATGGCCTAAACACCATAACTGACAGGATTTCAATTTTTCCAAAATTTCTGGGCAGAATCAATTCTACAGTTTTTGTACACTGAATGCAGGTCATTTTTTGGATATGTTATGGTCAAAATTTTGTTTTGTTTTCTTCATGAAAGTTGTAGGACTATGTCTCAGCTTTCTACTGGTAAAAATTCAGGTCAATTGCACCTTTCTACACTGAGTTATGACCAAATGAATGAATACTGTTCATTTGGTCATTTTCTATGGACTGCATATTGGTCACCCAGATTAGGTCAATTTTTAGTGCCACTTAGGTTGGTTTTCTAGGATAGGTTCCTTCATCAAAATTGTTACATTTTGTGTCTAGTCTAGCTTTCAATTGGCCTTACACCAATTGGAGTTACCTAGCTTGAGTTATAATCCCAAGAGCATACTAGACTCAAAGGGTCCAGAATGCACACTTAAGGCAATTTAATTCTCTACATTAGTTAATGTCACCAATCACTCCATTTCCAATTCAAACTACACCAAATGGTCACTAAATGACCATTACAACATCATTTTGTGTTTAATTGCATCTACCCCCATATTTGAGTTTCAAACCCTAGCCCTAAAATTCCAAAGTTTTATTTTCTTGCACTAAACTCATAAATTAATGTTTTAAGTGATACAATCATATCAAGGGCAACCTATTCACTCATTTAATCCAAAGAAATCATCAAAACCACAACAAGTCCATGGCTACCAAAAATAGGATGACACTTTAACATGTTTATTTTTGATGGAATTTCACATATCCTAGCTCAAATTATCATTTTAACAAGAAATTTAAAGAAAAAGAGTAAAGGAATTGGACACTAACCTCAATTGATCACTCTTCCAAGTTTCCAAATCTTCCTCTTCTTCTCTTCTTTTGCTGCCTAGAGGTGTTCTAAGGTGTGAGGATCAAATTTAGGGAAGTCAAGTTAGGGATTTATGGTGATTTAAGGTGGGAAGTAAAGCTTGGAGCAGTGTAAAAATGGTGAAATTTTCCTTTTCTCTCTCTTTTCTCTCTTGATTCAGCTAATTGGGGAAGATGGTTGCTGATTTATTTTGTTTTTATCTCATTTTTTATTTTCCTTTTATCTCTTTAGTTAATTTGTTAAATTGTGATTGGGTGGGGGCATGTTAATGACATCATGTGATGTCATAATTCCCAATTTCTTCCATTTTTCTTTCCTTTTCTTTTCTACTCATTTTCAATTCAATTTTTAACAATATTTATTCATTATTATATATTTTATTCCATAATAATTATTTACTTAACTGGACAAGTTGATCAAAAATCATCTCCAAAGATGAAATGACCAAAATGCCCTCCGTTTGGCTTATCGAGCCAAAATTGTCTGTACCAATCGAAAAATTTTCTAAGCCTTTTCTTAGCATTCTAATGCCATAGAAACCTCCATGACTCTTCTCTGGAGTTCCAAAAATTATTTCATGAAATTTCTCCCAAATTTAGGGCTTCTAGTTGCGAAGACCGCAACTTCCCACTGGTTTACCCATCGCTAGACCCCTGGCTCATTTAACTTGGTTGTATTTTATTTCTAAATTTTTTTCTTAATTTTTTTTTATTAATATTTGAGTTAATTATGGCTCCTCACTTTAGTCTAAATATTTTTCTAGACATTCTAACTGTCTGAACCTATACCGGTCACCTGAACAGTAGAATGTACGGAATTGCTACAGTGAGGGTGTTACAACTCTTCCCCTCTAATTTAAATTTCGTCCTCGAAATTTACCTGACTTAAGTAATTGAGAAGCTGCTACCTCCTTGCTTCTTCACTTCCTTGTGTTGCCTCCTCAATGTTTGGGTTCGGCTCCTCCTAAGCTTACATAGCATATACCCGTGGTGCCACCCTGACTTTGGGCCTTTCGACTGTCTCAGAATTAATTTTTTGTGAAATGTTAGTCATCTCTACTCTACCCAATCTTTTTCCCCTTTGAACCATAGGGGCAGGTCTATCAACTTGTACTGGAGCTATTAAACCACTCCTTTGAGGGTAATCTTTATGAAATGATCCATAGCCCCACACTTGAAACACTCTCCAGTTAACAATCGACACTCCCCTCTGTGTCTCCTATCACAGTGCATACATTCAGGCACTGGGGCGGATCTCCTTGTTACTGTGCCTAGGGAGCTAGCTATAAATATCCCAGTCTGGCCTTTCTGGCCCTGTATCTGATCTTGTGAACCAGAACCCTTAAGCTTCTTATTATCAGTCGGTATACTTGACTGCCCTAGTCTAAATTCCCTCCTACGCTGCTTATCTTTTCTATTCTGTTCACTTACTTTGACTCTTTCCACTTTCAGTGTGGCTTCAACTAATTTTGTGAAGTCCGTAATCCCCAAGGCAGTGATCATTATTTTAATGTTGTCATTTAGCCCCTCTTCAAACCTTCTGCACCGCTCTACTTCTGTGGGGACTATCTCTCTTCCGTAGCGGCTTAGTCTGACAAACTCCTTCTCATACTTCGCTACTGATAGCTGCCTCAACCTCAGACTAATAAACTCTCTTTTTCTGTCTTCCATGTACACACTTCCCACATACTTCTTCTTGAACTCAGTGAGGAAGAAATCCCAAGTTACCAGTTCTGGCCAGACTTCACTAGATACAATGTCCCACCACTGATAGGCATCGTCTTGCAATAGGGACACAACACCTTCTAAGTTCTGCTCTGGGGTGCAATGCAGTTGCTTCAATACCCTTATGGTGCGGTCTAGCCAATTCTCAGCCGCCACTGAATCATTTTCTTTCTTACCCATAAAGTCCACAACTCCAAATTTTCTCAGTTTTTCCAAATGGGATTTCTGCTGTGGAGGTGGTGGTGGTGGCATAACCCCAGCCATCTATCTGAAGAATTCAGCCATTTGCTGAAACATAGCCGGCGGAGGCTGTACAGGCACTGCTGGTGCTGGTGGAGCAGGTTCTCCTTGGCCCCCAGTCTCAGCTGCAGGTGGAGCACGACTCTCAACTTCTTCATCTACTGCTCTCTATGACTTGGGGTCCATATCCTAATCAAAATAAGAAAGACAAACAGATCTGCATTAGTGTCACCTCGACTCTTACAAATGTAATGCATGGTATCGACTCTATCTAGACCCAGAAACGCCTAAACCGTGCTCTAATACCACTAAATGTGACACCCCTTACCCGTCTACAGTGTAGCCGAGCAAGATATGGCACACAGTGTACCGAAACACCATATTTTATCCCAATCATTTTTATCCTTCCTTAATTAATTTCTTCATGGATATGAAGTGCAATTTGTGAAATTTAACTCATTTAAGTCATTAATTGAAATTATAAATTCATTTGGGGTTCCCAAAATTTTATAGAAAATTCGGCGGAGTACTGGCTAAAAATGGATAAAACAGTTCTTCGGAACCTGTGAAAAACACTTCCAATACATTTCCAATCATTCTCAAACTCCATTTGTATCAACATAATCTCAATATTCTCAATCATTTCTCACAACTTCTTCTATTTGACTGTGACACCCCTTACCCGTGTACAGTATATCCGAGTAAGCAATGTCACACGGTGTATCGGCACCCTCTATTTTAACTTAATTAATTTTTGTCATAGTTTTGAATATAGTTTATGAAATATAATTTATTTAAGCCATTTATCAAAATTATTATTTATTTGAGGTTCCGAAAATTTTAAGGAAAATCCGGCAGAGTACCGGCTAAAAATGGAGAAAACAGTTCTTCGGAACCTGTGAAAAACACTTCCAATATTCATAATCTCAACAATTTTCAATTTAAGTTCTCAATCATCCATCACATGTGATAATCAAGTATAAATCACAAATAAACATTCTCTTTTCCATTCACAAACACAATTCTCATTATTTACATGATCATCAAAATACATTTCATAAGTTCAACTACATATGAGAAAATAAAAATTTAGTTACAAAATACCAAAATGACACCTAGTGTCCTACCAATGCACTGCAGAAGTTGTGGTGACACGGACACTGTGCAGAACTGCAGGATGGACTCACCCAGTCTGCGGTCTACTGGGCTCACGATCTGTATCTCCAGAACCTACGCGTGGCAAAAGCAACGCGCTAAGCAATAATGCTTAGTGGTGCAATAATAAAATAAAAGAAAGTAGCAGAAAATAAATATGTATTGAATGTATATGTCTTATTTGTTTTGTATTTATTATATTCATTTATTTCTTTAACTTTGTCCATTTTCATTCATTTGGTTGCCCAAGTAACCTATACTAGACGACTGGACTGGATAAACGGGTAAACTGGCACTGGGTATCTAGTACCTCGGGCCGTCACACCATCGGTCACATATGCATCTCCCGGTGTGCAACAGAACAGCTAACAAGCTGTAAATAGTATTAGGCACGAGGCTAAGTCTCAACACAATATCAAAATGGCTAAAAGCCATAAAATCACAGAATTGCATAATGCCATGTGCAGTACTGCTAACTGAACCCTATTGGCATGCCAAACTATCCAAACCAATCTTGTTAGGTATACTAGGGCATTTGATACTTTTGAATTCTTCAAATTTTGAATTTCAAGTTTTGGTGTCACTATTCACCTCATTGGTCAATAAAAATGTTGACTTTTTGATAGAAAATAGGTACATTGGTTTTGACACTCCCAACATACCACATTTTGCATTCAAAACTTGTTGGCATTAAGCATTAATACCATTTCTAAGTTTAAACCAAGGGAAGAAGAATTTTCAGTTTTTGTAACCCAACTTTACTGTTTCATTGGAAACTATTGCAGTGGGAATTTGAGGAAATGGTAAACATGAAAGTTGTTCCTTATTTTGTCTAATTGAATTTATTTTTTTGAATCACTCCATTTGGAGTTTTGTAGCGCCAGATATGGTCCAAAAACCATAGCTGGCCGGATTTCAAATCTGCAGAATTTACCAAATCTACAGTACCATGAACAGTGACTGCCACTGCCCTGTTGGATGGGTTCTGGCCATAATTTTGGGTAGGTTTCTTCATAAAAGTTGTTTGTATATGTCTTATTTTGTTGCTGTAAAAATTTCAGGTCAATTGACCATATCTACAGTGAGTTATGGCCAAATGAACAGTTACTGTTCATTTGGTCATTCTGCAGATTCTGGGTGCAGGGTATCCGGATTGGGGCCAACTTTTGGTCCACTTGCCTTGGTCTTTTGGACATGGTTTCTTCAGCAAAATTGTGCCATTATAAGTCTAGTTTCATGTCCAATTGGCCAAACACCAATTGAACCTACACAGCCAAAGATATGGCAGCCAAACAGGCTAGACTCACAGCCTCCCTGCTGCTGTCACTAGGCAGCCTACCAAAACTCTTTGTAACCCTCTAATGCACTTCAAATTATGGTCAACTTACCTCAAATGGTCACTAATTGACCATTAAAATGTTCTTTAACAATTTCATCAACCAAGTCAAAATTTTACTCTCAAAACCCTAATTCCCATTATGAGTTTTCACAACATACTTTAATTAACTAACTAATCCATTATACTTATATTTACATACTTTAAACATAATCTCTAGTGCACTCCAAGTCCATCAAAGACACTCAATCTTGTTCCTTCCTTAGGGGCAGCCGAAATCCATGGGCTACATACACTTAACTTTTATTCACTTAGTTCACAAATTCACACTTATTTCGAGTCATTAACATGGAATAAGAAAGATAGGTGTATAAATAGGCACTAACCTCTTGTAGGGCAAAATTTTTCCAAGCTTGACTTCACTTTCTTTCCTTTTCTAGGCTGCCAAACACTCCTCCTTGGTGTGGGTATAATTTTTAGTGAAGAGAGGATAAGGTTTTGAGGTGAAATAAGGTGAGGTTTGGGAGCTTTAGTGAGCTTTCATGGTGGAATGGTTATGGAATTTGAGAGCTACGGGTGGGTTTTGTGAAAGTGATGGCTGCTGGAATTTTTAGGAGCTTTTGCTGTATTCTCATCCATATTTTATTGGTTAATTTAAGTGTTGATTAAATGTGATTGGTGGGTAAGTGTTTAATGACATCATATGATGTCATAATTGGTATTTTCTTCCATTTTCTTTTCTTCTTTTCTCTACTCATTTTCAATTCAATTTTTAGTAATATTTATTCATATTTTATGTCATATTAATTATTTACTTAACTGGACAAGTCGGCCAAAAATCGTCTCTGAAGGCGAAATGACCAAAATGCCCTCTGTTTGGCTTAACGGGTCAAAATTGTCTGTACCGATTGAAAAATTTTTCTAAATATTTTCTTGGCATTCTAATGCCATAGGGACCTCAATGACCCTTCTCTGGAGTCCCAAAAATTATTTTATGAATTTTCTCTCGGGTCTAGGGCTCCTAGTTGCGAGAACCGTAACTTCCCTCTAGGTTACCCATCGCTTGGGCACCGACTCATTTAACTTGGTTGTATTTTATTTCTAAAATTTTTCCTAAATTTTTCTTATTAATATTTGAGTTAATTATGGTTCCTCACTTTAGTTTAAATATTTTTCCGAACGTTCTAGCTGTCCGGACCGACACTGGTCACCGGATCAGTAGAATGTACGGAGTTGCTACCGGGAGGGTGTTACAACTCTTCCCCTCTAATTTAAATTTCGTCCTCGAAATTTGCCTGATGCAAACAGTTGAGGGAACTGTTGCCTCATCGTCTCTTCACTTTCCCAAGTTGCCTCTTCGGTGTTGTGGTGCCTCCAAAGCACTTTTACCAGTGGAATCTGCTTGTTTCTCAACTCTTTTACTTCCCGAGCTAGAATCCGTAGAGGTTCTTCTTCATATGTCAAATCCGGCTGTATTTCAATTTCTTCCCTGGAGATGACATGTTAAGGATCTGAGCGGTATCTTCTTAACATAGATACGTGAAACACATTGTGGATCTTGTCCAGCTTTGGAGGTAAAGCTAGCCTATAGGCCACAGAACCCACATGTTCAATGACTTCATATGGGCCAATGAACCTAGGGCTTAACTTACCTTTTCTTCCAAACCTCAGTACCTTCTTCCACGGTGACACCTTGAGGAACACTTTGTCGCCAACCACATGTTCTATTTCTTTTCTCTTCAGGTCGGCATAAGATTTACATGCATGCAGCGCAACCTTGATTGGCTTTGATTAGTTTTACTTTCTCCTCGATCTGTTTCACAGTGCAGCCCTACCAGTTTATCTTCGCCCAATTCAATCCAGCACACTGGAGTTCTACATTTCCTCCCATACAATGCTTCATACGGGGCCATTTGGATACTAGCTTGGTAGCTATTGTTGTATGCAAATTCTGCCAGTGGGAGGTATCTATCCCAACTTCCCTCAAACTCAATGACACAACTCCTCAGCATATCCTCAAGGACCTAACATATGTTTCATGTTATTATTATCATTTTAATTCAATATTTGTATCAATTCCATTGGTTTCAATTATTTATCTGGATTACTCTTTCGGATTGCCCATCCGTCTGAGGATGGAAAGCTGTGCTGAAGTGGAGTTGTGTACCCAAGGACTCATGCAACTTCTTCCAAAATCTCGATGTAAACCTGGGGTCTCGATCAGATATGATGGATAGTGGAATTCCATGCAGTCTAACTATCTCACTGATATATAATTCTGCTAACTTCTCCAGTGAGTAATCAATCCTAACTGGCAGGAAGTGTGCTGACTTCCTCAATCTATCCACTATCACCCATGCTGCGTCATGTTTCTTCTGGGTGAGAGGTAGACCACTTACAAAATCCATGGTGACCCGATCCCATTTCCATTCAGGTATGCGTATAGGCTGTAGCAAACCTGATGGAACTTGATGTTCTGCCTTGACCTGCTGACATGTCAAGCATTTAGTCACATAGTCAGCTATGTCTTTCTTCATACCAGGCCACCAATACTGAAGCTTCAGATCATGATACATCTTTGTACTTCCTGGGTGCATAGCATATGCACTGGTGTGTGCCTCTTTTAGAATACTAGCCTTTAATTCCCCATCATCTGGTACACACAGTCTTCCCTTATAGTACAGACACCTATCTGCTTTCACCTCATAGTCAGTTGCTTTTCCCTCTGAGATTTTGCTCATAATAGCCATTAGCTTCTCATCTACCTTCTGCCCATCTAAAATCTGCTATAACAGGGTTGGCCTCACTTGCAACTCAGCCAAAATAGCTCCATCTCGAATCAAAGTTAGACGGGCATTCAATGATCTCAAAGTTGTCATGGATTTTCTGCTCAAAGCATCAGCAACTGCATTTGCCTTCCCAGGATGGTAGTCAATTACACAATCATAGTCCTTCAGGAACTCAATCCATCGCCTCTGTCTAAGGTTGAGCTCCTTCTGGGTTGGCAAGTATTTTAGGCTTTTGTGGTCCGTGTAAATGTAGCACTTTTCACCATACAAGTAATGCCTCCATATCTTCAGTGCGAAGATAATTGCTGCAAGCTCTAGATCATGGGTAGGGTAGTTCTGTTCATGTGGCCTTAGCTGTCTGGAAGCATAAGCGACCACCTTCCCCTCTTACATCAATACACACCCTAACCCATTATGTGAGGCATCACTGTAGACCACAAAGTCCTTTCCTGACACTGGCTGTGTTAACACTGGTGCCTCTGTCAACATAGCCTTCAACTTCTCAAAACTGGTCTGACACTTGTCGTTCCAGTCAAATCTGACATTCTTGTGTAACAGCTTGGTCATTGGAGCAGCTATTAAGGAAAATCCTTTCACAAATCTTCTGTAATACCCAGCTAGCCCCAAGAAGCTTCTGACCTCAATTGTGTTTCTGGGAGGTTTCCATTCCATCACTGCTTCTATTTTCTTGGGATCCACCCTAATCCCATCAGTTGACACTATGTGTCCAAGGAATGCAATCTCATTCAACCAAAAATCACACTTGGACAACTTAGCATACAACTTCTTTTCTCTCAGGGTTTGCAGAAGAATTCTCAAATGCTCATCATGTTCTTCACTGGTCTTGGAATACACCAAAATATCATCAATAAAGACCACTACAAACCGATCTAGGTATGGATGGAAGATACGGTTCATAAGGTCCATGAATGCCGCTGGTGCATTTGTTAGGCCAAAGGGCATTACCAGGAACTCATAATGCCCATATCGGGTCTTGAATGCAGTCTTGGGCACATCTACATCCTTCACCCTCAACTGATGATACCCTGATCTGAGATCAATCTTAGAAAATACTCCTGCTCCCTTTAACTGATCAAATAGATCATCAATTCTAGGCAACGGATATTTGTTCTTCACAGTCACTTTATTCAACTGCCGGTAATCGATACATAGCCTCAAAGTCCCATCCTTCTTCTTTACAAACAGCACTGGAGCTCCCCACGGTGACACACTGGGGCATATGAACCCCTTATCAAGCAACTCTTGCAACTGAGTTTTCAACTCCCTCAATTCCGTGGGTGCCATCCTATAAGGAGCAATGGAAATGGGTGTTGTACCCGGCAGTGTCTCAATAGCAAATTCAACTTCCCTTTCTGGTGGCAAACCAGGCAACTCTTCAGGAAATACTTCTGGGAAGTCTCTTACTATGGGTATGTCACTCAGGTTTGGCTTAGCCTGCCTAGTATCCACCACATGTGCTAGGTAGGCTTCACAGCCTTTTCTCATCATTCTTCTTGCAACTGTGGCTGAGATAACATTGGACAGGAAATCTGTCCTTTCACCCACAATAGTGATCTCATTACCCTCTGAAGTTTTCAGAGAAATTCTTTTCAATTTGCAATCAACTATTGCCTGATGACGTGACAACCAGTCCATTCCCAAAATCACATCAAACTCGTGGAAAGGTAACTCAATCAGGTCTGCCAAGAATTCATACCCCTGAATCCTTAACGGGCAACCCTTGTACACTTTGTTCAGTACCACACTGTGGCCCAATGGATTAGTGACCAGAATGTCTTGGTCACTCTCCCCTACTAGTATCCCCCTTTCTATGGGTAAGTTGATGCAGATGTATGAATGAGTGGATCTTGGATCCACTAATACATGCACAGATGCAATGTAGAGGGAGAATGTACCCCTGATGACGTCCGGGGCATCTTGCTCCTCCTGAGCTCTAATGGCATAGGCTCTGGCAGGTGGTCTGTTATCTGGCCTTTCTGCTGGCTTAGATGCAGGCCTCTATGATGGTCCCACTGCGTCAGATTTGCCAGATTTCCTACCCCTTTGTGGTGCAGGAGCAGGTCTGTCTGCTTGTGTTGGAGCAGCTGTAGTAGTTCTGTGTGGACAGTTCTTCAACTGATGCTCTGTTGACCCACACCTTAAAAAGGCACCAGTCACTCTCCAACACTCCCCCTAATGCCATTTCAGGCAATGCGGACATGCAGAAGATGCTGGGGCTGGTCCCCTGAACCCCATCCCTGGAGAGCTACCCACTGATGGTGTGGACTGACCTCTCCTAGGGGTAAGCGTGGCTGGGCCCACAGGCCCGACCCTGACCGTGTGGCTGACCCGAAATCTGTGCAGGTGGACCCTTGAACCTCTTCCCAGATACAGGAGCTGAACTAGACTGACCCGGGCCCCTCTTCTGCTGTCTATCCCTTCTGGTCTGCTCACTGATTCTTACTTTTTCAACCTTTATTGCAGCTTCCACTAACTTGGTAAATTCTGTGATTCCCAGGGCAGTGAGCTGGATCTTTATGTTGTCATTTAGTCCCTCTTCAAATCTCTTGCACCTTTCAGCTTCATTAGGGACTATCTCCCTTCCATAGCGGCTCAATCGGACGAATTCCTTCTCATACTCAGCCACTGACAACTGTCTCTGCCTCAGATTAATAAACTCTCTTCTTCTCTCTTCCAGGTATACAGTACCCACATATTTCTTCTTGAATTCTGAGAGAAAGAAGTCCCAAGTTATAGCTTCTGGCTGCACTTCACTGGATACCGTGTCCCACCATTCATAGGCATCATCTTGCAACAGAGATATGACAGCCTCTAGGTTTTGTTCAGGAGTGCAGTGGAGTTGTTTTAAAACTCTGCCTGTTCTGTTCAACCAATTTTCGGCTGCAACAGAATCATCTTCTCTCTTGCCAAAGAAGTCCACTGCTCCAAACTTTCTCAATTTTTCCAGGTGTGATTTTGGTTGTGGAGGTGGTGGTGGTGGTGGTGGTGGTGCTGGCATTACCCCAGCCATTTGTCTGAAGAATTCGGCCATTTGCTGAAACATGGCCTGTGGAGGCTGAGCAGGCTCTGCTTGAGCTGGCGGAGCAGGTTCTCCCATACCCCCAGTCTCAGCTGCTGCAGGTGGAGCATGACTCTCCACTTCCTCCTCGACTGCCCTCTGAGATGTAGGGTCCATATCCTATTCAAAATAACAAAGAAAAACAGATCTGCATTAGTGTCACCTCGACTCTTACAAATGCAATGCATGGTATGGACTCAATCTAGGCCCAGAAACGCCTAAACCGTGCTCTGATACCACTAAATGTGACACCCCTTACCCGTGTACAGTATATCCGAGTAAGCAATGTCACACGGTGTATTGGCACCCTCTATTTTAACTTAATTAATTTTTGTCATAGTTTTGAATATAGTTTATGAAATATAATTTATTTAAGCCATTTATCAAAATTATTATTTATTTGAGGTTCTGAAAATTTTAAGGAAAATCCGGCAGAGTACCGACTAAAAATGGAGAAAACAGTTCTTCGGAACCTGTGAAAAACACTTCCAATATTCATAATCTCAACAATTTTCAATTTAAGTTCTCAATCATCCATCACATGTGATAATCAAGTATAAATCACAAATAAACATTCTCTTTTCCATTCACAAACACAATTCTCATTATTTACATGATCATAAAAATACATTTCATAAGTTCAACTACATATGAGAAAATAAAAATTTAGTTAGAAAATACCAAAATGACACCTAGTGTCCTACCAATGCACTGCAGAAGTTGTGGTGACACGGACACTGTGCAGAACTGCAGGATGGACTCACCCAATCTGCGGTCTACTGGGCTCACGATCTGTATCTCCAGAACCTACGCGTGGCAAAAGCAACGCGCTAAGCAATAATGCTTAGTGGTGCAATAATAAAATAAAAGAAAGTAGCAGAAAATAAATATGTATTGAATGTATATGTCTTATTTGTTTTGTATTTATTATATTCATTTATTTCTTTAACTTTGTCCATTTTCATTCATTTGGTTGCCCAAGTAACCTATACTAGGCATCGGATTTGGATAAGCGGGCAAGCGCCTTTGGGTATCTAGTACCTCGAGCCGTCACACCATCGGTCACATATGCATCTCCCGGTGTGCAACAGAATAGCTAACAAGCTGTAAATAGTATTAGGCACGAGGCCAAGTCTCAACACAATATCAAAATGGCTAAAAGCCATAAAATCACAGAATGGCATAATGCCATGTGCAGTACTGCTAACTGAACCCTATTGGCATGCCAAACTATCCAAACCAATCTTGTTAGGTATACTAGGGCATTTGATACTTTTGAATTCTTCAAATTTTGAATTTCAAGTTTTGGTGTCACTATTCACCTCATTGGTCAACAAAAATATTGAATTTTTGATAGAAAATAGGTACATTGGTTTTGACACTCCCAACATACCACATTTTGCATTCAAAACTTGTTGGCATTAAGCATTAATACCATTTCTAAGTTTAAACAAGGGAAGCAGAATTTTCAGTTTTTGTAACCCAAATTTACTATTCCATTGGGCACTATTACAGTGAGAATTTGAGGAAATGGTAAACATGAAAGTTGTTCCTTATTATGTCTAGTTGAATTTCTTTTTTTGAATCACTCCATTTGGAGTTTTGTAGCTCCAGATATGGTCCAAAAACCATAGCTGGCCGGATTTCAAATCTGCAGAATTTACCAAATCTACAGTACCATGAACTGTGACTGCCACTGCCTTGTTGGATGGGTTCTGGCCATAATTTTGGGTAGGTTTCTTCATGAAAGTTGTTTTTCTATGTCTTATCTTGTTGCTGTAAAAATTTCAGGTCAATTGACCATATCTACAGTGAGTTATGGCCAAAGGAACAGTTACTATTCATTTGGTCATTCTGCAGATTCTGGGTGCAGGGTATCCGGATTGGGGCCAACTTTTGGTCCACTTGCCTTGGTCTTTTGGACATGGTTTCTTCAGCAAAATTGTGCCATTATAAGTCTAGTTTCATGTCCAATTGGCCAAACACCAATTGAACCTACACAGCCAAAGATATGGTAGCCAAATAGGCTGGACTCACAGCCTCCCTGCTGCTGTCACTAGGCAGCCTACCAAAACTCTTTGTAACCCTCTAATGCACTTCAAATTATGGTCAACTTACCTCAAATGGTCACTAATTGACCATTAAAATGTTATTTAACAATTTCATCAGCCAAGTCAAAATTTTACTCTTAAAACCCTAATTCCCATTATGAGTTTTCATAACATACTTTAATTAACTAACTAATCCATTATACTTATATTTACATACTTTAAACATAATCTCTAGTGCACTCCAAGTCCATCAAAGACACTCAATCTTGTTCCTTCCTTAGGGGCAGCCGAAATCCATGGGCTACATACACTTAACTTTTATTCACTTGGTTCACAAATTCACACTTATTTCGAGTCATTAACATGGAATAAGAAAGATAGGTGTATAAATAGGCACTAACCTCTTGTAGGGCAGAATTTTCCCAAGCTTGACTTCACTTTCTTTCCTTTTCTAGGCTGCCAAACACTCCTCCTTGGTGTGGGTATAATTTTTAGTGAAGAGAGGATAAGGTTTTGAGGTGAAATAAGGTGAGGTTTGGGAGCTTTAGTGAGCTTTCATGGTGGAATGGTTATGGAATTTGAGAGCTACGGGTGGGTTTTGTGAAAGTGATGGCTGCTGAAATTTTTAGGAGCTTTTGCTGTATTCTCATCCATATTTTATTGGTTAATTTAAGTGTTGATTAAATGTGATTGGTGGGTAAGTGTTTAATGACATCATATGATGTCATAATTGGTATTTTTCTTCCATTTTCTTTTCTTCTTTTCTCTACTCATTTTCAATTCAATTTTTAGTAATATTTATTCATATTTTATGTCATATTAATTATTTACTTAACTGGACAAGTCGGCCAAAAATCGTCTCTGAAGGCGAAATGACCAAAATGCCCTCCGTTTGGCTTAACGGGTCAAAATTGTCTGTACCGATTGAAAAATTTTTCTAAATATTTTCTTGGCATTCTAATGCCATAGGGACCTCAATGACCCTTCTCTGGAGTCCCAAAAATTATTTTATGAATTTTCTCTCGGGTCTAGGGCTCTTAGTTGCGAGAACCGCAACTTCCCTCTGGGTTACCCATCTCTTGGGCACCGGCTCATTTTACTTGGTTGTATTTTATTTCTAAAATTTTTCCTAAATTTTTCTTATTAATATTTGAGTTAATTATGGTTCCTCACTTTAGTTTAAATATTTTTCCGAAC